>NC_138999.1:56702678-57334573 GCF_964374135.1 Grampus griseus
CACTTACATCAAAGGACAGATCACCCAGATAGAAAATCAATAAGGAAACATTGGCCTTAAATGACACCTTAGATCAGATGGACATAATAGATATATACAGGATATTTCACAGCAAAACGAAAGGAAACATTATTTTCAAGTGCACATGGAATATTCCCCAGGATAGATTACATGCCAGGCCACAAAACAAGAAGATCATTTTAAGATTTTTCAAAGATTGAAACCATATCAAGCAACTTTTCAGACCACAATGCTCTTAGACTAGAAATCAACTACAGGAAAAACAGCGAAAAAACCAAACATGTGGAGTCTAAAAAACATGTTACTAGACAACCAATGAATCATTGAAAAAAATCAAAGAGGAAATAAAAAATATGGTGATAAAAAAGAAAATGGAAACACAATGTTCCAAAATACAAGGGATGCAGCAAATGCAGTTTTAAGACAGAATTTTAAAGCAATACAGGCCTTCCACAGGAAGCAAGAAAAATCTCAAATAAACAACCTAACCCAAAATTCATGAAAGGAAGTAAATAATAAAGATCAGAGCAGAATAAATGAGATAGAGACTAACAACAACAAAAGAAAAAAAACAGAAAAGATCAATGAAACTAAGAACTGGTTATTTGAAAAGAAACACAAAATTGATAAACCTTTAGCCAGATTCATCAAGAAAAAAGAGAGAAGAAACAAATAAAATCAGAAATGAAAGAGGAACAGCTACAACCAAAATCACAGACATACAAAAGATTACTAGAAATGTCTATGAACAATTATAAGCCAACAAATTGGACAACCTAGAAGAAATGGATAAATCCCTAGAGACATATAATCTCCCCAACTGGATCAGGAATAAATAGAAAAATCTGAACAGACCAGTTACTGGCAGGGAAATTTAAAGAGTATTACCAAAATCTACCAACAAACAAAGGCCAGAACCAGATGGCTTCACAGGTGAAATCTACCAAATATTTAAAGAAAACTTAATACATATTCTTATAAAATTATTCCAAAAAACTGAAGAAGGAATGATTCCAAAATCATTCTATGAAGCAAGCATTACACTGATACCAAAACCAGACAAAGACTACAGAAAAAGGAAATTACAGGTTAATATCCCTGATGAACATAGCTGCAAAAGTTGTCAACAAAATATTAGCAAATGAAATGCAACAATACTTTAAAAGGATCATACACCAGGATCAAGTGGAATTTATCCCAGGGATGTAAGAATAGTTCAATATATGAAAATCAATCAATGTGATACGCTGCATTAACAAAAGATAAAATTCATACAATCATCTCAATAGTTTCAGCAAAAGCTTTCAACATGCACTCATGATAAAAACTCTAAACAAAGTGAGTATAGAGGGTTCATACCTCAACATAATAAAGTCCATATATGACAAACCCACGGCTAATGTCATACTTAGTGGTGAAAAGCTGAAAGCATTTTCTCTAAAATCAGGAACAAGACAAGGATGCCCACTCTCACCATTTCATTCAACATAATACTGGAAGCCCTAGTCACAGTAATCAGACCAGAAATAGAAGTAAAAGTAATCAAAATGGGAAAGGAAGAAGTAAAACAGTCACTGTTTGCAGATGACAAATACTGTATATAGAAAACCTTAAAGATTTTCCAAGAAAAGAGTTAGAACTGATAAACAAATCCAGTAAAGTTACAGGAAAAAAATCAAAATACAAAAATTTGAGGGCTTCCCTGGTGGTGCAGTGGTTGGGAGTCCGCCTGCCGATGCAGGGTACAGAGGTTTGTGCCCCAGTCTGGGAAGACCCCACATGCCACAGAGTGGCTGGACCCATGAGCCATGGCCTCTGAGCCTGCATGTCTGGAGCCTGTGCTCTGCAATGGGAGAGGCCACAGCAGTGAGAGGCCCGCATACTGCAAAAAAAAAAAAAATTGCTGCATTTCCATATATTAATAATGAACTTTCAGAAATAAAAATTAAGAAAGCAATCCCAGGGACTTCCTTGGTGGTCCAGTGGTTAAGACTTTGCACTTTCACTGCACAGAGCATGGGTCTGATACCTGGTGGATTTGATCCCTGGTCAGGCAACTAAGATCTCACATGCCACATGGTGTGGCCAAAAGAAAAACAAAACAAAACTCTGCTCTCTGCAAAGCCTGACCTCCCCAGCAACCCCATCGATGACCCTCCTTATAAAAAAAAAAAAAGCAATACCAATTATAAGTGTATCAATAAGAATAAAATACCTGGAAATAAATATAACCAAGGAGGTGAAAAATATGTATATTGAAAACTATGACATTGATCAAAGAAACTGGAGACAACTTACATAAATGGAGAGATATACTGTGTTCTTGAATTGGAAGAATTAATATTGTTGAAATATCAATGCCACCTAAAGCATTCTATAGATTCAGTACAATCCTTATTAAACATAAATGTCATTTTTCACAGAATTAGAACAAATAATCCTAAACTTTATATGGAACTACAAAAGATCCCAAATAGCCAAAGTGATCTTGAGAAAGCAAAACAAATCTAGAGATACCATGCTCCCTGATTTCAAACTATATTACAAAACTTATAGTAATCAAAACAGTATGGTATTGGCACAAAAACAGACATATAGATCAATAAAATAGAAGAGAGAGCCCAAAAATAAATTCATGTTACATGGTTAAATAATATACGTCAAAGGAGACAAGAATATACAATGGGGGAAATACAACCTCTTCAATAAATGGTGTTGGAAAAACTGAACAGTGGCATGCAAAGAAATGGAATTAGACCATTTTCTTTCCCCATATACAAAAGTAAACTCAAAATGGATTAAATAATTAAATGTAAGACTTTAAACCATAAAACTTCTAGAAGAAAACATAGGCAGTATGCTCTTTCACAGTGGTATTACCAATATCATTTTGGATCTGTGTCCTCAGGCAAGGGAAACAAAAGCAAAAATATACAAATGGGAATAAATCCAACTAAAAGAGCTTTTTCACATAGAAAGTAACCATCAACAAAATGAAAAGGCATTCTACTGGATGGGAGAAAATAATTACAAAGGATATATCCGATAAGGGGGGATATCCAAATTATATAAAGATATCATATAACCCAATATAAAAAAACAGACAATATAATTTAAAAATGGGCAGAGGAAATGAATAGACATTTCTCTAAAGAAGATATACAAATTGCCAACAGACACATGATAAGAAGCCCAGCATCATTAATTATTAGGGAAATGCAAAACAAAACCACAATGAGATATCACTTCACACTTGTCAGAATGACTATCATCAAAAATACTACAAATAACAAGTCTTGGATAGGATCTGGAGAAAAGGGAATACTCTTGCACTGCTGGCAGTAATGTAATTTGGTACAGCCACTAAAGAAAAAAGTATGAAGATTCCTCAAAAAATTAAAAATTGAACTACCAAATGATCCAGCAATTTAACACTTCTGGGTATTTATCTTAAGAAAACAAAAACACTGAAGGAGGGGAGATCATGATGGCAGAGTAAGAGGACGCTAAGCTCACCTTCCCCCACAAACGCATCAAAAACACATCTACATGTGGAGCAATTCTCACTAAAAATAAACTGGAGATTGGCAGAAAGGTTCTTCTACAATCAAGGCTGTAAAAAAATATGCACAAAGAGTCAGCTAGGAAGGGAGGAGAAGTGATCTGGTTGGGACCTGCACCTGTAGGAGGGGACACTGAAGAGGAGAGAGGTGTCATGGGCTCTGAGATCCCACCTGGGGAGTGAGGCATTCAAATAACATTTTGGACACCCAGCCCTGGGATCCAACTCTGGGAAGACCCTTGGCTGGTCAGAAAACCACTGAGACTTCCAGGAGGACTGTAAAAAACCTAGACCCCACTTGTGAAGAGCATGCACACACTGATTTACTCCTGGGAGCAAGGTGAAAAAAGCAGATTGAAACTACCCGGGTCTCTGGTCAGTTTTCCATGATGGCCTCAGCATGTGTCCTGGCCCCTCTATGTCTGGCACAGCTCCCCACTAGTGCAAAGGCTGCTATTGTTGAAGATAGTGTACACTTGGGGGGATGGAGCCCACTTGGACCTGGTACTGCATCTGAACAAGGTGAGGGCAGTCTTTAGTGGTGCTTACAGAGGTAGCAGATCTGGAGCTGTCTTGAGCACAGACTGGTATGCTGGAACTGTCCCAGTGTGAACTTTGGCCAACATGGGGTGCTAGATCTGACCCTCTTGCTTTGATGCTGCTCCCCTTTGGGGCAAAGGTGCCATTGTTGGGATGAGAAAGAGTGAAAACTTAGTGGGAATAGAAACAGTTTAGACCTGAACCTAAGGATTCTGCTCCTTGACCTTATGAATAGATCCCACCTCTTACAGGGTGGTGAGGCATAGGAGGAGTCCTGGCTCACACCTGGCTCTGGCCCTAGTCACTCCATCTCTAACCACACAGGCCACCAAAGAGCAAGCTGCCAGCAAACCCTGGTGGAAGACATGACCTGTGTTCACTTCAGATCCAGCACTCCCACCAGACCACTGGGCACATGCAGACTGCATAGGGATGCTCCCACACAAGGACATCCCTTCAAGACCAGGATAGGAAACAGTACCACTTAACTTCATAGAGAAAGAGAAGGTAAAACAAAACTGAGAAGACAGAGAAAATTGTTTCAAATGAAAGAGCAAGAAACAAAAACTTAAAAATAAACAATGAATGAAACAGAGATAAATAATTTACTAGAGAAAGAGTTCAAAGAATTAGTAATAAGAATTCTAACTGAACTTAAGAAAACAACAAATGAACATAGTGAGAATTTAAACAAGGAACTAGACAATATGAAACAGAAACAATCAGAGCTGAAGAATACAATAACTGAAATGAAAAACACACTAGAAGGAATTAAGAGAAGACTAGTTGATACAAAAGAATGAATAAGTGGTCTGGAAGATAGAATCATGGAAGTCAGCCTATCAGAACAGCAAAAAGAAAAATTAAAAAATGAGGGCATTTTAAGAGACCTCTGGGACAACAACAAGTCAGAAGACATTTTCATTACAGTGATCCCAGAAGTGGAAGAAAGAGAGAAAGGGATAGAAAATGTATTTGATGAAAACTACACAAACCTGAAGAAGGAAACAGATATCCAGGTACGGGAAGCACAGAGAGTCCCAGAAAGATTAACCCAGAGAGACCCACACTAAGACATATTTTAATTAAAATGGCAAAAGTTAAAGATAGAGAATTCTAAAGGCAGCAAGAGAAAAAGAAAGAGTCACATACAATGGACTCCCCATAAAGATATTAGCTAATTTTTCTGCAGAAACTTTGCAGCCCAGAAGGGAGTAGCAAAGAGACTCACAGACTTAGAGAATGAACTTATGGTGACCAGGGGGAAAGGGTGGTGGGGAGGGATAGATTGAGAGTTTGGTATTGACAAGTACATTCTGCTATATTTAAAATAGATAACCAACAAGGATCTACTGTATAGCACAAGGAACTCTGCTCAATACTCTGTAATAACCTAAATGGGAAAAGAATTTGAAAAAGAATAGATACATGTATATGTATAAGAGAATCACTTTGCTGTACACCTGAAACTAACATAACATTGTTAATCAACTATACTCCAATATATAATAAAAATTTTAAAATTTAAATAAATAAAAAATGAATAAAGGAAACAGGTGGAAAAAATTTTAAAAATAAAGCACTGAACAAAGGAAACCACAAACAAAATGGAAAAACACAGAGAATGGGAGAAAATATTCACAAACAATGTGACCAAGAAGGGGTTAGTCTACAAAATATACAAACAGCTCATGCAGCTCAATATACAAAAAACATATTACTCAATCAAAAAATAGGTGGAAGATCTAAATAGACATTTCTCCAAAGAAGACATATATATGGCCAAGAGGCACATGAAGATATGCTCAACATTGCTAATTATTAGAGAAATGCAAATAAAAACTACAATGACCTCACACTGGTCAAAGCGGCCATCATCAAAAAATCTACAAACAATAGGAGAGAGGGTGTGGAGAAAAGGGAACCCTCCTACACTGTTGATGGAAATGTAAATTGGTAAAGCCACTATGGAGAACAGTATGGAGGTTCCTTTAAAAACTAAAAATAGAGCCACCGTATGATCCAGCAATCCCACTCCTGGGCATATATCCAGATAAAAATATGGTTCAAAAGGATTCATGCACCCCAATGTTCTTGCAGCACAGTTTACAATAGCCAAGACAGGGAAGCAACCTAAATGTCCATCAGCAGACGAATGGATAAAGAAGATGTGGTGCATACAAAAAGAATAAAATAATGCCATTTTCGGCAACATGGATGGACCTGGAGATTATCATACTACATGAAGTAAGTCAGACAGAGAAAGACAAATATCATATGCTATCACTTATATGGGGAATCAAAAAAATGATACAAATGAACTTATTTTAAAAACAGGAACAGACTCACAGACTTAGAGAATGAAATTTTGGTTTCCAGAGGGGAAGGGTGGGAAGGGGGTTAGACTGGGAGTTTGAGATTGACATGTACACACTCTTGTATTTAAAATAAACAACTAACAAGGACCTACTGTAAAAAAAATAAAATAAAGTGCTAAAAGGAAAAAATCTAAACCTAGGTTACTCTACCCAGCTAGGTTTTCATTCAGAATTGAAAGAGAGATAAAGAACTTATCAGTCAAGGAAAAACTAAAAGAGTTCATAACTACTAAATTGACCCTAAAAGAAGTGTTAAAGTGTCTTCTTGAAGTGGAAGAGCAAAGGTAAAAAAGGGAAGATTTTATAGAAAAGGGGAAATCCCACTTGTAAAGGCAAATATATAGTAAAAGCTGTGGATCAAACAATTAATAAGCTAGTATGAAGATTGAAAGACAAAATTATAAAATCAACTATAACTACAATAAACATTTAAGGAATAAACACAAAGATGTAAAATATGACATCAAAAACAGAAAATGTGGGAGAGGGTTATAAAAAATGTAGATCTTTTAGAATGTGTTTGTACTTAAATGACTATTGGTTTAAAACTAGTAGATAAAGTTATAGATGAATATAGAACCACATGCTAACCACAAATCAAAGCCTACAATAGATAACACAAAAAACAAAAAGAAAGAAACAAAAGCATACTATGAAAGAAAATCATCAAACCAGAATGGGACAAACAAAAAGAAGAAGAAATAAACACAGAAGAACTACAAAAACAACTGGAAATAAGTAATAAAATGGCAATAAGTACATACCTATCAATAATTACTTTAAATGTCAATGGACTAAATGATTTTATCAAAAGACATAGGGTGGATATATTGGATAAATATAACAAGACCCTTCAATATGCTACCTACAAGAGACTCATTTCAGAGCTAAAGACACACACAGGCTGGAAGTGAGGGGATGGAAAATGATATTTCATGCAAACTGAAATGACAAGAAAGTGGGGGTAGCAATACTCTTATCAGATAAAATAGACTTTAAAACAAAGACTATCACAAAAGACAAATAGGGACATTATATAATAGTAAAGGGATCAGTATAAGAAGAGGGTATTACATTCATTAACATATACTCACCCAATACAGGAGCACCTAAATGTATAAAGCAAATACTAACATATAAAGGGAGAAACTGACAATAATACAATAAGAGTAGAGCACTTTAACAGTCCACTTACATCAATAAACAGAAAATCAATAAGGAAACAGTGGCCCAAATGACACATTAGACCAGTTGGGCTTAACAGATATCTACAGGACATCCCATCCCCAAAATGCAGAATACACTTTCTTTTCAAGGGCGTGTAGAATGGTCTCCAGGGTAGATCACATGCCAGGACAAAAAACAATTCTCAACAAATTTAAGAGGGTAGAAATTTTATCAAGCATCTTTTCTGATCACAACAGTATAAAACTGGGAATCAATTACAGGAAGAAACATGGGAAAAACACAAACACGTGGAGACTACACAACATGCAACTAAGAAACCAATGGGTCAATGAAGACATTAAAGAGGAAATCAGAAAAAACCTTGAGAAAAATTAAAATGGAAACAAAACTTTGCAAAATCTATGGGATGCAGCAAAAGCAGTTCTAAGAAGGAATTTCATAGCAATACAGGCCTACTCAAGCAATAAGAAAAATATCAAATAAACAAACAAACCTACCACCTAAAAGAATTAGAAAAAGAAGAACAAAGCACAAGGAAGGAAACAATAAAGATCAGAGAGGAAATAAATAGAATAGGGATCAAAAAAGAAACAATAGAAAAGATCAATGAAACCAAAAGCTGGTTATTTGAAAAGATAAACAAAATTGATAAACCTTTAGCCAGGCTCACCAAGAAGAAAAGAAAGAGGATCCAAATAAACAAAATAAGATGTGAAAGAGAAGAAATAACAAACAATATCACAGAGATACAATCAAAAGAGAATACTACAGTTATATGACAACAAATTGGCAAACCTAGAAGAAATGGACACATTTCTAGAAATGCAGTCTTCTCAGAATAAATCAGGGAGAAATAGACAACATGAACAAACTGATAAGTAATAGTGAAATTGAATTAGTAATAAAAAAACTGCAAGAAAACAAATGTACAGAACTGAACAGCTTCATAGGTTAATTCTGCCAAACATAAAAAGAAGAGCTAATACCTATCCTGCTCAGACTATCCCAAAAAATTGAAGAGGGAACACTCCCAAATTTTTTATACGAGGCCAACTTTACCTGATACTAAAACCAGAAAAAAACACTACAATAAAAGAAAATTACAGGTCAATATCTATGATAAATATAGATGCAAAAAACCTCAACAAAACTTTAGCAACCAAAATTCCACAATATATTAAAAAAGATCATACACCATGAACAAGTGGGATTTATGCCAGGAATGCAAAGGTAGTTCAATGCCAAGAAATCAAACAATGTGATACACCACATTAACAAAATGAAGGAACAAACCATATGGTCATCTCAATAGAAGCAGAAAAAGCATTTGACAAAATTCAATATCCATTCATGATAAAAACTCTCATCAAAGTTGGTATAGAGGGAAACATACCTCAACATAATAAGGGCCATTCATAACAAACCAACAGCTAGCATTACACTGAATTGTGAAAAGATGAAAGCTTTTGTTCTAAGATCAAGAAAAAAACAAGGATGCCCACTCTTGTCACTTCTATTTAACACACTATTTGAAGTCCTAGCCACTATAATCAGGCAAGAAAAAGAAATAAAATGCATCCAAATTGGAAGGGAAGAATTAAAACTGTCACTATTTGCAGAAGACATGATTTTGCATATAGAAAATCCTAAGATCTCTATCAAAAAACTATTAGAATTAATAAATGAATTAATTAATGTTGCAGGATATAATATTAATATACAGAAATCTGTTGCTTTACTATACATTAGTAATGAACTATCAGAAAGAGAAAGCAAGAAAATAATCCCATTTAAACTCACATCAAAAAGAATAAATACCTAGGAATAAACTTAACCAAGGAGTTGAAAGTTCAATACTCTGAAATCTATAAAACACTGATGTAGGAAATAGAAGATGATAAAAAGAAATGGAAAGATATCTTTGCTCATGGACTGGAAGAATTAATATTGTTAAAGTGTCCATAATACCCAAAGCAAGCTACAGATTTAATGCAAACTCTATCGAAACACCCATGACATTTTTCACAGAACTAGAGCATATAATTCTAAAATTCACATGGAATGACAAAAGACTCCAAATAGCCAAAGCAATCTTGAGAAGAAATAACAAGCTAGAAGTATCATGAGCCCCAACTTCAGACTATACTGCAAAACTACAGTAATCTAAATAGTATGGTACTGGTACAAAAACAGACACATAGTTCAGTGGAACAGAATAGAGAGCCTAGTTTATTAGAAATAAACCCACACATTTATGGTCAATTAATCTATGACAAAGGAGGCAAGAATATACAATGGGGCAAAGACAATCTCTTCAATAAGTGGTGCTGGGAAAACTGAACAATTATATTAAAAGAATGAAATTAGAATATTTTCTCACACCATATGCAAAAATAAACTCAAAATGTATTAGTTACCTAAATCTAAGCCCAGAAACCATAAAAATCCTAGAAGAAAACATAATCAAAACACTCTTTGACATAAATTGTAGCAATATTTTTTTGCAGCTGTCTCCTAAGGCAAAGTAAACAAAAGCAAAAATAAACAAATGGGACCTAATTAAACATAAAATCTTTTGCACAGCAAAGGAAACCATCAACAAAATGAAAAGGCATTCTACTGAATTGGAGAAAATGTTTGCAAATTATATGACCTATAAAGGGATAGTATCCAAAATATATAATCAGCTCATGCAACCCAATATCAAAAAAAAAACCTGATTAAAAGAATGGGAAGAGGACTTGAATAGACACTTTTCCAAAGAAGTCACATGGATGGCCACAAGGCTCAACATTACTAATAATCAGAGAAAGCAGAACAAAGCCACAGTGAGATATTACCTCACAGCTGTCAGGATGGCTATCATCAAAAAGACCACAAATAACAAGTGCTGACAAGGATGTGGAGAAAGTGTAACCCTAGTACACTGTTGACGGGAATGTAAGTCGGTGCAGGCCCTATAGAAACAGTATGGGGTTTCCTCAAAAAATTAAAACTAGAACTACCATAGGGTCCTGGTATATATCCACACCTGGGTATTTATCCAAAGAAAACAAAAACACAAATTTGAAAAGATACGTGAACCACAGTGTCCATAGCAGCATTATTTACAATAGCCAACATATAGAAGAAACATGTGTCCATCAACAGGTTAATGGATAAAGGAGATGCAATGGAATATTACTCAGCCATAAAAAAATGAAAAATTGCTGTTTACAACAACATGGCTGGATCTTCAAGTTATTATGCTTTGTGAAGTAAGTCATATAGAAAAAAACAAATACTGTATGGTTTCATTTATATGTGGAATCTAAAAATATGAAACTAATGAATATAACAAGATAGATACAGATTTTCAGGTATAGAGAACAAACTAGTGGTTACCAGTGGGGAGAGGCAAGGGGGGGTAGGGGCAATATAGGAGGAGGTGATTAGGAGGTACAACTACTATATATAAAATAAGTAAGCTACAAGGATACATTGCACAGCATAGGGAATATAGCCAATATTTTATAATAACTTTAAATGTAATAAACCTAATATGGTAAATTATACTTCAATTTAAAAAAAGAAGAAAATGAAAATACTAATTTGAAAAGATATATGCACTCCAATGTTCATTGCAGCATTATTTACAATAGCCAAGATATGGAAGCAACCTAAGTGTCCGTCAATAGATAAATGGATAAAGAAGACATGGTATATGTATACAATGCAATATTATTCAGCCACAAAAAGAATGAAATATTTCCATTTGTAGCAACCTGGATCCACCTAGATGGTATTATGTTAAGTGAAATGTCAGGCAGAGAAATACAAATACTGTATGATCTTACTTATATGTGGAATCTAAAAATGAACAAAACAAAACAAAAACAGATTCATAGATACAGAAAGTAAACTGGTGGTTGCCAGAGGGGAGGTGGGTTGAGGGTTGGACAAAATAAGTGAAGGGAGTTAAGAGGTACACAATTGCAGTAATAAATAAGTCATGTGATGTAATATGTAGTATAAAGATTATAGTCAATAATACTGTAATAATTTTGTGTGGTGATAATTGTTACTAGACTTATGGTGATGATTTCATAATGCGTTTAAATGTCGAATCACTATGTTGTACACCTATAACTAACATAATATTCTATGTCAGTTATACTTCATTAGCCTCCCACGCCCCCCTCCCCCCACATAACTGCCAAGCCATTACTCTCTCCACTATTCTTAATAATCTTTGCTTGCAAACTTTGCTTAGGAATTCCATGCTGGCACATCCCCACCTCTTACAACACAAATCAGTGAGATACCATTAGTCACCAACTCAAACATGGTGCGCTATGGTCTGAAAATTATTTTGGCTCAATATTTTATTTCTTATCGTCTTAATTCTGAAAAATCGAAATGCTGAAAAGCAAACATGACCTATAATGGAAAAAGTCTGACTTTTAAACTGCTATGTAATATAAGGAAAGCAGACCTTAATATTTAAGAGAGAAATGCCTCTAAACCTTTATAAACTTCCAAATTATAAATACTAATAGACAATATAACATAAAATGAAAAATAACAAGGAATCATTGATTACTTGTTATGTGTTTGGTGTGGTGTTAAACTATTTTATATGCATCATGTCCTTTGATCTTCATAACAACACTATGAATCAATTTTCCAATGTAAAAAACCTGAAAGCTAGAGAGGTTAAGTAACTTGCCCAAAGTCATATATGTAAAAGTAGTGGATCCAGTATTGAAATCCAGACAGTCTTAGAGGAGGCAATGATTTTTAAAACAGTATACAAAAAATGTTAACCATCTGAAAAATAGAGAATATAAAAATTAAGTTCTATTTATCAAATGACTATAAGAAAAATAAAAACACTCTAGCCAAAAATTGGAGGAATATGTGTACAATGCATATATTTGACAAAGGATGTGTATCCAGATTATATATATAACCCCTGCAAATCAATGTCAAAAGACAGGTAGACCAATAGAAAAATAAGCAAAAGACTTGAGCATTCACTTTACAAAAGAAGATATCCAAATGACCAATAAACATATAGAAAAGGTGTTCAACTTCATTAGTCATCAGGGAAATGCAAAAGGAAACCATAATGAGATGACACACCACAATAAAAAGAATGGCTAAAATAAAAAATACAAAAATTCCAAGTGTTGGTAAGAATTTAAAACAACTAGAACTCTCACACACTGCTGATGGAAATGCATACAACCTCTTTGGAAAAGACAGTGTCTACTAAAGCTGAATATATTCACAATGACCTATCCATTCCATTCGTAGGCATATATCCAACAGAAATACACACATATTTACTATAAGGCATGTAAAGAAATGTTCATAGAAGCACTACTCATAATTGCCAATAACTGGAAATTTCCTAATGATCATCAGTAACAGAATGGACTGAATCAATATATGGTTGTATATTTACATAATGGAACACTATACAGCAATCAGAATGAACCAACTACAACTATTAGAACAATACAGTTGAATATCACAAATATAACATTGATCAAGGAAACTGGAGACAAAGGAGTATGATTCCATTTATATAAATTACAAAAACAGACAAAATTAGTCTTTGGTGTTTGAAGTGAGGATAATAGTTTCCACTGGAGGAGGGTAAACTTATTCTGAGGGAGCATGAGGAGGGGGTCCTTCTAAGGTGCTGGTAATGTTCTGTCTAGATATCAGCACTGTTGCATAAGTGACTTTATTCTATGAAATTCATGAGTTGTGCATTTTTCCTTATGTATATTATGGTTCAATAGAAAAAGCCAAACCAAAACATAAAGCAGTCTGCCTCCAGATACTACACATTTAACCATGCCATCATACTCCCTATGAATTGAGACCTACAGAGCCAATCTGAGTTACAGAGGTTGGCCCTACTCATTAGTAAGTAACTCATGCCAACATGCCACAGGCCCTACTCATTAGTAAGTAACTCATGCCACATTTGATTTAATTACTTCCTTGACAACTGATGAATGACTACATGTCATGGGTTTTTGGGATCATGTGCAAGTATTTGAATCTGATTGTTGAAGTTTCAAATTCCAAGAGACATTCCCCAGCCATCTGGTAATTGAGGCAGGGGTGCTGGCATTTCTGAAATCCAAAGTAATTGCGAATTTTCTGTTCCAATAGAGAATTACTTGGAGGGGCAGACGAGGTGGTGGTGGTTGTCTGAGCTAGACATGGTTCTCTATAGGAAGAGAAAGCAAAGATTTTGTAGATCCTGTAAGAAGTAGATAGACCTGAAGGAGGGCTTAGAGAAACTTCCTGGAGGCCCACCTCACAGCACTTTGGGGAGATAGCTCTTAAATAATCACAAAAATAAATGCATAATTGTAGATTATGAAAAGTGCTATTAAGGAAGAGTAAAGAAAGGGATGACAGGTCACAACAAGGAAATTATCTGGTTTAGTTTGGGGCCTCAAGGAAAGACTTTCTGAGGAATTAACATTGAACCAGAAAGCTGGAACTGAAAGATAAGAAGTTACCCATGCAAAGAAATGGAGAGAAAGTGTCCAAGTCAAAAGGAAAATCATGGCCCTGAGATAGACAGGAGAATGTCATGTTTGAAGAAAAGGAAGTAGACCAATGTAGCTGGAGAAGTATAAGCATGGGGGAAAGAATGCTGTGAGATGAGGCTGGAGAAGGAATCGTAGAAGATCCTGCAGTGTCTTGTAGGGCATATTAAGGATTTTGGATTTCAAGTGCAATGGAAAACCATTTCAAACAGGGTTGGGGCATGATCTGATTTACATTTTTAAAAGACCACTCTGGTTGCTGTGTGGTGAATTTACTATAGCATGAGATGAGGGAAAATGAGAAAAACAGTTATGAGGCTATTTAAGTGGTCCAAGTGAGAGATGGTTGGTGGCTTAGATGTAAGTGAAGGCTATGGAGAGGGACAGAGTGCAGAGTTTGGGAATACATTCTGCAGGTAGAATTGACAGAGCTTACTGATGCACTGGAGTGGTGAATGAGAGAAAAGGAGCCACTTAAATAATGCCCAGTTATTTTTGGCATGAGCAATTGTAGATGGAGCTACTATTTATTAATATAAGGAAGAGCATATTTAGACTGAAAAAGAGAGGAAATAAGTCAAGAGCTTGGTTTTAAACATGTTAGTTTTGAGATGCCAGGGATTCTTTCAGATGGAGATGTTAAATGGATAGTGGGATTAGTAAATTTGGAGCTCAGAATATATGTATGGGCTGAACAGAGAGATTTGAAACTTGTTGACAAAAAGAGGCTGTTTAAAGCCATGAGAATGTATGAAGCTCCAGGGAAGAGTGTTTATGGAAGAGATGGAAAGGGCCCAAGACTGATCTCTGAGGAAGGTCCAATAAGAACCAAAAGAGGAGAATAAGAACAAATAGCCAAGAGGCAGAAGGAGAACTAAGATATTGTCCTGGGAAGAATTTCAAGGAGTAAGGAGTGGACACTGGAGTCAAATGTAGCAGAGAGGAAAAATAGAATCAACACTGAAAAGTGTTATTGGATTTAATATCACTGAGGTACTTGGTGACCTTGGCAAGAGAATTTTTTGTTAAGTGGTGGAAAGGGAAGCCAGATTGTAGTAGGTTGAGGTGTGAGAGAAGGTGAGGAATTTGAGACTTTGAGAACAATCAGCTCTCTCAAAAGGCTTGGTTGGCTATGTACAGAAGAACAATAGAGCAGGAACTAGAGGCAGGTAGGGATAGAAGAGAATGAGAAGGAAATATTGGTTGAGGGAGAATTTTCTTAAGATGGAGGAGATTTGAGTGCGTTTATAGGCCTGCAGAGAAGTGGTCAGTTTAGAGGGAGCTACTGAAAATACAACAGAAGGAACACTATCCCATTGATTAAATATTTTAATCTTTTTTTTGCATTAATATCTGCCACCCCATTCATATTGGGATTGCCTTAGTTGAATTTCTCATCATTCTCACTTGTATTATCTGTAACCATTTCCTAATGGGTCTTCTTGTTTCCAATTATCCCTTCCTTCAAAACACTGGTCTACCAGCCGTTCTCAAAGAATGGTCTGTGGTCTCTGGGAGGTCCCTGAGATACTTTTAGGGTGTCCATGAAGTCAAAACTATTTTCATAATGATACTAAGATTTTACTATCTTCATATTAAAGTCCTTTGGCTTTGTCACTGTGTGGATATTTGCATGGATGCCACCTCAGCATAAATCAAGGTAGTAAAACTAAATTGTCATTGGATTCTTCACCACCACTAACTCTCAGAAAAAATAAAAATAAGTGCCTTATTCACTTTTATACTATCCTTGATTAAGCAGTAAAAAAATATTAATTTTGTTAATCTCAATCCTAGAGTATATAACTTTCTAATATTCTATGTGACAAAATGGAAATTACTCATAAAACACCTCTGCTGTACAGCAAAGTATGATGGTTGTCTAAGGGAAAAGTACTTGTGAGTTGTGGGCTGAACTAGCTGCTTTTTTCATAAAATATCATTTTTAATTGACAGAGCAACTGAGAGATAAAATGTGTTTATTCACACTTGGATATTTGGCAGATATTTTCTTTCAAATGAACAATGTGAGCCTGTCACTTCAAGGAAAAAGCTGACAGTATATGTTGCCAATGACAAAATTTGAGCTTTCAAGTGAAAATTAGAATTTTAGAAAATTTGTATCTGGAACCATGAGCTTGACAGTTTTCCACAACGTTTATGATAAGATCAATGGTATTATTAAAACATTCTTTCAAAATTACTGTATAGGAGCGGCAGAGGAGAGCGCAGCAACAGGGGTGTGGAGGAAAAAGTGGAGAGATTCCTACAAAGAGGATCAGTGCCGACCAGCACTCACCAACCAGAGAGGCTTGTCCGCTCACCCACCGGGGAGGGCGGGGGCTGGGAGCTGAGGCTCGGGCTTCGGTCGTATCCCAGGGAGAGGACTGGGGTTGACTGCATGACCACAGCCTGAAGGGGGCTAGTGTGCCACAGCTAGCCGGGAGGAAGTCCGGGAAAATGTCTGGAGCTGTCTAAGACTTTTTCTTCCATCTTTGTTTCCTGGTGCGCAAGGAGAGGGGATTAAGAGCGCTGCTTAAAGGAGCTCCACAGATGGGCACGAGCCGCGGCTATCAGCACGGACTACAGAGACGGGCATGAGATGCTAAGGCTGCTGCTGCAGCCAGCAAGAAGCCTGTGTGCGAGCACAGGTCACTATCCACACCTCCCCTCCCAGGAGCCTGTGCAGCCTGCCACTGCCAGGGTCCCGTGGTGCAGGGACAATTTCCCCGGGAGAACGCATGGTGCACCTCAGGCTGGTGCAACATCACGCTGTCCTCTCCTGCCGCAGGCTCACCCTGCATCCGTAGCCCTCCCTCTCCACGGCCTGAGTGAGCCAGAGCCCCCTGAATCAGCGGCTCCTTTAACGCCGTCCTGTCTGAGCAAAGAACAGACGCCCTCAGGCAACATACACGCAGAGGCGGGGCCAAATACAAAGCTGAACCCCGGGAGTTGTGCGAACAAAGAAGAGAAAAAGAAATTTCTCCAGGCAGCCACAGGAGCAGTGGATTAAATCACCACAATCAACTTGACGTACCCAGCATCTGTGGAATACCTGAATAGACAACAAATCATCCCAGATGGAGGAG
Organism: Grampus griseus; assembly: GCF_964374135.1. NCBI lineage: Eukaryota > Metazoa > Chordata > Mammalia > Artiodactyla > Delphinidae > Grampus > Grampus griseus. Next base: position 56,720,014 of record NC_138999.1, read on the forward strand.
GTGGGCTTTGAGAGCAAGATATATTATTTTTTCCACTTTTCCTCTTTTTGTGAGTGTGCATGCTTCTATGTGAGATATTGTCTTTATAGCTTTGCTTTCACAATTTGTCCTAGGGTTCTGTCCATCCGTTGTTTTTTCTTTTTTTTTTTTTACTTAAAAATTTTTATTTTCTTAATAATTATTTTTTATTTTTATTTTAATAAAGTTATTTTATTTTATCCTCTTTCTTTCTTCTTTCAACTATTTCTCCCTTTTATTCTGAGCCATGTGGATGAAAGGCTCATGGTGCTCCAGCCAGCAGTGAGTGCTGTACCTCTGAGGGGGGAGAACCAACTTCAGAACACTGGTCCACAAGAGACTTCCCAGCTCCACGTGATATCAAATGGTGAAAATCTACCAGAGATCTGCATCTCAACACCAAGACCCACCTTCACTCAACGACCAGCAAGCTACAGTGCTGGACACCCTATGCCAAACAACTAGCAAGACAGGAACACAACACCACCCATTACCAGAGAGGCGGCCTAAAATCATAATAAGTCCACAGACACCACAAAACACACCACCAGACGTGGAACTGCCCACCAGAAAGACAAGATGCAGCCTCATCCACCAGAACACAGGCACAAGTCCCCTCCACCAGGAAGCCTACACAACCCACTGAACCAACTCTAGCCACTGGGGAAAGACACAAAAGACAATGGGAACTATGAACCTGCAGCATGCAAAAAGGAGACCGCAAACAAAGTAAGATAAGCAAAATGAGAAGATACGAAAAAACACAGCAGATGAAGGACCAAGGTAAAAACACACGAGACCTAACAAATGAAGAGGAAATAGGCAGTCTACCTGAAAAAGAATTCAGAAAAATGATAGTAAAGATGAACCAAAATCTTGGAAATAGAATAGAGAAAATGCAAGAAACATTTAACAAGTACATAGAAGAACTAAAGAGGTAACGAACAATGATGAACAACACACTAAATGAATTAAAAATACTCTAGAAGGGATCAATAGCAGAATAACTGAGGCAGAAGAACGGATAAGTGACCTGGAAGACAAAATACTGGAAATAACTCCTGCAGAGCAGAAGAAAGAAAAAAGAATGAAAAGAAATGACAGTCTCAGAGACTTCTGGGACAGCATTAAATGCACCAACATTTGAATTATAGGGGTCTCAGAAGAAGAAGAGAAAAAGAAAGGGACTGAGAAAATATTTGAAGGGATTATAGTGCAAAACTTCCCTAATATGGGAAGGAAATAGTTAATCAAGTCCAGGAAGCACAGAGAGTCCCATACAGGATAATTCCAAGGAGAAACACACCAAGACACATATTAATGAAATTATCAAGAGTTAAATACAAAGAACAAATATTAAAAGGAGCAAGGGAAAAACAACAAAAAACACACAAGGGAATCCCCATAAAGTTAACAGCTGACCTATCATCAGAAACTCTGAAAGCCAGAAGGGAATGACCGGACATATTTAAAGTGATCAAGGAGAAAAAACTACAAGCAAGATTATGCTACCCATCAAGGATATCACTCAGATTTGATGAAGAAATTAAAACCTTTACAGACAAGCAAAAGCTGAGAGAGTTCAGCATCACCAAACCAGCTTTACAACAAATGCTAAAGGAAATCCTCTAGGCAAGAAACACAAGAGAAGTAAAAGACCCACAATAACAAGCCCAAAACAATAAAGAAAATGGGAATAGAAACATACATATCGATAATTACCTTAAATGTAAATGCTCCTACCAAAAGACAGAGACTGGCTAAATGGATACAAAAACAAGAGCCATATATATGCTGTCTACAAGAGACCCACTTCAGACCTAGAGACACATACAGACTGACAGTGAGAGGATGGAAAAACATATTCCATGCAAATGGAAACCAAAATTAAGCTGGAGTAGCAATTCTCATATCAGACAAAATAGACTTTAAAATGAAGACTATTAGAAGAGACAAAGAAGGGCACTACATAATGATCAAGGGATTGATCCAAGAAGAAGATATAACAATTGTAAATATTTATGCACCCAACATAGGAGCACCTCAATACATAAGGCAAATACTAACAGCCAAAGAAGGGGAAATTGACAGTAACACAATCATAGTAGGGGACATTAACACACCACTTTCACCAATGGACAGATCATCCAAAATGAAAATAAATAAGGAAATACAAGCTTTAAAGGATACATTAAAAAATTGGACTTAATTGCGATTTATAGGACATTCCATCCAAAAACAGCAGAATACACATTTCTCTCAAGTGCTCATGGAACATTCTCCAGAAGAGATAATACCTTGGGTCACAAATCAAGCCTTGGTAAATTTAGGAAAATTGAAATTGTATCAAGTATCTTTTCCGACCACAACACTATGAGACTAGATATCAATTACAGGAAAAGATCTGTAAAAAATACAACCACATGGAGGCTAAACAATACACTACTTAATAATGAAGTGATCACTAAAGAAATCAAAGAGGAAATCAAAAAGTACCTACAAACAAAAGAAAATGGAGACACGACCATCCAAAACCTATGGGATGCAGGAAAACAGTTCTAACAGGGGAGTTTATAGCAATAAAATCCTACTTTAAGAAACAGGGAACATCTCAAATAAACAACCTAATCTTGCACCTAAAGCAATTAGAGAAAGAAGACAAAAAAAAAAAAAAACCCAAAGTTAGCAGCAGGAAAGAAATCATAAAGATCAGATAAGAAATAAATGAAAAAGAAATGAAGGAAATGATAGCAGAGATCAATAAAACTAAAAGCTTGTTCTTTGAGAAGATAAACAAAATGGATAAACCATTAGCCAGACTCATCAAGAAAAAAAAGAAGACTCAAATCAATAGAATTAGAAATGAAAAAGGAGAAGTAACAAATGACACTGCAGAAATACAAAAGATCATGAGAGATTACTACAAGCAACTCTATGCCAATAAAATGGACAACCTGGAAGAAATGGACAAACTCTTAGAAATGCACTACCTGCTAAGACTAAACCAGGAAGAAATAGAAAATATGAACAGAAAAATCACAAGCAATGAAAGTGAAATTGTGATTAAAACTCTTCCAAAAAGCAAAAGCCCAGGACAAGATGGGTTCACAAGTGATTTCTATCAAACATTTGGAGAAGAGCTAACACCTATCCTTCTAAAACTCTTCCAAAATATAGCAGAGGGAGGAACACTCCCAAACTCATTCTATGAGGCCACGATCACCCTGATACCAAAACCAGAAAAAGATGTCACAAAGAAAGAAAACTACAGGCCAATATCACTGATGAATATAGATGCAAAAATCCTCAACAAAATAGTAGCAAACAGAATCCAAGAGCACATTAAAAGGATGATACACCATGGTCAAGTAGGGTTTATTCCAGCAATGCAAGGATTCTTCAATATACGCAAATCAATCAACATGATATATCATATTAACAAATTGAAGGAGAAAAATCATATGATCATCTCAAAAGATGCAGAGAAGCTTTCGACAAAATTGAACACCCATTTATGATAAAAACCCTGCAGAAAGTAGGCATAGAGGGGACTTTCCTCAACATAATAAAGGCCATATATGACAACCCCACAGCCAACGTCTTCCTCAATGTTGGAAAAATGAAAACATTTCCACTAACATCAGGAACAAGAGAAGGTTGCCCACTCTCACCACTATTATTCAACATAGTTTTGGAAGTTTTAGTCACAGCAATCCGAGAAGAAAAAGAAATAAAACGAATCCATATCAGAAAAGAAGAAGTAAAGCTGACCCCATTTGCAGATGACATGATACTGTACATAGAGAATCCAAAAGATGCTACCAGAAAAGTACTAGAGCTAATCAATTAATTTGGTACAGTAGCAGGACACAAAATTTATGCACAGAAATCTCTGGCATTCCTATACACTAATGAGGAAAAATCTGAAAGTTAAATAAAGAAAACACTCCAATTTACCATTGCAACAAAAAGAATAAAATATCTAGGAATAAGGATACAAAAGATCTGTATGCAGAAAATTATAAGACACTGATGAAAGAAATTAAAGATGATACAAATAGATGGAGAGATATACCATGTTCTTGGATTGGAAGAATCCACATTATGAAAATGACTCTACTACCCAAAGCAATCTACAGATTCAATGCAATCCATATCAAACTACCACTGGCATTTTCCACAGAGCTAGAGCAAAACATCTTAAAATTTGTATGGAGACAAAAAAGACCCCGAATAGCCAAACCAATCTTGAGTATGAAAAACGGAGCTGAAGGAAGCAGGCTCCCTGAATTCAGACTATACTACAAATCTACAGTAATCAAGACAGTATGGTACTGGCACAAAAACAGAAATAATGATCAATGGAACAGGATAGAAGGCCCAGGGATAAACTCACGCACATATGGTCACCTTATCTTTGATAAAGGAGGCAAGAATATACAGTGGAGAAAAGACAGCCTCTTCAGAAGTGGTGCCGGGAAAACTGGACAGGTACATGTAAAAGTATGAGATTAGAACACTCCCTAACACCATACACAAAAGTAAGCTCAAAATGGATTAAAGACTTAATGTAAGGCCAGAAACTATCAAACTCTTAGAGGAAAACATAGGCAGAACACTCTATGACATAAATCACAGCAAGATCCTTTTTGATCTACCTGCTAGAGAAATGGAAATAAAAACAAAAATAAACAAATAGGCCCTAATGAAACTTCAAAGCTTTTGCACAGCAAAGGAAACCATAAGCAAGACCAAAAGACAACCCTCAGAATGGGAGAAAATATTTGCCAATGAAGCAACTGATAAAGGATTAATCTCCAAAATTTACAACCAACTCACGAAGCTCAATATGAAAAAAACAAATAACTCAATCCAAAAAACGGCAGAAGACCTAAATAGACACTTCTCCAAAGAAGATATACATATACACATTGCCAACAAACATATGAAAGAATGCTCAACATCATGAATCATTAGAGAAATGCAAATCAAAACTACAATGAGAGATCATCTCACACCTGTCAGAATCGTCATCATCAAAAAATCTGCAAACAATCAATGCTAGAGAGGGAGTGCACAAAAGGGAACACTCTTGCACTGTTGGTGAATGTAAATTGATACAGCCACTATGGAGAACAGTATGTAGGTTCCTTAAAAACTACAAATAGAACTACCATACGACCCAACAGTCCCACTACTGGGCATATACCCTGAGTAAACTATAAATCAAAAAGTGTCATGTACCAATATATTCATTGTAGGTCTATTTACAATAGCCAGGATATGGAAGCAACCTAAGGGTCCATCAACAGATTAATGGATAAAAGAGATGTGGCACATATATACAATGGAATATTACTCAGCCATAAAAAGAAACAAAATTGAGTTATTTGTAGTGAGGTGGATGGACTTAGAGTCTGTCATACAGAATGAAGTATGTCAGAAAGAGAAAAATAAATACCGTATGCTACAACAGATATATGGAATCTAAGGGAAAAAATGGTTATGAAGAAGCTAGGGGTAAGACCGGAATAAAGACACAGACCTAAAAAAAAACAAAAAAACTACAGTGAGGTAATTTGGAGTGGCCATCATCAAGAAATCTATAAACAATACATTCTGGGGAGGGTGTGGAGAAAAAGAACCCTCCTACACTGTTGGTGAAAATGTAAACTGGTACAGCCACTATGGAGAACAGTATGGAATTTCCTTAAAAAACTAAAAATAGGACTACTGTATGACCCAGCAATCCCACTCCTGGGCATATACACAGAGAAAACCATAATTTGAAAAGATACATGCACTCCAATGCTCATTGCAGCAGTATTTACAATAAACAGGACATGGAAGCAACCAAATGTCCATCGACCAAGGAATGGATAAAGAAGATGTGGTACATGTATACACTGGAATATTACTCAGCCATAAAAAGAACGAAATAATGCCATTTGTAGCAACATGGATGGATTGTCATTCTGAGTGAAGTAAGTCAGACACAGAAAGACAAGTATCATATTATATCACTTATATGTGGAATTTTAAATAAAAGGGTACAAATGAACTTATTTACAAAACAGAAGTAGAGTTACAGATGTAGAAAGCAAACTTATGGTTACCAGGGTGTAAGGGGGAGGAGGGATAAATTGGGAGATTGGGCCTGACATATACACACTACTGTATATAAAATAGATAACTAATAAGAACCTGCTGTATAGCACACGGAACTCTACTCAATACTCTGTAATGGCCTATATGGGAAAATAAGCTTAAAAGAAAAGAGTGGATATATGTATATGTATAACTGATTCCGTTTGTTGTACAGCTGAAACTAATACAACATTGTAAATCAATTATACTCCAATAAAAATTTTAAAAAGTGAAGAAAAAGAAAATATATTTTTAATAAAATATATTAATGAATATTGGTTTATTATTATTATTTTTAAATGAAGTAATCAAAAATTTAAACATTCCCCATTTTTAATTTGCAATATGGTAAACATCAATAGATATCAACCACAATATCAAAGCCTCTTTGAAGTCTTCAGTAATTTTTAAGAGTATAAAGTGGTCCTGAGACCAAAATATTTGAGAACAATTCCTCTATACTACCCATGTCATCCCCCTGGTTCTTAAGCTTCAATGGCCTTCAAGCATTCAAAGTCCCTCATACATAGGCCTAAAGCTTCCTTTTAAGTCTCGTTTTATGTCACTCCCCTCCATGCACTCCCCTCCACACATCAGCTGCATCTGCATCAGGTAGCTTGCTAGTCCTTCAACCTGCCATGCTCATTCTCACCTCCATGCCTAGCACATGTAGCCCAATTCAAAGATCACATTTTCTGTGGATCCTCCTTTCCTGCTTGGCAGATTTATTGATCTCTTCTTACTTTCTCCAATGTACTTTATGAGGTTGATTTCGGAACTGCCATTTTCCTCATTTTTGCAAATAAAGAAACTGAAATCCAGAAAAAGAAGGGGACTTGACTAAGTTCCACAGCAAGTGAGTGGCGGAGTTACAGCCTAAATTCCCAGCATTCTTTTCACACTTCTCTTCATGGAAGCTGCTACAGAGATCAGAAAGTATTGAAGGCTCTGGAAGGAAGGGGAATTAGTTAAGCTGAGCTTAAAAAAAGTTCTGGGTTGGAACATTCTTAAAGGAATTAACCCTTGACTTTGGCCTGGTCTAAGAGCAGTCAATCAGTCTTTACCCATGTTGACAGCAGATGAAAAGCAACTCATGGGAAATATCCTTGTCCTTTTTAGCTTCTTCAGTTCTATCCAAACCATCACATCAGTCATTGTCCTTAAATGGAATGTCTGAGGGGCTTGCAGGCACTCTGGAGGCCACCTGAAGAATACTGCTCCCATCTGAAGAAGAGTATTTGAGTTGATGTTGTTCTGTCACCACTTCCTGCTACACCAACTGCCCTTATTTGGCTCCCTAGGCTTGGATAAAAACACTAGGTGAGGCCTAATGCAACATTCAGGATTTGGTGGAAAATGTAATTGCCTGTTTCAGAGAACTTTGCTTTTCCTATAATTTGTCAAATGGCAGGTATTGGGAATATTCTCTTTGGAAAAAATTAGTTTTAAAAGCTTTTGGTAACTGTCAAGAGATAGTTTCTGTGAGGCCTCCAAATGAAGCTAACCCTAAGGGATACTGCTTGTTCTACAGCATCTGGCTGGTTAGGAAAGGCTACCCCCAGTGACAGGGGTCTAGAGAAGGTTAATGAAAATTAACTTGGTGTCTGATGTCTTGAAAACACTGTCCTATGGTAAAGTTTTTAGGGTGGAGTTGATGCATTCAGTTTAACCCACATTATTGGGGTACATTTGAGCCAAGGTGCTGTGCTAAGAGCTTGGAATACAGAGTTGAATAAAACTAAGCCCCTGCCCCGGAAAAGTTCATATTCTCTTCAGGAAGTCAGGCAAAAATACACATAGTTACAACATAGTATTATCAGTACTGGAATCAGTATGACTGGAGGAGTGACTATAATGAAATGGAGAAGGCTTTCTTAGGGAGGTGATATGTGAACAGGGCCTTAAGATGAACAGGTATTCATTTGATCACAAAAGATCATTACAGTTTTAGGGAACCAAATGTGAAAGGCATGGAGGTAGGAAGGCTGAACTTAGTTGTTACTTTTTGGCTATCATCTGCCACCTCCAGACTCATTCTCTGCCCTTCTCTTCCCTCCACTTGTGTCCCAAGAGGCTGACCTCGTGAATTGCATCAACTTGTCTGCTGGCTTCTGGCTGGGTTTGGCACTGACAGATCCAGAGTGGGAGAAGAAGAAGGTCTTGTTATTTCTTCCTCACTCTTTCTCTGCTTTAGGTCTCATTTCTGACACTGACTGGAATTTTTCCTGATTACAGTTCCTACTAGGGACTTCTCCACAGCTCCAGCTCTCACTAGGTGCTGGTAACAATTTTCCATTGATTTACCCCTCCAGTTCAAGGGTGTAATGGCTTCCTGTTATTCTGAGACCCTGTATGCTTCACCATCTCTTGTTGATACCACTAACCCTGCCCACATTTTTGAAAGTTGTCAGTTTCATTTCCTGAGGACCCTTGCAAATACAGCTGAGAACATCCACAGGTCTAGTTTTCACAGAATGTAAAGTTGTGGGTGAGGTGAGGGAGGACGGGAAGAAGATGAGACAGAGTCTACATGGCAGATGTTGTATGATCCTTTTTAATGAAAGACCTTGTGTGAGTAGGTCATGAAGAACCTTTACAAACCAATTTTGTTCTCAGTTGGGAACTCCTGAAGTTTGTTGATCTGTTACACAGATGATGCCAGAATTAATAGTTACCATTTATTGAATATATTCTGTGTCAGACACTTAATCTTCATTATCTGATTGAATCCTCACAACCCCTAAATGTGAACACTTATTGATCTCAATTTTACAAGTGAAAAAACTAAGTCTCAGAGAAGAGAAGTAACTTGCCTACTAGATTGCTAATGAGTAGAAGAGGAAGGATTTGAACCTATGCCTGCCTGAGTCTAGAGTTCGGGTTCTTCACTAGACCCAGTTGGATGATGAATTGGTCTATATAACTTTTAGGGTGTCTTTCAGCCCTAGGACTTCATACTCTATGGGGTAAGCAGGCATCTCCAACTAAGCTCATTGGCCCATGCATTGACTAAAGGTTCTGGTGGCACCTTGTGGGGTACATGCAGCGGTGTGAATGAGACTTCTTTGCTGGGCACAATGCTTTCATTGCCTGCAAATGTCCCTCATGCTGGCCATGTCTTCCCTATGTCTTGGCAGAAACAGAACCATATAGCTAATTAATTCTGACAGAATTCCATTTTTAGAAATGCTAGTTGTATCAGCTCCTCTGGTGGAAATCTGGCACTCCAGCAGGAGTGAATGCTACCTGTAGTGCCAACCAGTGCTTGCTTAATTTAGTGCTGGCACAGTCTAAGTTGATGTGGCTATTGCGTTTGGATATCAAATCATAGTTTGGTATCAAGCTTTAGGAAAATGAAAAGAGGAAACAAATTTGAATACCTACTCCAGGCTGGGCACTTTCCATTGATTCCTCACTACAACTCTGAGAGGCATGTGTCATGACCCACATGTTACAGGTGAGGAAACTAAGGCTTAAAGAGGGGAAGTAACTTGCCAGGGTGTAAGGTAGCTGACAAGTGTCAGAATAGGCATCAGAATCCAGACTCTACTTGACGTCTAAAGCCAATATTCTTTGCTACTGTATCATGTGACCAGCACAATATACTGGTTAAAACCTCAGAATTGAGGGACTTCCCTGGTGGTCCAATGGTTAAGAATCCACCTTCCAATGCAGAGGATGTGGGTTCGATCCCTTGTCGGGGAACTAATATCCCACATGCTGCAGGGCAACTAAGCTCGCGCACCTCAACTACAGAGCCCACGTACTCTGGAGCCTGCATGCCACAACTAGAGAGAAGCCCGCCCGCCACAACAAAAGATCCCTTAGAGCCACAACTAAGACCTGATGCAGCCAAAATAAATAAATAAATAGGAAGAAAAAAAACCCCTCAGAATTGAGAACTTGGTTTTGAATCCTAGCTCCACCACTTCTTAGCTGTATGATCATGGGTAAGTCACTTAATCTTTCTGTGTCTCAGCTTCTTCATCTTTAAATTAGGAATAATAGTATCTACCTCATAGTGTTGTTGTGAGGATTAAATGCATTCATATTTGTAAAGCACTGAGAAGAGCGTCTGATACAGAGTCAATGTCATATATTTTTAAAATAAATATAGAACCATTTCTATCCCCTTAAAATCTCTTATTTCTTCCATTCTTAGGCCTGGAGAAGAAAAGAAAGGAACTAGATCAGGAGGCAGACTCTCCTAGAAGGAAATCAGATTTTCTCCTAAAGCTGGAGAAAGGCTAAGGCTATTGATTGAACTGGAGAGACCCAACCTGCAAAACTTGAGAGAAAGTATACGGTGTCCATGTCTTGTGGTGAATTTCTATGCCCACCCTCCCTTGTTCCCTCACTGCAGCTGGATTTTGCTTGGCCAGCTCTCTCTGACCTCCCTTTTACCTTTAGATCTGGAAATGGCTGCTGAGATGATAGCAAGAATGGACAGATAGTCATCTGGAGGACTGGAACCTTGACTATAGGTTATGTAAGCTGGGCTTCAGGATCATAACACTATCTGGCTCAAAAAAAAAACCTACATATGTTTCAGATTCCTTCACACTACTGTCAAGTTAGCAAGGGCAAGGAGGTGGTTCCATGGCCATACCTTCCTGACCCAGAATTGATAAAGATATATATCAGGTGTAGATGTGTATATGTCGATGGATGCCTTAGGGTTTCCTGGAAGTGTGGGGTGGGAGGGGAGGAAAATATGATCTCCACTTACCACTGAAGACCCTTGTGTGAGTGGGGTAAAGTTGATGATAACCATGGAGACCCTAGCTGCCCTGTATAGGTATGCCCTTCATCATCATGGTCTGGGTATTGGTTATTACCCTTTGCTCAGCCAGGGATCATGGGCCCTTTAACATGATTTCTGCAACTTCTTTATTCTCTAAGGCTGCCACCAGCCTAATGCTTCTCGCTGATTGAAGACACACTCAAATGCCCAATAGTTACATTGTGAAGGGAGAAATGTACTATTTCTTGTGTTAGACACACCCAGGGACAAATCCTAATACCACCAATTAATATCTGTGTGATCTAAGGTAAGTTTTTTAACCTTAGAGCTTCAGTTTTCTCATATCTAAAATTAGGACAACACTATCTCTCCCATGGCTGTTGTGAGGAATATATGAGAAATTCAGTGTAAAAATGCCTTGCAGAGGGCTTTTCCCTCCTCCATTGCCCAATTCTTTCTCTCAGCTACCAGTCAGCATCCTAAAACTTTCAGGGCTTTGAAAATGTAAGTTAATACTATAAATTCAAAGCCCTTCCTTCCCACTAACTAAGCTCCATAATTCCTTCTCACTTAGAATTGCTTAGGCCATGATCTTTAGAATGACCTTCTAGTCTTTACATGGATCTGAGGCACACCCATTAATGCTTCAGTTAGTCCCAAGGTTATTTCACCTCCTTTGCACTTCTGGGCACCTCCCCAGGACCATCAAATGCAGTTGAGATGGCCACATCTAGAGATGCCTCTCACATGTTAATCAGAGATTTATGTATTTATTACAATTTTCTGGCAGATGGTCATAAGGTATCTTGACCAAGGGGTGCTTTCTCTAATTCACACAAAGGCTCCATATAAGCTAGAAGTAGTCCTTCAACGTTCCTATCCCAACTTGCTTCAGACACTGACCACACCCTTATTTACTCTCCCCTTGCTCCACCTCCAGCATCACAGCAAAAACAATGAGAAGTTTCTTTCCCAAAAGCTGGTTCAGGGCTTCCCTCGTGGTGCCATGGTTAAGAATCCGCCTGCCAATGCAGGGGACACAGGTTCGAGCCCTGGTCCAGGAAGATCCCACATGCCATGGGGCAACTAAGCCCGTGTGCCACAACTACTTAGCCTGCTCTCTAGAGCCCACGAGCCACAACTACTGAAGCCCGCGTTCCTAGAGCCAGTGCTCTGCAACAAAAGAAGCCACAGCAATGAGAAGCCCATGCATCACAACGAGGTAGCCCCCACTCGCGGCAACTAGAGAAAAACCCACGCGCAGCAACAAAGACCCAACGCAGCCAAAAATAAATAAAATAAATAAATTTATCAAAAAAATGAGAAAACTGGTTCAGCACTGGGTATTGGGGTCTTCTGTGTTAGAGAATGTTTCAGTAATGAAAATATGCTATGCTTGTACATTCTCGGGAGTCCATTCCTATCTATGCTTTCACCATTTACTCTCTATGTAACTTTGCGCAAGTAACAATCTTTCTGAATTTCAAGTCTTGATCTGTAAAATGGGACTAAAATGAGGTGGTTAAGAGGTTCAGATGAGACGATGTATATAAAACGTATGCAATGTGCCTGCCAGGTGGTAGTACTTTTTTTTTTTTTTTTTTTTACCAAGTTACCACCCCAACTCTTATGCCAGATCTGCTGGGAAAGCTCAAGGATTCAGGTCTCTCCCACTTTATGCTTGACACACAATAGATGCTCAACAATATTTATTTCCTTCCCTTGGTCCCAGGGGAACCCCAATTCCATTGTGGGGCTTGTTTCAACTTCCAAGGCCCTGAATTCTAGAAACACAAATTATGCAAAGGCTCTGGATATGATTCTTATAAATTGTTCACTTTTGGTCAGGGCTGAGTCCCTTTCCCCCTTTGTCACAGTGGGACCAGTATGGCTACTTAGCTGCTTATGTTTCTTTCCCAGAGCTCTTCAAATTCATTTAAAGGATATTTAGACCCATTTCCAAAGGTATTTTGTGATGTCTTATTCACTTCAGGGAAAGTAATGTGATTTCTTAATGGATATAAATATACCCTGGACAGCCAAGAGCCAAGGTTAATTTCTAGTTAAGTGTGAAATCAGCCAGCAGCAGAATAGTGCTTCTCTCCTATATCCCCTTCATGACCTATGTACTCCCTCACGAAATACCTTTGAGGAAACACAATAAGCACTATTGTAATGACAGTAGGAGTGAAAAATATAGGAGGAAGGGAGAGTAAGGGAGTGTGGGAAAGAGAGCTGCTTCCCAGAATAGTATAAAGGGTTCCCATGAGGGTGAATGTACCTAAGTGACATCACCAGGAGCTTAACTGTCATAGGAGGAAGGAGCCCCTATTCCTCAAGTCATAGGAATGTTGGAAAGTGCACAGGGCAGAGTAGCTGGGTCTGGGTTATTGGCATGAAACTCCTGCATGAGAGACTAAGTATGGGGGGGACTGAGCCATGCATGAGGACAGCTTCCATAGGGTGTTGGGGTTCAGGGTGGCTAGTTACAGGGCCAAGGAACATGACAGTTTCCAGATAATCAGTTCACTGTATTGAGGAATCCAAGAATCAGGTGGTAGATAGATAACATCTGGGAAGATTTTGAATGTCAGAGCGTGATCCACTAGCCCTGAATGGATAGAGAAGATTCCATTCCTGGATATTAACTGAGGCAGCCACTACTACTACTACTACTACTACTACTACTACTACTACTACCACCACCACCACTGGTTAATATCAATTGAGCACTTACTTACTAAGGGCCAACCATGGTTATTTGGGTGAAGTAACTTGCCTATGGTGATTGAGGCATGAATATGGATAACGGTGTTTGAGTTCTTTTCAGAGGGGTTAGAGGCCAGGGCTAGCAAAGGAGATATGGAGAACAGAGGAACTCAGCCTCTACTGAGTCCCTCTAGATCTCAACCTCAGAAGGGAGACAGAATTCTGAGTCCTGCAGGATGGTAGCAGGGGTGGAGAAGAGGCAAGTGACAGTTAGGACTGAGCTTGTCCACACCCCACCTACCTCACATCCTGATGGCTCTGGAAATTACAGTAGGATGGCACCTGCCAGCATCATGGTACCTAGATGAGAATAGCTGAGGAAGCAGAAATAAGAGGAATAAATCCAGGGCTGACAACACTAGTGGAAACTTAGTTCCCACAGGCTTGCCGAAGGCTGGGAAATGTAAGGCATAATAAAGGCTATTGCCTAGCCCTGTTCTCCCAAACCAGGAAAACCCTCTTTTGCAGCCTTAATTTTAGGCACTATTTTTGTATATGCTCAGGGCCTGGGTCTTCAAGAAATGGACTTCATAGAGGTTCATAGGAAATGATACAACTTGAAAGCAAACCAAAATAGGGAGGCCCGCCTGCTCTGCAGAGGGCATTCCTGGGGCCGACCAATGTTGACCCCACCTACCTGGACTGACAATCTCCTTCTCTTCCAGCCACTGAGTAAATGTTGGGCACCTTCACTTTGTACTCCATTGGCCCCATAAAACCCAGCAAGTCTCTAAATTTGATTCCTTCAGGATGCTCAGCTGTCCTGACTTGGGTTATCAGAATGCCAGGACTCTGAGGGCAAGCTTAGAGGATCAAAGGTGCAAGGGACTTTTACTTGGCCTCCATCTCCCCTCTAGGAGAATTTTCCCCATCTGATAGAAGCCACAGGGGATTAGTTTAGGAATTTGTCTGGGTATGAATCCTGAATTCACCATTTCCTGGATGTGGGAATGTGAGCAAATGATGTAACTATTCCGTGCCTGAATTTTCTCATCTGTAAAATGAGGCTAATACCAGTACTTACCTCATAGAAATATTATCTTGACAAATTCAGTAGACCCATGCAAAGCACTTAGGCAAACATCTGGCATGTACTAGATGCTGTAAGTGTCAGCTCTTCTGGTCAGGTGATATGGGGAATACATGTCTTATCTTGGGCCTTTGTGAAAACTACTTCTGCCCCCTCCTCATCTTAGGTAGAATGTTACTAGTTAAAGGACTGGTCACCAGCATTAATGTGCCATCTAGGAATAGCATCAGCTTCCAAATAGTCCCCCTTGCACTCCAGCTACCACTCTTTTGGTGTGCTGCCTGATTGTGTCTGTGTGTGTTTGAGAAATGGGTGAAGTTGAACAACACGAATTTTTAACTTCCCATGTAGGTGGCATGTAAATGGTAATTTTTTTCTTCCCCAGGATTAAGTGGGGGACAACCATGTGTCTTTATGCTGAAAAGGGGTGCTTCTGTAGGGAGCTGCTCCGTGCCTGTTGTATGCAGCATTATGGTCCCCCAAGAAGATCCCATATCCTAATCTCCAGGATTGTGATTACATGGCAAAAGAGATGTTGAAGATGTGATTAAGGTTACTACTGACTTTAAAATAGGGAGACTATCCTGGATTATCTGTGCAGGCCCAATGAAATCACCCCAATGAAAGGTCGAGACTTGAAGAACAGAGGCAGAAGAGAAAGTTAGATACAGAAAAGGAAGCAGAAGTATTTAGCCTGAAGACAGAGGGGGCCATATGTTGAAAAAATGGGGACCTCAGTCCTACAACAAGGAACTGATTTCTGCCAACAACCAGTGAGCTTGGAAGATGATCCTGAGCCCCAGATAACAACTACGTCCCTGACTGATATCTTGATTTTAGTTAAGTGAGACCCTGAGAATCCAGCCACACTATGCCAAACTTCTGACCTATAGAAACTGTAAGAGAATAAATGGAGGTTGTTTTAAGCCACTCAATTTGTAGTCATTTGTTACAGCAGCAATATAAAACTAATACAGTGTTTGTGGGCCTCACTTTGTACATGTCAAATGAGGGCAAAATACCTTGTCTTACCTACCTTATGGGTCTGTTATGAGAACAAAATGATGGACGTAAGTGTGCTCTGCAGAGTTTCAAGTTATAAAACTGTTAGGATATTCTCCAATAGGGAAAAAAAGTCGATCTGTTTTGAAACTATTGGATTGAAGCAATTAAGAGCTTAGAGCTCCTGACATTTCCCAGGAGAAATGCTGAGGGTTGGAGAGCTGATTCTTCTCTCCTGGAGAAGTAGTGCAGCATAGTTGAAATCAGAAAACCTAGGTACAAGTCTATTTCTTTTCTGTGTGACCTTGGGCAAGTTAGGCCATCTCTCTGAGCTTCAATAAAATGTGGGTAATCATCCCTGCTCTGCCTAGGTGATATGGCTGTATGATGCTCAACTGAAGAAATGAGTGTGAACATGTGATGGAAACAAAGTACTCAGATGGAAGGCCTATTCATCCTCCCTAGTGTGTGCCTTACTGCTGGAAGCAGATATCTTGATTCTGGTAAACTAGTCACCCAAAGAAAGTAGAGTTGAAAGACCCTTGGGGTGGTACTCTGAGCACCTGTTTTCTGCCATTGGCTTTCGTGTGTGACTTTAGGCCAAGTCCCTTCTCCTCTCTGAGTCTGTTTCTTCATTTTAAAAGTTTAGATTATAGCCAGTTGTCTTCAGCTAATGGGCATCAGAATCACCTGGAGAGATGGCAGATGGAGGATGAGCAAAATTTTCTCTTTTTTACAAGTCTCTCCTACCCCCAATAAACTATCTCCCACAAAGCCCAAATCAGAGGAGTTTTATTAAAGTATGTAGGAGTTTCACGTAAAGTATGCCTTATTCAGGATATAGGAGTTGATTTCCAAGTATGTGGTTTGAAGCAGCTGGCTCTCAAAGGAGTCTGGATGCCTTGTTATACTTTAATTAAAATACCGGCCAATTTCAAACCTGTTAACTAGTCATGCTCCTCCCAGTTCCTTGCAATTCCCATTAATGTTGCTTTGTTATGACTGATATTTCCTCCCAGAATACTCCTTCTCGTGTGAACTAAAGATACTAATCTCTGGCCAGACAAAACCCGGTAGAATTGTCCATGTTTTCATTACAATGTTGACTGTAGTAAAAGCCATAGCTGAGAATAACTGAATGTCAAAGCTGAAAAGGCCCTTTGGTTTAAAGACGGACAACTTGGGAGGGACTTGATCAGCATTACAGAGAAGCAGTGACAGAGGTGAGTGTGGACTCCAAATGCTCCTGAAGGGAGCTCTTTCCAATGCTCCATGTTGCCTTTCTATTGCCTTTGATGCTCAGAGGTTTGAAAGTCAAGTAACTTTCAGTCTTATTTCCTAGGCTGGTTTCACTATTCTTTGAAGTAGAAAAACTTAATTTATATGTCATCAAAGTATAATGCCATGTACAAAGCAATGTAAGAAGCAGGCAGCTATGGACACAATCTTTGTAAACACTTCCAACATACCAGATTGGCCTTATCTGCCATTTTTGGTCTTTGCCTCACAAAGAGGTCTCCTTCCTCAACCTGCTTTGTTGTCTTAAATGCCTTACAATCAGTGCTTCTCAGACTTTAATGTGCATATCTATCCCCTGGAGACCTTATTAAAATACAAATTCTGATTCCAGATGTCTGGGATGGGGCCCAGGAATCTGCATTTCTCATAAGCTCCCAGGTAATGCTGATGCTGAGGCTGTTTATAGACCATATTTGGAGTAGCAAGACTTGCAGATGTTGTTAATCTCATTTCTAAACATCTTCTCCATTTATTGTCAACATTCCTTTACCACTGGAGGTAGTGTGGTGTATTAGAAACAGGAACGGCCCTGTAGCTTCTAGTCCTGGGTTTCTATCAATCCCTAACTGTGTGACATTGGGCAAATCATTTTTCATCTTCCTGAGCCTCAAGTTTCCTTATCTGTAGAATGGGGCTCTCACCTGTCACACAATGATGTTGTGAGGCCTGAAGGAATAACTGGGCTTGGTACAAAATAGACTGTAGATGGAGATGCCTAGGTACAAAAAGATTCTGGGCCTACATTTCCTTAGAATTGCAAAAGACAACATGAGCAGTGGATCATGCAAAATATGCTCAAAGATTGTTTCCATGACAAAACTGTAGATGGAGGCCATTAATACTAGACAGTCTGCATACTTTATTAAAAGTCACATGAATGGACCCCAGGATCTAATTCTTTTTTCTTCTGATGTTACATATGTATTTCACAAATGTGTCTTTCTAGCATCTATTAATGTCCTTGGTATCAAGTGATTGTTTTCCCTATGAAAATGAAGGTTTTTCTTCATCAAAAATATCTCTTCAAGGTATCTTGCTTTTCTCTGAAATTTTTCAATGCTTCTGAAGCTTTTTCTGGGCTTGTAATGTGTCAAGGCCATTTGTCTGTAGCCACATTAAAAATAGTATAATTGATCTACATTCTCTCAAAAGCAATTTTTTCTAGTCACAGAAATACTTCTATTACTTTATTTGTTCTAGCTATTACAGAATTAAGGAACTTCTTGAAAAGGGAAGGATTCTTTCCCACAATTGCAACTTATTTTAGAAATACTCTACATGACACCACTTTATTATTCAATTTGGACGCTGAGTTTTGCCCCTCAGTGGCTGGGCAACACACTCCATCTTTTTTTAAACAAAAACTTCAATAATATTTATTATTCTAAATCATCTCTTAACTTTTGCTATCCCCATAAAAAACCCTTAATAGGGGTTTGATCCCAAGGCATCAAGTCCTGCAGAAGCACCAAGACCAATTCTATTCCTCAAACCATGTATGGATGTCACCAGTCTCTTGGGGTGAAACTGCATGTGCTAGAACCTTGGTGAATTAACAGACATATACAAGGACCTTTTTTTCTTTGAAAAACAGCTAAGCCAAGGACTTGAAAACTACCAACTAAAAAATAAATCCTTCATGTCACAAGGTAAAAGTAAATGATCCGTTTTAAGACGGATTATCAAATGGGCATTCTGAAGGTGAGGAGAAAACATAACTCAGAAATCTCTTTCAGCCCAGTTTTTATTCCCCTGTAAACTGGACCTTCATCCCCTCCTTACCCTCAAATACTTGCCTTTTAACATTTTGTTAAGTATGCCAGCTCCAGTAATATGGCTTTTATATGGCAAAGGGAAAACAACATGGGGTGCAGAGTCATAGAGAGCTGGATTAGAATAACAATTCTGTTATTTACTTTCTGTGTGAACTTGAGCCAGTTAATTTTAGCCTGCTGGGTCATAAATCCTTTATCTGTAGAATGAGGAGGATAGCATCCACTTGCATGATTATTGTAGGGACTAAATTATATAATGTATATGAAGCATCTAGCACTTAGTAGGTGCTTAATAAATGTTAACACTGTCAGCTCAACATTTACAGTTCATCCATTGACAGTTTCTCCTACCTGTTGGCCGAGGTATGCAGATAGTTTCCTACAATTGACACGCTTCAATTATCACCCCCTTCCCATAGCCTCTTCTGAATGCCTATCCATCCATCAAGCCTAAGCCAAGCCATTCTCATTCCACAGAAGCTTTTGCTCTTTAAATCAGAGAACAAAAGGGTAGGTGCTGAGGTTCATTCTTTGGGTATAGCCCAGGGCAGGGGTAGAGCCAGCCAGGCACTGCTCCTTGGCTTCCAGTCGGACTGGTGATCCCAACTCTTTAGGCCAGGCTCTTGATCTGTGTCCCAGGAAACACATAGCAATCTCACAGCCACATTTCTGGGACACATATTCTACTGGAATTGTGGTGGCTTTCTCTGGTTCTCAATAATCTCTCAATATTTGTAGTGGTGACTGTGGAATTTCCCCCCAAGGAAACCAGAGTGAAATCATGTCTCTAATATCTTCAAAGGTACTGAGGCCCCATTGGCCACTGCTTCTGTGGCTAAAATCTGCACACCTGCTTTGTTTAGTTAGTCATCTAATGGGACAGAGCAGAGAGGCCACAGCTCAGACTGGGGCTCAATGAGTACTTCCTGAGTGAGGCCATTAGGCCTCACAGAGATTCCCTTTTAGGGAGAGCAGCAGGTAGAATGGTGCCCACTTGGCTTACTTTATCCTGGTTTCTTAGCAACTTGGCCTTTGAGACTGGGTAGAGCTGAGAGTTCAATATGGCCACCTGGGTACATCGTCATTAAGAATGTCATCAAATTGCTATTCAATTACTTCCACAAAGGCTCTCAGTGTGTTTAGCTTACATGTTACTAACTCATCAATAAGCCATATTTAGAATTCAATCTTGAAAGTAGCTATTGCCTTTCAGTAACACTGTTCCCAAGGCATCTCAGAGTTGGTTTGGGCATGGGTGCATTCTTTCTCATCTCCCTCTCTCTTACCCTCTCTCTCGCCTCCCCTCTCCCCATGTCTATGCTTCTTTCTCAGTACTATAGTCAGTGCACTAGTGGGGCCTGGCTAGAAGAGTCCAATAGGAAAGTCCTTTCTCTCACACTGGACCACATTATAATTACACAGACACTAAAGGCAGGCTATCTTAAAGCCCACCCTAAAGCCAAGGCACCTGTGTGGAAACAAGCGATGACACTTTCTCCAGCAGCTTCTTTTCAACAAACAGGAATCAGAAATGTCTACTCGTCAGATTTCTGACTCACTACACTGTGTTTTAATTCCTTTCCAATGATTGAAATAGCAAATGAGGAAGACCAGGAGCTCATGTCTGGAAGTTCCATATGGTGGCAAATATGTGTGGCTCAAGAAAGAGGGTAAAAGCCAGATCCTCAAAATGATGGCCATTAAAGCGACCAATCATAAGCCCCCTTGCTAGATAAGCATGGTGTAATGGAAAGAACCTTGTGTAGGTGCCCAGGGATGTGGTATCTTGTTTACACGTGGCTGCTAACTTGCTCTGCCTCAGTTTCCCCAATGGTAAACTAAGGAGTTAGACTAAATAATTCTGAAAGGCCTTTCTAATCAAATATTTTATAGGTCATAAAAAGAGTCTTTTATCTCAAAGGCTGTGGTTCTTAACCTTTATTGTGTCACAGGCCCAATCTGAAATTCACTAGAATGTTATGGACCATTTCCTCAGAAAAGGCATATTGAAAAGGCATACCATTTCAGAGGCTTTATGAAGTTCCTGAATCCATAGATAATGGGTTAAGAACTGTTTCTTTCAGGTGATAAAACAGCTTATCTGCAGAAGGCAGACATGAAGCAACAGTGACAACTGCCTGGCCTCAATCATCTTAACAATTCTCCCCAGCATTTGACCCAAAAATGGAACTCCTGCAGAACAAACACAGTCTGCCTTTTTTAAAAGAACTGTCTTCAGCTTTTGTTTCTTTCTTGATTGCTTGGAAAGGAAGCTGTCAGGAGAAAACAGGAGGAAGAATAATTCAAACAGACCTAGGCTTTGACATGTAAAACATGCTTTGCAGATTTGTCTTAAGCAGCTGTATGCAAAAGCAGGAAGGCCACCTTCCTGAGTCCACTTGGAGGGATTGTGGGGGCATCACTCATTCTGTCTGGTCCCATAAGAGCAGACACATTCTTGGCAATATATTACAGCGCCAAAGCTCCAAACTGGCACCAGGGTCCATATCCTCAGTAAGAGATATTAAGATTCTCTAAAGTTCAGCAAACATTCCTACTCCCCTACTTCCAAGGTAAGCAATGGCCCCAACTCAAGTAACTTCTAGTTCAGGGTAAGACTTCTGAGATCAATCTTTAGCCCCAAATCTTTCAGAGCTAGATGGCCTTTTGAGGAGGCAGGAAGTTCAGAGAGGAGTTGAAAACTGAGCTCCTCTCTTCGACTTGGGATGGTGGATAGCTTGGTTTCTGCAGTCTGCCTTGAGGGAGTTCAGCCATTCACAGTCTTATAGGAGCTCAAGATAGACCTTCTGAGGGAATGAAGACAGAATACAAAGGAGAAATAAACTTGTATCTAGGATGTGTGTCCCTTATTTTATAGCATCCCAGAGCCTGAAGGTGCAGGGCCAGGAAAGATCTGCTCTTCAGCACACAACGGTTTGAAGAAGACTCTTCTAGAACCTGGAAAGAGTCCCCTGAGGCCAAGGTTTTTGAAACCTGAAAGGGAAAGAAGAGAGTAAGGAATTAGCTAGGACTGGTTAAACACTTAACAGCCACTGAGCAGTAGGCCCTCTCTTGGTAGGTAGCTAATCTTCTGAGCAATAGCGGCTGGGTAGAAAAAGGCCCTTATAACTCAGATCCCATGAAACTGTCCTAATACGGTGCTAAAATCAGGGCTGGAAACTGTGTGCCTTAAGCCTGAACTCTAATCCCCAAAAAGTCCACAGGAGATACAGATGCCTGATACCTCTGAGATTACTCACCTTGCTGAATGGCCACTGCCTTTATGGCCCTACAATAACTCCAAACTTCCTTTTACTGAGACTTCACCTTCATGAGAGCTGATAAGAAAACTCTTATCTACCCATAGACCTCTGAGGACTGGCAGTGATATGAAGAAAAGGAAGGCTGAGGAGTACATGGAAAGCTCTGCTCCAGATACCTGGATCTGATTTATGTGTGTATTGGTTCATGTCATGCCAGCAATCTGATTGTCAATCAGAACTCCTAGTAGAGAAAGAAATTTCCATGATCTCCATGGTTCTGGTGATCTTAGTAAGTTACTTATCCCCTTTGAACCTCAGTTCCTTTATTTGTTGAGTGAAAATACATATTAACTTCCCTATTTCTGGCATTTGATATGGACTAAATGATATAATGGACGTGAAAATGCTTTGCATTAGACAAATATAAAGAACTAAGGATGAAGGTTCAAGGGGTAAGACTGAAATTGTGATTTGATCTGAAGGAATGAAGTTCCCCTACAAATACTAAGGTAGACTCTTGGGACCTGCTATAATATCAAATGAGAGGTTACTGATATTCTTATAGACCCAAAGGATGTCGGAGTTAAAAGGTTCCAAACATTTCATCTTACATGTTGGGAAATTGAGGCCCAGAGAAGGAAATGTAATTGCCCAAAATGTCACAATTTAGGATTCCTAATGACCTTGATTCAAAGGCAATTTGTAAAACTATACTGTAGTTTGGCTGAGCAAGAAAGAAATGAAACTTAAAAACACAGAGAACCTCAGAATTAAAAGGCAGTAAGTTTAAGGGTCATGTAATTACAGGGTAGTGAACTGAGGAATGGAGGTGAATTCCCACCCTCTGGACCCACATGGCACTCCAGTCCTCAAAAACTCAGATCTCATAAAGAAGGTATATGTGTAACAAGGTTTTGTAATCAGGGATGGATACTACATACCTGAGGCCTCAACTCTCATCTCCAGGAAGTCTGCCTTGAGAACTGTGGGTAAAGGAGGAAAGACATTTCACTAAGACTCTAGAAATCAGAACTGGAAAGGAAAGCAAGTGGATGGGTGACCCTTCCAGGATGGTGGCAATTAGGCCATTTGAAAAATGAAGAAGTGATTCCATCCAGATGTTTCAAAACATCTCACTCCATGCTTATAGGTTGGCATACCTCTCTGCCAGATTTAGAGAGCCCAGTATCCCAGACACAAAGACATCTTTCAGGTGCCAGCACAATCCTTCGAGTGCCATACTATGGGAGGCAAGGGAAGACCAGAGGAATTGGCCAAAGACCAAAGACTACATTCTGTGATTATCTCCAATGGGAAAAAGGCAAAGACGGAAGGCAAGTGCCTTGTGAAACATGAATCTTTCTTTGCCTTGAAGACCAAACCAGCCTCTTGATGTGCTTAGATTGGTCCTAAAGTAGACTTGTCTGGGGATGGTTGGAGGCAAGAGACAATCCTGGAGAATCAAGCTCCATATAATTTGGCCAGAAAATCCCAGACAACAGCTTGTCCCAGGGCTATATCCTGAACATTGTTTTTCTCTTCTCTCTTAAGTCTATTAATACCTACTCCCTGAGTGATCTTATTCCCATCCATGATTTCAATTCCCATCAAATACTGAGACCACCCCCAAAAGGTTACTATTCACATTGTAGTATATGTGAATGCCCCTATAAATTTGTACAGTGGCTGTACTTAACAGTTCTACCTCTAAACCTACGTAGATCCAGCCCCAATCACTAGTCTAAGTTGCAGTTACCCACTGGACATTTCTATCTGGATGTCCCACAGAGTCTTCATACAAACTGTGTCCAAACTTGAGCAGAGAAACTTTCCCACAAAACCTATTCCTCCATGATTAATTATTGTTACCATCTACCTAACTGCCCAAGTTAGACTTTCTTCTCTCTTAATCTTTCTCCAATGCTCCATGTTTGAAAAGTCAGTAAGGTCTTACTGAGTCTACCTCAAATCTGTCCTTTCATTCCATTCCTATTGACAATGCCATACATCAGGACCTCATCAACTCTTGCCAGGATGATTAGCCTCCTAACTGGTCTCCCTGCCTCCAGGTTTTACTGTCCCAACTATCTTCCTCATTAACAGCAGAATGTGTGTGTGTGTTTTTTTTTTAAATAACTCAGGCAGCTTAGAATATGCATTGTCATGCTGAAAAGTTTTCCATGACACCCCATGGACTACAGAATAAAGACCAAACTCCTTAGTATGTCATATAAGGCGTTTACAGTCTGGCCCCAATCCATCTTCTTGGCCTCAACTCTAGCTAAGCTTCCTTCTTCTCACCCCCACATTCTAGCCAAAGTGGAACACTAATCACTTTGTGAACCTGCCTTGCATAAGCTATTCTGCCTTACTGAAATGTCTTCCCCTCCCTTCTCTTCTTGATGAGCCACTTCTCATTTTATTTCAAGTTTTTAATTTTTTTTAATTGTTGTATTGTAGAAGGGAGATGAATGAGAAGTGAGGTCATTCAAATGTCAGGTTACATAGAGTCAGGTGTACAAACTGGAAGCAAAAAGGGGCAGAGAAAAGGTTAAACAGATCATTTTCATTAGAGATGATATGGGATTGACTGGCTAGTCTAAGAATCTTGACCAGTAGCCATCATGTAGGTGCACTGATGCAAGTGGTGGTTACAAAACTGGGGCCTAGACAGAAGGGGTGCTTTCCTTATATGGATGCTGAGTGGGAGGAACCTGTGGGTACCTAGGAAGGTGGCTTATTACATATTGGAGGACTGGTGTACCCACCTTGGCCTTACCCACAATCCTGCCAAGATGGAATCTGGGAATAAGGAACAGGATTAAATTTAGGTTCCAGAGGCCTGGACATAGGATTGGTTAGGTTGTCCTCCAGCCTGAAGTGCCTGCTTTGACCACAGTGCCCTATGTTGCAGTTGGTCCAAGACCTCCCTGAGCACTAAATGACAAAGCCCAGGTAGTGGTTACCAATCTTTCCACACTTTCAACACCAGGTTGGCTACAGTTTCCCTATTAAAAGTCAGGCTGCCTTAAAGATTCTGTTGGACTTTGTTCATGCCTAGTACGTATCCCTCTCAATGCCTTGGTTCCCTGTTCAAAGCTACAGATCAATCCCTCACATTTTCAGTGTATTCTATCCATCTTTAAAGCCCCATCTCAGATATCACTTCCTCTAAAAAGCTTTCCTTTAGATATGCCTAGTTCATTCTGTTAATTCTAGTTTGCTTCATTCTATTTCCCTGGTATTTATTTCTCATATGGTTTATCCTAGGGAAGTTGGAAGGACCACCAGGAAGTAGGAAGTAGTCCTGCTCATAGGCAGATACTTTATTAAGAATATAAAGTATTCTCTCTCTTTCTGTTTTTCTTTTTTTCCCTCAAGCCTATCTGATTAAGCCTGCTTTAAAAATGTCCTAGGTGAAAACTTTATCTTCATTCTATCAGTAAGAGAAATCTGGGGCTTTGACCTCACTTTCATTTGTTATGGTAGAATAAATGGTAAATTATTGTCTAAGGAGAATTTGGCCTAGTCTATAGTTCCTTGTGGCTGACTGCCAAGCAGAACTAGGGTGACCTGCTGTTCAGAATCATGTCCTGGTGAGTCGGGTCCCACAGTTTTAACTAGATGATGTCAAACCTATCCCAGCTCCAGCGCTGGTAAAGGCACATTGTTCTGCTTTTAACTGGTACCTGGAAGAGTTACACTCCTGTCACCCATCAGGAAGCACAATTTTGAACTCTCTGATAAGCAACATTGAATAAACTCACAGAAGAGTGCCTGAAGGCCAAGCAATCATTTCTCCAGGTGTTTTAGTCTAAAGGGTGCCAAATGATAGGCTTTGGAAAGCCTGTACCAGTACTTGAGGGATTTTAAAAACAAATTAACTGGAAGAAAGAAATAAAGGAAGGAAATTTAAAAAACCCACACTCCCAGGCCCTACTCCTGGAGATTCTGTTTTTTGTGGGTCTAGAGCAGAAGGCAGGAATCTGTGTTCATTTTATTTTCCCTCAAAATTTTCCAGGTGATTTATATGTTCAGCCAGTTCGAAAACAACCACCTAAGTCTAATGTTTACCTCTGAAATGAGGGCTATGCTTATTCTAAGGCTGTTTATATTAGAATATTGCTTTCTATATATTCATATCAGCTGCCCTTTTAGAATATAATAGGGTCTAAATAAGTAAACTAACAAAAAAAATTAGACCTACATCGAGCATAAAGTTTTTGCAATACCACTTGGCCTGTGAGTACTCTATGTATGTGTGAGAGAGAGAGGAGAAAGAGAGAAAGAGATGGAAAGACAGAGTCAGAGAGGCAGAGACAACAGATACAGAGATAGACAAAGAAAGAGAGACATGGAGAGAGACAGAAAAAGAGTCAAAGAGATAGGGAAACAGAGACATAAGTAGAAAAACACAAGGAGAGACATAAAGAGACTGAGAATTACAGAGACAGAGAAACAGTGTGCGAGAGACAAATGGACAAGAGTGACAAAGGCAGAGAGACATACAGTTATAGAGACAAAGACAGAGACACAGGGAGACAGAGAGACAGTGTTGGGGGAGAGAAAGGAACAAACACAGACAGAGAGAAAGAGACAGAGCTACAGAGAAACAAAAATACAATGTTAAGAGAGCAAATGACATGCTCATGATACATTTATTAAAAAGTTATTTGGTTTCATTTCTGTCACCTGCATCTCTTACCTTCCTGTTTTCCGGGAAGCTATTTCAAAGAACCTGGTCCTGGAAGCCACCCTGCAAAGAGAAGCCAACCAAGTCCCATGAGTTGCTCTGGAATATGTGTGGGAACCAATGGCCAATGGAAAGGAAAAGAAAATATGAACCAGATAGGCCACCAATGCCAGGCTCTGCCTTAGCTTGCAAAGGATCTGGGTCTGAGGAAAAACCCAAGTATCAGAATGTGAAATGGCTCAGAGACCATAGGCACCCCCAAGGCTATGGCTGATACTCTTTGCTTCCCCTTGGCTCAGAATGATCTAAGTATGTTGCCCATTCAGATTACTCTTGGGAGAAATAAGTGAAACAAGTTCTTGGTTTCAGAGTATAATTTTTGACATTTTGCAAATACACTTAGCTAATTAGTCCAAACAGTAGAGGCTCTGTTTTTCTTATTTCCTCAATTTTGCAATTATGGAAAACAAAAGACACAAGAAAAAGGAACACTAGGAGGCAGAATACTGAGAGGGGTCCCAGGCACTGGCTGAGGAGAGGCCTGCCAGGCTAGTTTTGTGGCCAAGAAAAGCTGGTCCCTGAGAGTTGCTGTGGCCCCACCTTAGCTGCTCTATCCCTGATTCCTTGACTTACAGGCCAGACTCAGGAAGGCTGGTTGGATAATAGCTCTGCTACTACCCTGTAAGAGGCTCTCTGGAGAATCTGAGTCATTCTGGAAGATTTTTAAAAATCATACCTTCTCTTTAAAAAAAAAAGCTTCAAAGCACACGTAAAATGACCAAATCTGTTCATTAAATTACTTTTAAAACCAGTAGTAATAATAAGAAAAAAAATTTACAGAGGCAAAGAAGCATGAAAGCAGCCGGTAATCTTATCACCCTAGAGAGATCAGGGAGACTAAGAAAAATGGGTCTCCTATCGGGTACCAAGATTTAAACACCTCACCTTTAGGAAAAATCTCCCAGCTTTAAGTGTTGAGTAGAACACTCCAAACAGAGCTGGTCTGCGACAGTCCCCTACACTATGAAGTGAACGATACCCTGGAGTTGTGCATTGTACACCCTTCACAACCATAATGGTGATCCTGAAAGCATTCTTAGTGGTCTAAGGTGGACTTTAGGTCAAGGTTGAAAAACAACTCTACTTACACAGACGATGGGATTTCCCCTGCATTGCCAGTCACTATATCTGGCTTTGGTTCGGGTTTCTGGGTAGTAGTTGCCCGGCAGGGAGGATCTGGAGGCCTCACTGGGGGTCGGATGATGGTTGGCTTTTCTCCTGGAGGCCGAACTGTGCTGAAACTGTCAGAGTCTCCTGGAAAAGAGAACAACAAGAACTTGGACAGTGAGCCAAATGGAACACCACTCCTCAGCAGGTACCCAATATTGCAGCTATCATGGCCACCTCCCTTGGTCCCCATTTCTTTTTGGTAACTAACAACTCTGGATTAAAAAATATATTCTTCCAGAAGCTGTCCCTTCAGAAAGTCTATGTTTGAACCTCAGCTCTGGAGCTTCACATTTGTGTGACCTAGGGTATGTCACATCAATTTGCTCAGTCTCAGTTTCCTCAACCAGATAATCAAGACTAAAAATATATTATCTTACAGAGACATTGAGAGGATTTACTTGGGTGGTAATATGTTTAGTACTGTCACTGGCACATAGCAGGTGCTTAGTCAATGTTTGATGATAAATTTGTTACATTCATCATCACCAAAAATGAGTCTATTTTCACTTAAGCCTTGACTATTGTGGCAGTCTCCTAACTCACCTTTCTGCCTCTATGTCTCTAGTTTCCAGGTCACTCAGTACAAAATAAATACACATAATTTTTTAATAAAATGATTCTGGCAGGAATATAGTGAAACATATGCATGCACACACTGCTGGGGGTACTGTACACTGGGCTTATTCTAACTAGATAGCCATCAATAATTCTGGAACAGAGTATCATCCACCAGAGGGCAGACAGCAAAAGCAAGAAGAACTACAGTCCTGCAGACTGTGGAACAAAAAACACATTCACAGAAAGATGGACAAGATGAAAAGGCAGAGGGCTATATACCAGATGAAGGACCAAGATTAAACCCCAGAAAAACAACTAAACTAAGTGGAGATAGGCAACCTTCCAGAAAAAGAATTCAGAATAATGATAGTGAAGATGATCCAGGACCACAGAAAAAGAATGGAGGCAAAGATCAAGAAGATGCAAGAAATGTTTAACAAAGACCTAGAAAAATTAAAGAACAAACAAACAGAGATGAACAATACAATAATCAAAATGAAAACTACACAAGAAGGAATCAATAGCAGAATAACTGAGGCAGGAGAACGGATAAGTGACCTGGAAGACAGAATGGAGGAATTCACTGCTACGGAACAGACTAAAGAAAAAAGAATGAAAAGAAATGAAGACAGCCTAAGAGACCTCAGGGACAACATTAAATGCAACAACATTCGCATTATAGGGATTCCAGAAGCAGAAGAGAGAGAGAAAGGACCAGAGAATATATTTGAAGAGATTATAGTCGAAAACTTCCCTAACATGGGAAAGGAAATAGCCACCCAAGTCCAGGAAGAGCAGCGAGTCCCATACAGGATAAACCCAATGAGAAACACGCCGAAACTCATAGTAATCAAATTGGCAAAAATTAAAGACAAAGAAAAATTATTGAAAGCAGCAAGGGAAAAACGACAAATAACACAAGAAACTCCCATAAGGTTAACAGCTGATTTCTCAGCAGAAACTCTACAAGCCAGAAGGGAATGGCATGACATATTTAAAGTGATGAAAGGGAAGAACCTACAATCAAGATTACTCTACACGGCAAGGATCTCATTCAGATTCGACGGAGAAATCAAAAGCTTTACAGACAAGCAAAAGCTAAGAGAATTTAGCACCACCAAACCAGCTCTGCAACAAATGCTAAAGGAACTTCTCTAAGTGGGAAACACAAGAGAAGAAAAGAACCTACAAAAACAAACCCAAAACAATTAAGAAAATGGTCATAGGAACATACATATTGATAATTACCTTAAATGTGGATGGATTAAAAGCTCCAACCAAAAGACACGTGCTTGCTGAATGGATACAAAAACAAGACCCATATATATGATGTCTACAAGAGACCCACTTCAGACCTAGGGACACATACAGACTGAAAGTGAGGGGATGGAAAAAGATATTCCATGCAAATGGCAATCAAAAGAAAGCTGGAGTAGCTGTACTCATATCAGGTAAAATAGACTTGAAAATAAAGAATGTTACAAGAGACAAGGAAGGACACTATATAATGATCAAGGGATCAATCCAAGAAGAAGATATAACAATTATAAATATATATGCACCCAACATAGGAGCACCTCAATACATAAGGCAAATGCTAACAGCTATAAAAGAGGAAATTGACAGTAACACAATAATAGTGGCGGACTTTAACACCTCACTTACAACAATGAACATATCATCCAAAATGAAAATAAATAAGGAAACAGAAGCTTTAAATGACACAACAGACCAGATCGATTTAACTGATATTTATAGGACATTCCATCCAAAAACAGCAGATTACACTTTCTTCTCAAGTGTGCACAGAACATTCTCCAGGATAGATCACACCTTGGGTCACAAATCAAGCCTCAGTAAAATTAAGAAAATTGAAATCACATCAATCATCTTTTCTGAACCACAATGCTATGAGATTAGAAATGAATTACAGGGAAAAAAACGTAAAAAACACAAACACATGGAGGCTAAACAATACGTTACTAAACAACCAAGAGATCACTGAAGAAATCAAAGAGGAAATCAAAAAATACCTAGAGACAAATGATAATGAAAACACGATGATCCAAAACCTATGGGACGCAGCAAAAGCAGTTC
The DNA here is from genome assembly GCF_964374135.1 of Grampus griseus. Classification (NCBI taxonomy): domain Eukaryota; kingdom Metazoa; phylum Chordata; class Mammalia; order Artiodactyla; family Delphinidae; genus Grampus; species Grampus griseus. The sequence continues at coordinate 56,750,639 of NC_138999.1, forward strand.
TAAGAGGGAAGTTTATAGCTATACAAGCCTACCTCAAGACACAAGAAAAATCTCAAGTAAACAATCTAACATTACACCTAAAGCAACTAGAGGAAGAAGAACAAACAAAGCCCAAAGATAGCAAAAGGAAAGAAATCATAAAGATCAGAGCAGAAATAAATGAAATAGGAACAAAGTAAACAACAGCAAAGATCAATAAAACTAAAAGCTGGTTCATTGAGAAAATAAACAAAATTGATAAACCATTAGCCAGACTTATCAAGAAAAAGAGGGAGAGGACTCAAATCAATAAAATTAGAAATGAAAAAGGAGAAGTTACAACAGACACCTCAGAAATACAAAGCATCCTAAGAGACTACTACAAGCAAATCTCTGCCAATAAAATGGACAACCTGAAAGAAATGGACAAATTCTTAGAAAGGTATAACCTTCCAGACTGAACCAGGAAGAAACAGAAAATATGAACAGACCAATCACAAGTAATGAAATTGAAACTGTGATTAAAAATCTTCCAATATGGACTTCCGTGGTGGTGCAGTGGTTGAGAGTCCACCTGCCGATGCAGGGGACGTGGGTTCATGCCCCGGTCCGGGAGGATCCCACATGCTGTGGAGCAGCTGGGCCGGTGGGCCATGGCCGCTGGGCCTGCGCATCCGGAGCCTCTGCTCTGCAGAGGGAGGGGCCACAGCAATGCATACCTGCACAGCCTGCATACCGCAAAAAAAAAATCTTCCAACAAACAAAAGTCCAGGACCAGATGGCTTCAGAGGTGAATTCTATCAAACATTTAGAGAAGAGATAACACCCATTCTTCTCAAACTCTTCCAAAAAATTGCAGAGGAAGGAACACTCCCAAACTCATTCTATGAGGCCACCATCACCCTGAAACCAAAATTGGACAAAGATACTACAAAAAAAAGAAAATTACAGACCAATATCACTGATGAATATAGATGCAATAATCCTCAACAAAATACTAGCAAACAGAATCCAACAACACATTAAAAGGTTCATAAACAATGATCAAGTGGGATTTATCCCAGGGATGCAAGGATTCTTCAATATACGCAAATCAATCAATGTGAAAAACCATATTAACAAACTGAAGAATAAAAACCATATGATCATCCCAATAGATGCAGAAAAAGCTTTTGACAAAATTCAAACCCATTTATGATAAAAACTCTCCAGAAAGTAGGCATAGAGGGAACCTACCTCAACATAATAAAGGCCATATATGACAAACCCACAGCCAACATCATTCTCAATGGTGAAAAATTGAAAGCATTTCCTCTAAGATCAGGAATGAGACAAGGATGTCCACTCTCACTACTATTATTCAACATAGTTTTGGAAGTCCTAGCCATGGCAATCAGAGAAGTAAAAGAAATAAAAGGAATACAAATTGGAAAAGAAGAAGTATAACTGTCACTGTTTGCAGATGACATGATAGTATACATAGAGAATCTTAAAGATGCCACCAGAAGACTACTAGAGCTAATTAATGAATTTGGTAAAGTTGCAGGATACAAAATTAATGCACAGAAATCTCTTGCATTCCTATACACTAATGATGAAAAATCTGAAAGAGAAATTATGGAAACACTCCCATTTACCATTGCAACAAAAAGAATAAAATACCTCGGAATAAACCTACCTAGGGAGATAAAAGACCTGTATGCAGAAAACTATAAAACACTGATGAAAGAAATTAAAGATGATACCAACAGATGGAGTGATATACCATGTTCTTGGATTGGAAGAAACAATATTGTGAAAATGACTATACTGCCCAAAGCAACCTAGAGATTCACTGCAATCCCTATCAAATTACCAATGGCATTTATTACGGAACTAGAACAAATCATCTTAAAATTTGTATGGAGACACAAAAGACCCCGAATAGCCAAAGCATTCTTGAGGGAAAAAAACGCAGCTGGAGGAATCAGACTCCCTGACTTCAGGCTATACTACAAAACTACAGTAATCAAGACAATATGGTACTGGCACAAAAACAGAAACATAGATCAATGGAACAAGATAGAAAGCCCAGAGATAAACCCATGCACCTATGGTCAACTAATCTATGACAAAGGAGGCAAAGATATACAATGGAGAAAAGACAGTCTCTTCAGTAAGTGTTGTTGGGAAAACTGGACAGCTACACGTAAAAGAATGAAATTAGAACACTCCTTAACACCATACAGAAAAATAAACTCAAAATGGATTAGACACCTAAATGTAAGATGGGACACTATAAAACTCTTAGAGGAAAACATAGGAAGAACAGTCTTTGACAAATAACAGCAAGATCTTTTTTGATCCACCTCCTAGAGTAGTGGAAATAAAACCAAAAATAAACAAATGGGACCTAATGAAACTTCAAAGCTTTTATACAGCAAAGGAAACCATAAACAAGATGAAAAGACAACCCTCAGAATGGGAGAATATATTGCAAACAAATCAACGGACAAAGGATTAATCTCCAAAATATATATACAGCTCATGCAGCTCAATATTAAAGAAACAAACAACCCAATCCAAAAATGGGGAGAAGACCTTAAATAGACATTTCTCTAAAGAAGACATACAGATGGCCAAGAAGCACATGAGGAGCTGCTCAACATTACTAATTATTAGAGAAATGCAAATCAAAACTACGCTGAGGTATCACCTCACACCATTTAGAATGGGCATCATCAGAAAATCTACAAACAACAAATGTTGGAGAGGGTGTGGAGAAAAGGGAACCCTCTTGCACTGCTGGTGGGAATGTAAATTGATGCAGCCACTATGGAGAACAGTATGGAGGTTCCTTAAAAAACTACAAATAGATTTACCATATGATCCAGCAGTCCCACTACTGGGCATATACCCAGAGAAAACCATAATTCAAAAAGACACATGCACCCAATGTTCATTGCAGCACTATTTACAATAGCCAGGTCATGGAAGCAACCTAAATGCCCATCGACAGACGAATGGATAAAGAAGATGTGGTACATATATACAATGGAATATTACTCAGCCATAAAAAGGAACGAATTTGAATCATTTGTTGAGACGTGGACGGATCTAGAGAGTGTCATACAGAGTGAAGTAAGTCAGAAAGAGATAAACAAATATCGTATATTAACACATGTATGTGGAACCTAGAAAAGTTGTACAGATGAGCCGGTTTGCAGGGCAGAAGTTGAGACACAGATGTAGAGAACAGACGTATGGACACCAAGTGGGGAAAACTGTGGTGGGGTGGGGATGGTGGTGTGCTGAATTGGGCGATTGGGATTGACATGTATATACTGATGTGTATAAAATTGATGACTAAGAAGAACCTGCAGTATAAAAAAATAACAAAAACAAAACAAAACAAAAGGAATTCTGGAACAATGTGAATGAAATGCAAAATAATATATATGAGACAGTTCATACTCATTAATCCAGTTGATCCACTTTGGGGAACAGGCCCAAAGAAATTAACTCTAAAGAAAAAAATAAGGAAAACAAGTAGCACATAAACATGCTTCTTAACAGCAAAAATTCAGACCCAACCACAAAGGCTGATAAACAAACAATTCAATTCTTACAAGTATTTAACCAATACATATTATGCATGAAATGACAAGGATTTAGGCTAGGTCAAAAAATGTATTCATATAAAATAATATTAAGTGAAAAAAAGTCCACAAAAAATGTTCATGGCCTGATGAACACCATCTGGAAATAGACACGTTTGCAACTATGCAAGGGTGTTAGTAGATCTTGATATTCATTCAATTTTTGTCAGTAAACCTTGATATTCATTGTTTTCTTCTACAAAACTTTTTAAGGTAAATGTAAAAAATATTAACTTTAATCCATATAATACTGTTGTAAGATTTACCTTAAGTATTTCCACACTGTATTTCTTCTCCTTAAAGATTTTCTCAGTGACTATAAAATGTACAGGATAAGTTCAAACTCCTTAACATAAATTCAAGGCCCTCTATGAGCTGGTCCCAAATTATTAAACCAGGTACTAGTGCTAGATTTTAAATACCAGCTCTACTTTTGTTAAACTGGTCTCCTCACCGGCCCTATCAAAGCAGCAAGCCCTTGACTCTTCTAGATGAGACAGTATGGTACAGTGTGGAAAGTAAGTCTGGAGTTGGGCAGACCCTGCTTTCAGGCCTTGTTCTGCGACTTCCAAACTGTGGAACCCTGTGCAGTTATTTCAACTCTTTGACTATCAAGGTATTCATCTGGGAAATGGATATAATAACCCGTCCTCACAAGCTGGTTGTAAGGACTAAATTAGATGGCTGTTAGAGAATACCTAGCATGTAGTAGGGATAAGTAAGTGTTAGACTCTGTCCTGCTTCTTTCCCGATATATGTCCCTGTTCTCATGTCTTATCTGTACTGTAACTACCCCTAAACAGTCAGCTCAAATCTCAATCCTCTGAACACTTGAGCTGACATTGGTAATTTCCATCCATGTAAGCACTCATGAAGTACTTATATATTGCTCCATGGGGTTTTTTAATTCCTCCAGCTAGTCATTCTGGTGAGGCAGACAGATATGAAGAAAGATAATGATAATACAGTGTGATTGGTGTTCTAATGGAGGTATGAACCAAGTACTATTCATTTACACACTAGGCTGTATCTTACATTTCTGGACATGCCATTCCCCTTAGCACCAGGTCGGGTACACAGAATTGCAGCTAAAGAGTGACCAAAATAATAATAATAATCCAATTTTTCTAACACATTATAATATTCAAAGCACTCTCCCAATTAATTATTTGATGTTCACAATAAGCTTGGGAGGAAAGAATAGCAGATGGGTCTTATCTTTCCCATTTTATAGAGAAGGAAACTAAGGTTCGGAAAGGTGAACTCACTCACCCGCAATCATATAGTTAGGTAAGTGGTAGAGTGAGGACTAAAACTCATATCTCCTGTTTTTGCATCCACTTTTCTTCCCAGTGTCTGCTGTTTTGTTGTTATTAGTAGTAATATAAAAAGTTATAAATGACAATAATAATGGTAATGGTAATAAAATAACTGGTAAAAAACTTTAGCTACCTTTTTTATTGAACACCTGCTCTGTTCCAGGTACTATGATAATATACTCAGTACTTTATGCATATATACTCATTTAACATTGGCCCTAACCCTGAAAGACAAGAAGCATTATGCCTGTTCTACAGTTGAGGAAACAGAAACACAGAGATGAGAAGTATAACCCCATAGTTAATTGACAATAGACTCAGGTCCATCTGCTTTCCAAAGCCCAAGTGGTCAGAAGTACCAGTGATTTTCAACCTTGGCTATACATTGGGAACATTGAAATTATACAGTACTGGGGACCCATCCCCAGAGAGCCTAGCTTAATTGATTGGGGTAGCACCTTGGTATGGGTATTTTTAAAAGCTCCCCAGGTGATGCTATGTATAGCCAGAGTTGAGAACCACTAGGTCACATGATGCTGCTTGCTCACTGCAGATCAGATTATAACAGCTGACAATGCTGTTCCATTTCTACTGGTCACTGGAGGAGGTATTGGATAGGAAGCATATGCTACAGTCAGAGCCAGAAAACATTTCTACCTGAAGCTGTATCCACCCTAAGGCTACTGTTTCCTTTGGTGAGAGAACCAGATGACTCCCCCTGAAATATGAAACCCATTCATTTCCCAGTTGCAGCCACATCCAAATAGACATCAAACCAAGGCCTCAGAAAACAAATGTCATCAGCCTTGCATCCTCCTAGGCTCTTTATTGGGTGCTGCAAATTGATGATTCATTTTAAGTCAAACTTTGAAGTAGTAGCAATGGGCTTTCTTGTTTGAAAGACCCCAATGTTGTTCTCTCCTGCCTCTAATTTGCGACAGTATAGCCACAGTGTCAAACTGAGGAGGCAGGGATGGAAGAGTAATAATAACTGGGAGTCAAAAGACCTAGATTCCAGTCTTAATACTAAAACTAACTTGCTGTGTGAGCTTGAGCAGATCACTTCCCTACCTGTACAATGTGAACTTGGACTATTTTCCAGATCAGTAGGTCCATGATATGTCTATAGGCCTATATCTCTCCCCGCTGACTTTTATATGCTACAGTGGAATACTCTAGAAGTCAGTTCTGATCATGTACCTAACCAGCTTGAAAAAAATCTCCAGATAGAAAGATAGATAGGTACTAGATTTAGATTTCACAGCTCCCTGTTGCCTGCAGAATAAACTCAAACATTTTTTAACCTGGAATTCACTACCTTCTTCCACCTGGCCTCAACTGATGTTTCTGGTCTAACTTTCCACCCTTCCTCTTTACATATCCCATAGTCCACAGAAACAGTATTATTTCTTGTTCCACGTACACATCCTACAATTAATCATTTCTTTCCTAGATGCCCTTTACCCCTTCTAATATGCCCAAATTTGCATCATCTATTAAGATTCAGCTTAAGTGCCACATCTCTTAGAAGCCTAATATGTTCCAAGTTCCTTTCTCTTACTCTTACAGCACCAACCACCTTGTACTTTGAATCAGGGCTCTTTGTTTTGGTGGCTCTATCTCCCCTATTAAAATGGAGCAACCTGAGAGCTAGATCTAAGTGGGATTCCTCTCTGTATTCACCAGGGGCCCAAGTAAATTGCTTTGCATGTAACTGGTATTCAATAAATACTCATTGAGAAAAGAAAAACACAGTTCAGTCCATTAGAAGGACAACGGAAAAAGCTTTCCCTTTTGAAGTCCCCATTTGTGCCATCTGTGACAAACACAAACATGATATACCCAAATTTCAGGGCTATTCTAAAATCTAAATTGAAAGGTGTTCAATAGACTGAGTGTTCCTTGAGGGCTTTTGTGCCTGGCCTTATGCTCTCACAACATATGCAGACAAATGATTTGACATTGACTTTGCCATCTAGGGGCTTAAAACTGAGTTGGAAAATGAAGTCATACTCATGGGAAATAAGCATGAATACAGTAACTCAGCATCCACAATTAAAGGGTCAAAGTTGGGTGCCAAAAGAAGTGAGGTAAGGGAGAGTTCCCTGGGGCAGAATTGTCAAAAGGCTTCATGGAGGTAATAGGACTTTAGCTGGACTTTGAGGGATGGCTAAGAATCCTTCCTTGCCCCTTCCCCTTATCAACAGTCCTCCTATTTCTGAGTGTTTGGAATTGTCAGAGATAGGTTGAGGGTGGAAAGAGTAGTTCTGAGCTCTTTTATGACACCTACATTTGAAGCTTGAGGCTTCTCATAGGCTCTAGAATATAGAAGAGTAAATATCTACCATCTTCCATGCCTGCCATTTCCTGAGAGGTTGTTACCCAACCACTACCACTATCATTTTTTGAACTTCTTTTATATTACCAGATGTTTTGTATACCTAATCTTACTTAATCTCCACAAAAACCTTACCTGCAATATAGGCATTGTCCCCACTTACAGTTGAGAAAACTGGCTCAGAGAAGTGAAGTTCACCTAATTAAGATTGTGTAGTTAGTAATTAGCCTCCTGTAAAAGCAAAACAACTGCTACCTTTTACTTAGTACTCATTATGTGCCAAGTACATTGGTATCTCATTTCATCATTACAGCAATCCTATAGTCACAAATATCTTCATTTTACAAATTAGAAAACTAAGGCTCAGAGAGGTTGTGACTTGCCCAAGGTCCCACAACTGGGATGAAGCAGAGCCAGGATTCAAACTCACATCTCAGTGACTCTGGAGCCTAAGTCATATCTGAGACTCCACTAAGCCTTTTGAGCTTATTGGTATTTTTACCAAATTGTACTTCCTTTTAATTTATTTTTAACTTCGGTCCACAACTTGACTCTTTGGACCTCCCTCTCCAGCCCAACCTATTCCCTCCCTCCCCATTCTCTATCAAATGACCATAACTAAAGAATTTTAGCATTTATAGATTTCTTAGGACTTGATGAACATCAATATTCAACCTTAAGCCAATTTCTTCCACCTTTTTTTACATCCATCTACACCTTACCCGAGAGCACAGAGTAAAGGGAGGCTGTTTTAACTTGTAGATTCCCTCAAACTTCTAGAATCATCTATCTCTTTCTACGACATTCCCCCATGATCACCTTAAAGCCTCTGACCCCTGTGAATCAACTTGGAGTTAGGCTCCAGGAAAGCCAGAGAATGAAAACTAAACACAGTACATTATTAAAAGCATAATGAGTCCAAACAAGAAAATGTGGATAATGGCCATAAAGCTCATTACTGCAAGAGCAAGTCTGTGCCTAATACTTTTAGAGCAGATGCAAATGCTACTCATAGCATTAGTCACCCCAGTGGAGAATTGATGGCCCTGTGGCTGAGCAGGGCCTTACAAGCACCCTTTCCCCAAGCCCAAAAGCATGCTACCAGAATGCAGTCTTCTCTCTCCAGTCAAGACAGAGGCTCCTAAGCCCATATGTCATAGGGTCTCAGTGTGGATGTATTCTCCATTTTTATCTCAGAACCTCTGGCACAGTGAAGGGCTCTTTACCCCATGCTCCTACTGGAATGTATTCTAACTCCCACTAGAACATGGATGACACTGGACTGGGACTGGTTGCTTACATGCCAGCCTTGCCATGAACCTTTGGAGGGCAGGGAACATGGCCATTCATCTTTGTCTTTCTAATTGCACAGCACTGTGCCTGAATAAATGAACAAATACATGTAAGTAGATGTCCTTCCTCTCCGTTCCCCAAAGGAAAGTCCTAAGTCCCTTTGTAGAAGCTACAAAAATGCCCTTTCCAAAGCCAGGCCTGGTAAGAGGCAGCAACATCAAAGGAAGGCAGGAAATTTGGCTTGTATAATTTTGTTCCTCCAAAAGTGAATGCTTCTTAGAAAACAGAAAGGGGAAGGTAGCTGAAGCCACTTAAGAAATAAGAATGTGATACCCAGGGAGCCAAGGTTCAATCCCCATCTCCACATCTTACAATGTGGGTGACTCTGGGCAAGCTGTTTCACTTCTCTGAGCCTCAGTTTCTCCATCTGTGAAATTGGGAAAATAAAACCTATCTCAAAGGCCTATCAGAATGATTAGATGCAATAGATGAAGAGACGTGTCCAGTTCCATGTGTGGAACAGAAAAGGACCCTTGACAAAATTACATCAGCAAACAATATTGGTTACATTATCAAGTTGAGTGTCATGGAACAAAGCAATTTAACATGCACCTTGTTTTTGCTATCTTTAATTACTAAGAAAATATGTGGAGCACATCCAGTCTATTCAAATGTTGGATCAATGCAAGGAGTTAAGATGGTGGATAGGACAGTGGCACAGTTGTATCACTAAAGCAAAGAGACCTATGCATTGACCCTCAGGATGGCAGGCAAAGCTCTGAAGAAGGAGCTGAATTGAAGTGACAACAACAAGATGCAGAGTGGGTCAGCTAAGGTGACAGCTCTCTCCCTCTGACATTGCCATTTCAGGCTGTGGGCTAGAACCTCTGGCTAACAACTATTAGTTATAGCTTGGGGTCAGAGTTGTCTGCAGTTTTTGTTTAGTTGATATTTGTTCTGATGCCCAATATCTGTCACTGGAGTGACAGCCAAAATGGGGAGGAAGGGAGGGAATAAGATGTGAGGAGGTGGGAGTAGGGAAAGTTCCAAGAGGCAACTACACCAGAGGTTTGGCTAATTCTTCACCAAGGGCAGGAGTACTACCTCAGTTCTACTTCCTGTAGCCAAGGCTGGAGGCATGGGTCTTTGAGAAAACCTGCATCACACTGGCCTGTTGCTAACTGATTTAAGGCAGAAAGCAAAGCCAGGGAGTGCTGTGGCCCAGATTTAGATAGTCTGGCTGATACTGGACAGTCAAATGAGTACTCGCATTAGCTGAAACCCTTAGATCAGAGCAGCTGCCGCCAGCAGCCTGAGGCAGGACTAATGGAGGAAGGGGAAGAGTGGAATGTCGTTGGGATTTAACTTTGCAGCAGAAGATGGTGAAAGCGGAACTGATAGGGAGGGCTAAGTTACTGTGTGGGCTGAGCTGATAAGATCTGACTGACCCCAAGGCTTGGCGACAGGCAAGACAAACTTTACTGTGATGAATATAAGTTGAGTTATCCAGTTATCCACCAGATTGATGTGAAGGTCAACATATGACTTATAAATTGAAGCAGTTGTGTACATAGAAGTCTGGCTTAACTTGTTACTTCCGAGAAGAGGCAAATCTTATGAAGAGGAGGAAAAGGGGAAGGAATTAATAACATATTCTGTATATTGATTATATAGCAGATACTTTATTTGTTATTCCTTTTAACCTTAGCAATAATTCTGAGGGATGAACTGTTTCTCCCATTTACAGATAAGGAAACCAAGGTACAAAGAGGTTAAATAACTTAACTGTAATCATACAGATGCATCAGTGTCAAGCTAGAGAATTCATAGTCAGTTACTTAGTAGAAATCTTATCAGAGCCCCATAGAATAGCTTTTACTGAATTGTGCTCTGAGACAATGCCATCAACCCATATTGAGGTTGTTACATGCAACAACCCACATCATGAAAGCAGCTCCAGACAATATGTAAACGAAGGAGCATGTTTCTGTTTACGGACATGGAAAATTGAATTTCATATAATTTTCGTGTCATGTCATATTTTTCTTTTGACTTTTTTTCAACAAATTAAGGCTTAGGTTTGCTAAGTCCTTATAAAAGCTTAAAGACAGTAGGGACCCTGTATGTCTTATTCACTCTTATGTCTTCAACACCTAGAAAGGGGCCAGTTACACAGCAATTATTCTTACTATTTTTTAAGTTCTTATATTTTTCTATATTGTGAAATGCCTTAAATATTTTTTGGAACAGGACATGATACAAAACATAAGGCACATTTTTAAAAGGCTATCTAGCTAGAAAATAAAAGAGTCAGGATGTGGATCTAAGCCTTTGTGATATCAAAGTCTCTTTTTTCATAGAATTATATTCCCCCTAGTCCCCTCTAGATTAGTCACAACCTCCCAACATGAGTCTCCCCATCTAGTAGCCAATTAAATTTGCAGAAGTCAGCCACATTTTGAATTTGTAATTTGTAACTTAAAAAGCCCATAGTTTTGCTGCAGTTGTGCCCTCTTGTCCCTATTTCTACTATACTGGAAAGTAAGAATGAGAAAACAATAGTTCACAGGTTCAAAGCTTCTTATAGGAAGGTAAAGTGATAGTTCTGCCTTACTGGAAAGAACACAGACTTTGATGCCTGCCAGACTTGCTAAGACTTAGATCCCAGATCTGCCAGTTACTCACTATGAACCTTTGGCAATTAACACCTTTGGGAGCCTCAGTTTTCTAGTAGAAAAAAAATATATTCTTCACAATAAGTTTGTGAGGATAAGAAATATTATGCTAGTACCTAGTACAGTGCCAGGAACATAGCAGATACTTAATAAATGGTAAATATAATGCACCTAATGTAGAAGCATCAAAATATATAAGGCAATTATTAACAGACTTAAAGGAAGAAATTGATAGCAACACAATAATAGTAGGGGACTTTAACACTCAACTTACATCAATGGATAGATCATCCATACAGAAAGTCAACAAGGAAATAGCAGTCTTAAATGAAACATTAGACCAGATAGATTTGATAGATTTGTATAGAGCATTCCACCCAAAAGTAGCAAAATACATATTCTCCTCAAGTGCACATGGAACATTCTCAAGGATAGACCATATGTTGGGACACAAAACAAGTCTCAATAAATTTAAGAAGATTGAAATAATATCAGGCAACTTTTCCAATCACAATGGAATGAAACTAGTAATCAACTACAAGAATCTACAAGAATTACAAATACGTGGAGAATGAACAACATACTACTGAAAAACTATTGGGACAACAAAGAAATCAAAGGAGAAATTGAAAATTACCTGAAGACAAATGAAAATGAAAATACGACATACTTAAATTTATGGAATGCAACAAAAGTGGTACTAAGAGGGAAGTTTATAGCAACACAGGCCTACCTCAAGAAACAAGAAACAAATCTGAAAGAAACAATCTAACCTTACACCTAAATGAACTAGAAAAAAAAGGAAAAAAATGAAGCTCAAAGTCAGTACAAGAAAGGAAATAATAAAGATCAGAGTGGAAATAAATGAAATAGAGACCAAAAAGACAATACAAAAGATCAATGAAGCTAAGAGCTGTTTCTTTGAAAAGATAAACAAAATTAACAAACCTTTAGCTAGACACTAAGAAAAAAGAGAAAAGTCTCTGATAAGTAAAATCAGAAATGAAAGAACGGACATAATAACAGATACCACAGAAATACAAATAATTATAAAAAAAAAAGTTATGAATAGCTATATGCCAACAAATCAGCCAACCTAGAAGAAATGGACAAATTCTTGAATCCCAACCTTCCAAGACTAAGTCATGAAGAAAGAAAATCTGAATAGACCGATCACTAACAAAGAAGTTAAAACAGTAAACAAAAACCTCTACCAAAACAAAAGTCCAGGACGATACGGCTTTGCAGGTGAATTCTACCAAACATTCAAAGAAGATTTAATACCTATCCTTCTCAAACTTTTCTAAAAACTTAAAGAGGAGGAAAAACTTCCTAACTGATTTCACAAGACCAACATTACCCTGATACCAAAACCAGACAAGGACAACACACACACACACACACACACACACACACACACACAGAGTTACAGGCCAATATCTCTGATGAACATGGATGAAAAAATCCTCAACAAAATATTAGCACATCCAATACAATACATTAAAAGGATCATACATTGTGATCAAGTGAGATTTACTCCAGGGATGCAAGGATGGTTCAATATGTACAAATCAATCAATGTATACACCACACATTAACAAAATGAAAACTAAAAAATGTATCATCTCAATAGATGTAGAAAAAGCATTTGACAAGATTCAATATCCACATATGATAAAAATTCTCAATAAAATGGGTATAGAAGGTAGTACCTCAACATAATAAAGGCCATATATTACAAATTCACAGGCAACATCATACTCAATGGTGAAAAACTGAAAGCTATCCCTCTAAGATCAGGAACAAGACAAGGGTGCCCACTCTTACCACTCTTATTAAACATAGAATTGGAAGTCCTAGCCAGAGCAATTAGGCAATAAGAAGAAATAAAATGCATCTATATTGAAAGGAAGAAGTAAAACTGTCACTATTTGCAGATGATATTATTTTATACATAGAAAACATAATAAAGAAAAAAGAATGAAAAGAAATGAAGACAACTTAAGAGACCTCTGGTACAACCATAAACACAACAACATTTGCATTACAGGGGTGCCAGAAGGAGAAGAAGTAGTGAAAGGAACCAAGAAAATATTTGAAGAGATTATAGTTGAAAACTTCCCTAACATGGGAAAAGAAATAGTTACCCAAGTCCAGGAAGTGCAGAGAGTCCCATACAGGATAAACCCAAGGAGAAACACCCCAAGACACACAGTAATCAAATTGACAAAAAATAAAGACAAAGAAAAATTATTAAAAGCAACAAGGGAAAAATGACAAATAACATGCAAGGGAAATTGCATAAGGTTAACAGCTGATTTCTTAACAGAAACTCTACAAGCCAGAAGTAAGTGGCATGATATACTTAAAGTGATGAAAGGGGAGAACCTACAATCAAGAATATTCTACCTGGCAAGGATCCCATTCAGATTTGACAGAGAAATCAAAAGCTTTAAAGAAAAGCAAAAGCTAAGAGAATTTAGCACACCAAACCAGCTCTACAACAAATGCTAAAGGAACTTCTCTAAGTGGGAAACACAAAAGAAGAAAAGAACCTACAAAAACAAACACAAAACAATTAAGAAAATGGTCACAGGAACATACATATCAATAATTACCTTAAATATGAATGGATTAAATGCTCCAACCAAAAGACACAGGCTCACTGAATGGATACAAAAACAAGACCCATATATATGCTGTCTACAAGAGACCCACATCAGACCTAGGGACACATACAGACTGAAAGTGAGGGGATGGAAAAAGATATTCCATGAAAATGGAAATCAAAAGAAAGCTGGAGTACCAATACTCATATCAGAAAAAAATAGACTAAAATAAAGAATGTTACAAGAGACATGGAAGGACACTACATAATGATCAGGGGATCAGTCCAAGAAGAAGAGATAACAATTATAAATATATACACACCCGATATAGCAGGACGTCAATACATAAGGCAAATGCTAACAGCTATAAAAGAGGAAATCAACAGTAACACAATACTAGTGGGGGAATTTAACACCTCACTTACACCAATGGACAGATCAACCAGACAGAAAATTAATAAGGAAACACAAGCTTTAAATGGCAAAATAGACCAGATAGATATAACTGATATTTATAGGACATTCCATCTGAAAACAGCAGATTACACTTTCTTCTCAAGTGCACATGGAACATTCTCCAGGATAGATCACATCTTTGGTCACAAATCAAGCCTTGGTAAATTTAAGAAAATTGAAATCTTATCAAGCATCTTTTCCGACCACAAGGCTATGAGATTAGAAATAAATTACAGGGGGAAAAGACGTAAAAAAACCCCACACACATGGAAGCTAAACAATACATTACTAAATATCCAAGAGATCACTGGAGAAATCAAAGAGGAAATCAAAAAATACCTAGAGACAAATGACAATAAAAACACGATGATCCAAAACATACGGATGCAGCAAAAGCAGTTCTAAGAGGGAAGTTTATAGCAATACAATCCTACCTCAAGAAACAAGAAAACTCTCAAATAAACAATCTAACCTTACACCTAAAGTAACTAGAGCAAGAAGAACAAAAAAGAACCAAAGATAGTAGAAGGAAAGAAATGATAAATATCAGAGCAGAAATATATGAAATAGAAACAAAGAAAACAATAACAAAGATCAATAAAACTAAAAGCTGGTTCTTTGAGAAGATAAACAAAATTGATTAACCTTTAGCCAGACTCATCAAGAAAAAGAGGGAGAGGACTCAAATCAATAAACTTAGAAATGAAACAGGAGAAGTTAGAACGGACACCATAGAAATACAAAGCATCATAAGAGAGACTACTACAAGCAACTGTATGCCAATAAAATGGACAACCTGGAAGAAATGGACCAATTCTTAGAAAGTATAACCTTCCAAGTCTGAACCAAGAATAAATAGAAACTATGAACAGATAAAACACAAGTAATGAAATTGAAACTGTGATTTAAAATCTTCCAACACACAAAAGTTAAGGACCAGATGGCTTCACAGGTGAATTCTATCAAACATTTAGAGAAGAGCTAATACACATCCTTTTCAAATTCTTCCAAAAATTTGCAGAGGAAGGAACACACCCAAACTCATTCTACGAGGCCACCATCACCCTGATACCAAAACCAAAGATGCTACAAAAAAAGAAAATTACAGACCTATATTACTGATGAAGATAGATGCCAAAAATACTAGTAAACAGAATCCAGTAACACATTAAAAGGATCATACACCATGATCAAGTGGGATTTATCCCAGGGATGCAAGGATTCTTCAATATATGCAAATAAATCAATGTGAAACACCACATTACTAAATTGAAGAATAAAAACCATATGATCACTTCAATAGATACTGAAAGAACTTTTGACAATATTCAACACCTATTTATGATAAAATACTCACCAGAGAGTGGGCATAGAGGGAACCTACCTCAGCATAATAAAGCCATGTACAACAAACCCACAGCAAACACCATTCTCAATGGTGAAAAACTGAAAGCATTTCTGCTAAGGTCAGGAACAATACAAGGATGTTTACTCTTGCCCCTATTATTCAACATAGCTTTGGAAGTCATAGCCGTGGCAATCAGAGAAGAAAAAGAAATAAAAGGAATACAAATTGGAAAAGAAGAAGTAAAACTGTCACTGTTTGCAGATGACATGGTAATATACATAGATAATCTAAAGATGCCACCAGAAAACTACTAGAGCTCATCAGTAAATTTGGTAAAGTTGCAGGATACAAAATTAAGGGAAAGAAATCTCTTGCATTCCTATACACTAATAATGAAACATCAGAGAGAGAAATTAAGGAAACACTCCCATTCACCATTGCAACAAAAATAATAAAATACTTAGGAATAAACTTGCCTAAGGAGGTAAAAGACCTGTACTCAGAAAACTATAAGACATTGATGAAAGGAATCAAAGATGACACAAACAGATGGAGAGATATACCATGTTCTTGGATTGGAAGAATCAATATTATGAAAGGGACTATACTACACAAAGCAATCTACAGATTCAATGCAATCCCTATCAAACTACCAATGGTATTTTTTACAGAACTAGAACAAAAATTTTTAAAATTTGTATGGAGACACAAAAAACCCCGAATAACCAAAGCAATATTTAGGGGAAAAAAATGGAGCTGGAGGAATGAGACTGACCTCAGACTATACTACAAAGCTATGGTAATCAAGACAATATGGTATTGGCATGAAAGCAGAAATATAGATAAAAGGAACAGGATAGAAAGCCCAGAGATAAACCCATGCACTTATAATCAACTAATCTATGACAAAAGAGGCAAGGATATACAATGGAGAAAAGGTAGTCTCTTCAGTAAAGTGGTACTGGGAAAACTGGACAGCTAAATGTAAAAGAATGAATTAGAAAACTCCCTAACACCATACAGAAAAATAAAATGGATTAAATACCTTAATGTAAAACTGGACACTGTAAGACTCTTAGAGGAAAACATAGGAAGAACTATGTAAAGAACTCTTTGACATACATCACAGCAATTTCTTTTTTGACCCACCTCCTAGAGTAATGGACATAAAAGCAAAAATAAAGAAATGGGACCTAATGAAACTTAAAAGCTTTTGCACAGCAAAGGAAGCCATAAACAAGACGAAAAGACAATCCTCAGAATGGAAGAAAATATTTGCAAATGAATCAACAAACAAAGGATTAATCTCCAAAACATGTAAACAGCTCCTGCAGCTCAGTATTAAAAAAAAAACAACCCAATCAAAAAACAGGCAGAAGACCTAAATAGACATTTCTCCAAAGAAGACATACAGATGACCAAGAGGCACATGAAAAGCTGCTCAACATCACTAATTATTAGAGAAATGCAAATCAAAACTACAATGAGGCATCACGTCTCACTGGTTAGAATGGGCATCATCAAAAAATCTACAAACAACAAATGCTGGAGAGGGTGTGGAGAAAAGGGAACCCTCTTGCACTGTTGGTGGGAAAGTAAATTGGTACAGCCACTATGGAGAACAGTATGGAGGTTTGTTTAAAAACTAAAAGTAGAACTACCATATGACCCAGCAATCCCACTACTGGGCATATACCCAGAGAAAACCATAATTCAGAAATACACATGCACCCCAATGTTCATTGCATCACTGTTTACAATAGCCAGGTCATGGAAGCAACCTAAATGCCTACTGACTGACGAATAGATAAAGAAGATTTGGTCCATATATACAATGGAATATTACTCAGCCATAAATAGGGATGAAATTGGGTCATTTGTAGAGACGTGGATGGACCTAGAGAGTGTCATACAGAGTGAAGTAAGTCAGAAAGAGAAAAACAAATATTGTACATTAACGCATATATGTGGAATCTAGAAAAATGGTACAGATGATCCAGTTTGCAAGGCAGAAGTTGAGACACAGATGTAGAGAACAAACGTATGGACACCAAGGGGGGAAAGCGAGTGGCGGTGTGGTGGTGGGATAAAAAAAAAAAAAAGAAACCTAAGTAAGAGATTATAAAATCCATTCAATGGAGAATATTTTTAATTGGTAAGATCCTATGCATAATTCTATGTTATTTTAATGAAATTATTAAAGTGAACAATTTCTAGGGAAATATAAAAAAAAATAGTTGAGGTAATTTCTCTTCCCTGTGGGATTCCCAAGCACTTACCTTCCTTGTGGTGAGCCAGGGGCCGAGGAGCTGGTCTCTTTACATGGAAAGAGGAGGTCTTAGTGGGCCCATGACCTGGCACAGGTCCATTGGTGGCCTTTGGTATGGCCTTGGTCCCTCCATCCTGCAGCCTAGATACCAACTTCCCCACATCCACCTCGAGGCAGGACTCCAACTTTCCATCTGAAACAGGCCTGCTTGGGGATTTCCTCCCATGATCTGCTTCCCCACTTCTCTGCATAGGCATTTTGGGGTGTTGTGGCATCTTGGTTGGTTCTATATTGCTGATGATAGTACCATTCGGTGTTCTGTGTTGGATTTCATCTAGGAAAAGATGGTGCAAAGAGGAAACATTAATGATAACCTTTGTATATATAATATTGCAAAGTTATACACATATTCAAAGGAACTATTGTCATGGAACAAATCAATGATATCCCACAAAATCAGTCTCTACCCATTCCAGTTCATGTGGAGTCACAAGTCTCATAAATCAGGGAATTCAGCTTAAGATCTGAGTATTATTTTCATGACCACAATTCAGCAAAACCACAATATGCCAAGATACTTTATTTAAAGGGATATGTTAAAAAGGGACTTAAGAGACCCCAATCAATTGTACATTATATTACTTTTAAATAAGGTACCATTTAATCCCTATTTCTATTTCTCTCAAAAGTAATTTATAAAGATCTCTTAAATTTCAAGGTAATACACTTAACAGAATTTAACTTCTTTCTCCATCCTCATAAAGACATCCTCAACTCACCACTTTATGGCTTTCCCTTACCTTTTGTGGTTTACAATTTCCTGTGACAATAGTATACGCTTTTCAGTTGCCCTGTTTCTTAATTAAAGCTTTGAGTCGCTAATGAGAGCCAAGGATATTCTCCCTAGAAAAATTAACCTACACAAATACATGTAAAATTTTGAAAACTAATTTTAAGAGATTCATGGAACCCCCTGAAGCTGTTAATGAACCCCCGATTGAGAACTCCTGCTCTAAGGAAATTATCACCTTCCTTGGTAATAGAAAACCTAGATCAGAGTGCAGTGGTTAAGAACAGAGGTTCTGGTCAGCTAAATGAGACCTGAGAGATATGTCAACCAGTTGTAATATATGCGTCTTATTTGGATCCTGGTTTTTTTCAAAAAAAATGTAAAAATAGGAGAATCTGAATACTGACTAGACAGTGATCTTAAGGAATTACTATGTTGTTTAGTGTTCTTTTCTTTTATGTATGACGATGGTATTGAGATTTTGGTTAAAATAGTTTTCTTATCTTTTACAGGTACATACTGAAACATTTATGGATGAAATGACATGATGTCTGAGTTGGGGCAATTGATAGGGGTACAGATGAAACAAGATTGGGCATGTGGCAAGGATTCTTCAAAAAATGCAAATCAATCAATGTGATACACCATATTAACAAATGGAAAGAGAAAAACCATATGATCATCTCAATAGATGCAGAAAAAGCATGAAGAAGATTGTTCTGGAATTAGATGTTTGCACAAGCTTGTGAATATACTAAAAACCACTGACCTACACTTGAAAAGGGTGAATTTTATTTCATATGAATTATATCTCAGTTTAAAAAAAAGTTAGAAAATTGTCTAGAGTGGGTGATCCCATTGGTGATCTTCTGGCACAAAGAACTCCTCACACAGAGGGGCAAATTAAGACCCAGAATAAGGAAGTGACTAGCCCAAGTTATTCAGTAAGCTAGTGGCCAAGGTTAAATTATATCTCAGGTCTACTATCACCCAGTTCATTCATTTATTACACACATTTATTGAGGATTTATGATATGCTAGATACTATGCTGGCACTAGGGATACAGAGTGAAAAATTTCTGCTGGTATAGAGATTATATTTTCTGGTGTGTATTTGGGGAGATTGTAAATAGACAAATAAATGAGTTTATCCAATTAAAATGGGAGTATGGAACAACAGAGTAGGCATTCAGTGTTCCCTTCTACTTTCTCCTAAATGCCAGATCACCTCCTAAGGAGGTGATCCCTTAAACTGGGTGATCTCTTTCCCTTCATTATTCCCTATACGCCCAGCCATTTATTCTACAAGTATTTAATGAACACATGGGATATATAGGAATTGTTCTAGAGGCTGGTGATAAAAGTGGATCTGACATTCTAATGGGAAAGACAGATAATAAACGTGAACAAAGTAGCAAGTGATAGGAATAAAATAAAGCAGTGTAAAAGGATAGAGAGTAATGGAGAAGGAGAAAGATCTATTTAAATAGAGTATTCAGAGAAGGTCTCTATGAAGAGACGTCATTTAGCTGAGATCTGAATGAAGGAGTAAAATTTGCAAAGTTCTGGAGGAAGAATGTTTAGAACCAAGAGAACAGCAAATATAAAGGACCTTGGGTAAGTTTGACATGTATAAGGAATGGCAAAACCAATGAGATTAGAGCAGAGAGAACAAAGGGTACAGAGAGACAGTGAAGTTCAGAAATGAGATCAGAAAGGTAAGTGAGGATCATATAATGCAGAATAAAATGTAAATTTTCTTCTAAAAATGAAGAGAAGTCACTGGAAATTTGGACCAGAGGGAATGATATGATCTGATTTACATGTTTAAAAGAATACACATCTTACTGGCTGCTGTGGAGAACAAATTATAGTCAGGCAAGAAGAAAAGCAAGGATAAGAGTTTGGAAGCTCCTGTAGCCACCCAAGTAAGAGATGATGGTGGCTCTACCAGGAAGGTAGCAGTAGGAATTAGTAGGTTCAACATACAATGTGCACGGAGAGCTAAGAGGAATTGCTGATGGATTAGGTGTAAGGTAAAAGGAAAAGAGAGTAATCAAGGATCATCCCAAAGTTCTTGACCTTAGCCATTGGGTGACTGGTACTGCCAATTACTTAAATGAGGGAGACCAGAGTAAGAGTAGATTGAGGAGGAATAGGAAATCAAGAGTATTTGTACATTTTGAATTGGAAATGTCCATGAGTCATCTAAAGAGAGATGTTGAACAGGGAGTTTGAGATGGGAAGAGGGGAGATAGTACTCCTTGATATATAAATTTGAAAATCATCCTCATATTTTAAAGATATTTAAAACCATGAGACTGAATGAGATCACGCAGAAAACAAATATAAACAGAGAAGTGGACTGAGAAAAATAGAACAGAACAAAACAAAATAAAACTCTGGGACCTTCCAACATGTAGAAATTGAGAAGAAAAGGAAAACCAAGAGGAGACTGAAATGGAATGTCTAGTGAGGTAGAAGGAGAGTTTGGTGTCCTGAAAGCCAAGTGAATAAGTGTTTCAAGAAGGAAGAGTAACTAAAATGAAATGCTTCTCACAGGCTGAGTATGATAATAGTGGAGTGGCACATGGAGATTGTTGGTAATCTTGACAAAAAAGGTCTCAACAGACTAGTGAGGAGAGAGGCCCATTTAAAATGGGTGCAGAATCCATACTAAGCAATTATTCAACTAAATGGCATTTATTTGTTTATCTATCTGTATCTATCTATCTAACTATCTATCTATCTATCATCTATCTATCTCCATGTAGCCTATAAACTCCTTGAGGCCAGGGACTGTCTTAATTCCACCTAGCATAGTACTTAATCCATGTGAGCTGATTTTCTCCCCAGCTTTATCGGGATATAATTGACAAATAAACATTGTATATATTTAAGGTATACAATGTGATGTTTTGATATATGAATACATTGTAAAATGAGTACCACAATCAATCTAATTAACATATCCATCACCTCATATAGTTTCAAATTTTGTGTGTGGTAAGAATATTTAAGATCTACTCTTTTCACAAACTTCAAGTATACAATATAGTATTATTAACTACAGTCACAATGCTGTATCATATCTCCAGAACATATTCATCCTGAATAACTGAACCTTGTACCCTTTGATCAAACACCTCCCCATTTCACTCTCCCCTAAGTCCCTGGCAGCCACCATCCTACTTTATGCTTCTATGAGTTTGACTTTTTTAGATTCCACATATAAGTGAAATCATGCAGCATTTATCTCTCTGCCCTTATCTCATCTCACTTAGCATAAGGTACTTCAGGTTCATCCATGTTGTCACAAATTACAAGTTTTCCTTCTTTTGTACCTAAGGCTGAATAATATTCCATTTTGTGTGTGTGTGTGTGCACCTGTGTGTGTTTCTGGGTGTGTGTCTATGTATCTCTCACATTTTCTTTATCCATTCATCTGTTGATGAACATTTTGCTACTTCCATATGCAGCTATTGTAAATAATGCTGCAATGAACATGAGAGTGCAGATATCTTTTCGAGATACTAATTTCATTCCCTTTGGATATATTCCCAGAAGTGGAATTACTGGATCATATGGTAGTTTATATTTTTTCATTGACACAGTTGGTAACTTTTGTTCTGTGGGCAACCAAAAAGAAGTAACAAGAGGGCTTCCCTGGTGGCGCAGTGGTTGAGAGTCTGCCTGCCAATGCAGGGGACACGGGTTCGAGCCCTGGTCTGGGAAGATCCCACATGCCGGGGAGCAACTAGGCCCATGAGCCACAACTACTGAGCCTGCGCGTCTGGAGCCTGTGCTCCATAAGAAGAGAGGCCGCGACAGTGAGAGGCCCGCGCACCGCGATGAAGAGTGGCCCCCGCTTGCCACAACTGGAGAAAGCCCTCACGCAGAAATGAGGACCCAACACAGCCAAAGATAAATAAATAAATAAATTTAAAAAAAAAAAAAAGAAGTAACAAGATCACAAAATATGAAGAACTGTTAATAAGTGGTATGAGTGAAACAAACTAGGGACAGAGGCAAACAACCAAGGAGAGCCACTTTGGTGGTTGAAGAGGGCCTTTTGGAGGAGGTGGCACTTATCTTGAGACCTGAAGCATAAGAATGACCCAGCCATGCGAAAGTGCCAAGGGAGAGTGTCCAGCAAAGGGGATAGCAGGTGCAAAGGCCTGGATTATGAGGGCATGCTTGAGGTCCTGAAAGAACCTGATATACCTGGAGGATGGGGATGATACATGTATCAGTAGTTCATTCCTATGTGTTGTTGAGTAGTACTCCATTGTATGCATATACCACAGTTTGTTTGTTCATTCATCAGTTGATGAACATTTAGGTTGCTCACAGTTTTTGGCTGATATGAAAAAAGCTGCTATAAATATTCAAATGTAAGTCTTTGTGAAGCTGTGTTTTCATTTCTCTTGGGTACATACTTAAGAGTGGAGTTGCTGGGTTATGTGGTAGCAATTATTTGATTGCTTTTTGTTTTTGTTCCTGTGTATGGGTCATGCTTTCTTGTTTCTTTAGATATATCATAATTTTTTATTGAAAACTGGACAGTTTAAGTAATATAGCAACTCTGAAATTCAGATTATCTCTTCTCCCCAAGGTTTGTTGTTGTTGCTGTTTATTTTAGTTATTATTGTTAGTTTACTGACTTTTTTCACCCATTTATGTTAAATCTGTATTCTTTGTTGAGTGTGGCCACTAAAGACACGGCTTAGTTAGTTTTGTGGTCAGCTAATGATTAGACAGAGATTGCCTTAAAACACTAAGAACCAATATGACTCCCAGTGTTTGCAAAGGGGCTCTGTATCAATGTTTGAGTATGCCTTGAACACTCAGCCAGGCAGTTGACAACTCTATATGGTAGTTTATTTTTAATTTTTTGAGAAACCTACACACAGCTTTCCATAATGGCTGTACTAATTTACATTACCACCAACAATGTACAAGGGTTCCCTTTTCTCCACATTCTTGTCAACACTTGTTATCTTTTGTCATTTTTTTGTAATAACTATAATAGGTGTGAGATGATATCTTGTAGTTTTGATTTGCATTTCCCTGATGATCAGTGATGTTGAGTAACTTTCCATATACCTGTTGGACATTTATTTGTCTTGTTCTGAGAAATGTCTATTTAGGTCCTTTGACCTTTAAAAATTGGGTTATTTCTTTTCTTATTATTGAGTAGTATGGGTTCCTTATGTATTTTGGAATATTAACCCCTTATCAGACATATGATTTGCAAATATCTTCTCCTATTCTGTAGGTTGTCTCCTCACTTTCTTGATTGTTTCCCTTGCTGTGCAGGAGCTCTTTAGCATGATGCAATCACATTTGTCCATTCTGCTTTTGTTGCCTATACTTTGGGGGTCATATCCAAAAAAATCACTGCCCAGACCAGACAATGCCAAGTAGCTTTCCCCCCACATTTTCTTCTTGTAGTTTTACAGCTATGGGTATTACATTTATGTCTTTAATCCATTTTGAGTTGATCTTTGTACATTGTGTGAGATAAGGATCCAATTTCTCTGCATGTGGATATCCATTTTTCCCAACACCATGTACTGAAAAGACTATACTTTCCCATTGTGTATTCTTGACACCTTTATCAAAGGTCAATTGATCATAAATGTGTGTACTTTTTCAGGGCTCATTATTCTGTTTCATTTGTATATATGTCTATTTTTATGCCAGTACTATACTCTTTTGGTTACTATTGCTTTGTAGTATATTTTGAAATCATAAAGTCTTCAACTTTGCTTTTCTTTCTCAAGATTGCTTTGGGGTCTTTTATCATGAAGTTTACATAAAACATAGTTATAGCAGTCTGTTTAAAGCTAACAAAGTAACATTGACTACATATAATAACTCTACATTTTAACGACTGCTACCCCTACATTTTATGTTATTGATGTCATAATTTATAACTTTTTAGATTGTGTATCCATTAACAAATTATTGTAGCTATAGTTATTTTTAATACTTTTGTAATTTCACTTTCATACTAGAATTAAAAGTGGTTTACACATCACTATTACAGTATTAGAATATTCTGAATTAGGCTATATTATGTTTATCAATTTGTTTTATACTTTCATATGTTTTCATGTTGTTACTGTCCATTTATTTCAACTTGAATACCCTCTTTTAGCGTGTCTTATTTATTTATTTAATTGAAGTACAGTTGATTTACAACGTCCTGTTATTTTCAGGAGTACAGCACAGTGATTCAGTTATATATACAGTACAGTGATTCAGTTTATATATATATATATATATATATATGTATATATATATATATATATATATATATACACTCTTTTTCAGATTCTTTTCCCTTATAGGTTATTAAAAATATTGAGTATATTTCCCTGTGTTATACAGTAGGTCCTTATTGGCTATCTATTTTATATATAGTAGTGTATATGTGCTAATTCCAACCTCCTAATTTATCCCTCACCCACTTTCCCCTTTGGTAACCATAAGTTTGTTTTCTATGTCTGTGTGTCTATTTCAGTTTTGTATATAGATTCATTTGTATCTTTTTTTGTTAGATGCCACATATAAGCAATTTCATATGATATTTGTCTTTCACTGTCTGGCTTACTTCACTTAGTATGATATGTTTTAACATTTCTTTTAAACCAAGTCTGGTGGTAGTCAACTCCTTTGTTTTATCTCTCCTTCATTTCTGAAGGACTGCTTTGCCCAGTATAGTATTCCTGGTTGGCAGTTTTTTTCCTTTCAGTATTTTGAATATATCAACCCATTCTCTCCTGGCCTGCAAGGTTTCTGCTGGGAAATCTGCTTACAGTATTATGGGGGTTTCCTTTTATTTGATGATTTGCTTTTTTCTTGCTGCATTCAAAAGTCTCTTTGTCTTGGAATTTTGAGAATTTTATAACAATGTGTCTTGGTTAAATCCTCTTTAGGTTTAACTTATTTGGGTTTCTTTGGGCTTCATGGATCCAGATGTTCATTTCCTTCTCCAGATTTAGGAATTTTTCTGTCATTATTTCTTTAAATAATCTTTGTGCCCCTTTCTCTTTCTGTGTTCCTTCTGAGACTTCCATATGTGTATATTAGTTTGTATACGGTGTCCCATAGGTCTCTTAGGTTTTCTTCATTTTTACAATCTTTTTTTCTTTTTGTTCCTCTGACTGGATAATTTTAAGTGACCTGTCTGACTGCACTGATTCTTTCTTCTGCTTGTTCGAGTTTGATGTTGAAGCTCTCTACTGAGTTTTTCAATGCAGTCATTGTGTTCTTCAGCTCCAGAATTTCTTTTTGGTTCTCTTTTTTTATGATTTCTATAACTTTCTTGAACTTCTCATGTATTATTTTCCTGATTTTGTTTAGTTGTCTGAGTTCTCTTGTAGCTCACTGAGCTTCTTTAAGATGATTATTTGGAATTCCTTTTCAGACAGTTCATAGATCTCCATTTCATTAGGATGAGTTCATTGTGCTTTATTTTGTTCCTTTGGTGGTGTTAAGTTTCCCTGATTATTCCTGATCCTTGTGACCTTGAGTGGGTGTTTACCTATTTGAAGAAACAGGCACATCTTCCTGGCTTTGGCAAGGAAAGCCTTTGGTCAGGCAGCACAACCAGAGATTCTGGTTAGGCCACCTGGCAGGCTCCAGAAGTGGGCTTGCTGCTGGAGTCCTTGGGTAGGCTGGTCTGGTGCCAGGGTCAGTGGATGGGCAAGTTTTCATCCTAGATCTACAGGGGAGAGCTTGAAGCCTGGGTCCAGGGGGCTAGCCTGGCATTGAGGCAGACCTGGAGGCTGGATCCGCAGGAGGCTGGACTGTATGCTGAACTATGGTTACGTCCTGGAGACTAGAACCACAGGGGCCAGCTTGGCATGTAATGGGTCTGGATTCTGGGTCTTCAGGGGCAGGCCTGGTGCCTGGGGCTGCAGAGAATGGCCTAGTGCTGGGGCAGGTCTGGAGCTTGGGTTGGTGGAGGCTGGCCTAGAGTCTGGAAAAATGGGGGATGGGTTGGTGCTCAGGTTTACTGGGGTGGGCCTGTTGCTGGGGTCCAAGGTAAAGTTGGGTGCTCATCTCACTCTCCTTCCTCCATGTGGAGGGGATTTCTCCCTGAACTACACTGTGTAAGCTTGGGGGAAGGGTGACATGGGTAATATGAAAATGTCCTTTCTAGCATCTGCAACCTTTTCTTATTTCTGTACTCAACCCAGGTTCTCTGAACTCTCATCTGGATTCCATAGATTTCATGAAGGGGTTTTCATGCATGGATGGTTGTTTGAATTCACATTACTGTGAAGGGACAAGCACTAGAAACTCCTATTCAGCCATCAGTTCTCTATGTTAACTGAATTTGTATTTAAAAACTCAGAACATTCAGAAAACACATTGCTCACTCATTTCAATGTACTGAGGTACAGATCTAAGAACACCTTGTATCCTTCACTGGTTTGCTAAGGGAAAATGGTAGCTGATTTTACAGGTTCATCTCTGTCCTATCCACTGCCAAAAGAATAATTCACTCTCTGGGCACAAATTTTACAAACCTTGGCTTGCCTGGCCCAGGACCCAGAAAACGTCTAACTTTTCAGAAAAGATGGTTATGCCTCCATGTCTTCCTTTCAATATTCTCTTTGTCTCCAATCAATATTAAGAAGCTAAGGGTAAACTTTAGTACTGACCTTCACTTTCATCCAGGGAAGAAGTATAGAAAACTGTCCTTTCCCTCAGCAAGCGCTTCGAAATTGTGATTGGTTTGTGCCTTCTTGCTGTCACTCGAGGTGGAGGCACTGGAGGTGCAGTACTTTCCTCAGGTGGACCTGAATAAATCTGTAGAGGGGAAATATTTCCAGAAAACAATTAGAAAGATCAACTTTTTGTATCCTTAATGCTAACTACCAGTTGATGCCCATCAGCATTACACCTAAAGTCTGCCATAGCAATTCTAATATGACTAAAGGAATTGTGGGGATTTTCTTAATCACTCTAGCTACCAGCAAGTGTTTAGAGATCTCCTATCATGTTTGAGGTGCAGGATCTGGTACTTCTCAGTGTGGAGGAAAGAATGCAGACAAAAACTGCAACATCAGGAGAGCACCCTTCTATTTATTAGATGGGATGCTGCCCAATACATGGATCATTTAATAAAACCAATTAGATCATTACTTTAAAAACCTGCAACATCAGTCCTGGATTTTCCACTTACTGCCTGGGAAACTGTAAAAAAGTCACTACTTCTGCCAACAAAACCCAGAAAAAGGTCATCTCACATCTCTGAGCCTTAGCTTCCTCATCTGTAAATTGGTGGGAACACCACCTATCACAGGGTGTGGTGAGTGAGAATCAAGTGAAAAGGGTAGTCAAGGTACATTGTATGGGTAGGGGTGGTGTGTGAAGAATGATTAAAAACACCCACATGCATTCAATATTTCTGAAAAGATACAACCCCCAAAAAAACACACCTGGTTACATTGTTTGCCCCAAGACAGGACTAATGAGTGGCTAAGGGAAGTATGGAGGAAACTTATTTTTCACCCCTATATCACTTTGATCTTTAAAAATTTCATACCATGTATGCATTACTTATTCAAAAAAGATAGGACAAACACAAAGTGCCTTGGAAGATGTAAAAAGTGCTGGGTAAGTGAGGGAGGAGCTGTGATTAGAATTTGTATATAATGTCTCATATGCACTTAAGATCTTCCTGTCCCTGGGGAGAATGACTTTTGGGAAGAGTGAAAATATTTTGGGAAGACACACATATGTGGTGATGGAGGAAGGGGACCAGTGTCCATTGCAATAATGAAATCAACCCCAATGATTAATGCAAAGAGAAATGTCACAGCCCAACATTCTATCAGGCAAGAGTCAACATAGATTGTAGTCACAAAACTTACATGAATGGGAACACAAGGCAAGCCTGTGTAAAAGCTGCACAATGATAGAGAACAAGGTAAGAAGAATCATAAAGCTGTATATGTCTCAATGTCTCACGGTATACGGAAAAGAGAATATGACATAGTAGCAAGCAGATGAGCTTTGAGGTCATATACATTTAGGTCATATTTCTGGTTCCACCACCATTAGTAATAATATTCTAAATAGCTACCATTTTGTGAGCATCTGCTTAGGCACTATAGTAGCTATTACAAATATTCCTTGCTAGTCATCAAACACACCAGGGACTTTGCACTGAGTGTTTTTTCTACCTGGAGTGCTCTTCCTCCAGATATCCATATAGCTTGCTCTCTTGATTCCAGTAGGATTAATGATCAAATATACCCTTCTCAGTGAGTCCTTCCAGGCAAATGTATCAGAACTTTGACATGCTTCCTCTACCAAGTGCTTCCCATCCCCCGTCCCTATTTAACATTTTTTCTTATCACTTTCTAACATAGTATATTGTATTCAATACTTATTTAGTTTTTTGTTGTCTGTCTCTCCACTCAATTGTATACAATACTGAAGTATATCATTGTGTTCATGCTGTAACTCCAGCAACTAGAAGAGTGACTAGAATTGCTGGGCCAAAAAACAAACACATTTAAAATTCTGTTATAAAAGGCCAAATTATCCTCTGAAAAGACCATAACAGCTACTTTCTCCTCAAGCCAAAATATGGCAAAAGAAATTAGATTTACAACTTCAGCATGAAACAATTAAAAAACTAGAAAAAATGTAACAATGATTCTGAAGGCATTTGAAATCTGGCAATTAAGGACAGTGATCCATGAGAGACAGGAAAAATAAATGAGGTGAGGTGAGCCCCATGACTGTACCATGTTACAGCCTGGAAAGATTCTTCGGGCCATAATACAGGAAGAAAAACCCAGAGAAGCCCAGCAGTCTCCATTAGCTGAAGACACTGAGTTGCAAGTAGGAGGAGGGCAAGGAAGAGAGAGTTTTGAGGGCAGGGTACCAGAAAGGAGATAGCTGCACAGAGACCTCTGAAGATTTGCAGGGGTACTATTTAAGAATTTAGGTGCGTAAAAGTAATCAATGTGATAAACCATATTTGCAAACTGAAGGAGAAAAACCATATGATCATCTCAAAAGATGCAGAAAAAGCTTTCAACAAAAATTCAACACCCATTTATGATAAAAACCTCCAAAAAGTAGGCATAGAGGGAACTTACCTCAACATAATAACGGCCATATATGACAAACCCACAGCCAACATCGTCCTCAGTGGTGAAAAACAAATCATTTCCGCTAAGATCAAGAACAAGGCAACATTGCCCACTCTCACCACTATTATTCAAAATAGTTTTGGAAGTTTTAGCCACAGCAATCAGACAAGAAAAAGAAATAAAAGGAATCCAAATCGGAAAAGAAGACGTGAAGCCGCCACTATTTGCAGATGACATGATAACTATACATAGAGAATCCTAAAGATGCTACCAGAAACTACTGGAGCTAATCAATGAATTTGGTAAAGTAGCAGGATACAAAATTAATGCACAGAAATCTCTTGCATTCCTATACACTAAAGATGAAAAATCTGAAAGAGAAATTAAGGAAATACTCCCGTTTACCATTGCAACAAAAACAATAAAATACCTAGGAATAAACCTACCTAAGGAGACAGAAGACCTGTATGAAGAAAACTATAAGACATTGATGAAATAAATTAAAGATGATACAAACAGATGGAGAGATATACCATGTTCTTAGACTGGAAGAATCAACATTGTGAAAATGACTATATTACCAAAAGCAATCTAGAGATTCAATGCAATCCCTATCAAAATACCAATGGCATTTTTTACAGAACTAGAACAAAAAAATTCACAATTTGTATGGAAACACAATAGCCAAAGCAATCTTGAGAAAGGAAAATGAAACTGGAGGAATCAGGCTCCCAGACTTCAGACTACACTACAAAGCTACAGTAATCAAGACAATATAGTACTGGCACAAAAACAGAAATATAGATCAGTGGAAAAGGATAGAAAGTCCAGAGGTAAACCCACGTACCTATGGTCACCTTATTTTTGATAAAGGGGGCAAGAATATACAATGGAGAAAAGACAGCCTCTTCAGTAAGTGGTACTGGGAAAACTGGACAGCTACATGTAGAAGAATGAAATTAGAACACTCCCTAACACCATACACAAAAATAAACTCAAAATGGGTTAAAGACCTAAATGTAAGGCCAGACAGTATCAAACTCTTAGAGGAAAACATAGGCAGAACACTCTATGATATAAATCACAGCAAGATCCTTTTTGACCCACCTCCTAGGGAAATGAAAATAAAAACAAAAATAAGCAAATGGGACCTAATGAAACTTAAAAGCTTTTGCACAGCAAAGGAAACCATAAACAAGACCAAAAGACAAACCTCATAATGGGAGAAAATATTTGCAAATGAAGCAAACGACAAAGGATCAATCTCCAAAATTTACAAACAGCTCATGCAGCTCAATATCAAAAACACAAACAACCCAATCCAAAAATGGGCGGAAGACCTAAATAGACATTTCTCCAAAGAAGATATACAGATTGCCAACAAACACATGAAATGATGCTCAACATCACTAATCATTAGAGAAATGCAAATCAAAACTACAATGAGGCATCACCTCTCACCAGTCAGAATGGCCATCATCAAAAAATCTATAAACAATAAATGCTGGAGAGGGTGTGGAGAAAAGGGAACCCTCCTGCACTGTTGGTGGGAATGTTAATTGATACAGCCACTATGGAGAACAGTATGGAGGTTCCTTAAAAAACTACAAATTGAACTACCATATGACCCAGCAATCCCACTACTGGGCATATACTGAGAAAACCATAATTCAAAAAGAGTCATGTACCACAATGTTCATTGCAGCTCTATTTACAATAGCCAGGACATGGAAGCAACCTAAGTGTCCATCAACAGATGAATGGATAAAGAAGATGTGGCACATATATACAATAGAATATTACTCAGCCATAAAAAGAAATGAAATTGAGTTATTTGTAGTGAGGTGGATGGACCTAGAGTCTGTCATACAGAGTGAAGTAAGTCAGAAAGAGAAAAACAAATACCATATGCTAACACGTATATATGGAATCCAAAAAAAAAAAAATGGTTCTGAAGAACCTAGGGGCAGGACAGGAATAAAGATTCAGATGTAGAGAATGGATTTGAGGACACGGGGAGGGGGAAGGGTAACCTGGGACGAAATGAGATAGTGGCATGGACCTATATACACTACCAAATGTAAAATAGATAGCTAGTGGGAAGCAGCTGCATAGGACAGGGTGATCAGCTCGGTGCTTTGTGACCACCTAGAGGGGTGGGATAGGGAGGGTGGGAGGGAGACACAAGAGGGGGGAGATACGGTGATATATGTATATGTATAGCTGATTCACTTTGTTATACAGCAGAAACTAACACACCATTGTAAATCAATTATACTCCAATAAAGATGTTAAAAAAACCGAATTTAGCTGCCTACTAATCAATACCTACGTGTGATGCAAGAACCACATGAAAGAATTAGAGGAAGCAATTACCTAAGATCACACAGTGGCTGGAAGAATTCCTGTCCTCACCAGCCACAGTGGATTATTAAATAATTCATAGGGTACTGAGTACAGTACACAGACAAATTTTGCCCCATTAATGAAGAAAAATTAACCCTAGACTAAATCGTATTCATTTTCTTCCTAAAAAAGCCTAAGGGAAATACTTGAAAGCATCAAGCTGTTCTTGGGTAATTTACCTGCACCCCAGAAACAAGCTCAAGAACATTATTTATAGCAATAAAAAATGGCCATCATACAAGAAGGTAAAATTAACAATGTCTTGCATCCAATAAAGAATTATCAGAAATTCATAGCCCTGTCTAATTTTAATGTATTTTATTTCTGTTTCTTGCTCAATTGCTCTGGCTAGGATTCCAGTACTGTGTTGAATAGGAGTGGTCACAATGAGCATTCTTATCTTGTTCCTGATCTTAGAGGGACAGTTGTCCACCTTTGTCCATTGAGTATGATGTTAGCTGTGGGCTTTTCCTATATGTTCTTGGTAATGTTCAAGTTTGTTCTTTCCATACCCAATTTGCTGAGAGTGTTTATCATGAAAGGATGCTGAATTTTGGCAAATGAATTTTCTGCATATATTGAGATTTTTATTTTCCATTCTATTAATGTAGTGTATCACATTTTTTGATTTGCATATGTTGAACCATCCTTGCATCCCAGAAGTAAATTCCACTTGATTATGGTCTATGACTCTTTTAAAGTGCTGTTCAATTAAGTATGCTAGTATTTTGTGGAGAATTTATGCTTCTATATTCATCAGGTATATTGGCCTATGGCTTACAGTTTTCTTTCTTTCCTCCTCCTCCTCCTTTTTTTTTGTAGAGTCCTTATCTGGCTTTGGCATGAGGGTAATGTTGGCCTCATAAAATGAGTTTGGGAGTGTTTTTTCCTTTCAAATTTTTAAATTGAGAATAATTGGCATTAATTCTTCTTTTAATGTTTGGTAGAATTCACCAATGAAACAATCTGGACCTGAGCTTTTCTTTTTTGGCAGACTTCTGAATACTGATTCAATCTCCTCACTCACTATTAGTCTGTTCAGATTTTCTATTTCTTCATAATTCAGTCTTGGTAGCTTGTATATTTCTAGGAATTTATCCATTTTTCTAGGTTTTCCAATTTGTTGACATATGATTATTCATAGTAGTCTCTTATTATCCTTTGTATTTCTGTCGTGTATCTCTTTTCATTTTTGATTTTATACATTTGCATCTTCTCTCTTTATTTATTAGTCCAGCTAAAGGTTTTCAGTTTTACTTATCTTTTAAAAAACTCAACTTAGTTTCATTCCTCTTTCTATGGTTTACCTGGTCTCTATTTCACTTATTTCTGCTCTGATCTTTTTTATGTCCTTCCCTCTGCAAACGTTGGGCTGAGTTTGTTCTTTTTCCAGTTTCTTGAGGTGTTAAATTAGAACGTTTATTTGTGATCTTTCTTTTGTCTAATGTAAATGTTATTACTGTAAAATTCCCCTCTTAGAACTGCCTTTTCTGCATCCATAAGTTTTGATTGGTTGTTTTTCTATTGTCATGCCTTTCAAGATAGTTTTTGACCTCCCTTTTGATTTCTTGCTTGACCCATTGGTTGTTCAGAAGTGTGTTGTTTCCCACATATTTGTAAATTTTCCAGTTTACTTCCTGTAATTAATTTCTAGTTTCATACCATTGTGATCAGAAAAATACTTGGTACGATTTCAAGCTTCTTACATTTGCTTACATTTATTTTATGACCTAACTTATTATCTATCCTAGAGAATGTTCCATGTGCACTTGAGAAGAATGAGTTTATATTAGAGTTACATAATTAACACACCAACATATTGCAGTATTAAAGTATTCTGAATTTCACTATATACTTACCTCTACCAGTAGGTTTTATATTTTTATATATTTTTGCATTACTAGTGTCCTTTCATTTCAGCTTGAACAACTCCTTTCAGTATTCTTGAAAGGCAGGTCTAGTGTTGATAAACTCCCTCAGCTTTTGTTTGTTTGGTAAAGTCTTTATCTCTCCTTCATTTCTGAAAGATGACTTTGCTGTGTAAAATATTCATGGTTGGAAGGTTTTTTTTTTTTCTTTCAGCATTTTGCATATATCATCCAACTCTTTCCTGACCTGCAAGGTGTCTGCTGAGGAATCTGCTGATAGCCTTATAATGGTTCCTTCATATGTGAGGGTTTTTTTCCTTCTGTCTGCTTTTAAAATTCTCTGTCTTTGATTTTAGACTGTTTCATCATAATGTGTCTTGGAGAAGACTGTTTTGGGTTGACATTTTGAGATAGTTAGCTTCATAAGTGTATCCCTAGATTTAAGAAGTTCTCAGCCATTATTTCTTTAAATAAGCTTTCTCCCATTCTTCTCCTTCTCGGACTTCTGGGACTCCAATAATGCATAGATTCTTTCTTTTAATGGACCCCATAATTCACATAGACTCTCTCCACTCTTTTTCATTCCCTTTTCTTTTTGCTCCTCTGAATGGATGGTCTCAAATGACTCTTCTAATTCACTGATTCTTTCTTCTATTTGGTAGAGTGTGATATTGAAGCTCTCTATTGAATTCTTCAGTCTAGTCATTGATTTTTGAACTCTAGGATTTCTTTTTTTTTTTTAATGGTTTCTGTTCATTTGTTGAACTTCTAATTTTGTTCATGCATTGCTTTCCTAATTTCGTCTACTTGTTTATCTTGTTTTCTTATAGTCCATTGAATTTCTTTTTTTAATGAAAGTATAATTGATTTACAATATTATATTATTTTCGGGTATACAACATAGTGATTCAATATTTTTACATATTATACTCCATTTAAAGTTATTATAAAATATTGGCTATATTCCGTGTGCTATACAATATATTCTTGTAGCTTATTTATTTTATATATAGTATACACACATGCCTCTTAATCACCTACCACTATATTGCTCCTCCCCGTTTCCCTCACCCCACTGATAACCATTAGTTTGTTCTCTATATCTGTGAGTGTTTCTGTTTTGTTATATTTTATTCAATTGTTTTATTTTTTAGATTCCACATATAAGTGATAACATACACCATTTGTCTTTGTCTGACTTATTTCACTTAGCATAATACCCTCTAAATCTATCCATGTTGTTGCAAATGGAAAAATTTCAGTCTTTTTATGGCTAATAGTCCATTGTGTGTATATATATATATATATACAGCCACTTTATTCATTCATTTATTGATGGACACTTAGGTTGCTTCCATATCTTGGTTATTGTAAATAATGCTGTGAAGAACATTGGGGTGCATGCATCTTTTCAAATTAATGTCTTCATTTTCTTCAGATATATACCCAGGAGTGGAATTGCTGGATCATATTGTAGTCCTATTTTTAGTTTTATAAGAAACATCCATACTGCCTTCTATATTGGCTGCACCAGTTTACATTCCCACCAACAATGTACTAGGGTTCCCTTTTCTCCACATTCTCATACTGAGATTCTGGATGGGCCATATGGTGGTGTCCAGAAGGAGACTTACTGCTTGAGTTCTTGGGCAGGCAGGTCTGGCACCTTGGTCAGCAGGCAGGCAGGCCTGGTGTTTGGATCCAAGCGTATGGACATGGGGCTTGGATTCACTGAGGTAGGCCTGACACTTGAGTCTGCAGTGATGGGCCTGTGATCTGGGTTCATGTGGATGAATCTGGATCTGGGTCCATGGGGGCTGACTAGGCTCAGGGGATCACTGGGGTGGCCCTACCATCTGGGTCCATGGGGACTATTCTGGTGCCAGATGGGTCAAGGAGGCTGATTTCATAGGGACTGGACTAAAACCTAGGGTGATGGGGGCTGGTCTGCCCTTTGGGCAAACCTGGAGCCTAGCGCCATAGAAGATGGACTGTAATCTGGGGTCTCAAGGGTCAGCCTGGAGATTAAGTCTATGGAGGTCAGCCTGTTGCTAGTTCAGGCCAGGAGTCTGGTTCTCTGGGAGCCAGACTATAAGCTGAGGCCACAGGTGCTTGCCTGGCACTGAGGTGGGCCAGAAGCCTGGGTTGACAGGAGCCTGCCTGGACCCTGAGCCATAGGGGCAATCCTGGCATTGAGTTAGGCTGAGAGCCTTGGTCTATGTGAGCTGGTCTAGAGGCTAGGTCTTTGGGGGCTGACCCATTCTGGAATGGATCAGGAAACTGCATTCATAGGAACTCACCAGTAGCCTGGTGACATGAGAGCTGGCTGACAATGGGGTGGGCCAGGAGCCTGGGTTTGTGGGAGCCCACTTGTTGCCTCATGCCTTGGGAGCTGCCTGGGGTTATAGGTGCTCGGTGATGTTGGGTGTTTTGGGATTTTGGGTTTGCAGGAAGCTGCTGGGAGCCTGGTGCTACAGGAGCTGTCTGAGACTGTGGGAACTGTCTGGGGCCACAGAAGCTGGTGGATAACTGGGTGGGCTAGGGGCCTGGGTTTGCAGGAGCCCACTGGGAGCCTGGGGCCATGGGAGACACCTAAGTCTGCAGTAGTAGGTCTGATGCTGGGGCCAGCCAGTACTGGGGTTAACAGTGAAATCAGATGCTCATTTCACTCTCCTCTCCCATGAGGAGTGTGTCTCTCCACAATGGGCTGCTGGAGCTTGGGAGAGGGGTGAAAGACAGGTGACTCTATCTTTCTTCCTCATTGTTTTTCTTATTTCTGTGATTCACCAGGTATTGTAATCCCTCACCTGGATTCCTTAGCTATTGTGAAGATATTTTTGTGTGCAGATAGTAGTTCAAATTGTTATTTTGCAAAAGAGAGCCGTGCTAGAAATTCCTACACTGCCATCTTGTTGGTGTTATTCCACAATCCCCCAGCCTCCACTTCTTTGTATCCCATTTGCTGTTCAACCTGGTCTCTGTCCACACCGCTCTTCTGTAACCGTTTTCGTAACAATCACCACTAACCTCCTAATTCCCAAATCTTATGGGCACGTTTCAATCCTTACTTTTACTTTGCTGCAGCACTTGATACAAGCTGACATTCCTGATCTAAGAATGCTTTATTGTTTACCTTTCCTTTTTTTTTTAGGGAGAACTGAGTGATTTTATTTTTAAATACTTGTCATTTGGAAAAAATACAGGAATAATGAAATTTTCGAGCTAATGTTCATGCTGTGTCTAAATCATATCTGAATAAAATGATGTGTTAAATTGTGTTAGTTAGTTCTCCCTTCTCCCAGGTGAGAAGGGAGAACTAACTGGGTGATTTTATTTTTATTTATTTATTTTTAAAACATCTTTATTGGAGTATAATTGCTTTACAAGGGTGTGTTAATTTCTGCTGTATAACAAAGTGAATCAGCTACACATATACATACATCCCCACATCTCCTCCCTCTTGTGTCTCCCTCCCACCCTCCCTATCCCACCCCTCTAGGTGGACACAAAGCAACAAGTTGATCTCCCTGTACTATGCGGCTGCTTCCCACTAGCTATCTATTTTACATTTGGTAGTGTATATATGTCCATGCCACTCTCTCACTTCGTCCCAGCTTACCCTTCCCCTTCCCTGTGTCCTCAAGTCCATTCTTTATGTCTGTGTCTTTATTCCTGTCCTGCCCCTAGGTTCTTCAGAACCTTTTGTTTTCTTTTTTTTAGATTCCATATATATGTGTTAGCATATGGTATTTGTTTTTCTCTTTCTGACTTACTTCACTCTGTATGACAGTCTGTAGTTTCATCCACCTTGCTACAAATAACTCAATTCATTTCTTTTTATGGCTGAGTAATATTCCATTGTATATATGTACCACATCTTCTTTATCCTTGTTTACCTTTCTGAATAACTATATT
The DNA here is from genome assembly GCF_964374135.1 of Grampus griseus. Classification (NCBI taxonomy): domain Eukaryota; kingdom Metazoa; phylum Chordata; class Mammalia; order Artiodactyla; family Delphinidae; genus Grampus; species Grampus griseus. Next base: position 56,788,668 of record NC_138999.1, read on the forward strand.
TCTACATCTCTGAACACTGCCCAGTCTCTTTTACTGGCTCTTCCTAAATGCTGATCTTCCCCAGTATTGTATTCTCAGTCCTCTAATGATCTCACTAATCTAGACTCATTCTCTCTCTCAACAATTTCATGTACTCTCATGGCTTACACTATCAGTTTTCTCTAATAGTTTCTATACCAATATATATAATTGCCTACTCAATACTGCCATCTGGATATCCCAGAGGTATCTCAACCTCAACATTTCTAAAATTAAACATATTTAACTCTTTTCTTGTAACGGTTTATTTCTTAAAATAATGCTAATGTCCAAGCCAGAAATCTGGGCATTATTACCCTAGCATCCTCCCTCTCTCTCACATCCCATATCCATTAAGTCAATAAGATCCATCAATTATACTTCCTTAATATCTCTCTAATTTGTCCTCTCTGTTCCCTGACACTGCCTCAGTTCAAAGTCTCATTATGTCTCTCTAATATTACTACAGTGGTCTTCTAACTGTTCTCTGTGCCTCATGTCACTCTTTTTTTAACCTACCAAAGTATCAATAACTAAACTCAAAATATAATTGTCTTACTCCTCTGCTTATAATATTTTAGTGACTCCACAATATTGTTGAGACAAAGTCCAAACTCTGTAGTTAGTACACAAGGTGCTCTATAATCTGGCCACTGCCTACAATCTCCAGTCTCATCTTCCATTTATTCCTACCTTCACCCTATACTACGGTATCCATTTGCCCTTCTTCCTTTTAATAATAGAACTCACTGAGTTTTAGCTGAATACCCATACCTACATTTCCCAGCTTCCCTTATAGCTAAGTAAGGCCATGCACTTTAGTTTTAAACAATAAAATATAAGTGGAAGTGATGTATGCAAACTTCTGGATCATCTTTTTATAAAGAAATTGTCTGCATTCCATTGTCTCTTTTCCCCTTCTCTTTGATGAAGACCAATGGAACAGGTATGTAGGGCCCAAACATTAAGGCCAAGTGGTAAGGACAGCAGAGCTACTCCACCGATTTTCGACTGTTCACCTCTGGACTTTTATATGAAAGCAAAATGAACTTCTCTCTTATTTAAGCCACTGAATTTGCTGTGCTCTTTGTTACAGGAAGTTAGCCTGTACCTTAATTAATTCATTCCCTTTTAACTTTGGGGTCTCAACTCATTCATTAACACTGTGTGAAGCCTTAGCTGACTCCCATGACAGAGATATGTTCCACTTCCATTTGCTCCCATAGCATCTGATGTACATCTTCATCACAGTAGTTATTACACTGTACCTTGAGTGTTAGTTGCTCCAAATTCCCTGCCAGTAACATGAGCTTCCTGCCACTAGAGATTTTTATCTCATTCATATCTACAAGCTAGGCCCTTACTAGGACACCAGGCAAGAGGAAGCAGCTCAATGATATTTTTTAGAATGAATGGATGGATCTTGGCTGCCAGGCCCCTCAAGGCCTATTAAACAATAGAGATTTTTCTCACTTGCTTCTTCTCCAACTGGAATTGGGGAAATAGAGTATAAAATAGAGATTAAAGAGGTAGCTTTGAGTCAGAATCAGCTGTGTAGAGGCTTTGCCACTTACTACCTATGCAACCTTGGGCAAAGTACTTAAACTATATGAGCCTCAAACTTGAGGCTCAGTTTGCATTTTGCAAACCTCAGTTGCAAAATAGTGATAATAATACCATCTACCTCATAGGGTTGTTGTGATGATTGAATGAGACGACGTATGTAAAGAGCCTAGTCTGGAACATATTAAGCATTCTATAAATGGTAACTATCGCAACCCTAAAAAGGACTTAAACTCACATTTCCTTGGAGAGAAGCAGGGAGAGAGGGAGGGAGAGGTGAGATGGAAGGGGAAGGAATTGGGGGACAGAGGGAGGTTGAGATTAAAGCAATAAGGGATGAAGTGGTTATGTGCTATGCAAATCAAAAGTTGTGGACGTGATAGCTCTTCAAGGTCTCTGCCAGATTAAATTATTTTATTTCTCTCCTCTAGTTACACCAATTATTTGCTTCTCATCGACAAACTCCTTCCTTGAAGCCTGCTCATCTTCAAGGAGCTACCCAGGCCCCAAGAAGGATAAGGGGTCACTAACTTTGGGGGTTTGTAATGAGAGCTACCAAATGCACCTGAACAGGGTACCATCTCTACAGGCTCTGTCTCCTCCAGGTAGACTGAGACATTGGTTGAGAACATTTTGAGGCCAGTTCTGCCGATGTGCCCATAGGCAGTGTTCAGAGAAGATGCTCAGTAGGCTTAAAACCACAGTTTCTCTAAATGAGAAAAGACTAGAAAAACAGAGGGGATACTTCCTGTTGTGTGTCCTTCTAAAATTAAAACATGGCCTGGATAACCCTACAGTCAAAATGGGTTGCAACATCCTCCCCAAAGCTGACCTACAGATGTAAACCTTGGAGCCAAGATTTAATGTGAAAATACTGGCAATTACTATAGTAGGAAGAATACACTTACCTCCCTCTCTGTTCTGTGGGCCCTCCAAATGCCCCACATCAGATCTCTTTTTAACCTATGTATTACTGCTATTCCCTTCGGGAAAAGAAATGGAGTAAATATGTCCTCCTTGCTCATTCAACCTTAGCCACTTTGGCCTCTTTGCTGTTCAACATGCCAAGCACACTTCTGCCTCATGATCTTTGCACTCATTGTTTACTATTCTTGGAATTGCTCTTCCCCAAGATATCCACCATGGCTAATACCCTTACTTTATTCAGTTTTCTGCCTAAGTATCATATTAACACCACCTTCTATAAGATATCCATCCCTTACCTTGTTTTTTCTGCAGAGCACTTATCACCACCTGACAAACATATTGACTTGTCTATCATTTGTCCCTCCCCGATAGAATATAAGATCCATGAAATAAGGCCTTTGTTTTATTTACAAGTGTATCCCCAGTGCCTAGAACTTTGCCTGGTATGTGATAAGAATTTAGTATTTATGAAACTTAATTTGTATCATCAATTCTTTGAAAAGAGGACTACAAACTAAGATATAACTAGTGGCTTGGGAATGAAAACCTGGCAAAATATCTATAGTTTCTCTTAAGAGAGGAAGAATAGATGATGGGCCCAAGATCTCTGGACTTAATTTTGACAACCTAATTTTAATGAGGGGGAAACTTTTAGAGATGAAAAAGTGTTAAGAGAGGCCCAAGAAAATAAACTCTGTCTGTTTTACTTAATTTTCTTTTGACTTCTTGAGTATCCATGAAAAGCATGTTCTGAGAAATGAACAACTATATACCCTCTGAATATAGAAGAAATAAATCCTAAAGGAATAGGACAGTCATAATGTGTGGGGTAGATGGAGCCAAATACCAGGTGGCACAGGATACAAAACTAGCTCCTCTGTATCTCATGCAATCATTGTAAAGGGGAAGTGATAGCAGTAGCAGGAGAAGGCATAAGTGGCAGGGCTATGGTATGAACTCAGATTTGTCTGATTTCAAGATTAACACTCTTTCCACTATATAACATAGAAGGAAACATTTTAAATTTAAAAAGTAATTCCTTGGGTGGAAACAGTATCAAGTCAAACTTATTTTCCCACTTTCCAAAACTCCAGAAAGAGGGCAGACTGATTTGGCTTTCTGTAGACTGGTTAAGAACACGTAGAATTTTGTGGTCTTTGATAGTGACTTCAGGAAATATCACAGAGGGTAGCCAGTGCAGAGTCTGAGGGCAAACCAATGATATTTTTTTCTGGGAACATGGTTAGCCCTGAGTGGATATTAGCTGAGTTGAATTCTAAAGGCCTGGGCTAAGAGAACTCAATATCCAAGGGATACTATTTCACTCGTTGGGCCTTGGCTATTGTCTGGGGTGGTCAGGAGTCCAACTCCTGGAAATCCTTCTTCTGAAGGTTCCTGAGGACTAAAGCTGGATGACAATATTTGTTGTGCTTTGAGGCACAGACAGAAGAAGTATCACCTTCACTGGGAAGGCGGTTCATGAAACTCTTTCCTGAGTTTGATCATATATTAACCCCCTCCCAGTTTCTTCTGTCAAGTTTTTAGGCGTGAAAAATAGAAGAAATTTAACACAACACAATCATTTTTCAATTGCCAAAAGCCATGAGATCCACAGTCATCCAAACTCTTGGAAATTTTGGCAGAACTGAGTAACCATCCAGATTCTCCCCAGATGCCTCTTCAAGGCTGCAAATATCAGATTGTACAAAAAGCATCTCGCCTTTCTATAAATCAAAGATTTAAGACTTGGCCCCGATGAATCTCAGCTTTCCACTGAGTCTCCATTTACACTCTGGCTGAGTCTGTGTTGCACTTTCTGAGGCCTGGTTATATCAGAAAAACTATTCTCTGAACTTCATTAGAAACAAAGGTGGTGATGGGGTCAAAAATAATCTCTTAGCATTTGGCAGAGACCACTTTAAACATCAAATGTGTCACCAAGTTATCTTAGAGTATGCACAGAACTTTGAAAATGTCATGTCTGTTGTTACTAAGAGCCAACATTTTTTTAAAGAGGGCTGTCACCAGGCCTGTCTTTGGTCTCTGCAACACGTAGACTTTAAGGTTCTTCTACAGGACACATTCTAGAATCCTATCTAGTCCTACACATACAGTATATAAGGGAAAACTAATGTCCAAAGAGAGGAAGCGATTTGCCCAAGGCTCCAAAGCTAGTAGGTGGTAGAACTTAGACTAGAACCCAAGAATTCTAACCCCCAATCTGGTGCCCTATCCCCTTAAAACACAGTACCTCTTATATGAAACTCTTTTATACTCCCACTGATTATATCTAATATGTCTATAATCCATGCTCTGTCAGTCCATTCCTCTGGCCAGTTGCCTTGGGAAGAGGATACTGAGGAAAGAATGAAGTCAGATCCTGCTAAGGACACCTCCATCCGCTTGGCATGGATTTATGCTTTCTACTAAGAGTGGAAGGACAGGTTTCAAGTGGAGTTTTACTTTTATACCTATTTAGGACACTTTAAGGCTGGAGAAGTGAAGAGTTCTGCATCATCTAACAACCATGAATTAACAATGATCTAAGGACCTCTAGAAAACACCACATTGACTACAAAGACTTAATATATACCAGGGATTATGGAAGAATGTCACCACTAAGATAAAGTTAATCTCCTGTCAATATAATAAAGGGGTGGGAAGGCATTAGAATTTGGTGGGCAATACTATGTACAAAGTACTTGATATATTTATCTCGTTGAACGCTCCCAACAACTGAGGTAAGCCTAATTATTAGCCCCATTTTTAAAATGAAGGAAACAAGGCTCAGGGAGGTAGACTGGCTTGTTGAAGACTACTCGGCTAGCAAAGGACGGAGGTGGGATTCACCCTGAGGGTCATCTGCTTCCAAAGCTATTTTTCCATTCTTTCTATAATATTCTCACCTGTAGGGATACTTGGAAAACCTACAGAGGAGGCCTAGGCATTTTCAGGGATATTTTTAAAAGTCTTAATCCAAAAAAGTAGCAGTGACTCAGCCATCAGTCCCAAAATCTCAGAGCAAAGAAAAAGTTCACCCAATCTCAATGCTCCTCCACTGATTCCTGGTTCCCAAAATCCCTATAGGCAGTATCACCAGACTGAGGAACTCAGTCTACTTCAAAGTACACATACCTGACCCACTAGCACAGTGGCCCCAGTCTTAACTGTATTATCCAGACTCTGATGTTCAAAGCTGAGACTCAGAACACCCAAAGGAGAATAGCAAAGGCAAAAGTATACGGTATGAGAAAATCATTGGCCATTGAGGGGAACGGGCTATATGATTTTGGAAAGCTTTTAAAATTCTCAAAAAACTCTGATTCTATATTCATTCTCTCATTCTCATTCTCTCTCTCTCAAGCAAATCAGAAGCCTCAAAAATACAATAAAATCAAGTATTTGACTTCGATATCCATAACAAATCTAATCTCTCTAGACCTCAGTTACCTCTAAGTAAAATGAGGAAATACCTCGTAAAAGTTATGAGGACTCAAAGAGATGTTGAAGATGTTGAATGTCAAACATTTAGCACAGTCTGTGGCACATAGTAAGCTCTAGATAAATTGTTCATTTATCTAACTATTGTTAGATAAACTATTGTTCATTGTATTGTAATTTTTGTTTCAGTGCCAGCTGGAAAGAGGAAAAGGACGGGAGAGGGTATTCCCGCCTTTTGCTGAGTCTTGAGAATAATTCTTAGGTTGACAAGCATCAAAAGGGTGACTCATGGGGAATGTTTCAGCTCTCTGAACATTGAGGGGTAAACCCCAGCTCACAGCTGTATCCTACACTTATCACACTATCTCATCAGGCTTGGACATGCTTATTCACTTCAAACAGGTCCTGACCTCACTTCAAAATGAAGAGAACTAGTCTTTCGGGAAATGTGTGAAGATCTTGATTTAGCTACAATTGAAAACTTAAAGCTTAAATCTATGTTTTCAAAGATTCACGATGACTAATGAACATATCTGAAGTTTCTCAATCTGATAATTCTCTGCACAGACATTTGTCTTCAGGTTACACTTTGCTTTTAATATTCACTACTTAAAGATATTTTTTTCTGAAGATTCATTTGAAATGCTTGTCAAATCCCCAGTTAACTGCATATTATACTCTGAAAGTATCCTCACATGTACAGGCTAATACAAATATTATTTTTAATAACTTTTAGCTTAACTTTATCATTTCAGAATTTAAAGGCAATGACGTATAAACCTGGCTTAATTAGATTCTCTCTCTCCGTGTGTGTGTGCGCATGTGTGTGTGTACTTATATGTATATATGTAGATAGATACATAGAGATATATTTTTAAATATATAAAATATAAATCTGTTAAGTATAAATCTATATTTATATTTACTTATATTTTAAAATATCTATCATCTACCTATTCTACCTATCTATCTATCTACCTACCTACCTATCATTCCAGAAAGCAGAGGTAGAGGGAAACATTTATCTATTCCTTTGCTGCCCTCTGGTGGCAGTCCAAAATTCACAGAAGCCACATTTCAGAGAAAACAGGAGGCATAGACCAGGACTAGAAGTTTCTGTTTCCTCTGGGTTGCTAAACTAGGTGTCTGAAAAATACATAAATCAGAGTTGGTCCTTAAAAGGGACTCTTGTTTGCCTCCCCAAATCCATTACATTGCTACAATGTAATGGACAAGATCCAGTACATTGTTTTTCCTGGACAAGATCCCATTTGGATATTTGGGAACATAGGCAGCATTTGAGTTCCCACAAACTCTGCATTGAGAACAACCTAGCTTTCTCTGGCCAACTTACAGGCATAACTTTCCTTAAGCATCTACATCTTCAACAAAGACTGCACCATTCAGTTCCCTCAACCATGGTTTCCAACCATACATCTTTAAAGATAAGAATAAAATCCCTTTTCACATACATTGATAATAGATTTTCCAATTATTATGAAAATAATTATTCACCCAGAAAACTGTACTTAAGGCAGTAAAGCAAGATCCTGTAGGATTCAAAAGCAGCTTACCACCCAGTAGAAGGGAAAGACTGTCAATAATGAAGGAACTCAGGAGAGGTTAGAAGAGCTAAGTCAACATCAGTGATGTAAAGACAAGTACAACTTGCTGTTGTCTTTAACATCTCACATAAAACAGGTCCCCATTCCCTGAGGTGCAGACTTAACCCAACAGACCTAGATTTAAGTGTCAGCTTGGTCACTTACCACATTCTGTGCCTGTTTCCTAATCCAAAAAAAAAAAATGGAAACAATAATATCCATCATTCACAGAGTTAGAATAATGACTGAATGAGATAAAAGTACATTGCCCCATACTGGCACATAGCCTGATTCCATGTTCCCTGAATACAGATCTAAATTTAAGAGGCAGACCTGCTTTTTTCTAGCCCCAATACAATGATCTCAGCAGTAATAAAGGAGGGAAATGGCCAATGCCAGATTGTATAACTAAGAAGATGAGTTTGCAAAGCACAAGTGAGATAAGAAGAACTGTGGGGATAGGTTGGTGGTGGCGGACGAAAGTTCCAAAGAGAAGATGAGTGGGAATGGAGTTAGAGAAATGCAAATTTGTTACCACTACTGAAGTATGCACAAAAGGACTTTATGTAAAATGAAGAGCCTTGACCAGAAGGTCTTCAGGGTCCCTTTATAGTCCTAATATTCAAATGGATCTATCCCACATTTTGTCCCCTTAACTTTAAAATAAAGCACTGTCCTTAAAACAAAATTGCTAAGAACTGCCTTCAGACCTGTTCTCTTTCCTCCCCTGTAATTCACCACAGTTCTCCAAAACAAAATGTTCAGAAAACAGAAGTCAACTTTCCTCTGTCAGTCCAAATGGCCTCTGTGTCTCAAGGCAGCAGCTTAGGTTCAGGCACCCTGGATAGATACTGCTCGGTGAGACGGGAAGAGAGAGAACTTAAGAATCATTGACACTGTCTACGGATCAGTGTATAGGTAGATCTTCTTGTTCCATAATTTACCTATGTACCAACTTAGAAAATAAATAATTTAGAAATGATAATTCAAATTGTTTTAGAATACTCTTTTTGAAAGACTTAGGAATGGAATCCTTTAAGTATCAATACTTCTGATGCACTTAAATTTTATTTACAGACCCTGGATGTTCTTAAAAAGAGAGGCCAAAGGAAGAGAATGACAGAAACTCAAAATCAATCTGTTTAAGCCCTTTTCTACTAAAGAGCAAGTGTAAATGGAAAAAAACTCACATTACTGAAATTATAATATATGTCAACTGAAAAATCATATCCCATTAACTGAACAACTTGGCAGGAACATATAATCCCTGATATTTGTAAAGCAGCATCAGTTCTCATATATATTATCTCTTTTAATCCCCACAACCATCCTATGAGGTTACACCTACATAAGGTCCAGAATTTCTGGAACAATCTCATCCACATTTCATTTTGCTCTTTTTCAAAACACACAATTTGATAAATGTATAATAAATTGGTACTTCTTTTTATATCTCCATCTAAGATGTTTCATATGAATAAATTAATAAATCAGAAAAGATCCTTGGTTACCATGTCTTTGGAAAACATGATCAGAGTGCATCTCTAGTATCATACAGAGGTCAGGACTTCAATCACTTAACACATATTTATAGGTTACAAGGGTATAACAACTTCACTCAAAAGCTGACCACAGGTTAGCAGAAGTAACCTCCTATTGGATCAGAGGAATAACATATAACTAGCACTTTAATTGCTCTTCAAATTACCCAACAGAATACACTATTGATATCCTGGCCAAAATCACACTTTTATGAACTCAGTAGGGATTGAGGTCATTCATTGAGAAATGGATTTTTTGATAAAATTGAAGTTGGCAGTTCCCCTAAAAGCTGTAAAGAATAACAACAAAGACATTTTTTGGGTTTTCGGGGGCATGAACCAAACTTCTCCTTACAAGGCTCTGTAATAAGCCTTTCTCTGCTCCAAACTCAGATGTTTAAGTATTGTTTGGCTGAGGCTGTGGTCACAGTGGGTGCCCCCACCCCATCCAGGACATGCTTCCAGGACCCTCCTTGGGGCAAGGTGGCATACTGCACACCTGGCAGCTCCCTCCATGGCACCCCCACCTCCCTCCCCAAGTGATTAAGGGCCAAGCAGCCCAGCCCTGCTGCCGGGCTTGGAGTCTGGGTCCCTGAAGAGCTGGAACCCCTGGCTCAGCGTCATTTCCCTCCACCATTACTGAGATGCATCAGAGCCTGAGGGGAGAGCAGTGCAACTCCCGACCCTGCCCACAACCACACCTCTGCCATACTTGGGAGGGAAATCACAAGCTGAAACCCCATTGGCCCCTGGGGCTGCCCGCCAGTTTTAAGAGGAAGCAGTCAAGGTGGCGGAATAGGAAGACCTGGCATTCACTTCTCCCCACAAGTACATAAAGAATACATCTGCAGGCTTCCCTGGTGGTGCAGTGCTTGAGAGTCCACCTGCCAATGCAGGGGACATGGGTTCGTGCCCCGGTCCGGGAAGATCCCACATGCCATGGAGCGGCTGGGCCCGTGAGCCATGGCTGCTGGGCCTGCACGTCCAGAGGCTGTGCTCTGCAATGGGAGAGGCCACAACAGTGAGAGGCCCACGTACCACAAAAAAAAAAAAGAAAGAAAGAAAAGAATACATCTGCAAGTGGAACAATTTGCACAGAGTGCCTACTGAACACTAGTAGAGGACCCTGAACACCTAAAATGACAAGAAATGATCCCCACATAACCAGTTTTGTTTTTATTGTTTGTCTTGGTGTTTGTCTATCTGTTTTCTTTTCCTTTTATTTGTTTTTGTTTTGTTGTCATTTTTGTGTGTTTATTTTTTGCTTTCTTTGCTTTTTTGTTGTTTTAGTTTTGTTTTTTGGTTTTTGTTAGTTTTGCTTTTATTGTATGTTTTGGTTTTGAGGTTTTTTTGTTTGGTTGTTTTCTTCATTTTTATTTTCTTTGGGTAGTTTTGTTTATGTTATTGTTTTTATTGTTTGTCTTGGTTTCTCTTTCTCTGTTTGTTTTCTTTTCCTTTTTTTTTTCCCATTGGCTGCACAGCACACCTTGCAGAGTCTTGGCTCCTCGGCCGGGGGTCAAACCTGAGCCCCTGTAGTGGAAGTGCTGAGTCCTGGCGGCTGGATGACCAGAAAATTCCCAGCCCCAGGGAATATTAACCGATGAGAGTTCTCCCAGAGGTCCTCATCTCACCACCAGGACCCAGGTCCATCTAGCTGCCTGCAAGCTCCAGTGCTGGACGCTTCATGCCAAATAACCAGCAAGACAGGAAAACAGCCCCACCCATCAGCCGACAGGCTGCCTAAAGCCCTACTAAGCTCACAGACACCCTAAAACACACCCCTTGACAAAGCCCTGCACACCAGAGGGATAAGACGCAGCTCCACCCACCACAGCGCAGACACTAGTCCCTCTCACCAGAAAGCCTACACAAGCCCCTGGACCAATGTCACCCACCAGGAGGCAGACACCAGAAGCAAGAAGAACTATGAATTTTAAGTCTGCAGAAAGGAGACCACAAACACAGTAAGTTAGACAAAATGAGATGACAGAGAAATATGTTGCAGATGAAGGAGCAAGGTAAAAACCTAACAGACGAACTAAACGAAGAGGACATAGGCAATCTACCTGAAAAAGAATTCAGAGCAATGATAGTAAAGATGATTCAAGATCTTGGAAATAGAATGGAGGTACAGATCAAGAAGATACAAGAAATGTTTAACGAGGATGTAGAAGAACTAAATAAGAAACAAACAGTGATAAACAACACAATAATTCCAAAGAAAAATGCACTACAAGGAATCAATAGCAGAATAACTGAGACAGAAGGACAAATAAGTGAGCTGGAAGACAGAATGGTGGAAATCACTGTCATGGAACAGAATAAAGAAAAAAGACTGAAAAGAAATGAGGACAGTCTCAGAGAACTCTGGGACAACATTAAACAACAATATTTGAATTATAGGAGGCACAGAAGAAGAGAAAGAGAAAGGGTCTGAGAAAATGTTTGAAGAAATTATAGTGGAAAACTTCCCTAATATGGGAAAGGAAATATTCACCCAAGTCCAAGAAGCACAGAGAGTCCCATACAGGATAAACACAAGGAGAAACATGACAAGACACATATTAATCAACCTATCAAAAATTAAATACAAAGAAAAATATTAAAAGCAGCAGGGGAAAAGCAACAAATAAAATACAAGGGGACTCCAATAAGATTATCAGCTGATTGTGCAGCAGAAACCCTGCAGGCCAGAAGGGAGTGGCAGGATATATTTAAAGTGATGAAAGAGAAAAACCTAAAACCAAGAATACTCTACCCAGCAAGGATCTCATTCAGATTTGACGGAGAAATCAAAAGCTTTACAGACAAGCAAAAGCTAAGAGAATTCAGCACCACCAAACCAGTTTTACAGCAAATGCTAAAGGAATTTCTCTAGGCGGGAAACACAAGAGAAGAAAAAGAACTACAACAACAGACCCAAAAGAAACAACAAAATGGCAATAGTAACAAACATATTGATAATTACCTTAAATGCAAATGGATTAAATATTCCAACCAAAAGACCCAGACTGGATGAACGGATACAAAAACAAGACCTGTATATATACTGTCTACAAGAGACCCACATCAGACCTAGGGACACATACAGACTGAAAGTGAGGGGATGGAAAAATATGTTCCATGCAAATGGAAATCAAAAGAAAGCTGGAGTAGCAATACCCATATCAGACAAAATAGACTTTAAATAAAGACTATTACAAGAGACAAGGAAGGACACTACATAACAATCAAGGAATCAATCAAAGAAGATATAACAATTGTAAATATTTATGCACCCAACATAGGAGCACCTCAACATATAAGGCAAATGCTAACAGCCATAAAAGGGTAAATCAAAAGTAACACAACAATAGTGGAGGACTTCGATATCCACATACACCAATTTATAATCATCCAGACAGAAAATTAATAAGGAAACACAAGTCTTAAATGACACATTAGGACAGATAGACTTAATTGATATTTATAGGACATTCCATCTGAAAGCAGCAGAATCTACTTTCTTCTTAAGGGCACATGGAACTTTCTCCAGGATACATCACATCTTGGGTCACAAATGAAGCTTCAGTAAATTGAAGAAAATTGAAATCATATAGACCATCTTTCCTGACAACAACGCTATGAGATTAGAAATCAATTAGAGGGAAAAAAGCTGTAAAAACACAAACACATGGAGGCTAAACAATATGGTAGTAAACAATCAATGGATCACTGAAGAAGTAAAAGAGGAAATCAAAAAATACCTAGAGACAATTTACAATGCAAACACGATGATCCAAAACCTACGGGATGCAGCAAAGGCAGTTCTAAGAGGGAAGTTTACAGCAATACAACTGTAAATACAGTTGTACAATAGTGGTGTACTATAGTGGCGTACAATCCCACCACTATTATTGAACATAATTTTTAGAAGTTTTAGCCACAGCAATCACAGAAGAAAAAGAAATAAAAGGAATCCAAAGCAGAAAAGAAGTAAAGCTGTCACTGTGTGCAGATGACATGATACTATACATAGAGAATCCTAAAGATGCTACCAGAAAACTACTAGAGCTAATCAATGAATCTGGCTAAGTAGCAGGATACAAAATTAATCCACAGAAATATCATGCATTCCTATACACTAATGATGAAAAATCTCAAAGAGAAATTAAGGAAACACTCCAACTTACCATTGCAACAAAAAGAATAAAATACCAAGGAACAAACCTACCTAAGGAGACAAAAGATCTGTATGTAGAAAACTATAAGACACTGATTAAAGAAATTAAAGATGATACCAACAGATGGAGAGATATGCCATGTTCTTGGATTGGAAGAAACAATATTGTGAAAATGACTATACTGCCCAAAGCAATATAGAGATTCAATGCAACCCCTACCAAACTGGGAATGGCATTTTTCACAGAACTAAAACAAGAAATTTTATAATTTTTAGGGAAACACAAAAGAACCCAAATAGACAAAGCAATCTTGAAAAAGAAAAATGGAGCTGGAGGAATCAGGCTCCCTGACTTTAGACTATACTACAAAGCTACAGTAATCAAGATAGTATGGTACTGGAACAAAAAGAGAAATATTGATCAATGGAACAGGATAGAAAGCCCAGAGGTTTAAACCCATGCACGGATGGTCACCTTGTCTTTTATAAAGGAGGCAAGAATATACAATGGAGAAAAGACAGAGTCTTCAATAAGTGGTGCTGGGAAAACTGGACAGCTACATATGAAGAATGAAATTAGAACACTCCCTAACACCATACACAAAAATAAGATCAAATGGGTTAAAGACCTAAATGTATGGCCAGACACTATAAAACTCTTAGAGGAAAACATAGGAAGAACACTCTTTGACATAAATCACAGCAACATCCTTTTTGACCCACCTCCTAGAGAAATGGAAATGAAAACAAAAATAAACAAATGGGACCTAATGAAACTTAAAAGCTTTTGCACAGCAAAGGAAACCATAAACAAGACCAAAAGGCAACCCTCGGGCTTCCCTGGTGGCGCAGTGGTAGAGAGTCCACCGCCAATGCAGGGGACAAGGGTTTGTGCCCAAGTCTGGGAGGATCCCAACATGCTGCGGAGCAACTGGGCCCGTGAGTCATGGCCACTAAGCCTGCACGTCCAGAGCCTGTGCTCCAGAGTGGGAGAGGCCACAACAGTGAGAGGCCCACGTACCACACACACAAAAAAGACAGCCCTCAGAATGGGAGAAAGTATTTGTAACTGAAGGAACTGACAGAGGATTAATCTCAAAAATATACAAGCAGCTCATACAGCTCAATATCAAAAAAACAAACAACCCAATCCAAAAATGGGCAGAAGACCTAAATAGACATTTCTCCAAAGAAGATATACACATTGCCAACAAACACATGTAAGGATGCTCAACATCACTAATCATTAGAGAAATGCAAATCAAAACTACAATGAGGTATCACCTCACACCAGTCACAATAGCCATCATCAAAAAATCTATAAATGGGGGCTTCCCTGGTGGCGCAGTGGTTGAGAGTCTGCCTGCCGATGCAGGGGACACGGGTTCGTGCCCCAGTCCAGGAGGATCCCACATGCCACGGAGCAGCTGGACCCGTGAGCCATGGCCGCTGAGCCTGCGCGTCCGAAGCCCGTGCTCCGCAACGGGAGAGGCCACAACAGTGAGAGGCCCGCGTACCACAAAAAAAAAAAAAATCTATAAACAATAAATGCTGGAGAGGGTGTGGAGAAAAGGGAACCCTCTTGCACTGTTTGTGGGAATGTAAATTGATACAGCCACTATGGATAACAGTATGGAGGCTCCTTAAAAAACTAAAACTAGAACTTCCATATGACCCAGCAATCCCACTCCTGGGCATATACCCTGAGAAAACCATAATTCATAAAGAGTCATGTACCACAATGTTCATTACAGCACTATTTACAGTAGCCCGGAGATGGAAGCAACCTAAGTGTCCATCAACAGATGAATGGATAAAGAAGATGTGGCACATATATACAATGGAATATTATTCAGCCATAAAAAGAAATGAAATTGAGTTATTTGTAGTGAGGTGGATGGACCTAGAGTTTGTCATACAGAGTGAAGTAATTCAGAAAGAGAAAAACAAATAACGTATGTTAACACATACATATGGAATCTAAAAAAAAAATATGGTTCTGATAAACCCTGGAGCAGGACAGGAATAAAGATGCAGATGTAGAGAATGGACTTGTGGACACAAGGAGGGGGAACGGCAAGCTGGGATGAAGTAAGAGAGTAACGTTGACATACATAAACTACCAAATGTAAAATAAATAGCTAGTGGGAAGCAGCTGCATCACACAGGGAGATCAGCTCAGTGCTTTGTGACCACCTAGAGGGGTGGGATATGGAGGGTGGGAGGGAGATGTAAGAGGGAAGGTATATGGGGATATATGTATACATATAGCTGATTCACTTTGTTATACAGCAGAAACTAACACAACATTGTAAACAATTATACTCCAATAAAGATGTTTAAACAAATAAATTTTAAAAATAAAATAAAATAGCTTATTGCCAAACAATAATAAAAGTAAAATTTATTATACTACCCAAAGCAATCTACAGATTTAATGCAATCCCTATCAAATTACCAATGGAATTTTTCACAGAACTAGAACAAAAAATTTTACAATTTGTATGGAAACACAAAAGATCCCAAATATCCAAAGCAATCCTGAGAAAGAAAAACAGAGCTGCACCAATCAGGCTCCCTGACTTTAGACTATACAACAAAGCTACAGTCATCAAAGCAGTATGGTCCTGGCACAAAAACAGAAATATAGATCAGTGGAAGAGGATAGAAAGTCCAGAGATAAACCCACGCATCTTTTGTCCCCTAATCTATGACAAAGGAGGCAAGAATATTCAATGGAAAAAAGACAGCCTCTTCAATAAATGGTGCTGGAAAACTGGACAGCTACATGTAAAAGAATGAAATTAGAACACACCCTAACACCGTACACAAAAGTAAACTCAAAATGGATTAAAAACCTAAATGTAAGCCTGGATAGTATAAAACCATTAGAGGAAAACAGAGAGAGAACACTCTCTGACAGAAATTGCAGCAGAATCTTTTCTGATCCACTTCCTGTAGCAATAAAAATGAAAACAAAAATAAACAATGGGACCTAATTAAACTTAAATGCTTCTGAACAGCAAAGGAAACCATAAACAAAATGAAAATACATCCCAGAGAATGGGGGAAAATATTTACACACTGGGTTTTGAGCAGTGTTTGGGGGGAGGCGTGAAGCCCATCAGGGATGGTACCACTCTAGATTTATGGTGTGCATTGTTCTTTAATAACAGCCCTTTAGCATGGCCTTGGTCACCTCCCTCTCCATTCCCTTCATAGACTGTTCTAAACCTTCTCTTAACTCTCCTCAAGCTTCCAGCTTTACACATATTTTCCTTTATTCTCATCAGATAAGATAAACTTACATTGTATTTGAGAAAATGGAGTGCAGCAATCATTATCCTCCTCAATTTTCACAGATATTGCTTCCTCATGCCCACAGATTGCAATCTTATATGCATCTATTCTTATTTTCCTCTTTCCCTAAAAGGTCATAAAATAATCTGAAGGCCATCTGCTCAAAGCTCCTCAGGGACCTGCCTCCATCAGTTATTTTCTCTCTCACTTGGATCTTCAATCTCTTCCTCCATATGAGCTCCACTGTCCCTGGTTTATGAACATGCACATGTTTCCCAGCCCTAAAACGATTCTCTCTTGAATCAATGCCTCTAAAGCCATTGCCTCCAATTTTTCTTTCCTTTACAACCAAACTACTTGATGTTCATTTCCTCACCTCGCACTAAATATTTTAAATGATATATTATAAAATATTCCATATAGATAAGAAGATTAAAATATTCTGTGTAACTACCACTCACTTTAAGATCAACAATGTTCACCAGTTGTACTCCCTTTCCTCTCACAGATGTATCCACTATCCTAAAGTGGAGTTTTCAGCGATTGAAGGTTAAATGGGTACATCAGAGGGATAGGCATACATTCAAATGTCAAACCAATAAAAAAAGTGTGCCACCCCATCTCTCAACTGAAATGGACAGCTGTTAAGGACTGAAATGTATCCCCTCAAAATTCATATTTTAAAGACTTTACCCTTAATGTGACTGTATTTGGAGATAGGGGCTCCAAATTACCTTTAAAAGGTAATCAGGGTTCAATGAGGTCACAAAGATGGAGCCCTAGTCCAATATGACTGGTGTCCTTATAAGATAAGGGAGAGAGAGTAGGGAGGCACACACACAGGGGAAGTCTTCATGAGGACATAGTGAGAAATCAATCAAGGAGAGAGGCCTGAAGAGAAACCAACCTTTCCAGTATTTTGACTTTGGACTTCCAGCATCTAGAACTCTGAAAAACTAGATTTCTGTTGTTTAAGCTATCTAATATATGGCATTTTGTTACTGCAGCCCTAGCAAACTAACAACCAATAAATGTATGAAAAGATACCCAATCTCATTCATAATTTAAAAAATTATTTGAAAAAAGTGAAATATAATTATTCACTTACGAGCTGAATGACATTAAAATATTTGGGAATATGGAACTTATTGACTATGTGAGGAAACATGCCAAATATTGATGGTGTCAGTATACATCGATAAAACTTTTTTAATGTTTTAGTTTTAAATGATTTAGACTTACAGAAAAATTGTAAAAATAATACGACTTTCTGTATAACCTTCATCCAAATTCCCTTAATGTTAACATCTTATATAACCAGAGTGCAATTATCAAAACCAAGAAATTAACATTAGCACAATAATATTAACTAATCCATAGGTTTTATTTGAATTTTATCAGTTTTCACATTAATGTCCTTCTTTTCTTGTCTAGTATACAATCCAGGATCCCATATGTCATTAAATTGTCATGTTACCTTTGTCTTTTCCAGTGTGCAATAGTTCCTCAATCTCTATCTTTCATGATTTTAAGACTTCTGAAGAGTACTGGTGTGGTACACAGACTAATGATACTCAAGATGTCCATGTGCTAATCCCAAGAACCTGTTATTATCTTACTTTACATGGAAAAAGAGACTTTGCAGATATGATTAAGGTAAGGATTTTGAGATTGGAAGATTATCCTGGATTATCTGGGTATGCTCAACATAATAAAAAGGGTCCTTATAAGAGGGAGGCAGGAGGTTCAGAGAGAAAAGACAATGTGATGACAGAGGCAAAGGCAAGTAAGCGAGTGAGACAGTGAGAGTAATAGTGCGAATAAGAATAAGGGGGGCAGAGACGAGGGGAAGATGGTGGAAGAGTAAGACGCAGAGACAACCTTCCTTCCCACAGATACACCAGAAATACATCTACACGTGGAACAACGCCTACAGAACACCTACTGAACGCTGGCAGAAGACCTCATACCTCCCAAAAGGAAAGAAACTCCCCACGTACCTGGGTAGGGCAAAAGAAAAAAGAATAAATGGAGACAAAAGGATAGGGATGGGCCCTGCACCAGTGGGAGGGAGCTGTGGAGGAAAGGTTTCCACACACTAGGAAGCCCCTTTGTGGGCGGAGACTGTGGGTGGCAGAGGGGGGAAGCTTCAGAGCCATGGAGGAGAGCAGAGCAACAGGGGTGCGGAGGGCAAAGCTGAGAGATTCCCGCACAGAGGATCTGTGGCGACCAGCACTCAGCAGCCTGAGAGGCTTGTGTGCTCACCCACTGGGGCGGGCGGGGCTGGGAGCTGAGGCTCGGGCTTCAGTTGGAGCGCAGGGAGAGGACTGGGGTTGGCGGCGTGAACAGAGCCTGCAGGGGGTTAGTGCGCCACGGCTAGCCGGGAAGGAGTCCGGGAAAATTCTAGACCTGCCAAAGAGGCAAGGGACTTTTTCTTCCCTCTTTGTTTCCTGGTGCGTGAGGAGAGGGGATTAAGAGCGCTGCTTAAAGGAGCTCCAGAGACTAGCGTGAGCCGCGGCTAAAAGCGCGGACCCCAGAGACGGGCATGAGACACTAAGGCAGCTGCTGCCACCACCAAGAAGCCTGTGTGCAAGCACAGGTCACTATCCACAGCCCCCTTCCGGGGACCCTGTGCAGTCCGCAACTGCCAGGGTCCCGGGATCCAGGGACAACTTCCCCAGGAGAACGCACGGTGCGCCTCAGGCTGGTGCAACGTCATGCCGGCCTGTGCCGCCGCAGGCTCACCCTGCACTCTGTGCCCCTCCCTCCCCCCTGGCCTGAGGGAGCCAGAGTCTCTGAAGCAGCTGTTCCTTTAACCCCATCCTGTCTGAGTGAAGAACAGACGCCCTATGACGACCTACACACAGAGGCTGGGCCAAATCCAAAGCTGAGCCCCTGGGAGCTGTGAGAACAGAGAAAGGGAAATTTCTCCCAGCAGCCTCAGAAGCAGCGGATTAAAACTCCACAATGAACTTGATGTACCCTGCATCTGTGGAATACATGAATAGACAACGAATTATCCCAAATTGAGGAGGTGGACTTTGAGAGCAAGATTTATGATTTTTTCCCCTTTTCCTCTTTTTGAGAGTGTGTATGTGTATGCTTCTGTGTGAGATTTTGTCTGTATAGCTTTGCTTCTACCATTTGTCCTAGGGTTCTATCCATCAGTTTCTTTTAATTTTTTTTTAATATTTATTTTAATAACTTTATTTTATTTTACTTTATCTTCTTCCTTCCTTCCTTCCTTTCTTCCTTCCTTCCTTCCTTTCTTACTTTCCTTCCTTCCTTCCTTCATTCCTTCCTTCCTTCCTTCCTTCCTCCCTCCCTCCATCCCTCCCTCCCTCTCTGCCTTCCTTCCTTCCTTCCTTCCTTCCCTCCTTTAGACAACGAATCATCCCAAATTAAGGAGGTGCACTTTGAGACCAAGATTTATGATTTTTTCCCCTTTTCTTTGAGACCAATATTTATGATTTTCCCCCCTTTTCTACTTTTTGTGTGTGTATGTGTATGCTTCTGTGTGAGATTTTGTCTGTAGAGCTTTGCTTCCACCATTTGACCTAGGGTTCTATCCACCCCTTTTTTTAAAATTTATTTTCTTAATAATTATTTTTTTATTTTAATAACTTTATTATAATTTGTCTTACTTTATTTTATTTTACCTTATCTTCTTTCTTTCATTATTTCCTTCCTTCCCTCCTTCCTTCCTTCCTTCCTCCCTCCCTCCCACCCACCCTCCTTTCTTTCTTTCTTTCCTTCTTTCTTTCTTTCTTTCTACTTCTACTAATTCTTTCTACTTTATCTCCCTTTTATTCTGAACGGAGTGGATGAAAGGTTCTTGGTGCTACAGCCAGGAGTCAGTGCTGTGCCTCTGAGGTGGGACAGCCAACTTCAGGAAGATGGTGCAAAAGAGACCTGCCAGCTCCACATAATATCAAATGGTGAAAATCGCCCAGAGATCTCAATCTCAACACCAGCACCCAGCTTCATTCAACGACCAGCAAGCTACAGTGCTGGACACACAATGCCAAACAACTAGCAAGACAGGAACACAACCCCACCCATTAGAAGAGAGGCTGCCTAAAATCATAATAAGTCCACAGACACCCCAAAACACACCACCAGACGTGGACCTGCCCACGAGAAACACAAGATCCAGCCTCATCCACCAGAACACAGGCACGAGTCCCCTCCACCAGGAAGCCTACACAACCCACAGAACCAACCTTAGCCACTGGGGACAGACACCAAAAACAATGGGAATGACGAACCTGCAGCCTGCAAAAAGGAGACCCCAAACACAGTAAGATAAGCAAAATGAGAAGACAGAAAAACACACAGCAGATGAAGGAGCAAGATAAAAGTGCACCAGACCTAACAAATGAAGAGAAAATAGGCAGTCTACCTGAAAAAGAACTCAGAAAAATGATAGTAAAGATAACCCAAAATCTTGGAAATAGAATAGACAAAATGCAAGAAACATTTAACAAGAAACTAGAAGAACTACAGATGAAACAAACAACGATGAACAACACAATAAGTGAAATTAAAAATACTCTAGATGGGATCAATAGCAGAATAACTGAGGCAGAAGAATGGATAAGTGACCTGGAAGATAAAATAGTGGAAATAATTACTGCAGAGCAGAATAAAGAAAAAAGAATGAAAAGAACTGAGGACAGTCTCAGAGACCTCTGGGACAACATTAAACACACCAACATTTGAATTATAGGGGTTCCAGAAGCAGAAGAGAAAAAGAAAGGGACTGAGAAAATATTTGAAGAGATTATAGTGGAAAACTGCCCTAATATCGGGATGGAAATAGTTAATGAGGTCCAGGAAGCACAGAGAGTCCCATACAGGATAAATCTAAGGAGAAATACGCCAAGACACATATTAATCAAACTGTCAAAAATTAAATATAAAGAAAACATATTAAAAGCAGCAAGAGAAAAACAACAAATAACACACAAGGGAATCCCAAAAAGGTTAACAGCTGATCTTTCAGCAGAAACACTGCAAGCCAGAAGGGACAGTCAGGACATATTTAAAGTGATGAAGGAGAAAAACCTGCAACCAAGACTAGTCTACACAGCAAGGATCTCATTCAGATTTGATGGAGAAATTAAAACATTTACAGACAAGCAAAAGCTGAGAGTTCAGCACCACCAAACCAGCTTTACAACAAACGCTAAAGGAACTTTTCTTGGCAAGAAACACAAGAGAAGGAAAAGACCTACAATAACGAACCCAAAACAATTAAGAAAATGGGAATAGGAACATACATATCGATAATTACCTTAAATGTAAAGGGACTAAATGCTCCCACCAAAAGACACAGATTGGCTGAATGGATACAAAAACAAGACCCATATATATGCTGTCGACAAGAGACCCATTTCAAACCTAGAGACACATACAGACTGAAAGTAAGGGGATGGAAAAAGATACTCCATGCAAAAGGAAACCAAAAGAAAGCTGGAGTAGCAATTCTCATATCAGACAAAATAGACTTTAAAATAAAGACTATTAGAAGATAAAAAGAAGGACACTACACAATGATCAAGGGATCGATCCAAGAAGAAATTATAACAATTGTAAATATCTATGCACCCAACATAGTAGCACCTCAATACATAAGGCAAATACTAACAGCAATAAAAAGGGAAATCGACAGTAACATATTAATAGTACGGGACTTTAACACCACACTTTCCCCAATGGAAAGATCATCCAAAATGAAAATAAACAGGGAAACACAAGCTTTAAATGATACATTAAACAAGATGGACGTAATTGATATTTATAGGCATTCCATTCTTAAACAACAGAATACACATTTTTCTCAAGAGCTCATGGAACATTCTCCAGGATAGATCATATCTTGGGTCAGAAATCAAGCCTTGGTAAATTTAAGAAAATTGAAATTGTATCAAGTATCTTTTCCGAACACAACGCTATGAAACTAGATATCAATTAGAGGAAAATATCTGTAAAAAATACAAACACATGGAGGCTAAACAATACACTACTTAATAACCAAGTGATCACTGAAGAACTCAAAGAGGAAATTAAATAATACCTAGAAAAAATAACAATGGAGACACGACGACTCAAAACCTATGGGATGCAGCAAAAGCAGTTCTAAGAGGGAAGTTTATAGCAATACAATCCTACCTTAAGAAACAGGAAACATCTTGAATAAACAACCTAACCTTTCATCTAAATCAATTAGAGAAAGAAGAACAAAAAACTCTAAAGTTAGCAGAAGGAAAGAAATCATAAATATCAGATCAGAAATAAATAAAAAATAAATGAAGGAAACGATAGCAAAGATTAATAAAACTAAAAGCTGGTTCTTTGAGAAGATAAACAAAATTGATAAACCATTAGCCAAACTCATCAAGGAAAAAGGGAGAAGACTCAAATCAATAGGATTAGAAATGAAAAAGGAGAAGTGACAACTGACACTGCAGAAATACAAAAGATCATGAGAGATTACTACAAGCAACTTTATGCCAATAAAATGGACAACCTGGAAGAAATGGACAAATTCTGAGAAATGTACAACTGCCAATACTGAGTCGGGAAGAAATAGAAAATATGAACAGACCAATCACAGGCACTGAAATTGAAACTGTGATTAAAAATCTTCCAACAAGCCAAAGCCCAGGAACAGATGGCTTCACAGGCGAATTCTACCAAACATTTAGAGAAGAGCTAACACCAATCCTTCTCAAACTTTTCCAAAATAGAGCAGAGGGAGGAACACTCCCAAACTCATTCTACGAGGGCACCATCACCCTGATACCAAAACCAGGCAAGGATGTCACAAAGAAAGAAAACTACAGGCCAATATCACTGATGAACATAGATGCAAAAATCCTCAAGAAAATACTAGCAAACAAAGTCCAACAGCACATTAAAAGGATCATACACCATGATCAAGTGGGGTTTATTCCAGGAATGCAAGGATTCTTCAATATATGCAAATCAATCAACATGATACACCATGTTACCAAATTGAAGGAGAAAATCCATATGATCATCTGAATAGATGCAGAGAAAGCTTTTGACAAAATTCAACACCCATTTATGATAAAAATCTCTGCAGAAAGTAGGCATAGAGGGAACTTTTCTCAACATAAAAAAGGCCATATATGAAAAACCCACAGCCAACATCATCCTCAATGGTGAAAAACTGAAAGCATTTCCACTAAGATCAGGAACAAGACAAGGTTGCCCACTCTCACCACTCTGATTCAATATAGTTTTGGAAGTTTTAGCTACAGCAATCAGAGAAGAAAAGGAAATAAAAGGAATCCAAATTGGAAAAGAAGAAGTAAAGCTGTCACTGTTTGCAGATGACATGATACTATACATAAAGAATACTAAAGATGCTACCAGAAAGCTAATAGAGCTAATTAATGAATTTGGTAAAGTAGCAGGATACAAAATTAATGCACAGAAATCTCTGGCATTCCTATACAGTAAGGATGAAAACTTTGAAAATGAAACCAAGAAAACACTCCCATTTACCACTGCAATAAAAAGAATAAAATATCTAGGAATAAACCTACCTAAGGAGACAAAAGTCCTCTATGCAGAAAATTATAAGACACTGATGAAAGAAATTAAAAATGATACAAATAGATGGAGAGATATACCATGTTCCTGGATTGGAAGAATCAACCTTGTGAAAATGACTCTACTACCCAAAGCAATCTACAGATTCAATGCAATCCCTGTCAAACTACCAATGGCATTTTTCATAGAACTAGAACAAAAAATTTCACAATTTGTATGGAAATGCAAAAGACCCCGAACAGCAAAAGCAATCTTGAGAACGAAAAATGGAGCTGGAGGAATCACACTCCCTGACCTCAAACTATACTACAAAGCTACAGTAATCAAGACAGTATGGTAGTGGCACAAAAACAGAATTGTAGATCAATGGAACAGGATAGAAAGCCCAGAGATAAACCCACGCACATATGGTCACCTTATCTTTGATAAAGGAGGCAGGAATATACAGTGGACAAAGGACAGCCTCTTCAATAACTGGTGCTGGGAAAACTGGACAGGTACATGTAAAAGTATGAGATTCAATCACTCCCTAACACCATACACAAAAATAAGCTCAAAATGGATTAAAGCCCTAAATGTGGGTGTGGGGTTGAGCCAGTTGTGAGACCCAGAGCTGCGGACGGGCAGGTGGTCCAGTGAGCTGGTGACAGAGCGGCGGGCATTGGGTTCGTGAGCTGAGCGCTGGCCCCGTATCAAGTTGGGCCGAGCCGCGCTGCAGCCGCTGCCGCCACCACCCCCCACCCGCAGCCAGCGACCCGCCATGGGCGCACTCCCACTCTGCGCTGTCTCTGATGGCGCCCATCTCTGGGGCCATGGTGAAGCACGAGCAGATCCTGGTCCTCGACCCGCCCACAGACCTCAAATTTAAAGTAATACTGCAGCCTTTTGACTATTACCCCAATGAGAAGAGTAAACACAAGTTTATGGTACAGACCATCTTTGCTCCACCAAACATTCCAGATATGGAAGCCGTGTGGAAAGAGGCAAAACCCGATGAATTGATGGATTCTAAATTGAGATGTGTATTTGAAATGTCCAATGAAAATGATAAATTGAATGACATGGAACCCAGCAAAGTCGTTCCCCTGAACGCTGCAAAGCAGGACGGGCCCGTGTCAAAGCCACACAGTGTTTCCCTCAATGATACTGAGACGAGGAAGGTCACGGAAGAGTGCAAGAGGCTCCAGGGAGAGATGATGAAGCTATTGGAAGAAAACCGACACCTGAGAGATGAAGGCTTAAGGCTCATAATGGTGGCACATTCGGATAAACCTGGATACACCTCAGCTGCATTCTTCAGAGATAATGTCACCAGTCCTCTTCCTTCACTTCTTGTTGTAATTGCAGCCATTTTCATTGGATTCTTTCTAGGGAAATTCATCTTGTAGAGTGAAGCATGCAGAGTGCTATTTGTTCTTTTTTCTCTTGACCAGAAAAAGATTTGTTAACCTACCATCTCACTGGTAGTGTGGCCCACAGTGACCATTCTTTGTGTGTACAGTGTCATATAGGCCTCGCCTGCAACAGTTTCATGGTTAGAAACACAGTAAGAGCTGACTGTTGGGCTCCTGGACAGCGTGAACATCACCAGACCATCCCTAACAGGTGTCATTGCACATTCAGGCCTTTATGAAATTCATAAATAAAGAATTGTTCTTTCTTTGTGGTTTTAATAAGAGTTCAAGAATCGTTCAGAGTCTTGTAAATGTTATTTTAATAATCCCCTTAAATTTTATCTGTTGCTGTTACCTCTTGAAATACGATTTATTTAGATTGCTAATCCCACTCACTCAGGAAATGTCAAGAGGTATTCTGTGGGGAAATGGTGTCTCTTACAGTGTAATTTTTCCCCTTTACCTTTGCTAATATCATGGCAGAATTTTTCTTATCCCTTGTGAGGCAGTTAACTTAGTTTTTCATCCTTCCAACCCTGTCCCATGGTATTTAACACAAAAATAATAAAACTGTTAACAGATTCTTGCTCAGAAAAAAAAAAAACCTAAATGTAAGGCCAGAAACTATCAAACTCTTAGAGGAAAACATAGGCAGAACACTCTATGACATAAATCACAGCAAGATCCTTTTTGACCCATCTCCTAGAGTAATGGAAATAAAAACAAAAATAAACAAATGGGACCTAATGAAACTTAAAAGCTTTTGTACAGCAAAGGAAACCATAAACAAGACCAAAAGACAACCCTAAGAATGGCAGAAAATATTTGCATATGAAGCAACTGACAAAGGATTAATCTCCAAAATTTATAAGCAGCTCATGCAGCTCAGTAACAAAAAAAATAAACAACCCAATCCAAAAATGGGCAGAAGACCTAAATAGACATTTCTCCAAAGAAGATATGCACATTGCCAAAAAACACATGAAAGAATGCTCAACATCATTAACCATTAGAGAAATGCAAATCAAAACTACAATGAGATATCATCTCACATCAGTTAGAATGGCCATCATCAAAAATCTAGAAACAATAAATGCTGGAGAGGGTTTGGGGAAAAGGGAACACTCTTGCACTGCTGGTGGGAATGTGAATTGGTACAGCCACTATGGAGAACAGTATGGCGGTTCCTTAAAAAACTACAAATAGAACTACCATATGACCCAGCAATCCCACAACTGGGCATATACCCTGAGAAAACCAAAATTCAAAAAGAGTCATGTACCAAAATGTTCATTGCAGCTCTATTTACAATAGCCTGGAGATGAGCACAACCTAAGCGCCCATCAACGGATGAATGGATAAAGAAGATGTGGCACATATATACAATGGAATATTGCTCAGCCATAAAAAGAAACGAAATTGAGCTATTTGTAATGAGGTGGATAGACCTAGAGTCTGTCATACAGAGTGAAGTAAGTCAGAAAGAGAAAGACAAATACCATATGCTAACACATATATATGGAATTTAAGAAAAAAAATGTCATGAAGAACCTAGGGGTAAGACAGGAATAAAGACACAGACCTATTAGAGAATGTACTTGAGGATATGGGAAGGGGAAGGGTAAGCTGTGACAAAGCGAGAGAGAGGCATGGACATATATACACTACAAAACTTAAGGTAGATAGCTAGTGGGAAGCAGCCTCATCACACAGAGATATCAGCTCGGTGCTTTGTGACCGCCTGGAGGGATGGGATAGGGAGGGTGGGAGGGAGGGAGATGCAAGAGGGAAGACATATGGGAACATATGTATATGTATAACTGATTCACTTTGTTATAAATCAGAAACTAACACACCATCATAAAGCAATTATACTCCAATAAAGATGTAAAAAAAAAGATAAAAAAGGGAATAAGGGAGTACACAGGGGAAGATGGCGGAAGAGTAAGATGCGGAGATCACCTTCCTCCCCGCAGATGCACCAGAAATACATCTACACGTGGAACAACTCCTACAGAACACCTACTGAATGCTGGCAGAAGACCTCAGACCTCCCAAAAGGCAAGAAATTCCCCACGTACCTGGGTAGGGCAAAAGAAAAAAAGAAAACACAGAGACAAAAGAATAGGGACGGCACCTGCACCAGTGGGAGGGAGCTGTGAAGGAGGAAAGGTTTCCACACACTAGGAAGCCCCTTCGCGGGCAGAGGCTGCGGGAGGTGGAGGGGGGAGCTTCAGAGCCGCAGAGGAGAGCACAGCAACAGGGGTGCGGAGGGCAAAGTGGGGAGATTCCCGCACAGAGGATAGGTGCCGACCGGCACTCCCCAGCCCGAGAGGCTTGTCTGCTCACCTGCTGGGGTGGGCAGGGCTGTGAGCTGAGGCTCGGGCTTAGGTCGGAGCGCAGGGAGAGGACTGGGGTTGGCGGCTTGAACACAGCCTGAAGGGGTTAGTGCACCATGGCTACCCGGGAGGGAGTCCGGGGAAAAGACTGCAGCTGCCGAAGAGGCAAGAGACTTTTTCTTCCCTCTTTGTTTCCTGGTGCGCGAGGAGAGGGGTTTAAGAGGGCTGCTAAAAGGAACTCCAGAGACAGGCGTGAGCCTCGGATAAAAGTGTGATCCCCAGAGACAGGCGTGAGCTGCAGCTAAAAGCCTGGACCCCAGGGACAGGCGCGAGCCGCGGCTAAAAGCATGGACCCCAGAGAAGGGCGCAAGCTGCGGCTAAAAGCACGGACCCCAGAGACGGGTGGGAGATGCTAAGGCTGCTGCTGCCGCCACCAAGGGGCCTCTGTGCGAGCACAGGTCACTATCCACACCCCTCTTCCGGGGAGCCAGTGCAGCCCGCCACTGCCATGGTCCCGGGATCCAGGGACAACTTCCCTGGGAGAACGCACGGCGGGCCCCAGGGTGGTGCAACGTCATGCCGGCCTCTGCCGCCGCAGGCCCGCCCCGCACGCCATGCCCCTCCCTCCCCCTGGCCTGCGTGCGCCAGAGTCCCCGAATCAACGGCTCCTTTAACCCTGTCCTATCTGAGCAAAAAACAGACGTCCTCCAGCAACGTACAGGCAGAGGCAGGGCCAAATCCAAAGCTGAGCCCCTGAGAACTGTGAGAACAAAGAAGAGAAAGGGAAATCTCTCCCAGCAGCCTCAGAAACAGCAGATTAAAGCTCCACAATCAACTTGATGTACCCTGCATCTGTGGAATACATGAATAGACAATGAATCATCTCAAATTGAGGAGGTGGACTTCAAGAGCAAGATCTAGGATTTTTTCCCCTTTTCCTCTTTTTGTGAATGTGTATGTGTATGCTTCTGTGTGAGATCTTGTCTGTATAGCTTTGCTTCCACCATTTCTCCTAGGGTTCTATCCATCCATTTTTAAAAAAATTTTTTCTTAATAATTAATTTTAATAAATCTATTATACTTTACCTTCTTTCTTTCTTTCTTTCTTTTTTCTTTCTTTCTTTCCTTCCTTCCTTCCTTCCTTCCTTCCTTCCCTCCATTAGACAATGATCATCCCAAATTGAGGAGGTGGACTTTGAGATCAAGATTTATGATTTTTTCCCCTTTACCACTTTTTGTGAGGGTATATGTGTATGCTTCTGTGTAAGATTTTGTCTGTATAGCTTTGCTCCCACCATTTGTCCTAAGATTCTATCCGCCCTCTTTTTGTTCTAAAAAATTATTTTTTAATTCAATAATTTTATTATACTTTATTTTATTTTACTGTATCTTCTTTCTTTCTGTCTTTTTTCCTTCCTTCCCTCCTTCCTTCCTTCCTCCCCCCTGCCTCCCTCCCTCCTTTCTTTCCTTCTTTCCTTCTTTTCTTTATTCCTTCCTTCCTTCCTTCCTTCCTTCCTTCCTTCCTTCCTTTCTTTCTTTCTTCCTACATCTACTAATTCTCTCTACTTTTTCTCCCTTTTATTCTGAGCCGTGCAGATGAAAGGCTCTTGGTGCTCCAGCCAGGAGTCAGGGCTCTGCCTCTGAGGTGGGAGAGCCAACTTCAGGACACTGGTCAACAAGTGACCTCCCAGCTCCACATAATATCAAATGGTGAAAATCTCCCAGAGACCTCCATCTTAACACCAGCACCCAGCTTCACTCAATGACTACCAAGCTACAGTGCTTGATAACCTATGCCAAACAACTAGCAAAACAGGAAAACAACCCCACCCATTAGCAGAGAGGCTGCCTAAAATCATAATAAGTCCACAGACACCCCAAAACACACCACCAGACGGGGACCTGCCCACTAGAGACACAAGATCCAGCCTCATCCACCACAACACAGGAACTAGTCCCCTCCACCAGGAAGCCTACACAACCCACTGAACCAACCTTAGCCACAGGAGACAGACTTCAAAAACAACGTGAACTACGAACCTGCAGCCTGCAAAAAGGAGACCCCAAACACAGTAAGATAAGCAAAATGAGAAGACAGAAAAACACACAGCAGATGAAGGAGCAAGATAAAAGTGCACCAGACCTAACAAATGAAGTGAAAATAGGCAGTCTACCTGAAAAAGAACTCAGAAAAATGATAGTAAAGATTACCCAAAATCTTGGAAATAGAATGGACAAAATGCAAGAAACATTTAAAAAGGACATAAAAGAAACAAAGATGAAACAAACAATGATGAACAACACAATAAGTGAAATTAAAAATACTCTAGATGGGATCAATAGCAGAATAACTGAGGGAGAAGAACGGATAAGTGACCTGTAAGATAAAATAGTGGAAATAACTACTGCAGAGCAGAATAAAGAAAAAAGAATGAAAAGAACTGAGGACAGTCTCAGAGACCTCTGGGACAACATTAAACACACCAACATTCGAATTATAGGGGTTCCAGAAGAAAAAGAGAAAAAGAAAGGGACTGAGAAAGTATTTGAAGAGATTATAGTTGAAAACTTCCCTAATATGGCAAAGGAAATAGTTAATCAAGTCCAGAAAGCACAGAGAGTCCCATACAGGATAAACCCAAGGAGAAATACGCCAAGACACATATTAATCAAACTGTCCAAAATTAAATACAAAGAAAGCATATTAAAAGCAGCAAGGGAAAAACAACAAATAACAAAGAAGGGTATCCCCATAAGGTTAACAGCTGATCTCTCAGCAGAAACTCTGCAAGCCAGAAGGGAGTGGCAGGACATACTGAAAGTGATGAAGGAGAAAAACCTGCAACCAAGAATACTCTACCCAGCAAGGATCTCATTCAGATTTGATGGAGAAATTAAAACCTTTAAAGACAAGCAAAAGCTGAGAGAGTTCAGCACCACCAAACCACCTTTACAACAAATGCTAAAGGAAATTCTCTAGACAAAAAACACAAGAGAAGGAAAAGACCTATAATAATGAACCCAAAACAATTTAGAAAATGGGAATAGGAACATACATATCGATAATTACCTTAAATGTAAATGGAATAAATGCTCCCACCAAAAGACACAGATTGGCTGAATGGATACAAAAACAAGACCCTTATATATGCTGTCTACAAGAGACCCACTTCAGACCTAGAGACACATACAGACTGAAAGTAAGGGGATGGAAAAAGATTTTCCATTCAAATGGAAACCAGAAGAAAGCTGGAGTAGCAATTTTCATATCAGACAAAATAGACTTTAAAATAAAGACTATTAGAAGAGAGAAAGAGGGACACTACATAATGGTCAAGGGATCGGTCCAAGAAGAAATTATAACAATTGTAAATATCTATGCACCCAACATAGTAGCACCTCAATACATAAGGCAAAAACTAACAGCCATAAAACGGGAAATCGACAGTAACATATTCATAGTAGGGGACTTTAACACCCCACTTTCACCAATGGACAGATCATCCAAAATGAAAATAAATAAGGAAACAGAAGCTTTAAATGATACATTGAACAAGATGGACTTAATTGATATTTGTAGGACACTCCATCCAAAAACAACAGAATACACATTTTTCTCAAGTGCTCATGGAACATTCTCCAGGATAGATCATATCCTGGGTCACTGATCAAGCCTTGGTAAATTTAAGAAAATTGAAATTGTATCAAGTATCTTTTCCGAACACAACGCCATGAGACTAGATATCAATTACAGGAAAAGATCTGTAAAAAATACAAACTCATGGAGACTAAACAATACACTACTTAATAATGAAGTGATCACTGAAGAAGTCAAAGAGGAAATTAAAAAATATCTAGAAACAAATGACAATGGAGACCTGACGACCCAAAACCTATGGGATGCAGCAAAAGCAGTTCTAAGAGGGAAGTTTATAGCAATACAAGCCCACCTTAAGAAGCAGGAAACATCTCGAATAAACAACCTAACCTTGCACCTCAAGCAATTAGAGAAAGAAGAACAAAAAAACCCCAATGTAGAAGAAGGAAAGAAATCATAAAAATCAGATCAGAAATAAATGAAAAATAAATGAAGGAAACAATAGCAAAGATAAATAAAACCAAAAGCTGGTTCTTTGAGAAGATAAACAAAAAAGATAAAACATTAGCCAGACTCATCAAGAAAAAAGGGAGAAGACTCAAATCAATAGAATTAGAAATGAAAAAGGAGAAGTAACAACTGACACTGCAAAAATAAAAAAGATCACGAGAGATTACTACAAGCAACTCTATGTCAATAAAATGGACAATCTGGAAGAAAACAACAAATTCTTAGAAATGCACAACCTGCCAAGACTGAATCAGAAAGAAATAGAAAATATGAACAGACCAATCACAAGCAATGAAATTGAAACTGTAATTAAAAATCTTCCAACAAACAAAAGCCCAAGACCAGATGGCTTCACAGGCAAATTCTATCAAACATTTAGAGAAGAGCTAACACCTATCCTTCTCAAACTCTTCCAAAATATAGCAGAGGGAGGAACACTCCCAAATTCCTTCTACGAGGCCACCATCACCTTGATACCAAAAACAGACAAGGATGTCACAAAGAAAGAAAACTACAGGCCAATATCACTGATGAACATAGATGCAAAAGTCCTCAACAAAATACTAGCAAACAGAATCCAACAGCGCATTAAAAGGATTATACACCATGATCAAGTGGGGTTTATTCCAGGAATGCAAGGATTCTTCAATATATGCAAATCTATCAATGTGATAAACCATATTAACAAATTGAAGGAGAAAAACCATATGATCTTCTCAATAGATGCAGAGAAAGCTTTTGACAATATTCAACACCTATTTATGATAAAAACCCTGCGGAAAGTAGGCATAGAGGGAACTTTCCTCAACATAATAAAGGCCACATACGACAAGCCCACAGCCAACATCATCCTCAATGGAGAAAAACTGAAAGCATTTCCACTAAGATCAGGAACAAGACAAGGTTGCCCACTCTCACCACTCTGATTCAACATAGTTTTGGAAGTTTTAGCCATAGCAATCAGAGAAGAAAAGGAAATAAAAAGAATCCAAATTGGAAAAGAAGAAGTAAAGCTGTCACTGTTTGCAGATGACATGATAGTATACATAGAGAATCCTAAAGATGCGACCAGAAAACTACTACAGCTAACCAATGAATTTGGTAAAGTAGCAGGAGAGAAAATTAATGCACAGAAATCTCTGGCATTCCTATACAATAATGATGAAAAAATCTGAAAGTGAAACCAAGGTAACACTCACATTTACCATTGCAACAAAAAGAATAAAATATCAAGGAAAAAACCTATCTAAGGAGACAAAAGACCTGTATGCAGAAAATTATAAGACACTGATGAAAGAAATTAAAGATGATACAAATAGATGGAGAGATATACCATGTTCTTGGATTGGAAGAATCAACATTGTGAAAATGACTCTACTACCCAAAGCAATCTATAGATTCAATGCAATCCCTATCAAACTACCACTGGCATTTTTCACAGAACTAGAACAAAAAAATTCGCAATTTGTATGGAAACACAAAAGACCCCGAATAGCCAAAGCAATCTTGAGAACGAAAAAAGGAGCTGGAGGAATCAGGCTCCCTGATTTCAGACTATACTACAAAGCTACAGTAATCAAGGCAGTATGGTACTGGCACAAAAACAAAAAGATAGATAAATGGAACAGGATAGAAAGCCCAGAGATAAACCCATGCACATATGGACACCTTATCTTTGATGAAGGTGGCAGGAAAGTACAGTGGAGAAAGGACAGCCTCTTCAATAATTGGTGCTGGGAAAACTGGACACATACATGTAAAAGTATGAGATTAGATCACTCCCTAACACCATACACAAAAATAAGCTCAAAATGGATTAAAGACCTAAATGTAAGGCCAGAAACTCTTAGAGGAAAACATAGGCAGAACACTCTATGACATAAATCACAGCAAGATCCTTTCTGAACCACCTCCTAGAGTAATGGAAATAAAAACAAAAAGAAACAAATGGGGCCAAATGAAACTTCAAAGCTTTTGCACAGCAAAGGAAACCATAAACAAGACCAAAAGACAACCCTCAGAATGGGAGAAAATATTTGCAAATGAAGCAACGGACAAAGGATTAATCTCCAAAATTTACAAGCAGCTCCTGGAGGTCAATAACAAAAAAACGAACAACCCAATCCAAAAATGGGCAAAAGACCTAAATAGACATTTCTCCAAAGAAGATATACAGACTGCCAACAAACACATGAAAGAATGCTCAACATCATTAATCATTAGAGAAATGCAAATCAAAACTACAATGAGATATCATCTCACACCAGTCAGAATGGCCATCATCAAAAAATCTAGAAACAATAAATGCTGGAGAGGGTGTGGAGAAGAGGGAACACTCTTGCACTGCTGGTGGGAATGTGAATTGGTTCAGCCACTATGGAGAGCAATATGGAGGTTCCTTAGAAAACTACAAATAGAACTACCATATGACCCAGCAATCCCACAACTGGGCATATACCCTGAGAAAACCAAAATTCAAAAAGAGTCATGTACCAAAATGTTCATTGCAGCTCTATTTACAATAGCCCGGAGATGGAAACAACCTAAGTGCCCATCATCGGATGAATGGATAAAGAAGATGTGGCACATATATACAATGGAATATTACTCAGCCATAAAAAGAAACAAAATTGAGCTATTTGTAATGAGGTGGATAGACCTAGAGTCTGTCATATAGAGTGAAGTAAGTCAGAAAGAAAAAGACAAATACCGTATGCTAACACATATATATGGAATTTAAGGGAAAAAAATGTTATGAAGAACCTAGGGGTAAGACAGGAATAAAGACGCAGACCTACTGGAGAACGGACTTGAGGATATGGGGAGGGGGAAGGGTGAGCTGTGACAGGGAGAGAGAGAGTCATGGACATATACACACTAACAAACGTAAGGTAGATAGCTAGTGGGAAGCAGCTGCATGGCACAGGGATATTGGCTCGGTGCTTTGTGACAGCCTGGAGGGGTGGGACAGGGCGGGTGGGAGGGAGGGAGATGCAAGAGGGAAGACATATGGGAACATATGTATATATATAACTGATTCACTTTGTTATAAAGCAGAAACTAAAACACCATTGTAAAGCAATTATACCCCAATAAATATGTTAAAAGAAAAAAAAATCTAGAAAAAATAAATGCTGGAGAGGGGGTGGAGAGAAGGGAACACTCTTGCACTGCTGGTGGGAATGTGAATTGGTTCAGCCACTATGGTGAACAGTATGGAGGTTCCTTAAAAAACTACAAATAGAACTACCATATGACCCAGCAATCCCACTACTGGGCATATACCCTGAGAAAACCATAATTCAAAAAGAGTCATGTACCAAAATGTTCATTGCAGCTCTATTTACAATAGCCCGGAGATGGACACAACCTAGGCGCCCATCATCGGATGAATGGATAAAGAAGATGTGGCACATATATACAATGGAATATTACTCAGCCATAAAAAGAAACGAAATTGAGCTCTTTGTAATGAGGTGGATAGACCTAGAGTGTGTCATACAGAGTGAAGTAAGTCAGAAAGAGAAAGACAAATACCGTATGCTAACACATATATATGGAGTTTAAGAAAAAAAAATGTCATGAAGAACCTAGGGGCAAGACAGGAATAAAGACACAGACCTACTGGAGAATGGACTTGAGGATATGGGGAGGGGGAAGGGTGAGCTGTGACAGGGCGAGAGAGAGAGGCATGGGTATATATACACTAACAAACGTAATGTAGATAGCTAGTGGGAAGCAGCCACATGGCACAGGGATATCGGCTCCGTGCTTTGTGACCGCCTGGAGGGGTGGGATAGGGAGGGTGGGAGGGAGGGAGACGCAAGAGGGAAGACATATGGGAACATATGTATATGTATAACTGATTCACTTTGTTATAAAGCAGAAACTAACACACCATTGTAAAGCAATTATACCCCAATAAAGATGTTAAAAAAAAGAATAAGGGGGGCAGATTATATGCTTTGAATATGGAGGAATGGTCCACAATCCAAGGAATGCAGGAGGCTTTTAGAAGATGGAAAGGACTAGGAAAGAGAGATGCAGCACCGCCAACAAATTTTATACTTCTGACCTCCAGAACTATTAAGATAATTCATTTGTTTTAAGCCACAGAGTTTGTACTAGTTTGTTACAACAACAATAGGAAATTAATGTAAATTGTGATGCCTGGAAGTAGTGTGCTGCTGTAAGAAATACTTAAAAATTATGCAAGTCAAAATTTAAAAACAATTGTGGAAGTTGCTTTGTAATGGGCAGTGAGAAGATGCTGGAAAAATTTAGAGGAATGTGATAGATACAGCCTTGACTGCTTTGAACATACTGTTAGTAAAAATGTGCATAATAACAATTCCGCTAGTGAGGGCTCAGAAGGAAGTGAGGAGCACAGCAGAGAAAACGTATAGTGCCTTAGGGAACACTTAAATCATTATAACAGACTGTTGGTAGAAATATGGATACTAAAGGTGCTGCTGTTGAAGACTCAAAAGGAAATAATGAACATGTTGTTAGAAACTGGAGGAAAGGGGATCCTTGTTATATAGTGGCAGAAAGTGTATCTGAATTGTGTTATACAGTTAGGTGGGAAGCAGAACTTGTAAGCAATTAACTTGGTTATTTTGCTGAGATTTCCAAGCAAAGTAGTAAAGGTATTGAGTTGTTTCTTCTTGGTGCTTATAATAAAATGTGAGAGGAAAGAGATAAATTGATGAAAGAACTGTTGAGCAAAAAGGAACTAGGACTTCTCGAACTATATAATTTAGGAAATTCTCAGCCTATGCAGATTGCAAAAATTGCTAAAATTAGGAGATTCACTGTCAGGAAGGCATGCTCTGAAGAGAAATCCAAGGGTGTGGCTGGACAGCCTTTTGCTAGCGGTTCAGAACGATCAGGAGATCACAGTATTCAGTTATACAGGGGGATCTTTAAAGAGATTAGGTATGTGACTCATGGATCCCCTTATCTGTCTCAGTAGAAGCCAGAATTAGAGAGGGGATGTTTAAGGCAATTATTTAGGAATGACTTGTGGAGGATCCTCTTGCCTAATGGAATTAATCTTAGTGATATACCTGGGAGACCCACAGAATTTTGAGGATGTTATACCAATATAAACACTGCCAGCTTGGCCTAAAAGGAACAGAGAGAAGAGGAAATAAAAGAAGGCTGTCAGACCCCCACAATTCTACAAGCAGGAAACAGGCTGATAAAACTACTCAACTTCAAACACATGCTACTTTTCACAAAAAAGGGAGGATGATTCAGATGGTGGAGCTGCAAGCCCAAAGGATTGTTTTCTAGATTCACAGGTGAATAGGTAGTAAGGAATTTTACCCTACAATGAATTATAGCAAGAGTCTCATCCATACCTAACTTAGCTGATTTAGATGATGAGATTTGGGACTTTTGAGCAGATGATAATTAGATGAGATTTTGGACGTGGATTGATGCTATAATCGGTTGAGACTTTTGGAGAACTTGAAATAGGATGGATGTATTTTGCATGTGGGATAGATGTAAATATTTTGGGGCCAGAGAGTTAACTGTGGTAGACAGAATAATGACCCTGAAGATGTCCATGTCCTAATCTCCCAAACCTGTAAACATGTTAAACTACAAGGCAAAAGTACATACAACTTTGTCAGTTATTTTGTAGGATTCAGTCAGCTTGGGTTTTTCTGATGTCTTCTCATGATTATATTTAGGTTAAACATTTTTAGGAAGAAGTGATGCTGTACCCCTCTCAGTGCATCATACTAGTGATACAAGATGTTGCTATATCTTATTACTGGTGATGCCAGATTTTCCACCGTAAAGATATTATTTTCCCCTTATCATTAATAAATATCTTGTGGTAAGATATTTGAGGCTATGCAGACATCCTGATTTTCGCCATATTTTTTCACCCACTAATTTTAGTATTTGTTAATTCCTGCCTGCAAATTACTGTAGTAATTTTCTATTTTGCTCACTTCTTTTACATTTGTTAATTAAAATTCTACTGTAAGAAAGAGCTATTCCTTCTCCATTGTGTGTGTGCATTTGTTGGTTTATATCAGTCTGGAATCATAGATATTTATTTTATTCTATGGGTTATAATCCAATAATATCATTATTTAATTTGTTGCTCAAATGTTCCCATTTTGACCACTGGGATCAGTTTCATGTTGGCTCCCACGTTCTTTCATCACATTCCTATAATATTTTTTAGCCCTTCCTTACTTTTTGGCACCATAAGATATTCCAGTTTCATCTTGTATTTTCCCTGTCCCAGCCCTGGAATCAGCTATTTCTCCAAGAAGCCCTGGTTATTTTATAGGAGAATGGTATTTAGAAACCAAGGCCTGGGTGCTAAGTGTGCTCATTGTTACTAGAGTGGCACTGCTTCTAGGTATTCTATGGATACACAAACACATCTATATTTACTTCTGTATCTATCTGTATATTTTTAAAATATGAGTTCTAAAAATTTTACTGTTTCCATTCCAATCTAATACCACAGTGATCATTTTAGCCTTACTCCTTTGCTTATTTGTAATGTTCTTCTTCAATAGCAAGAAATCTAGTTTTAATTATTCAAAATATATTTACTTATTTATTTAATCCTACAATATAAGTATATTAATTTCAGGGTTGCTAACCCATACCCCTGTAAGCAATACATTTACCAAAGAGAGTAGTGTTTGTATAAAGTTCTTTTTCAACTTTAGTCCTAAAATATACAGTAGAAATACTGTTTTCCAAAATTACTTTTGTTAATTCTTTTCTTCCTATCCTCTTCTATATGGCTATGTTCCTCATTTGTAATACAATTAGGTTCATTTTTTACTCTTTGTATTTCACTTTGGGTTCTTCCGTCAGGTTGATTTTACTTATATATTTATTTAGTTTTGAGAACATGAAACAATACTATGATTCTATAAGTCAGACCTATGACAAAAAAAAAAGTATATTCAAAGAGTTGCTCCTCTCTCATCCCTGCTACACCATTGTCATTATCCCATCCTTACCAGTCCACACCTGCCAAACACCTATAGGTAACCAATTCATTAGGTTCTGGATTACCTGTCCTGTATATCTTTTTCACAATAAGCAGATCCATTTCTATTTCCTTATATCCCCATCTTCCTTAGATAAGGGTAGCATAGTATAGATACACTTCTGCTCTCTGCCGTTTTAACTTGAGAGTATACAATAGAAAGCATTCCATATGAGATCTTCATTTAAAAAAATTTATAATATACTTTATTTGACCCAATATATCCAAAACATTATCATTCCCACATGTAATAAATATGAAAATTTTGAGTTGGTTTACACTTTCCAAATTTTTATTTTGAAATAAAATAGATTCACAGGAAATTGCAGAGATAGCACAGAGAGGTTGCACATACCTCTCACCCAGTTTCTCCCGAAAGGGGATATCTTACGTAACTATAGTTCAATATCTAAACTAGGAAAATAACATTAGTACAATGTATATGAACAGTGCTATGCCATTTTATCACACGTGTAGGTTCACGTAACCACCACTACAGTCAAGATACTATTCCACCATTCAAATTATCTCTCATGCTACCCCTTTATAGTCATACCCACCACCCTCCACCCCTATCATCACCTAAACACTTGCAACCACTAATCTGTTTAAAAAAAACAGATTAGTGTTTAAAATTACTATTTAAAAATCTCTGTAATTTTTTCATTTTGAGAATGTTATATGAATGGAATAAACAGTATGTAACTTTTTGAGATAGGCTTTTTCACTCAGTATAATACCCATGAGACCAATCCAAGTTGTGTGCATCAATAATTCATTCTTTTTTACTACTGAATAGTATTACACAATATGAGTTACTATAATTTGTTAACCATTCACCCACTGAAGGACATCTGGGCTGTATCCAGTTTTTGGCTATTACAAATAAAAATGCTATGTACATACCTGTAGAGGTTTTGTGTGAACATGTTCTCATATCTCAGGGATAAATGCCCAGGAGTGTAAATGATAGGTTGTATAATAAGTACATAGTTACATTTTTTTTTCTTAAGAAACTGCCAAACTTTTCAAGAGTAACTGTATCATTTTATGTTCTTACCAGAAATGTAGGAGAGCTCCAATTTCTGTGTACCCTGGTCAGCATTTGGTGTTATCACTATTTTTTAATTGTTTTAATGGATATGCAGTGATATCTCATTGAGGCCTTAATTTGCATTTCCCTAATGGCCAGTGATCTTGGACATCTTTTCATGTGTTTATTTGTCATACATACATCCTTTTCATGTCTTTTGTTCATTTTATAATTGAATTGTCTGATTTTTTTACGGTTCAGTTTTGAGAGTTCTTTGTATATTCTAGATATGAGTCCTGTATCAGATACATAGTTTGCAAATATTTTCTCCATGTTGGTAGCTTGTTTCTTCATCTTTTTAATAGGGTCATTTACAGAGCAAATGTTTTTAATTTTGATGAAGTTCAATTTATTAATTTACTTCTTTAATGGTTTGTGCTTTGGGTGTAATGTCTAAAAACTGCTCAGTAAGGTTCTTCAGTAGGTCCACATATTTTCTCTTATGTTATCTTCTAAAAGTTTTATAGTTTACATTTATATGTATGATGATTTTATGTTAATTTTTGTATAAGATGTGAGGTTTAGGTCAATGTTCAATTTTGTTCCCTATAGACATGCAATTTCTCCACCATCATTTGTTGAAAAGATTATCCTTCCTCCCTTGAAATGCTTTTGTGCTTTTATCAAAAGCAATTTGGCCATACTTTGCAAGGCTATTTATAGACTATTCTCTTCCATTGATCTGTGTGTCTATCCATCTGCCAGTATCACACTGTTTGACTACTGAAGCAATATAGTAAGCATTAACAATATCTCCCCATTTATTCTTCATTTTAAAAATTGTGTTAGCTCTTCTAGTTCTTTTGTGTATGTGTATGTATGTGTGTGTATTATACACACACACACACAAATATATATATATACATATATATGTGTATATATGTATATATACACCTACGTCAGTATAATCTTGTCCCTATCTACAAAAAATCTTGCTGGGGTTTTGATATTAATTATCTGAAGCTTATATATATATAGATTTGGAAAGAAATTACAATCTTTACTATGTTGAGTTTTCTACTCCATGAGTACAATATGTCTCTTAGTGTATATTTTCTTTGAGTTTTTAAAGCAGCATTCTGTAATTTTCAGCATATAAATCCTCTAAATGTTTTATTAGACATATACCTAAGCATTTCAGTTGTTTTGAGAGATTGTAGATGGTATTGTACTTTTAATTTCATTTTCCATACCTTCATTGCTAATATAAAATTGCAACTGATTTTTGAATGTTGGCCTTGTATTCTGTAATCTTGATAAACTCCCTTATTATTTCTGGAAAATTTTTTTTTATATCCACCTTAGGATTTTCTATGCAGACGGACATGTCATCGGCAAATAGGGAAAGTTAGATTTCCTCCTATCGGAACTATATGTGTTTTATTTCCTTTTTTTTAAACTTTCTAAAGTTACTTTATTTTTTGATTAAAGTATATAGTTGATTTATTTATGTTGTGTTAGTTTCAGGCATATATCAAAGTGATTCAGTTTCATATATATATATGAAGTAATATATATGAAATATATACATATATATATATATATATATATATATATATATATATATATATATATACATTCTTTTCAGATTCTTTTCCCTTATAGGTTACTACAAAATATTGAGTATAGTTCTCTGTGCTATACAGTAGGTCCTTGTTATTTATCTTTTTATATATAGTAGTGTGTATATGTTAGTCCCAAACTCCTAATTTATCCCTCCCCCACCCTTTCCCCTAAATTCCATTACTATGTTGAATAGCAGTGGCAAGAGCAAGCATTCTTGTGTTATTCTCAATCTTAAAGGAAAAGCATTCAGCATTTAGCCATTAAGTATGATGTTAGCTACAGGGTATTTTTTTAAAGATGTTCTTTACCAAGCTGAGGTGATTATTCCCTATTCCTAGTTTGTTGAGTTTTGTTTATTTTTCTAAATGTGTGTTGATCTTTTCAAATACTTATTCTGCATAAATTGATAAGTTTATGTAATTTTGCTTCTTCAGCCTGTTAATATGGAAAAAAAATTTTTAACATCTTTATTGGAGTATAACTGCTTTACAATGGTGTGTTAGTTTCTGCTTTATAACAAAGTGAATCAGCTATACATATACATATATCCCCATATCTCTTTCCTCTTGCATCTCCCTCCCTCTCACCCTCCCTATCCCACCCCTCTAGGTGGTCACAGAGCACCGCTGATCTCCCTGTGCTATGCAGCTGCTTCCCACTAGCTATCTATTTTACATTTGGTAGTGTATACATGTCCATGCCACTCTCTCACTGATTTTAAAATCAACTGAACCACCTTGCATTCCAGGAATAAATCCCATCTGATCATGGTATATAGTGTTTTTTTTTAAATTTTTCTGAATTCTATCCTCAAACTTTTTGTTAGTGATATTTGCACTTATATTTATGAGGGATATTGGTCTATAATTTTCTTTTTTTGTATTATCTTCTTTGCCTGGTTTTTGTGTCAGGCAATTACTGCCTTCATACAATGTGTTGGGAAGTGTTTTCTCCTATTCTGTTTTCTAGGAGAGATTTTATAAATTGATGTTAATTTTTCTTTAAACACTTGGTATAATTCTCCAGTAAAACTATCTGGGCCTAAACATTTCTTTTTTCAGAGAGTATTCAAATATGAATTCAATACCCTTAATAGTTTCAGGGCTATTCAAATGATCAATTTCATATTGGGTGAGTTTTAGTAGTTTGTACTTTTTAAG
Organism: Grampus griseus; assembly: GCF_964374135.1. Lineage (NCBI taxonomy): Eukaryota > Metazoa > Chordata > Mammalia > Artiodactyla > Delphinidae > Grampus > Grampus griseus. Next base: position 56,831,504 of record NC_138999.1, read on the forward strand.
GAACTCATTCATTTCAACTAAGTTATCAAATTTATGCACATAGAACTGTTCATATTATTCCCTTATTATCCTTTCCAGATCCACATGATTAGTATGATATCCTCCATTTTGTTCCTGATATTGGTAATTTGTGTCTACTCTCTTCCTTTGCTTCGTTAGCCTTCTAAAAGATTGTTAATTTTATTGAGTTTTGGATACTGGTTCTCTGTAACCAACTCTTTCATTGATTTTCTCTTTTGTCTTTATGGTTTCAATTCCAGGGATTTTAATGTTATCTTCATTATTTATATTTATTATTTCCTTCTTTCTACTTGCTTTGGATTTATATTGCTCTTATTTTTCTAAGTTCCTGAAGTGACATTTTGGTATATTGACTTCAGACCTTTCCTCTTTTCTAAGGCAAGCATTCAATCCTACGAGTTTCCCTCTCAAACAAACTGATTTAGCTGTTTTCCATAAATTTTGATATATTTATACTGTCACTCAGTTCAATGTAATTTCTTATTTCTCATGAGACTCCTTATCTACTCACAGATTATTGAGAAGTGTGTTTAATATTTAAGTCTTTGGAGATTTTTCACATTGCCCTTCTTTTTTTCCAGCTTTATAAGTTATGATTGACATATAACATTGTGTAAGTTTAAGGTGTACAGTGTGCTGATTTGATACATTTGTATACTGCAAATGATTACCCCCATAGCATTAGCTAGCACCTCTATCCCATCACATAGTTACCATTTCTTTTTTGTGGTTAGAACATATAAGATCCACTGTCTTAACAACTTTCCAGTATATAATAAAGTATTATTAGCTATAATCACCATACTGTACACTAGATCCCCAGAACGTATTAATCTTATAACAGGAAGTTTGTACCCCTTAACAGTATTGCCCCATTTCCCTTACCTCCCAGTTCCTGGTAATCACCACTCTACTCTCTATTTCTCTGAGTTTGGCTTTTTTAGATTCCACAAATAAGTGATATCATATGGTATTTGTTTTTCTCTGTCTTATTTATTTCACTTAGCATAATGCCCTGAAGGTCCACCCAGTTATTGCATAGCAGCAGAATATCCTTCTTTCTCATGGCTGAATATATATTTAATCTCACAACTTCTTCATTCACTCAGATTATGTAAAAACTCACAACTTCTTTATTCATTCATCTGTGATGGACACTTAGGTTGTTTTTATATCTTGGCTATTGTGAATTATGCTGCAATGAACATGCGGGTGTGGCTATCCCTTCAAAATCAGTTTTTATTTACTTTGGATATATACCCAGGAGTGAGATTGATAGATCATATGGTAGTTTTATTTTTAATTTTTTGATGAATCGCCATACTATTTTCCATAGTGGCTGAACCAATTTACACTCCCACTAACAGTGTACAAGGGTTCCCTTTTCTCCACACCTTTGCTAACACTTGTTATCTCTTGTCTTTTTGATAATAACCATTCTAACTGTTGTGAGGTGATATCTTATAGTAGTTTTGATCTGCATTTCACTGATGATTAGTGATGTTGAATATCTTTTCATGTACCTCTTGGCCAATTGTATATCTTCTTTGGAAAACTGTCTATTCAGTTCCTCTGCCCATTTTTCAATAGGGTTGTTTGTTTTTTTACTAATGAGTTGTATGAGTTCTTTATATATTTTGGTTAGGGACTCCCCTGGTGGTGCAGTAGTTAAGAATCCATCTGCCAATGCAGGGCACAGTGGTTCAATCCCTGGTCCGAGAAGATCCCATATGCTGTGGAGCAACTAAGCCCGTGAGCCACAACTACTGAGCCTGCGCTCTAGAGCCCGTGAGCCACAACTACTGAAGTCTGCATGCCTAGAGCCCGTGCTCCACAACAAGAGAAGCCACCGCAATGAGAAGCCCGCACACTGCAATGAAGTGTAGTCCCCCTTGCCACAACTAGAGAAAGCCCGTGCACAGCAACAAAGAGCCAATGCAGCCAAAAATAAATGAATAAATAAATTTATCAAACAAAACAAAACAAAGAAGAAAAAACCCACTGAACTGTACACTTATATATTTTGGTTATTAACCCCTTACCCAATATATGGTTTGCAAACAATCGCTCCTATTCCATATGTTGCCTTTTCATTTCATTGTCTATTTCTTTTGCTGTGCAGAAGCTTTTTAGTTTGATGTAGTTCCACTTAGTTTTTCTTTTGTTGCTTATGCTTTTGGTGTCATATACAGGAAATCACTACAAAGATCAATGTCAAAGAGTATTTTCCTTATGTTTTCTTCTAGGAGTTTTACAGTTTCAGATCTCATGTTTAAGTCTTTATTCCATTTTGAGTTAAGTGTAAGATAGGGTTCCAATTTCACTCTTCTGCATGTGGTAATCCAGTTTTTCAACACCATTTATGGAAGAAACTATCCTATCCCCAATGAGTATTCTTGTCAAGTACTAGTTGGCTATATGTGCATATGGGTATTTCTGGGCTCTTGATTCAGTTCCATTTGTCTATGTGTCTATTTTTAAGCCAGTAACATAGTTTTGATTACTATAGCTTTAAAATAGTATAGTTTGAAATTAAATAGTATGATGCCATCAGCTTTGCTCTTCTTTCTCAGGATTGAAAATGGATCCAGTAATTCCACTCCTGGGTATATATCCAAACAAAACAAAAAACACTAATTTGAAAAGATATACACATCCCAACGTTCATAGCAGAATTATTTACAATAGCCAAGATATGGAAGCAAAATAAGTGTCCATCAACAGAGGAAAGGATAAAGAAGATGTGATATATATACACATACACACACACAGACACACACACACACACACAACAGAATACTACTCAACCATAAAAAGAATGAAATTTTGCCATTTGCAGCAACACAAATGGACTTGGAAGGTAGTATGCTGAGTGAAATAAGTCAGACAAAGAAAGACAAATACTGTATGCTATCACTTATATGTGGAATCCAAAAAATACAACAAACTAGTGAATATAACAGAAAAGAGGCAGACTCACAGATATAGAGAACAAACTAGTGGTAACCAGTGGGAGAGGGAAGGGGGAGGGGGAGGTGATTAAGATGTACAAACTATTATGTATAAGTTACAAAGACATATTGTACAGCACGGAATATAGCCAAGATTTTATCATAACTATAAATGGAGTATAGCTTTCTATAATTATGAACCACTATATTGTACATCTGTAGCTAATATAATATTGTACATCAACCATACTTCAATACAAATTAAATATAAAAAATAATAATAATTAAAAAAAGAAAGTGAAACAGGCTTATTGCTGATATGGAGAAAGTTTTAATGGTTTAAGTAAAAGATCAAACCAGCCACAAAATTCCCTTTAGCCAAAGCCTAATCCAAAGCAAAGTCCAAACTCTTCAATTCTGAGAAGGCTAAGAGAGGTGAGGAAGCTCTAGAAGAAAAGTTTGAAGCTATCAGAGGTTGGTTTGTGAGGTTTAAGGAAAGGAACTGTTTCCATAACATAAAAGGGCAAGGTGAAACATCAAGTTTCGAGGGCTGATGTAGAAGCTGCAGTGAGTTATCCAGAAGATATAGCTGAGAGAATGAAGGTGGTTACACTAAACAACAGATTTTCAATATACACAAAACAGTCATGTTGGAAGATGATGCCATCTAGGACTTTCACAGCTAGAGAGGAGAAGTCAATGCCTGGCTTTGAAGCTTCAAAGGACAGGCCGAGTCTCTTGTTAGGGGTGAATGCAGCTGGTGACTTTAAGTTGAAGCCAAAGTTCATTTACCATTCTGAAAATCCTAGGGCTCTTAAGAATTATGCTAAATCTACTCTCTGTTTACAACATAGTTTACTGAATATTTTAAGCCTACTGTTGAGACCTACTGCTCAGAATAAAAGATTCCTTTCAAAATATGACTGCTCATTAACAATGCACCTGGTTACCCAAGAGCTCTGATGGAGATGTATAACGACATTAATGTTTTCATGCCTGCTAACACAACCTTCATTCTGAAGCCCATGGATTAAAGAGTAACTTCAACTTTCAAGTCTCATGATTTAAGAAATAGATTTCATGAGGCTATAGTTGACATAGATAGGGATTCCTCTGACAGATCCAGGCAAAGTAAATGAAAACCTTCTGGAAATAATTCACCACTCTAGATGCCATTTAGAACATTTGTGATTCATGAGAAGAGGTCAAAATATCAACGTTAACAGGAGTTTGAAAGAAGTCCATTCCAACCCTCATGGATGACTTTGAGGGGTTCAACACTTCATTGGAGGAGGAACTGCAGATTTGATAGAAATAGCAAGAGAACTAAAATTAGAACTGCAGCCTGAAGATATGACTGAATAGCTGCATTCTCATGATAAAACTTTAATGGATGGGAGTTGCTTGTTATGGATGAACAAAGAAAGTAGTTTCTGAAGATGGAATCTACTCCTGGTGAAGATGCTGTGAATATTGTTGAAATGACCACAAAGGATTTAGAATATTACAAATAAGCTTACTTGATGAAGCAGTGGCTGGTTTTGAGAGGACTGACTCCAATTTTGAAAGAAGTTCTAAGGTGGGTAAAGTGCTATCAAGCAGCACTTCATGCTACAGAGAAATCGTTTGTGAAAGGAAGAGTCAATTGATGTGGCAAACTCCACTGTTGTCGTAATGTTAAGGAATTGCCATAGCCACCCCAGTCTTCAGCAACCAACACCCTGATCAGTCATCAGCCACCAACATCGAGGCAAGATCTTCCACTAGCCAAAAGATTACAACTTGCTGAAGGCTCAGATGATGGTTAGTATTTGTTAGCAATAAATAATTTTTAAACTAAGGTATGTACATTTTTTAGACATAATTTTATCGCACACTTAATGGACTACAGTATAGTGTAAACATAACTTACATGCACTGGGAAACAAAAAGTTTGTGTGACTCACTCTATTGCAATATTCACTTTATTGCAGTGGTCTGTAACTGAACCCACAATACCTCCAAGGAATGCCTATATATATCTGTTAGTTCCATTTGGCCTAAAGTATGGTTCAAGCTCAACATTTCCTTGTTTATATTCTGCCCGGATGATATATCCATTGTTGAAAGTGAGGTAAAGTCCTCTACTATTATATTTTTCTCTGTTTCTCTCTTTAGATTTGTCAGTGTTTGCTTAATATATTTAGGTGCTCCACTCTTGGGTGCAAATTTGTTCATAATTGTTATATATTCTTGATGAATTGACTCCCTTATGATTATATAATGACCATCTTTGCCTTTTTTTTAACATTTCTGGTTGAAAGTCTATTTTGTCTAATATAAGTATAAGATATTCATGCTCTCTTTTGGTTCCTATTTGAGTGGAATATCTTTTATCCTCCTTTCACTTTGAGCTTGTGTGTGTCTGTAAAGCTGAAGTGAATCTCCTTTAGTCAGCATAGTGGGGTCTTATTTTTTTTTAATCCATCCAGCCACTCTATGCCTTTTGATTGAAGAATTCTATTATCATTTAGAGTAATTACTGAGAGGTAAGGACTTAACTAATGCCATCTTATTGTTTTTTGGCTGTTTTCTAGTTCTAATTTTCTTTCTTCCTTTCTTTGTGGCCCTCCTTTGTACACTGATGATTTTCCACAGTGGTATGTTTTGATTCCCTTCTCTTTTTTTTCTTTTTTCATCTTTATTGGAGTACAATTGCTTTACAATGGTGTCTTAGTTTCTGCTTTATAACAAAGTGAATCAGTTATACATATACATATGTTCCCATATCTCTTCCCTCTTGCATCTCCCTCCCTCCCACCCTCTCTATCCCACCACTCCAGGTGGTCACAAGGCACCGAGCTGATCTCCCTGTGCATTGTGGCTACTTCCCACTAGCTATCTATTTTACGTTTAGTAGTGTATATATGTCCATGCCACTCTCACCTTGTCACAGCTTACCCTTCCCCCTCACCATATCCTCAGGTCCATTCTCTAGTAGGTCTGTGTCTTTTTTTTTTTAAACATCTTTATTGGGGTATAATTGCTTTACAATGGTGTTTTAGTTTCTGCTTTATAACAAAGTGAATCAGTTATACATATACATATGTTCCCATATCTCTTCCCTCTTGCATCTCCCTCCCTCCCACCCTCCCTATCCCACCCCTCCAGGTGGTCACAAAGCACTGAGCCGATATCCCTGTGCCATGTGGCTGCTTCACACTAGCTATCTACCTTACGTTTGGTAGTGTATATATGTCCATGCTTCTCTCTCGACCTGTCACAGCTCACCCTTCCACCTCCCCATATCCTCAAGTCCGTTCTCCAGTAGGTCTGTGTCTTTATTCCTGTCTTACCCCTAGGTTCTTCATGACATTTTTTTTCCTGTAAATTCCATATATATGTGTTAGCATATGGTATTAATCTTTCTCTTTCTGACTTACTTCACTCTGTATGACTGACTCTAGGTCCATTCATCAAACTACAAATAACTCAATTTTGTTTCTTTTTATGGCTGAGTAATATTCCATTGTATATATGTGCCACATCTTCTTTATCCATTCATCCGATGATGGGCGCTTAGGTTGTGCTCATCTCCAGGCTATTGTAAATAGAGCTGCAATGAACATTTTGGTACATGACTCTTTTTGAATTATGGTTTTCTCAGGGTATATGCCCAGTAGTGGGACTGTTGGGTCATATGGTAGTTCTACTTGTAGTTTTTTAAGGAACCTCCATACTGTTCTCCATAGTGGCTGTACCAACACATTCCTACCAGCAGTGCAAGAGTGTTCCCTTTTCTCCACACCCTCTCCAGCATTTATTGTTTCTAGATTTTTGATGATGGCCATTCTGACTGGTGTGAGATGATATCCCGTTGTTTTGATTTGCATTTCTCCAATGATTAATGATGGTGAGAATTCTTTCATGTGTTTCTTGGCAATCTGCATATCTTCTTTGGAGAAATGTCTATATAGGTCTTCTGCCCATTTTTAGATTGGGTTTTTTGTTTTTTTGTTATTGAGCTGCATGTGCTGCTTATAAATTTTGGAGATTAATCCTTTGTCAGTTGCTTCATTTGTAAATATTTTCTCCCATTCTGAGGGTTGTCTTTTGGTCTTGTTTATGGTTTCCTTTGCTGTGAAAAAGCTTTGAAGTTTCATTAGGGTGCATTTGTTTATTTTTGTTTTTATTTCTGTTTCTCTAGGAGGCGGGTCAAAAAAGGATCTTGCTGTGATTTATATCATAGAGTGTTCTGCCTATGTTTTCCTCTAACAGTTTGATAGTTTCTGGCCTTACATTTAGGTCTTTAATCCATTATGAGCTTATTTTTGTGTATGGTGTTAGGGACTGTTCTAATCTCATACTTTTACATGTACCTGTCCAGCTTTCCCAGCACCATTTATTGAAGAGGCTGTCCTTTCTCCACTGTACATTCCTGCCTCCTTTATCAAAGATAAGGTGACCATATGTGTGTGGGTTTATCTCTGGGCTTTCTATCCTGTTCCATTGATCTACATTTCTGTTTTGGTGCCAGTACCATACTGGCTTGATTATTGTAGCTTTGTAGTATACTCTGAAGTCACAGAGTATGATTCCTCCAGCTCCGTTTTTCGTTCTCAAGATTGCTTTGGCTATTCGGGGGCATTTGTGTTTCCATACAAATTGTGAAATTATTTGTTCTACTTCTGTGAAAAATGCCAGTGGTAGTTTGATAGGGATTGCGTTGAATCTATAGATTGCTTTGGGTAGTAGATTCACTTTCACAATGTTGATTCTTCCAATCCAAGAACATGGTATATCTCTCCATCTATTTGTATCATTTTAATTTCTTTCATCAGTGTCTTACAATATTCTGCACACACGTCTTTTGTCTTCTTAGGTAGGTTTATTCCTAAATATTTTATTCTTTGTGTTGCAATGGTAAATGGGAGTGTTTTCTTGCTTTCACTTTCAGATTTCTCATCATTAGTGTATAGGAATGCCAGAGATTTCTGTGCATTAATTTTGTATCCTGCTACTTTACCAGATTCATTGATTAGCTCTAGTAGTTTTCTGGTAGCATCTTTAGGATTCTCTATGTATAGTATCAAATCATCTACAAACAGTGACAGCTTTACTTCTTCTTTTCCGTTTGGATTCCTTTTATTTCCTTTTCTTCTCTCATTGCTGTGGCTAAAATTTCCAAAACTACGTTGAATAAGAGTGGTGAGAGTGTGCAACCTTGTCTTTTTCCTGATCTTAGTGGAAATGCTTTCAGTTTTTCACCATGGAGGATGATGTTGGCTGTGGGTCTGTCATATATGGCCTTTATTATGTTGAGGAAAGTTCCCTCTATGCCTACTTTTGGGAGGATTTTTACCGTAAATGGGTGTTGAATTTTGTCAAAAGCTTTTTCTGCATCTGTTGAGATGATCATATGGGTTTTCTCCTTCAATTTGTTAATATGCTGTATCATGTTGATTGATTTGTGTATACTGAAGAATCCTTGCATTCCTGGAATAAACCCCACTTGATCATGGTGTATGATCACTTTAATGTGCTGTTGGATTCTGTTTGCTTGTATTTTTCTGAGGATTTTTAAATCTATGTTCATCAGTGATATTGGCCTGTAGTTTTCTTTCTTTCTGAAATACTTGTCTGGTTTTGGCATCAGGGTGATGGTGGCCTCATAGAATGAATTTGGGAGTGTTCCTCCTTCTGCTATATTTTGGAAGAATTTGAGAATTATAGGTGTTAGCTCTTCTCTAAATGCTTGATAGAATTCGCCTGTGAAGCCATCTAGTCCTGGGCTTTTGTTTGTTGGAAGACTTTAAATCACAGCTTCAATTTCAATGCTTGTGATTGGTCAGTTCATATTTTCTATTTCTTCCTGATTCGGTCTTGGCAGGTTGTGCATTTCTAAGAATTTGTCCATTTCTTCTGGGTTGTCCATTTTACTGACATAGAGTTGCTTGTAGTAATCTCTCGTGATCTTTTTATTTCTGCAGTGTCAGTTGTTACTTCTCCTTTTTCATTTCTAATTCTATTGATTTGAGTCTTCTCCCTTTTTTTCTTGATGAGTCTGGCTAATGGTTTATCAATTTTGTTTATCTTCTCAAAGAACCAGCTTTTAGTTTTATTGAGTTTGCTATTGATTCCTTCATTTCTTTTTCATTTATTTCTGATCTGATCTTTATGATTACTTTCCTTCTGCTAACTTTGGGCTGTTTCTGTTCTTCTTTCTCTAATTGCTTTAGGTGCAAGGTTAGGTTGTTTATTCGAGATGTTTCTTGTTTCTTAAGGTAGGATTGTATTGCTATAAACTTCCCTCTTAGAACTGCTTTTGCTGCATCCCATAGGTTTTGAGTCGTTGTGTCTCTATTGTCACTTGTTTCTAGGTGCCTTTTGACTTCCTCTTTGATTTCTTCAGTGATCACTTCATTATTAAGTACTGTATTGTTTAGCCTCCACGTATTTTTATTTTTTACAGATCTTTTCCTGTAATTGATATCTAGTCTCATAGTGTGGTGGTCGGAAAAGATACTTGATACAATTTCAATTTTCTTAAATTTACCAAGGCTTGATTTGTGACCCAATATATGATCTATCCTGTAGAATGTTCCATGAGCACTTGAGAAAAATGTGTATCCTGTTGTTTTGGGATGGAATGTCCTATAAATATAAATTAAGTCCATCTTGTTTAATGTATCATTTAAAGCTTGTGTTTCCTTATGTATTTTCATTTTGGATGATCTGTCCTTCGTGAAAGTGGGGTGTTAAAATCCCCTACTATGAATGCATTACTGCCGATTTCCCCTTTTATGGCCATTAGTATTTGTCTTATATATTGAGGTGCTCCTCTTTTGCGTGCATAAATATTTGCAATTGTTATATCTTCTTCTTGGACCGATCCCTTGGTCATTATGTAGTGTCCTTTTTTGTCTCTTGTAATAGTCTGTATTTTACAGTCTATTTTTTCAGATATGAGAATTGCTACTCCAGCTTTCTTTTGGTTTCCATTTGAATGGAATATCTTTTTCCATCCCCTCACTCTCAGTCTGTATGTGTCCCTATGTCTGAAGTGTGTCTCTTGTAGATGGCATATATATGGGTCTTGTTTTTGTATCCATTCAGCCAGTCTCTGTCTTTTGGTGGAAACATTTAATCCCTTACATTTAAGGTATTATCGATATGTATGTTCCTATTCCCATTTTCTTAATTGTTTTGGGTTCGTTTTTGTAGGTCTTTCCTTCCCTTGTGTTTCTTGCCTAGAGAAGTTCCTTTAGCATTTGTTGTTAAGCTGGTTTGGTGGTGCTAAACTCTCTCAGCTCTTGCTTGTCTGTAAAGGTTTTAATTTCTCCATCTAATCTGAATGGGATTCTTGCTGGGTAGAGTAATCTTGATTGTAGATTTTCCTCCTTCATCACTTTAAATATGTCCTGCCAGTCCCTTCTGGCTTGCAGAGTTTCTGCTGAAAGATCAGCTGTTAACCTTATGGGCATTCCCTTGTGTATTATTTTTCTCTTGCTGCTTTTAATATGTTTTATTTGTATTTAATTTTTGACAGTTTGATTAACATTTGTCTTGGTGTGTTTCTCCTTGGATTTATGCTTTACGGGACTCTCTGTGCTTCCTGGATTTGATTAACTATTTCCTTTCACATTTTAGGGAAGTTTTCAACTATAATCTCTTCAAATATTTTCTCAGTCCCTTTCTTTCACTCTTCTTCTTCTGGGACCCGTATAATTCGAATGTCTTTTCGTTTAATTTTGTCCCAGAGGTCTCTGAGACTGTCCTCAGTTATTTTCATTCTTTTTGCTTTATTCTGCTCTGCAGTAGTTATTTCCACTATTTTATCTTACAGGTCACTTATCCATTTTTCTGCCTCAGTTATTCTGCTATTGATCCCTTCTAGAGTATTTTTCATTTCATTTATTGTGTTGTTCTTCGTTACTTGTTTCATCTTTAGTTCTTCTAGTTCCTTGTTTAATGTTTCTTGCATTTTCTCTATTCTATTTTCAAGATTTTGGATCATCTTTACTATTATTATTCTGAATTATTTTTCGGTACACTGCCTATTTCCTCTTCATTTGGTAGGTCTGGTGGGTTTTTATCTTGCTCCTTCATCTGTTGTGTGTTTTTCTGTCTTCTCATTTTGCTTATCTTACTGTGCTTGGGGTCTCCTTTTTGAAGGCTGCAGGTTCATAGTTCCTGTTGTTTTTGGTGTCTGTCACCAGTGGCTGAAGTTGGTTCAGTGGGTTGTGTAGGCTTCCTGGTGGAGGGGACTCGTGCCTGTGTTCTGGTGGATGAGGCTGGATCTCGTTTTTCTGGTGCACAGGTCCATGTCTGGTGGTGTGTTTTGGGGTGTCTGTGGCCTTATTATGATGCTAGGCAGCCTCTCTGCTAATGGGTGGTATTGTGTTCCTGTCTTTCTAGTTGTTTGGCATAGGGTGTTCAGCACTGTAGCTTGCTGGTCGTTGAGTGAACCTGGGTGTTGGTGTTGAGATGGAGATCTCTGGGAGATTTTCACCATTTGATATTACATGGAGCTGGGAGCTCTTTTGTGGACCAGTGTCCTGAAGTTGGCTCGCCCCCCTCAGAGGCACAGCACTGACTCCTGGCTGAAGCACCAAGAGCCTTTCATTCACATTGCTCAGAATAAAAGGGAGAAAAAGTAGAAAGAAAGAGAGAGGATAAAATAAAATAAAATGAAGTTATTAAAATAAAAAATTATTATTAAGAAAATAATTTTTTTAAAGTAAAAAAAAATTGTATAGACAGAATCCCAGGACGAATGGTGAAAGCAAAGCTGTACAGACAAAATATGACACAGAAGCATGCACATACACACTCACAAAAAGAGGAAAAGGGGATAAAATAATATATCTTGCACTCAAAACACCTCCTCAATTTGGGATGATTTGCTGCCTATTCATGTATTCCGCCTATGCAGAGTACATCAAGTTGATTGTGGAGCTTTAATCTGCTGCTCCTGTGGCTGCATGGAAAAATTTCCCTTTCTCTTCTTTCTTCAGACAGCTCCCGGGACTCAGCTTTGGATTTGGCCTCGCCTCTCCATATAGTTCGCCTGAGGGCGTCTGTTCTTCGCTCAGACTGGACAGGGTTAAAGGAGCAGCTGCTTCTGGGGCTCTGGCTCACTCAGGCCGTGGGGAGGGAGTGGCACAGAGTACAGGGTGAGCCTGCAGCAGCAGAGGCCGGCAGGATGTTGCAGCAGCCTGAGGCATGCCATGTGTTCTCCTGGGGAAGTTGTCCCTGGATCACGGGACCCTCTCAGTGGTGGGCTGCACAGGCTCCCGGGAGGGGAGGTGTGGATAGTGACCTGTGCTCGCTCACAGGCTTCTTGGTGGTGGCAGCAGCAGCCTTAGCGCCTCATGCCTGTCTCTGTGGTCTGCGCTGTTAACAACGGCTCACGCCTGCCTCTGGAGCTCCTTTAAGCAGCACTCTTAATCCCCTCTCCTTGCGCAGCAGGAGACAAAGAGGGAAGAAAAAGTCTTGTCTCTTTGGCAGGTCCAGACTTTTCCCCGGACTCCCTCCTGGCTAGCTGTGGTGCACTAACCCCTTCAGGCTGTTTTCACGCAACCAGTCCTCTCCCATCCATCCGACTGAAACCCAAGCCTCAGCTCCCAGCCCCTGCCCACTGCAGCGGGTGAGCAGACAAGCCTCTCGGGCTGGTGAGTGCCAGTCGGCACCGATCCTCTGTGCAGGAATCTCTCCGCTTTGTCCTCCTCACCGTGTTGCTGCGCTCTCCTCCGTGGCTCTGAAGCTCCCCCCCCACCCCCCGCCACCCAGAGTCTCCGCCCATGAAGGTGCTTCCTAGTGTGTGGAAACAGTTTATTTTACACTAACAATTTAAGTTTGATCTCATGGAAATACTTTTTACTCTACTCCCCCTTTTATGTTTTTGATGTCACCATTTACAGCTCTTTATATTGTTATCCATTAACAAATGGTTGAAGCTATAGCTATTTTTAGTACTTTTGTCCTTTACCCTTTGTACTAGAATTAAGTAGTTCACACATCACCATATTACAGTGTTAGGGTATTACGAATCTGACTATATGCTCACCTTTACCAGTCCATTGTATATTTTCATATAAGTGTCTTTATGTTATCAATTAGCATCCTTTGTTTCAGCCTGAATAAATCTTTTCAGCATTTAAGGCATGCTTAGTGATGAAGAATTCCCTCAGCTTTGGTTTATTAGGAAAAATCTTTACTTTGCCTTCAATTCTGAAGGACAACTTTCTTGAGTGAAGTATTTTTGGTTGGCAGTTTCTTTCTTTTAGCACTGTGAATATATCATCCCATTATCTTTTGGCCTCTGCTGAGAAATCCACTGACAGCCTTATGGGCATTTCCTTGTATGAGAGAATTTCTTTTCTTTTGCTGCTTTTAAAATCCTTTATCTTAGGTTTTAGACAGTTTTTTTTATTATGTGTCTTGGAGAATACTGTCGTGGATTGAAATTTCAAGGTGATCTATTACCTTCATGAACATGGACGTCCAGGTGTAAGAAGTTCTCAGCCATTATTTCTTTAAATAAACTTTAAAACCATTTCTCCCTCTTTGCTCTTTCTGGGACTCCAATCATTAGTACATTATTTTTCTTGATATTGTTTCATAAGTCCTGTAGGCTTTCTTCATTACTTTTCATACTTTAAAAAAATTTTGCTCCTCTCATTGGATAAGTTCAATTGGTCTGTCTTCTAGCTCATTAATTCTCTCTTCTGCATGTTCAAGTCTGCTGTTGAAGCTCTCGATTGAATTCTTCAATTCAGTCATTATATTCTTCAGTCCCCAAATTTGTTTCTTTTTTATGTTTCTATCTCTTCATTGAACTTCGCATTTTGTTCTCATATTGTTTCCCTGATTTGTTAAATTATTTGACTGTTTTCTCTTGTAGCTCTCTGGGAACTATAGAACATTTTGAATTCTTTGTCAGGCAATTCCTGATCTCCACTTCTTTGGGGCCAACTCTTGGAGGTTTACCATATTCCTTTGGTGGAGACATGTTTCTCAGATTCTTCAGGATTCTGTGTAGCCTTTCATACATGTCTGCTCATTTGAAGAAGCAGTCACAAGTTCCAGACTTTATGGATTGACTTCGGTAAGGGAAGCCTTTCTCCTGTGAGTGGGGGCACGCTGAGTTGTGCTACAACCCTCAGTCTGGTAGTACAGGGTGCTAAGTTTTGAAGCATGTGTCAGGCACCATGGGGGCATGATTTTTCTTTGGCTCAGCCTACTGGGGTCCACAGTATCATCAACTGCATGGTCCTTGGTGGGTACTGTGGGGGTTCAACATAGTTGCAAGGGCTGTTGGGGTCCTAAGTGGCACCTCCAGGTCCAAAAGCTAGGGACCAGTGCAGGCAGCTGTGGTGGCTGGAGCTGGTGGTGTACAGACACTCCGCTATAGGGGCCAACTGCAGGTGCCTGTTTATAAGTAAGGGCTAGTTGCAGACAGACATATAGTGATGGGAACTAGGGCAGGTAGCAAAGGTCAGGGCCAACTATGAGCACACTGGCAGCTGCAGAGGCCCTGGATGTCAGAATGACCTTCTATGGCTGCACACTCTCTCCCCAGGTATGCAGACTTCAAAGGAGGCTGGTGACAGAGTTGTTAGAGGTGTGCAGGTGCAGAGATGGAATGGTGAGTGCTGTTGTGTTCACCAGTGACAGAATGCATGGCCTGATCTGGGCCCATATGCAGCTGTGGGGTCCCTGGCTGTTAGTGTACACTCCTGCAGCTGCATAATCTCCTCCTGGGCATTCACACCGCAGTGGTGGCTGGTGGTGGGAGTTGGGCTGGGAGCACGCAGGCACACAGCTGGAGGGGCTAGTTATGGGTGGGCAGTGGTGCTGGCCAGTGACAGAAGGCAGAGCCTGAGCCAGGTGCACAAGTGGTTGTCATCCATGGCTGCACGCTCTCCCCCCAGGATGTGTGTGCTGTGGTAGAGGCCAAAGATGGTTGTCAGGCCAGTGGTGTGCAGGTGCACAGCTGGGTAGGCTAGCCCACTACTAGCGGAGTAGTGGTGGTGAGCCTAGTGTCTGTAGGTTGGTGTCCTAAACCAGCCTTACTCACACAGCTGCAGAGGCCCACTCACACAGCTGCAGAGGCCCACACTGCCTGCAGGCATGGGTCGTGGGCTCCAGTGGGGGTGGGGAGGGTCTTGGGCAGCTTGTCTTTTACACTTGTGCAGCTGCAGAGATTTTGGATGGCTGCCAGGGTGGTTCCTAGGCACCATCAGGGGTGAGTGGGTGGAGAGAGTGGAGATGGACTCAGCTGGCTGCCATTAGGGAACATGAATACCTGTGGGGAAAAAGCTGGTCAAGACCTACAGTGGGTTCATAGCAGCTGTGCTGGCCACTGGCTTCATCAGTGGTGAAATCTGCTGAGTTTGTCTGCAGAGCAGGTCTCTGTGGACTTTAATCAGTCCCACTGCATGTCTGCTAATAATAGCCACTGCTTTTCATCTTTGTTCCTAGCCAGCTGTACACATCTCAGCTTTGCTGGTCTGGGTGGTGCGAAACTGAAGTGGGACATTTACATACTGCCCTGAGAGGCTGGAGAAGTTGGTCATTCACTCCCTTCTTCCCTTCCAGGCAAGAGGAACTTTTCCTAGCTGGGAAGTTCCTTCTTGGCACTAAACAATGTTGACTTGAAGGATGGGGATGATGTAAACAAAATGCAATTTCTTCCTTCTCTCCTGTTTTTGTTGTTGTTGTTGTTGCTCCAGTGTGTTTCTAAAACTTCTGAAGGAGACTATAGAAGCCTCCTAGAGGTGTTTTTGTTCATGGATAGCTATCCAATCATTGTTCTTGTGGGGGGACAGAGAAGCTGGACTCTCTAACACCACCATTTTTTCTGCCAAGCTTCATGTTGCCTTTCTGTTATTGATTTCTTGTTTGATTCCATTGCAGTCAGGGAAAACACATGCATGATTTCAATTTGTAAACATTTTTGAAGTTCATGGCCACTTAAAAATCATGTATATTTTACTGCTGTTGGGTGTAGTATTATATCAATGTTGATCAGATCCTGTTGGTTGATGGTGCTCTTGATTTCTTATATTTCTTTTCTTTTTCTTTTCTTTTTTTTTTGCGGTATGCGCAAAAAAAAAATTTCTTTTCTTTTTCTTTTCTTTTTTTTTTTTTTGCGGTATGCGCCACTGTTGTGGCCTCTCCTGTTGCAGAGCACAGGCTCCGGACATGCAGGCTCAGCGGCCATGGCCCACAGGCCTAGCTGCTCTGTGGCATGTGGGATCTTCCAGAACTGGGGCACGAACCCGTGTCCCCTGCATCAGCAGGCGGACTTTCAACCACTGCGCCACCAGGGATGCCCTTGATTTCTTGTATTTCTGATTTTCTGTCTAGTTGCATTTTCAGTTCTTGAGAGAGAAGGTTGCTAAAGTCTCCAAGTACAATTATGAATTTTGTATTTCTCCTATCAGTTCCACAAGTTTTTGCATCATCTAATTTAAAGTATATACATTTTTTGGTTTAGTGCATAGACATTTAGGATAGCTATGATTTCTTAAACATTTCTTAGAATTCCAATTTGATTTATCTGTTCTGAGTGCATCACTTTTTAAAGGTTTTTAGTGGTTGTTTTACGTATTACACTGTAAATACATAACTTATCATAGGCTACTAGTGTCAACATTTCATGTCATTGGTGAAATGTATTTAAATCTCTCTTCATTTGAAGTTTTTTATGCTCCATTAATACCACTGTCTTAAGCATTTTCTTCACATACACTGAGAACCACATCAGATCATACCATAATTTTTGCTTCATCTCAATAAAGTTGGAAAAGTTTATTTGTTGCTCTAAGCATCAAACGTAATGGAGACAAGGGAAAAGCAGCAAATAATATACAGGGGAATCCACATAATGTTAACAGCTGATCTTTCAGCAGAAACTCTGCAAGCCAGAATGGAGTGGCAGGACATATTGAAAGTGATGAAGGAGAAAAACCTACAACCAAGATTACTCTACCCAGCAAGGATCTCATTCAAATTTGATGGAGAAATTAAAAGCTTTACAGACAGGCAAAAGTAAGAGAACTCAGCACCACAAAACCAGCTTTACAACAAATGAGAAGGGAACTTCTCTAGGCAGAAAAAATAAGAGAAGCAAATAACCTACAATAACAAACCCAAAACAATTAAGAAAATGGTAATAGGAATATACATATGAATAACTACCTTAAATGTAAATGGACTAAATGTTCCAACCAAAAGACACAGACTGGCTGAATGGATACAAAAACAAGACCCATATATATACTGTCTAAGAGAGACCCACTTCAGACCCAGGGATATATACAGACTGAAAGTGAGGGGATGGAAAAATATATTCATGCAAATGGAAATCAAAAGAAAGTTGGAGTAGCAACTTTTGTCACATCAGACAAAATAGACTTTAGACTAAAGACTAATACAAGAGACAAAGAAAGACACTACATAATGATCAAGGGATCAATCCAAGAAGAAGATATAACAATTGTAATCATTTATGCACCCAACATAGGAACACCTCCAGACATAAGGCAAATGCTAACAGCCATAAAAGGGGAAGTCAACAGTAACACAATAATATTAGGGAACTTTAACACCCCACTTTCACCAGTGGACAGATCATTCAAAATGAAAATGAATAAGGAAACACAAGATTTAATTGATACATTAAACAAGATGGACTTAATTGATATTTATAGGACATTCCATCCAAAACCAATAGAATACATATTCTTCTCAAGTGCTTGTGGAACATTCTCCATGATAGATCATATCTTGGGTCACAAATCAAGACCCAGTAAATTAAAGAAAATTGAAATCATATCAAGTATCTTTTCCCACCACAATAATATGAGACTAGATATCAATTCCAGGAAAAAAAATCTGTAAAAAATACAAACACATGGAGGCTAAACAATACACTACTAGATAACCAAGAGATCAGGGAAGAAATCAAAGAGGAAATCAAAAACTACCTAGAAACAAATGACAATGAAAACACGATGACCCAAAACCTATGGGATGCAGCAAAAGCAGTCCTAACAGGGAAGTTTATAGCAATACAAGCCTACCTCAAGAAACAAGAAATATCTCAAATAAAAAACCTAACCTTACACTTAAAGCAATTAGAGGAAGAAGAACAAAAAAACGTCCAAAGTTAGCAGAAGGAAAGATATCAAAAACATCAGATGAGAAATAAATGAAAAAGAACTGAAGGAAATGATAGCAAAGGTCAATAAAACTAAAAGCTGGTTCTTTGAGGAGATAAGCAAAATTGATAAACCATTAGCCAGCCTCATCAAGAAAAGAAGGGAGAAGACTCAAATCAATAGAATTAGAAATGAAAAAGGAGAAGTAACAACTGACATTGCAGAAATACAAAGGATCATGATGGATTACTACAAGCACCTGTGTGCCAATAAAATGGACAACCTGGAAGAAATGGACAAATTCTTAGAAAAGCACAACCTTCTGAGACTGCAGCAGGAAGAAATATAAACAGATGAATCACAAGCATTGAAATTGAGACTGTGATTAAAAATCTTCCAGCAAAGAAAAACCCAGGACCGATGGCTTCACTGGTGAATTCTCCCAAACATTTAGAGAAGGGCTAACACCTATACTTCTCAAACTCTTCCAAAATATAGCAGAGGGAGTAACACTCCCAAACTCATTCTACGAGGCCACCATCACGCTGATACCAAAGCCAGATAAATGTGTCACAAAGAAAGAAAACTATAGGCCAATATCACTGATGAACATACATGCAAAAATCCTCAACCAAATACCAGCAAACAGAATCCAAAAGCACATTAAAAGGATCATACCCCATAATCAAGTGGGGTTCATCCCAGGAATGCAAGGATTCTTCAATATATGCAAATTAATCAATGTGATACACCATATTAAACAACTGAAGGAGAAAAACCATATGATAATCTCAATAGATGCAGAAAAAGCTTTTGACAAAATACAACACCCATTTATGACAAAAACCCTCCAGAAAGTAGCCATAGAGGGAACTTACCTCAACATAATAAAGGTCATATATGACAAACCCACAGCCAACATCATTGTCAATGGTGAAAAACTGAAAACATTTCCATTATGATCAGGAAGAAGACAAGTTTGCCCACTCTCACCACTAGTAGTTTTGGAAGTTTAAGCCACAGCAATCAGAGAAGAAAAAGAAATAAAAGGAATCCAAATTGGAAAAGAAGAAGTAAAGCTGTCACTGTTTGTAGATGACATGGTACTATACATAGAATATCCTAAAGATGCTACCAGAAAACTACTGGAGCTGACCAATGAATTTGGTAAAGTAGCAGGACACACAATTAAGGCACAGATATCTCTTGAATTCCTATACACTCATGATGAAAAATCTGAAAGAGAAGTTAAGGAAACACTCCCATTTACCACTGCAACAAAAAGAATAAGATACCTAGGCATAAACCTACCTAAAGAGACCAAAGACCTGTATGCAGAAAACTATAATACACTGATGAAAGAAATTAAAGATGATACAAACAGTTTGAGAGATATACCATGTTCTTGGATTGGAAGAATCAACATTGTGAAAATGACTATACTACCCACAGCAATCTACAGATTCAATGCAATCTCTATCAATCTACCAATGGCGTTTTTCACAGAAGTAGAACAAATAATTGTACAACTTGTATGGAAACACAAAAGTCCCCGAATAGCCAAAGGAATCTTGAGAAAGAAAAACAGAGCTGGAGGAATCAGGCTCCCTGAGTTCAGACTAAATGTTACAAAGCTACAGTAATCAAGACAGTATGGTACTGGCACGAAAAGAAATATGGATGAATGGAGCAGGATAGAAAGCCCAGATATAAACCCACGCACATGTGGTCACCTAATCTTTTTAAAGGAGGCAAGAAAATACAGTGGAGAAAAGACAGTCTCTTCAATAAATGGTGCTGGGAAAACTGGACAGCTACATGGAAAAGATTGAAATTAGAACAGTCCCAAACATCATACACAAAGATAAACTCAAAATGGATTAAAGACCTAAATGTAAAGTCAGACACCATCAAACTCTTAGAGGAAAGCATAGGCAGAACACTCTATGACATAAATCACAGCAAGGTCCTTTTTGAACCACCTCCTAGAGAAATGGAAATAAAAACAAAAATAAACAAATGGGACCTAATGAAACTTAAAAGCTGTTGCACAGCAAAGGAAACCATAAACAAGACCAAAAGACAACCCTTAGAATGGGAGAAAATATTTGCAAATGAAGCAACTAACAAAGGATTAATATCCAAGATATATAAGCAGCTCAATATCAAAGAAACAACTCAATCCAAAAATGGGCAGAAGACCTAAATAGACATTTCTCCAAAGAATTTATACAGATTGCCAACAAACACATGAAAGAATGCTCAACATCATTAATCATTAGAGAAATGCAAATCAAAACTACAATGAGATAGTATCTCACACCAGTCAGAATGGCCATCATCAAAAAATCTACAAACAGTAAATGCTGGAGCGGGTCTGGAGAAAAGGGAAACCTCTTGCACTGTTGTTGGGAATGTAAATTGATACAGCCACTATGGAGAACAGTATGGAGGTTCCTTAAAAAACTAAAAATAGAAATTCCATACGACCCAGCAATCTCACTACTGGGCATATACCCTGAGAAAAGCATAATTCAGAAAGAGTCATGTACTACAATATTCACTGCAGCTCTATTTACAATAGTCAGGGCATGGAAGCAACCTAAGGGCCCATCGACAGATGAATGGATAAAGAAGATGTGGCACATATATATATACAATGGAATATTACTCAGCCATAAAAAGAAACAAAATTGAGTTATTCGTAGTGAGGTGGATGGACCTAGAGACTGTCATACACAGTGAAGTCAGAAAGAGAAAAATAAATACCATATGCTAACACATATATATGGAATCCTAAAAAAATGTATATGGTTCTGATGAACCTAGGGGCAGGACAGGAATAAAGATGCAGAGGTAGAAAATGGACTTGAGGACATGGGGAGGGGGAAGGGTAAGCTGGGATGAAGTGAGAGAGTGGCATGGACATATATACACTACCAAGTGTAAAACAGCTAGTAGTGGGAAGCAGCCACATAGCACAGGGATATCAGCTCAGTGCTTTGTGTCCACCTAGAGCGGTGGGATATGGAGTGTGGGAGGGAGATGCAAGAGGGAGGAGATATGGGGATATATGCATACATATAGCTGATCCACTTTGTTATAGAGCAGCAACTCACACAACACTGTAAAGCAATTATACTCCAATAAAGATGTTAAAAAAAAAGAAATGTAATTGAGGAATCTAAATGGGAGAATAAAAGTCTATGATGTTTATTCATAATTTTGGTCTTTCTGTTGTTCTTTCTTCTGTCCTGCTATTCCAAGATCCCTTCTTTAATTGTGCCCTTTTTGTTTAAAGAACTTCCTTTAGCCATTATTTTAGGATAGGTCTGCTGTAACAAATTCTCTTAGTAGTCTGTTGCTTGGATTGCATAATTTGTGTTATTCTATAAGTTCACTGTTTCTTTCTCCTGTTCTCTCTATTGTATTGTTGAGTACATCCACTGAATTTTAAAATTTCACTTACGGCATTTTTCAGTTCTATATTTTTCACTTGTTTCTTCTTTATATCTTCTATTTCTTTGCCGAGTCTGTGTATTTCTCTGCAGAAATTTTCTATAACTTTGCTGAAATTTTTCCATCTGTTTCAAATGTATTCCTAATCGTGCATTGTAGCATTTTTATGATGGCATCTTTAAAATTCTTGTCAGATAATTAACATCTGTGTCATCTGGATGTTGATGTCTTTTGATGGTCTTTTCTCATTCATGTTGAGATATTCCTTGTTCTTGGTATGACAAATAATTTTCAACTAAAGCCTGTACATTTTGGGTATTATGAGAATCTTGTTCTTACTTATACCTTCTGTTAGAGCAGACCTCTTTTGACAGTGCCACTGCAGGGGAGGAGTGCACTACCTTATTACTGCGAGGATGGAGTGGAAGTCCAGATTTTCCCCTTGGCCTCCACTGACATCCCAAAGGGAAGGAAAGACTCCTTGTTAGGAGTAGGTAGGGAAGGAAACACTACCTTGTTAGTGCTAGGCAAATGTAGGAGTTTAGGCTCCTCACTAGGCCCTGCTGATACCACTCTGGCTGGAGAAGAAGCAAGTCTCATTATGGTTCCCCACATGGTCTCCTCTCAACTGATACCACAGTGTAGTAGACTTGCTACCACAGAGTAATGGTAAAGTCCTGTATTTCTGCCAGGCCTCCTCTGACACTACTCCAGTGCTAAATGGTCATGGGAGTCCAGGTGCTTTATGTGGTCTCCACTGACACCATAGGGAGTGGGGGAAGGTATCTCATTACCTCAGGTGAGGATGAAAGTCTGGTTCCCCACTTGGCCTCCTTGACACAACCACATGGGGCAGGAAGAGGTTGGTTGAGGTGCCTTGTTACAGACTGGCAAAGATAGAAGTCTAGTCTTTCCACTCAGCATTTTCTGAGGGTGGGGGTGAGGCCTCAAGTTTTTGGTGGCATTTTGCGGTGAAGGGGTTATTATCTAAATTTTTTTGTCATTAGGCTGTTCCTTTCCAGTTCCTTTGGACAGAGAGAGCAGGCTTTTGCTGGGACCTCTTTTGACTGCACCCGTTGGTGTTCTTAGGTTGTCAGCTTCTACACTACCCAATATGGAAGACATGAGGCAAAATCAAAACCCTGATGACTTGTGGCCATGTCATTCCTCAGGTCCCAAGGTCCGTACATGGTCTGGTGTGCCTTGTTCCCTTCATGTTACAGAGTCTTCATTTTTTGTTTGTTTTTTAAGTTTTCTTTTTTATATTTTTATCTTATATCAGAGCATACTTGATTAATAATGTTGCATTAGTTTCAGGTGTATAGCAAAGTGATTCAGTTATACATATACACATAATCTATTCTTTTCCAAATTCTTCTCCCATTTAGGTTATTACAGAATATTGAGCAGCATTCCCTGTGCTATACAGTAGGCCCTTGTTGGTTATCTATTTTAAATATAGCAGTGTGTACATGTCAATCTTAAACTCCCAATCTGCAGGCTTCCCTGGTGGCGCAGTGGTTGAGAGTCCGCCTGCTGATGCAGGGGACACGGGTTCGTGCCCCGGTCTGGGAAGATCCCACATGCCGCGGAGCAGCTATGCCCGTGAGCCATGGCCGCTGAGCCTCCGTGTCCAGAGCCTGTGCTCCGCAACGGGAGAGGCCACAACAGTGAGAGGCCCACGTACCACAAAAAAAAAACCCCAAAACTCTCAATCTATCCCTCCCCCCCTTCCCCCCTGGTAACCATAAGTTTGTTCTCTAAGTCTGTGAGGCTTTTTCTGTTTTGTGTTGCTTTTACATATAATGTCTAGGGTTTTTAGGCTTTCTCAGTAGAGAAATAAAATATGCATATTAAAATCTATCAAATATATTAATGCATGTGTATGTATATATATGTATTGTTTTTCTTTGCCCGAATGCCAAAGAAGAAATTATTGAAATGACGTTTGGAACTAGGAGTTGAGAATAAGTAAAGGGTGGAATTATTTTTCATTCTATACTTTCTTCATGGTTGGAAATTTTTACCATGTATATGTATTGCTTATATTTAAAAATTTAAAAAAAAACACTTAAAGCAGTAAATACTTTTCAGTTCCTGTCCTAGATGACTTGTCTTGGGAAATGGAAACCACTGTCCACTCTTTCTTCCAAAAACTATCTCCTCTCCAGGAGTCTATGGCTCCCCTATCTCCTCATTCTCATGCTACTGAACATTCTTTTTGATCTGTTTTGTGGTCTTTTCTAATGGCCCTTAAAACATTGGCACTCCCTAGATTTCAATCTTTGGTCTAACATTTATTGTCTTGCTACAAGTATCCCTAGGCAAGACTTGCATGGTTTTAACCACTGCCTCTATGCTATGGAAGGCCAACTTTATTTCCCTAATCCTGTTTTATTCTCTGACCTCAGATGTCTCATAGGCATATCTATCTTAACTTGTCCCAAACTGAACTCCTGCTCTTTTTTTCAAATCTTCTTCTCCCTCAGCCTATCCATCACAGTAAATGGAAACTTCATCCTTCTAGTTGCTCTGATATAAAACCTTGAAGTTATCCATGGCTCCTCTCTCTCTCCCACATTCCACATGATTTGTTAGCAAGTCCTGTCAGCTCTGCCTTCAAAATTATTTAGAATCTGACCACTTTCTCACCATATCCACTGTTACCACCGCCATCCAAGGTACAAACCATTTCTTGATTGCATTATTGAAACAGGCTCTTAATTAGACTCTTTGTGTCTACCCTTGTCCCCCTACAGCTATTATCCACACAGCATCCAGAATAGTCCTATTAAATATAAGTCAAATCATGTCATTTCTCTAGTCAAAAACCTCATTCTACTCAGATAGTAAAGTCAAAATCCTTCCAATGGGTCTAAGGCCCTATAGGATCTATTTAGCTTTCCCTCTCCATTTCCTCCCTGAACCATCTTCTTCTGTTTCCTCTTTTGATTAATCCTTCTGGCCTCCTTTTTGTACCATGAACATGATATACACATTTCTGCCTCAGGGATTTTCCACTTACCATTTCTTCAGCCTAGAATGATTTCCCCCCAGATATCTGAATGAACAATTCCTTTATTTCCTATGGGTCTCTGCTCAAAAGTCCTTCTCAATGAGGTCTTCCTGGCCACTGTATTTAAAATGTGAAAACCACTTCTCAACCCTCCCTATTCCCCTTTTCTGCTTTACTGTTCATCTTAATGCTCATTACCATTTAATATATTATATATTTTAGTTATATTGATACTGTTTTTCTAAATTACATGAGGGCTGTATCCCCATGCCTAAAACAGTACCTGGCAAATGTGGATACTCAAAACATATTTTCTGAATGAATGAACTAATCAGTTAATCAATAAATGATATCTGGGCTATAGACCAAGAGTCAGAAAATTACAGCCCACAGGTCTGCTGCCAGTTTTGTCAATAAAGTTTTATTAGAACATTCATTTGTTTATGTTATCTATGACTGCTTTCCCAATACAAAGGTGGAGTTGAGTAGTTGTGACACACATCTATGACCTGCAAAGCCTAGAATATTTATTATATGGTTCTTCAATAAAAAGTCCGCCGATCCCTGCTTTGGATTCATAGTCAACTACTTCCTAGATATTGCTCTCTCGATATATTCCAGAAATCTCAAATCCAATCTGCCCCAAACTGAGCTTTTGCTCCATCTTTCTAAAATTTTCCCATTCTGTATTTCTTATATGTATGAAGTAGAGCCCCATCCACACAGTCACCCAAATTTAACTCTATTCATCATACTACTCTAATTTGAAGCAAGGCTTTCCCAAGCCTGCAAGAACAATTTCAAACATTCCAAACTCCTTAATTAGACAAAGCCTAGTCCTTTTAGAACATGGCCACCGTCTGCCTCCAGTCACATCTCTTGCCACTCCTATTTCCATTTCATGTTCCAACAATATAAAATGGTTTGGGGTTTTAGGTCCTTGGGCCTTTGTTCATGCTGAACCATCTCCTTGAAATTTCTTTTCCCTATTTCCCTTTCTTCCCCACTTTAAGTATTGACATAGGTTGTACTTCTCTGCAAGTACCCATCCTTGATAATCCCAAAGTGTCCTGTATATACCCAATAATATCATTGTACCAAAATGATTGGTAAGGCAGCACTGTATAGTGATTAAGTACTTCAACTCTGAGCCACGTACATGGATTTAAATTCTAGCTCTCTCACTAGCTAAATGGCCTTGGGCATGTAACTCTCACATAGCATGTGTTTATTATCATCTTCACATTTCAGCTGAAACACAATGACTATCAGAGAAGTTACAGTGCTCAATGTAACACAGATAATATGGCAGAGAATGTCAATTGTTCTCCAATATCCATTCTCTCCTTCTTTTAGTAAAAGAACTAAAGTCTTAGCTAGGCACATGGCTGCCCCAAACAAAAACTAAATTTCCCTGCTTTTCTTATAGCTAGATCTGACCATGAGATTAAATTCTGATAAATGGTATGTAAATAAAAGTGATATGTATGACTTCCAGGTCATTGCCTTAAAGGAAAGGGTTATATCCTCAGCTTTCTTTCTTTCATACTTCCCAATTGATATAATGTAGAAGATATTTGGTCATGCAGATGAAGCAGCACCTTAGGGATGATGGAACAACAACAAAGAAGTAAGCTGGGTTCTAGCCTTTGTCAAGTCACTGTATCAGGCCTGGACCACCTTGCTGAACTGTTCCAAACCAAGAAATAAATGTCTCTTGTGTTGGAGCCACTGTGGTATCTTAGCAGCCTAACCTGTATCTTACCTAATACAGCTAGTAAGTGGAAGAGCTTGGATTTGAACTGTGCATACCACCTGGACTATATCACCAGTCCCCTCCCCCTGAAGAAAAGTTTGTATTGAATTATGTTCTGCTAGGATGGCATTGGCTGCTAGAAAGCCTAGAGTCAAATGTAGGACCATCCGTAGCAAGTGTATAGGACTTGTCATTAAATATTTCTTGTCTAGCCTCATTCCTGGGTTCATTTTCTATCTGTATCATGATTTTTCATTTGATCTAATTACAATGTACACTACCTCATATTTTACATACCATATAAATATAACACCTTAAATTCTTTAGAATGTTATGGGGTTTTAATAAGTATTGCTTTCCTTATGGTTTAATTGTACATATACCACTTTTATACCTATCATTTTCCTTTGTTTACATGGTTGTCTCCATATTATACTATTAACTCCTTAAAGGCATGTACAATGATATTTTTCTTCTATACCATCTTGCATGGGGTCTGATAATAAAATAGTTGCATGCTCAAGCAATGTTTGCTGAAAGAATGAATTTCACAGGGTCAGAAATGCTATTAAATGTCATTGTGTCATATGGATTTTCCTTCCATTATAACTTGAGCCAGAGAGAAGACACAACTCTAAAAACTGGCTAGAGGAAAGTGTCACATGGTTGGAGGAGTGATGGTAAAGATAGGAAATACATACCTTGACAAAGTGCTCAATTAGGATTTCCACCACAATGTTCTGGAATTTGATGTTCATCATGGCAGCCACAGTGTCCTCCTGAGCTCTCATGAGAGTGGGCCCAAAGATCACCCCCATGTTAGAGGGGGTCATAAGATTCTCTTTGCTGTGCTCACACACACTGCCAGAAGAGAAAGAAAATGATTAACAAGATTTTCTCCAAGACCCCACTGTAACCAAGACTGTGTTAGATGCTTTAGGGGGTAAGAGAAACTAAAAAGTAGAAGAAGAGGAGAGGCCCAAAATATATATGGGAAGAAAAGATTACAAAGGAAGCAACTAGCAAAGAATACAAGATAGCATATAATTAGGGGCCAAACTGAGCCATGGCTAACTTAGTTTGTAGCACTGTAGAAGTCATGAGAAGAGGGGCGGATGGCTATAGTATTTGGAAAGACAGGAGGGAAGCAAGAAGGTATTCCAGGGCAAGAGGTACAGCATGTATAAAGCATATATAAAGAACAAAGCACATAGAGAAAGTGCCTACCAGTCTCACCAGTCAGGAATCTAGTCTCTTCCCCAGCCCTAGCTAGAGAGGCAAAAAACTCAAAGAGCCAAAAGAGATCCTTAAGATTAGCACTTTATCATTGTCCTCACATTACAGATGAGAAAACAGAGGTCCAAAGAAGGAAAGAGATTTGGCTGAAGCCACAGTCAGTTAGCCTGATTAGAGAAGGGCCTCTAATCCCAAATTTTCTGGTCCCTAGTCACTTTCTTTACTTAAATTACCTTAAGTGGCTTCCTATCACTTATAGGACACTGCCAATTCTCTTCAAAGTAGCAATTAAAGTCTTCAGTAACTTGACACATATTTTCAATCCCAATGCACAGCTTGGGCTCTGAAGCTGACCTGGGTTTGAATCCCAACTCTGCCACCCATTAGCCGTGCAACAGTGAATGTTGCTGACCTAACTTCTCTGGGCTTCAGTTTTCCCACTTGCAAAAATAGTATCCACCTCAAACGGTTGTGAAATAAATAGAGCTAAATTGCTTTAGCATGGTATCCTGGAAATATTCCATTAGAAGTATCTGCTGTTATAATGACCTCTCCAGGAGCCTCCATCTAGGCACTGCTGATGTCTGACACTCTTATATACTACACTGCTTAGATGAAGTTTTCTGGCTATATCATGCTGTTTCAGATCTCCGTATCTTTGCTCATGCCATTCCCTCTGTTTAGAATGTCTCCATCCTCCTAGATCCAAAGAATGTCTATCCTTTGAGATTCACTTTAGGTGACATCTCCTTCAGGGCTCTCACAGCCCACTGTCCTCATCTTGATTGACACCATTGGCAAGTCGAATATATTGCAATTTTCTGTTTCTTATCTGCCTTTCCTACTAGGTGGTAAACAACTTCCAAGTGTGTGTGCCTCACACAGAGTAGATACTAATTAATTATTTTTAATAGAACTGAGAGCCTCTAGCACTCTTTCATATAGTACTGGAGGCAGCTAAGTAAAAGGTGTACAGCGCTTTGGTCAGTTTGGCTGTGGGAGTGGGGAGATAAGGGAATGGAACAGCCCGCCACAAACACTAATTTTCAAAACCTGCCCAGGTCAAGTCCCTTGAGAGACTGACCCCATTAATAGGCAGGCTCCTGTCACTAACAAGGTAATTGACAGGGACAGAATCCTTAGACAAATTCTAATGAAGTCTGTTAAGCCCATGACAAAGGCTGGGTGCCATTCAGATGATAATGAACAGCAACTATTCACAGGCCTTTGGTATTGCTAGACTGATGATGGATCCCTTTTAACAGTTTAAATACTTCTGCAATTAACCCTTATTCTTTAGTGACAGAATATTTCAGATGTTAAAATGGAAAAGCAACTCCATGCTGCCACCGAGATCCAGAATGGCTAAACCACTAGTAACAAGGCAAGGACACTTGTGAGACAACAGCCTCCAGCATGTGTAAATGCTTATCTCCTTTTTTGAGCTTTGAAAGAAAGTGACTTTGGTTGAATATGCCAGAGCTCACTTAATCCGCATAACTCCAAAAGGCAGAGTATATTATCTCTGAAGCCTAGTTTCACAGAGGGTAAAGAACTTAGTTAAAGTCAAACAGTTTGTGAATACATGGCAATACAGGGATTCAAACCCATATCTGTTGGGCTCCAAGTCTTACAGTCATCCCATTGCATCCCACTGCCTGCTTGTCTAGTTCCTGTCAAGAAATCAGCCCCTATGGGGGCCCCTTTAGGCAAAAGCCACCTTCTGTTTCTCTGATGGAGGTTCAAGGTATTCCATTTAGGACACTCTTTTCATTCTTAGTCTTCTTATGAGATTTGAAAGGTAATCTATTCTTTGGGGAGGTTTCTTTCCATTTGACATCTCTCCTTTTTTATTATACATTTTGAAAATCATTAAGAGGCATAATTGTGGGTTAATAAGATGAATGAAACCAAAAATAAGGGCATCATGAGTAGTTAATTAGGTGGGAGTTTGTAATATGATTTGGAAGCAAAGAAATCTTAAATTCTTTAGTCCACTTAGACTAAAGAAAATAGATACAACTTCTTTTTTTTAACATCTTTATTGGAATATAATTGCTTTACAATGGTGTGTTAGTTTCTGCTTTATAACAAAGTGAATCAGCTACACATATACATATATCCCCATATCCCCTCCCTCTTGCATCTCCCTCCCACCCTCCCTATCCCACCCCTCTAGGTGGTCACAAAGCACTGAGCTGATCTCCCTGTGCTATGCATCTGCTTCCCACTAGCTACCTATTTTATATTTAGTAGTATACATAAGTCCATGCCACTCTCTCACTTCATCCCAGTTTACCCTTCCCCCTCCCCATGTTCTCAATGGATACAACTTCTTGAACATCAAAATTTAAACCAGAGTAGAGAGAGGTTATAAAAAGCCTCCAGTTTAGGAAAAAATAATTTTGATTAGATGGTTTAGATCAGAGGTCATAAATTAAAATGCCTATAAAAACAGAACTACCTTATGATCCAGCAATCCCAATTCTAGGTATATATTCAAAGGAAATGAAATCAGTATCTCAAAGAGAATATCTGTACTCCCATATTCATTGCAGCATTAGTCACAATAGCCTAAGTATCCTTAGATGGACAAACAGATAAACATATACACACAATGGAATATCAATAAGCTTTAAAAAAGAAGGAAATCCTGCCTTTTGCAACAACATGGATGAACTTGGAGGACATTATGTTAAGTGAAATAAGCCAGACACAGAGTAGAATGGTAGTTGCCAGGGGCTGGGGGAGGGGAAAATGGGGGAGATGTTGGTCAAGAGGTACACATTTTCAGTTATATAAGATGAGTAAGTTTTAGAGATCTAATATATAGCAATATGAATATAGTTAACAATACTGTATTTTGTGCTTGAAATTTGCTAAGAGGGTAGATCTTAAGTGTTCTTCATAGAAAGAAAGAAAGAAGGAAGGAAGGAAGGAAGGAAAGAAAGAAAGAAATGAATGAATGAAAGAAAGAAAGAAAGAAAGAAAGAAAAAGAAAGAAAGAAGGGAAGGAGGGAGGGAGGGGAGAAGGAAGGAAGGAAGGAAGGGAGAAAACGGTAACTATATGAGGTGATAGATATAGTAATTAGCTATATTGTGGCAATTATTTCACAACATATACATATACCAAACATCATTATGGTATATAAGTAATATACCATAAATATATACAATTTTTATTTGTCAATTATACCTCAACAAATATGAACAAATAAAAATAAAAACTGAATAAGTTCATTAAACTGGTTCCATCACTAACACGTTGTATGATTTGGGGCCTATCTTTTTCCATCCCTGGATATCTGTTCCCTCACCTATAAAATGAGGTGGTTATTGGGTAATCTAAAGAGTCTTTCAGCTCTGCCATTCAGTGACTCTAAGAAAGTCCTTCCCTTGAAAATAATGGAAAAAAGAAACAGTCACACATTACACGTCTACTGTTGGAAGAACGTAGAACCATTTATTAAGTATGTCTGCCCTCCCCACTGTAAAGACCACGCCCCCAATACCCAAAATAACCAAAAAAACCCACCCCAAATCCCCAAAAAACAAATTAAAAAAAAAGAACTTGAATCAGAGCAAGCCTCTTGATTCAAAATATGGGAAACTTTAAAGGACAAATGACCTGTTTTCTTTAACAAATAAATTATAAGAAACAAGAAAGAGATGAAGAAGAAACTTACAGATTGGGAACATGGTAAAAACACAGAGGCCCTATCCTATCAAACTTTGGCCTCTGTGTTCTTTATTAGCCCTCCAAGTGATTCTGATACACACAAAAGATTGAGAACTACTGCTATAGATAAGGGATCACCAAACTATGGCCCTTGGGCCAAATCCAACCTGTTTTTGTAGATAAAGTTTTATTGGAGTATTGTTATGCTTATTCATTCACATATTATCAATGGCTGTTTTTGTATTATAAAGGTAGAACTAAGTAGCTGCAACAGAGTCCATATAGCTCACAAAGCCTTCAATATGTATTATCTAATCCTTTCTGGAAAACATTTGCTGATCTCTGCTAGAGATTAAAAGAGACTTAAAAAACATCTGAAAAGATTCCTATGTGTGGACGTTATTTGGATCCTTATTAAAAAAAAAAAATATATATATATATATATATGACATATTTGAGACTACTGGAAAATTGAACACAGAATATTTAATGATATTAAGTAATTATTAACAGTTTGTTTTCAGATGTGATAATTATATTGTGTTTATATGTACAAAGAATTTTCATTTTTCAATATACATACTGAAATATTTATGGATAAAATAATGTCTTAGATTTGCTTCACAATAATATAGGAGGAGGGGAAATGAATAGGGATATAGATGAAACAAGGTTTGCTACGTGTTGAAAATTGTTGAAGCTGGGTGATAGGCACATGAGAGTTCCTTACAGGCATATGAGAGTTCCTTATACTATTCCTTCAGACTCAGGATGCCACAAGGATTTAAAAAGTCCCCCACCCTCCTTCACAAGATTTTGGTTAAAGATTTAAGAGGATTATACCTGGATCAAGGTTGAGTAGAGGCCTTTCCAGCCAGAACGGAAAAAAGCATCTGAAGTGACAAAAACCCTTCTTAAGGACATTATTCCTAGGTACGGCCTTCCCTCTACTATTCAGAGCAACAATGGATCTGCTTTCATCACAGAAATAATGCAAACAGCAAATAAAGGTTTAGGTATAAAATGGAAACTTCACTCAGCATGGACACTGCAATCTACAGAAAGGGTAAGAAGATGAACCACACTCTGAAGAAAATGCTCGCCAAACGATGCCAGGAAACTCATCTAAAATGGAAAAAGGTCTTGCTGATTGCTCTCCTTTGTACACTGGTGGCCCCTAGAAGCGGGCTAGGTATACAGGATACCACTCTTACCTCCTAAGAGTAAAGAAAGAGAAACATTTCTAACACAGGAGGCAAAAATTAAACAGTATGTACAACAGATTGGTCAATTGTTAACCACTGCATGAGTTTGTATTCCACAGGTCTCCCCCTCACCTGGAAGCTCCCTTGCATCCCTTTAAAGCAGGAGACCCAGTGCTGCTGAAAGTGTGCAAAAGAGCAAGGGTGCTTCCCTGGTGGCACAGTGGTTAAGAATCTGCCTGCCAATGCAGGGGACATGGGTTTGAGCCCTTCTCCAGGAAAATCTCATATACCACGGAGCAACTAAGCCTGTGCACCACAACTACCGAGCCCGCACTCTAAAGCCCAAGAGCCACAACAATTGACCCCACGTGCTGCATGTACGGAAGCCCACGTGCTCTAGAGCCTGTGCTCCACAATAAGAGAAGCCTGCGCACCACAACAAAGAGTAGTCCCTGCTCACCGCAACTAGAGAAAGCCTGCATGCAGCAACAAAGACCCAACGCAGCCAAAAATAATAAATAAATTTTAAAAAAAGAGCAAGGATCTGAGCAGCAGCTTGAAGAAAAATGGAAGGGATCCTATGACATTCTTCTTACTACTCAGAAACTTTAAGTATTTGTTCTGACAAGCAGAATGAAAGTTCTGTTTTCTTATTCTTTCTCATACCTTTTATGTACAAAGTTATACATCCATATGCTGATCCTTTTGATAATTCTAACTGCCAGATATGTGGTCAGCTTCCTATTTCTGGGTCTTCAGGATTGCCTTAATGGGTCTTCCCCATACAGGAAATGGTTTGGAAACAACTGGCTACAACAAGTCTCTCTGAAGTACCAGTTCCACACTAGGCTTCAGACTTATTCCCTTGAATTCCTAAGGAAATGAGATCTTTTCTGTCTACTAAAGTTCCAGTTGTCATTCCTCTTACCTCTAACTGGGCCTGTTGCACCAAAATGGCAGACCAAGGGATTGAGATCTTAATCACATAAGACTCGGATCCAGGACTTGGAGCTCAAATATTGTAAATTTGGTATCTACTCCCCAAAATTTAGACACCCCATCTCAGCAGGAAGTAGAATGGTCGTCACCCAGTTCCCTGAAAGATTTGGGGAAAGATAAAACCAAAGTGGGGATTAAAACCGAGTTCCCCTAAAACCAAGTTCCTCTGCTGAGTTTATGATTAACATCTCTATCCAAAATGATTGTTCCCTTTCTAATCTAATATCTGTTCTCCTCAAGATTGAGGAGGATCAAGTAAAAAGCGGGGAGTGAGACCAAGCAGGGCCCTGTGGGGCTCCCAGGCCTCCCCGTTTCTTGTAGGCAAGACTCCAGCCTGCATGACTTTCCCTGTGTTCCAAAGGGAGGGTTTGAACAGCTGCTAATCAAGGGAGAAGCAGCCAGAAAACCACCTGAGGAAAGACTAAAGGAACCAGAGAAGCTCATCAAGATGATTACCTGAGACCAGATTAGAGGAGTGCAGGCCCTACACATAACCTAATCTTGTCAGAGACCCCACCCTTGAACCACTGTTATAAAACCCTTCATCAAATCCTCTGGGGTTGTGACACATAGTTTTTCAGGCACGCACCAGCTGTGTCCCCCTTTGACTAGCAAAATAATAAAGCTATCCTTTTCTATTCACCCAAAACTCGGTCTCCAAGGTTTGATTCGGCACTGGTATACAGAGAAGCTGAGCTTTTGGTAACATCCCAATTCCTGAAGATGATGCCCTTAAGGGCAGACAGCTTTGGTTTCAACCATTGGTGTTATATTATTCATAATTTACTTTAAATACTGCAACATAGCCAGTACAATGTCCTAAATTTCATCAATGTCATCAATTGCAATCACACCATTATTTTAGTATGTACCACTGAGAAAGAAGAAACTTTCACTGTCAAATCATTATGTAATATTTTTGAAGACATTTTAAATAGAAAATAAACTCAACAATGAACATAATTTAACTAAAATGACTACAACATGAGCAGCTATGATCATGTTCATGCATGTAGACGTTATGATAATTAGATAAAAACTGCTATCTGACAACAGTGATTTTAAGAAACAATTGATTCTAAGATGCATCCAGAATTCAGGTTACAATTTGAAAAAGAAAAGTGCCCTTTAGAATGGATGAAATTTGATATATGTGTTTGTTAGTTTTCATGCACACCCTAGGACAGGTCAGTTATGGTTGTAGTATTCTAATTTTAAATGCATATTTACATACTCTAGGACTGATTAATTAGTATTTAAAAGACTCTAATCAGAAGCCAGAGGGGCTACTATAAGCTTCAGCTAACCTCATCTCCAATCAACACCAATGGCTCTGTTAATTAGCATGGTTGGTGGCAAACTGACTTCTCATTGCTTAGATGTGTCAAGATAAATGGATTGTGGATTGGCTAGAAATATTGTATAGACATTCTCAAGCTTTCATTGACAGGTTAGAATAGAGCAATGCTCAATCTTAACATCAGTAAGGTGGGTCAACTAATATTATGAATCTTCAGATGTGATGCAGCATAAGGTACACAAAATCACCTATGATGTGTTCTATCCCCAAAATAGTTAACTTGAATCCATCTAGCCTTAAAATACAACCTCTACTTTATAAGAAATAAAGAAAATAGGGGAACAAGCTGAAAAATACAATGACGAAAGTAGACAAAACTAGTGAGAGAGTGGTGTGGACATATATACGCTACCAAACGTAAAATAGATAGCTAGTGGGAAGCAGCCACATAGCACAGGGAGATCAGCTCGGTGGTTTGTGACCACCTACAGGGGTGGGATAGGGAGGATGGGAGGGAGGGAGATGCAAGAGGGAAGAGATATGGGAACATATGTATATGTATAACTGATTCACTTTGTTATAAAGCAGAAACTAACACACCATTGTAAAGCAATTATACTCCAATAAAGATGTTAAAAAAAAAACAAAAAAGACTCTACAGAAAAACAAATTTTTGGGTCAACTAAGGAAATGTTAATATGCTCTGGAGAGGTAGAACTTGTTGAACTGAAAAAAGGTGGAAATTGTTGAACTGAAAAAAGTTTGGTGTTACTGAACAGCATAACCTCAATTTGGTAAAAAATGTAAATGTGTTTGTGTGGGGTGTGTGTGTATACATAAACACACACCCACACCCACAGAAAGATCCAGAAGAAAAAGCACGAATATATTAATAGTAGTGACTTTTGGATGCTGAAAATAGAAAGCTTTTATTTTTGTTTATTGACTTGTTTTGTTCTTCTATATTTTCCAATCTCTACAATGCAATGGTATTGCTTCAGAAATAACAAGTGCTATTATTACAAAAGTAAGAAGATTCTAATAAGCCTAAGAGCTCACACCCTATAGAATGGTAGCCGAAGCCTAGGATTGCAAAGGGGTCTTGGTCTTGCATTTGGGCATTAGATCATGGGATTTTATTGCCTGAACTACAATTGCGTTGCTGTATTATTATCTCATCTGTTTCAATTTAAACTTTAATGCATGATGCAGTCAGAGCAACTGAAAGGAAAGAGAGCTGAGACTTCACTGAGTTTACAGAACAGGTTGTACAACTGTTTTGAATCTGCTTCGAGATAAATACCTGCGTGAGTGGCAGAATTAGGCCTGAGGCTTGCTTGCATTGTATATGCCACTGGTCATGAGATTGTGGGGGAGGTAACCTGTACCGTTCTCCTACTTCAGATTAATGGAAGCAATAGGTAAAAAGCAAAAAGAATGGAATAATTGGGAATCTCAAATTGGCTGATGTCAATTTGTGTTTGCCAGTAATTAGCCTAGAAAATGGGCCAGCAGTGGGAACACACTAAGAAGGCATAAGTTATGATTATCATATAGCTTATGAAAGCAGTGGTTGGCAGGCAGAAAAATTATGTGAATTTTGAAAGCACATAGATTTTCTTCTCCTGTGTAAATTTCCCTGTTGGAACTAAGCCTATTTTATTTGCATTTTCCCTATAACTCTTGGTTATAAAGATACAAAAAAGTTGAAAGAATGGTACTATGAAAATTAATACTGTCTATACCTAAATTCAGGAATTAACATTTTCCTACATTTGCTTGTTCTCTCTGTATATTTTTTTTCTGAGCCCTTTAGAAGTAAATTGTTTCAACCCTAAATATTGTAGTATTCATCTCCAAATAATAAGCATGCTGTCCTACAAAACCACAATAACATTTTTATACCGAGGAAAATTTATAATAATTCCATATCACCTGATATCCGGTCCATATTCAAATTTTCTCAAATATCATGAAAAAATTATTTTATAGGTGGGTGTTTCAAATCTAGATCCAAAGTTCATACACTGCATTTGTTTCTGTTTCTTTAGCCTCTTAATACAAAACAGTACCACTACCTTTTTTCCCCAGGGCATTGACTTTTATAAAAATTCCAAGCCAGTTGTCTAAAAGAATGTCAAACATTCTGCATTTTTCTATACCCTGTATTTCCTGTAAACTTAAAAGGCTAAATTTGATTGGGGTTGAACATTCTTGGCAAAAATATTTGTTTATGTTGTATACTTCTTACTGTATCCCATCAGAAGGTAGATAAGGTCAGTTTGTATCATTATTAGTGATGCTAAATTTGATCAATTAATTAAGGTGGTATTTGCCAGATAACTTCATTGTAAAGATATAGTTTCCATTTGTAATTAGTAAGTAATCTGTGGGTAATACTTTGAAACTATATGAATATCTTGTTCCTGAAAATTCTTTTACTCAGTGGTTTTGATCCATGCCTGAAACAGGGTGCTGAGGTTGCAAACTCGAAGTTTTTCTTTTTGCTTTCTTTCTTAAGTGTAGTTGATTTACAATATTAGTTTTAGGTGTACAACATAGTGATTCAATATCTTTATAGATTATACTCCATCCAAAGTTATAAAATATTGGCTATATTCCCTGTGCTGTACAATATATTCTTGTAGCTTATTTATTTTATAAATAGTACTTTGTACCTTAGTCCTCTACCACTATCTTACCCCTCTCCACTTCCCTCTCCCCACTGGTAACCACTAGTTTGTTCTCTACACCTGTGAGCCTGTTTCTGTTTTATTATGTACATTCGTTTGTTTTATTTTTTAGATTCCACATATAAGTGACAACATACAGTACTTGTCTTTCTCTGCCTGACTTATTTCCTTAGCATAATACCCTCCAAGTCTATGCATGTTGTTGCAAATGGCAAAATTTCATTCCTTTTATGGCTGAGTAATATTCCATTGTATGTATATATACCAGCTGCTTTATCAATTCATCTGTTGATGGACACTTAGGCTTCCACATCTTGGCTTTTGTAAATAATGCTGCTATGAACACTGGGGTGCATGTATATTTTTGAATTAGTGTTTTGTTTTCTTTGTATATATACCCAGGAGTGGATTATATGGTAATTCTAGTTTTTGTTTTTTGAGGAACCTCCAAATATTTTCAATAGTGGCTGCACCAATTTACATTCTCACCAGCAGCATACTAGGATTCCTTTTTGATGACAGTCATTCTTTTTGTTTGTTTGTTTGTTTAGCAAGAAGAAAAGAGTTTTATTTATCACTATGGATGATAAATGAAACAATGAGTAAATAAAATTATACTTTTAATATTGATTTACAGTATTTCAAATATCTCTGGGTGTTTATATTTAATCTACGTATCCATTCAGACTTCTTAAAATTATTTTCATGAGCTAATGATCCACACAGAATTTAAAAATTCACAGTATCCTTCAATTTTGTTTATTTTATTAAAATCCAGTCCTCGATCTAATTGCATTTCTTTTCTTCTTTAAAATATAAATAGTGGCACTTAAAATAACACTAACAATTGCAACAGATCCAACCACTGACAATACCAAGGTAGAAATGTTAACTCTGGGATTTGGA
The DNA here is from genome assembly GCF_964374135.1 of Grampus griseus. Lineage (NCBI taxonomy): Eukaryota > Metazoa > Chordata > Mammalia > Artiodactyla > Delphinidae > Grampus > Grampus griseus. The sequence continues at coordinate 56,869,874 of NC_138999.1, forward strand.
TGACTTTCACCACGACTGGTGATCTGCTTGAGAAATAAACAAAGCTACTTGTGTAAAGTTGGATACTTTTGATGTCAAATTGCTTTAATCCACATTTTGAATGGCAATGAATATGTGGGTTTCATTTTCTTCTGAGATATTTCCTGGTTTGAATGCAAAGGTTTCCTTGGAGTTGGCCTCATTTGGTAGCAGATCAGTAGTGTTTACTTGCAGAGCATGGTCAAAATTATCCCTTAGCTCCAAAATTAGCTCCAGAATGTTTCCACTTATTCTTATGATATACTGTTGAACTTAGGGGAAAAAGTTACAAATTAAGTAGGAACTGGAGCATCCATTTAAAATTCCTTTTTATTAATTTTTCTCAAAAATATTTAGTTATGTCAAGCTTATACTCATATCCAAAGCCTTATTTATTTTTCTATAAAAGCTGAATTCTGATTTTTAAACTCTGCCAAATGCTACCTTCTCTGTATGAAAAGTGGTAGCAGGTTATAATGTGTCACATTTGATTGATTCAAAACATGAGATTATAAAATTAATACTTTTCTGAGCTATCAATTAAAAATTATTTTCCTCTTACTCATCCTTACACCCTTGCTTTTGCAATGAGTACCTTTCACTTAATCAACGCTGCATGACACTTTGTCCTTACCATTTACAACATCAAAATCATCTGGTGCTGTCCATGTTTTTTTAATAATTTTAATTGTAGTATAGTTGCTTTACAGTGTTGTGTTAGTTTCTGCTGTGCATCAAACTGAATCAGCTATACGTATGCATAGATTCCCTCTTTTTTGGATTTCCTTCCCATTTGGTCACCACAGAGCAGTGAGTGGAGTTCCCTGTGCTATATAGTAGGTTCTCATTAGTTATCTACTTTATACATAGTAGTGTATATATGTCAGTCCCAATCTCCCAATTCATCCCACCACCCCCATGACAGGTGTGAGGTAATATCTCAATGTGGTTTTGTTTGCTTTCTCTGATTATTAGCAATGTTGAGCATCTTCTCATGTGTCTGGTGATCTGTATGCCTTTGTTGGAAAAATATCTATTCACGTCTTCCCATTTTTTAATCGAGTTGTTTTTTTCAATATTGAGTTACATGAGCTGATCATATATTTTAGATATTAACCCCTCATTGGTCATATCTTTTACAAATATTTTCTCCAATTTGGTAGAATGTCTTTTTATTTTGTCAATGGTTTCCTTCGCTGTGTGAAAGGTTATATGTTTAATCAGGTCCCATTTTTTTTGTTGTTCTTTTTTTTTTTTTGCTTTTGTTTACTTTGCCTTAGGAAACAGATCAAAAAAACCATTGCTACAATTTATGTCAAAGAGTGTCTTGCCTATGTTTCACTCTAAGAATTTTACAGTATCTGCTCTTACATTTAGGTCTTTGATCCATTTTGAGTTTATTTTTGTGTATGGTGTTAGAGAATGTCCTAATTTCATTCTCTTACATGTTGCTGTCCAGTTTTCCCAGCACCATTTATTGAAGAGACTGTCTTTTCTCCATTGTATATTCTTGCCTCCTTTGTCATAGATTAACTGACCATAGGTGTGTGGGTTTATTTCTGGGCTGTCTATTCTGTTCCATTGATACATGTGTCTGTTTTTGTGCCAAGAACACACTGTTTTGATTACTGTAGCTTTTTGAAAACTAGTTTTTCTAATTCTATCATTCCTCCCACACTTATTAGCTGGTATTCTTCAGTAATAAAGGGCTTTCCTTACTCTAACTACCTCCCATGGATTTTTATTTATTCAAAATGTTATTATCAAATACAGCACTCATTGTTTTTGATGTTTCGGTTGCTCCAGATGTAATCAGTGTCAGCCTTTTCAAGCAGATTCCTGAATCTTTGTGACATGACCCTATTAGTGCATGAGCTCTTCTTTGCTTACAAAGGTATACTTGATCCAAGACTCACCTTGTATTTTCCTTGCCCCAGACCTGGAATCAGCCAGTTCTCTAAGAAGACTTGGCACTTTTGAGAAGGGAATGTTATTTAGAGACAAAAGATCTGGGCACTACATGTGTTTATTGCTTTCTTGGGTAGAATCATCTCAAGACTCGTTAAGTGAATAGAAGATTTTGTTGTTTTGTTTTTAAATCATGAGTTCATATTGGCATTCTCAATTCAACTTTACCATTAGAGAATTTTTTTTTCTTTACATCTTGAATTTTGTATCCACATCTCTTTTTCTTACACCATAAACCTTGGCTTCTGATAATATTAATATATTTACTATTTTTTACTTTATCCTTATGAGATACATATACATAAAATAATTTCAAGTTATAATTATAATATTACTAGTACTAATAAACCTACTGGCTGATGCTTACAACTTTTTTTGCAGTTTTTCCTGTTTTTAGAATATATTTCATTAGCATGAATCAGAGGCTGTGTTGACAAGTTAGATGAAATAACTGTTTTCTCTGTATGACTATGCTATGAATTTGATAAACATTTAGATTCATTTGATTTTTTGCATTCCATTTTAGGGTTTGTAATGTTTTCCTTTTCATTTAATTTTACTTTTTGGATACCTAAAATATTAATATGGCTCAAAAGTCAAAACCATAGAAGGAGGACTCAGAGGAATCTAGCTCTCATCCTTGTCCCTTCCACCCTAGTCACCACCTATCCCCTGTAGAAAAGAAAAAAAAAAGAGAAGCCTCAATTAAATATAGTCAGGAGACCAGAAGGGGGAGCTCTTATACCCTGCCATGATAGCAGAGCCCAACAGGAAGAAAACAGATTTTTCTTTCCTGCCAAGGACCCAAGCCAATGAAAAGCTATGGACTCTTTGTTTACTATAGCCCTCCCAACTTCCTTTTCCCCTCTATAAAAGCGTTGTCCTTCCCTTGTCAGGTGAGGACTTGCCCATTGTTTGGCATGATTGCAGATTCCAAATTACAAATCTCTGCTCATCCCAAATAAACCCACCTTTGCTGAAGAAATATCTGGTAGTCTATTTCAGGTCAACACCTCCATAGTAACCATTTTCATTAGTTTGTTTTTATAACAGCTTTATTGAGATATATTTCATGTACCATAAAATTTACCCTTGTAAAAGGTACAATTCAGTGGTTTTTAATATATTCACAGAGTTGTCCAACAATCATCACTATCTAATTCCAGAACACTTTCACCACTCCAAAAAGAAACCCTGTAACCATTAGCTGTTACTTCCCATGTCTCAGTCCTAGGCAACTATTAACCTACATTCTGCCTCTATAGATTTGTCTTTTCTGGTCATTTCATAAAAATGGAGTAATGTAATATGTAGCCTTTTGTGTCTGGCTTCTTTCACTTAGCATAATATTTTCAAGGTTCATCCATATACTTGATTCCTTTTATGGCTGAATAATTTTCCATTGTATGTTTATACCATATTTTATTTTTTCCATTCAGCATTTGATGGTCATATGGGCTGTTTCCACCTTTGGACAACTATGGATAATGCTGCTATGAATATTTGTGTACAAGTTTTTGTACAGAAATTTGTAATGCATCTGGAAATCACTTCAAAAACAAAATTCATATTTTCCTCATTCTTTTTAATGACTATATAATACCACATTGCTTGAATATACCATGATTTACAAAACTAGTCACTTATTGTTGAATATTTATGTTGCTTCCAATATTTTGTTACTAAAAATTACACTGCACTGACACAAACTTGTGCATATGTTGTTTTGTATTTGTGGAGGTATATCTTCAGAGTAGATGCCTAAAAGTGGAGTTGCTGGGTTAAAGGATAATTGAAAATGCAGATTTGTTAGATATTGCCAAATTCCCGTCCTGTACGTCTGTGTTTGTATTGCATTAACACCAGCAATGTGTTGGACTCCCTGTGCCCCAAAGTCTCATAAACAGAATGTGGTCAAGCTTTAGGGTTTGCCAATAAATGGTATCTCAATGTAGGTTTAATTTGCATTTTTCTTATTACAAGTTAACTTGCACAGTTTTTCACATATTTAAGGTTATTTGTCATTCTAGTTCTGTGTTTTGTGTGTCTGTGTCTATTGTTCCTTTTGTTCTAAGGATTTTGAGGAGCAAGATTCTTCAAGTAAGGTAGATGGCCAGCCTTTTGGTGGAGGGAGGTAGGTGTCTCTCACTAACTGCTAGTAGGAGAATCTTCAATTGAATCCTTGGCTCATGTCACATATTAAGACTCTTAGAAAGTAAGAGCTGGAAGAACACTTTGAGATTAGCTATTCCAGTCCCCTCATATTATAGATGACCAAACTGAGGCCCAGAGAGTAGGATGGACTTTCTTTAGGTTCATAGCAAATTAGCAATAAAGCTGAAATTTGAACCCAAAGTCCCTTTTCCCCGGGCAACTTCAAATTAACAACATGTGCTGATTTTTGTACTTTACGGAGATTATCATAAACAATTTTTTGGAAAGAAAATGCTTTTTAATGTTTGCTATTAGCCCAAATTACAAACATTGGCAATAAATATAAAAGCTATTGTCTTGTTAATTCTGCCTATTTGTCTGCAATATTGGCTATAGACGTATTAAAAAAAAACTCCAAAACAAAAACTTAGAATGTCAGAGTTGGTCAGATCTTGGAGAGATATTATCATATCACAGGGGAACCTGAGGTCCAGAGGTACAGAGTGATCAGGATTTATTACAGCAGGAGGCAAAGAGGGCCATTTAACCTTCACTAAGGGCCTCAATTTTAGGTGTTTTGAGATATTCTCCAAATGAGGTTAAAATATCTCATCAATGCATTTATGAGTGTGCTGATAGCTTTATTTTGTTAAACACAAACACTTAAAAGGCATCACAATTTTTCTAAGCTTGTTGTCTCACTTATTTACTTTTTAATACACCAGGAGTGGTCTTAAGAGAGACCTGCCCGCGGTCATCAAGAAAGCTAGTAGCAGAACTGACACTAGAACCCAGGTTTGCTGACTCCTGGACAGAGTATTTTCTGCTGCACCATACTGTTTCCTTAGAGCAGCTAGCCTTTTATGAGTCAAGTAAATTCATCTTTATTCACAACATTGAACCTTCATGCCAGGAAGCACCACAGTGGGGCACACATGCCCTTACACCCACCCATCTTAGAGCCTATCACCAGACCTACTCTCTGGAATGCTGCTATCTGTTCCTACATGCCACACCCAAGCAAAGAAGGTGACCATAATCATAACTCCCATGTCTTGAGAACTTCCTATGTGCCACGTACTTCACCTGTGTTCATTCAAATCCACACAACAGTCTTATGTGGTAGGGAATACTACTCTCATTTTATAGATGATCAAACAGGTTAAGAGAGGTTTTCCTAAGATTACACAGCTGGGATTTGAACCCACGTTTATCTGACAGCAAAGCCTGTGCTCAGCCACCATTCTACCTGGTGTTACCATTCAACTGAGACAACCCCTCAACTAAGATGCATGATGACCCTGAGAGGATATATATAAGGGTAAAGGGAAAACTGACTTTCTCACAGAGCACTCAGACTGCCCAGGATGAAGCAGTTGGGGGCTGAGACTTAATGAGCTGACAGACAGTTAATCTGCAGTGCTACCATGTGGGCCAGCCCTCTAATAGGAACTCTTCCTGAAAACCTAGAAGTTACTTACTTGACCAAGTGTCTTATAAGAAGTTCCAGCATCTCTCTGTTCTTTTCCGGTAGCTTATATACCAAGGAATGAATAGCTCCCAGCCGATAATCCAGGTTGTCAGACTCTGAGAGAGAACAGAGAGATAGTTTTGCCTTCTGGGCAACTGGATCAAGCAAACTCTCATACATATACACACAGGCACACACACACATGTGCACATGTGCACACAGACACAATCAGAGACACATAGAGTCAAATAGATGGAAAGAGAGAGATATATAGACACAGGGACACAATGACAAAGAGAGACCAAGAAACAGACACTGAAAGAAAGAGAGGGAGGGAGAGAGACTGACTAAAAGATAAAAACATAGATTGAAAACAAAGAAATAGGCCTAGAAAGATGAAGAATTAGAAGAGAGAAGAGAAAAGAAATATGAGTAGAGAAGACAAGACTGTCTCAGAGCAAGTCAGAATTCTGGATACAGCAGGTTGCTCCTAAAGTTCCACACGTAAACTTCCAGCTGGAATCCCTTGCCCACCCACTTTCCTTGTGGAACTAGGAGGTATGCTTCTGCCTCTGGGTTCCTATGAAAATCACTGAGAGACCTCAGAGTAAAGATCAAAGCTCTCTTGCCTCAACAAATATTCATTATGAAGACAAATCCCCTGACTCATTTTCCTGAATACCATACAAGGCATAATGCAGAAGAGTCACATCAAGGTAGGGAGGGATACTCATACAGTGGCCTCAGTCAAAACTTTTAATGCTTCTTCAGCTGCCAACTTTTTAAGTGATTCCATATGCCTTATTTCCTGTGTACCCTTCCACCCTCACCATTGGTCTTATCATCTAAAAAAATGTGATGCTAGCACTAAAAGATTAGGAATAATAATTCACAACACAATTGAAAAGCATTTGAAAAGGCAAAGTGCTGAAAACATGCTGAAATAGTAACTGTAATGGAAACATTTTGCTGTCCCCTGGCAATGTGAGCCATCTTGTTCTGATGTAAGAGGCAAAATCAATCAATAAAATCCTCAGACCTGTCATATCCCTCGTTAGCCAGTTTTCTCCAATTCACTCAACTAACATTGATTTATGAAAAATAATACAACACTTGAGTTAGCAAGTAAGAATACTCTCATTTGACAGTGGACAAAATCTGTGTATATGTTTGTTTTTTCCCTCACTTTCCCTCAAGCAGTCTTCTAGGCTTGTTGCTGTAAATATTACTTAGAAGCGAGGACAACACAATTAACTAAGTAACATAAATACTTACTGGCAGCAGAGACCAGCTCTTTGTGAAGTCTATAGGTCATGACAGGTTCAGAAAGATTCCTGAAATTAATGAAGACTGTAAGTTCCTTTGGGGAGGGAGTAGCAAGGCCTTAGATGCGCAGTTCTGTGAGCAGCAAGGCTGAAGTTTCTGAGCTCCACAGATTAATGACTACATACATTTCTCTCTTCATCTGAAACTTTGTCAGAGGAATCCTAGTTGCTAGTAATTTGACAGAAGACCTATAAAAGTATGAGCTGAGACCTTGTGCAGGGTCTCCAATTAGTTCCCCAAAGTGAAAAGAGGCACAAATCAGTCCTGCAAAATTCCAAAGTGGACCCACTATGAATGCTACTATGAAGTCCTTACAGTTGGATAGTTCCTCAGTTTCCAAAGTGCTTTTTTTTTTTTTTTTTGCAGTACACGGGCCTCTCACTGTTGTGGCTTCTCCCGTTGCGGAGCACAGGCTCCAGATGCGCAGGCTCAGCGGCCATGGCTCGCGGGACTAGCCGCTCCGCGGCATGTGGGATCTTCCCAGACCGGGGCACGAACCCGCGTCCCCTGCATCGGCAGGCGGACTCTCAACCACTGCGCCACCAGGGAAGCCCCCAAAGTGCTTTTATATCTGTCCTCCCATTTGATCCTTCCAAAGATCCTGTGAGGTGAAGCAGTAATTCAAATACCCATTTAATGGAGGAAATTGAGCCTCAAATAGGTTTCTTTATTTAGTCAAAAAATACTGGCTGAGGGACTTCCCTGGCGGTCCAGTGGTTAACACTCCATACTTCCACTGCAGGGGGAATGGGTTCAACCCCTGGTTGGGGAACTAAGATCCCGCTTGCTGTGTGGTGCAGCCAAAAGAAAAAAAATGTTGGCTGAGCACCTACTTGTGACTGGCATTGTGCCAGGTATTGGGGATCCAGATGAATTAGACATAGTCTAAACCTCCAAGGAGCTAATAGTCTAGTTGAGGAGAGTTCCATATACAAAATGTAGGTGATGCATGGCTCAGAGGAAGGAAGTAATACACTAATAATAATAATAACAAACTATCCACTGTTCTAAGTGGTTTATATATATTTACTCACTTAATTCTCATGACAACCCTGTAAGGTAGATATTGTTATTATCTCCACTTTATAGATAAGGAAACTGAGCTTCAGAAAAGTTAAATAGTTCATCCTAGACCACACAATTAGTAAGTGGCAGAATTTAGCAGTCTGTCTCAAGTCCATGTTCTTAATCACTACTTTATACTGCTTGCCACTGCTATTATTGTAGTAATCTAGGTGAGAAATAATAAAGGCCTAAACGAAAATAGTGCCATTAGGGATAGAAAGAAAATGTGAGAAGAGTCATTTGAAAGACATTAAAGACAGAGCTTCAATAATTGCATATGCTGGTGACGGAGAGAGTAATCTGGTTTGGGTGACTGAATAGATTAGAAATTGATTGAGAGGGAAGTGGAGATGCTATGTCAGAAGGGTTTCTGGGATAGCCAAAGGCAGATGTTTATTAGGAAGATGGATGGAGTGCCTTTCTAGATCTGAGAAGTAGATGTGGAAATCATGAGCCTAGGAGGGTGATTAGAACCATGAGAACAGATACCACTGCTCAAGGAAAGATGACAAACTGGCAGCCAACAGCTACATGAGACCTTTCAACAATTCTTCCCTGTCCAGAGTAGTGTGTAAAAAAGAAATGGAATTGAATGAGTCATCAGAATACGAAAAAATTGTATATTACACATAAAAGTCAATATTGTCTGCCTCTATTGAAAAACTGAAAGATCTGTCTATATTGGGTCCATATGGTTATTTGTGGAAGTAAAGAATATTGCTGTTTATATATAAACAAAGGGATTGCTATGCAAGTAAAGGTTTTATATGCAACATGTTTAACATAAAAGCAGTCTACTTCAGTCATTTTCATGTCCTGGCTCTTGTGGATATTTGAATTTTCCATCCCCTCAGTGTAGTAAAAAGAGAGGAAAGCCCTAGGAAATACCAGGTAGAAAGTCCATAAAAGGGACTTCTAAAAATTGTCAGAGGTGAGAGAAAATCCAAAAGTAATGGATTAGCAGAATCGAAAAGAAGAAAGTTTCAAGGAGGGCTTGTTAACAGCTTCAAATGCTACAAAGAGGTCAAATAAGGTAAAGGCTGACAATTGTCCATTGTGTTTAGAATTGAGGGAATCACTGGTGACCTTGGCAAGAGCAGCTTCAGTAGAGCAGAGGGGGCGGGAGTCAGACTGCAGTGGGTTAAGGAGTAAACTGGGACATTAAGAAGCAGAGACAGGGAGTGTATATTACTTCATACACTGAAGCTAGATTGGGAAGGGGTGAAATATCTCACTAGGCAATCTCATCTAAGCTCCTGACTCCAATTATCATCTACACTGTTGATGATTCTCAATTTTTTAGCTCGAGCCCAGAATTCTTGAGTTTCATTCCTATATATTTCCTATATATCAAATTGCCTACTTAAAATTCTTCTCCTGATTTCTTCAAAGACACCCAAATTTGACATATCCAAAACCTAACTTGTCATATCCCTCAAATTTAGTCATTTTCTTATGTTTCCCAAATCAGTAAATGTATGACCATCATTTGGTTGTATGGGCGGGAAATGTGGAAGCCATTCTTTTATCTCCCTCTCCTCCATCTTCATATCCAAGTTTACTCCCTAAATCTCTTGAATATGCTTATTTCTATCTATCCCCACCGCTACTCCCTAGTCCACACAGAAGCATCATCTCTTTCCGGGACCACAGCAATAGCTTGCTAATTGGTTTCCACCTCTACTTATTTTGCCTCTCTCTAATCTCATCTCTCTATGTTTTTCTCAAAATGCAAATCTCATCATATAACCTCCTGCTTAAAAATCTTTCAATATATTCTCATTCCTTTTAATACAAATTCATACCCCAATTCTTAAAATGTCCTAAAAGCCCTTGTATGATCTGGCCCCTACATATCTCTCCCTCCCTGTCTACACTCAATACTCCACGTAAACTGGTACATGTAGTTTCTTAAAAGGGTCTTCCTCTTGCTTCAAAGTCTTTGCATATGAAGTTATTTCTGTCTGGAAATGCCTCCCTCCATCCCCAGTTGACTCCAAGTTATAATTCAAACATCATTCCAAACTAAAAACCAGAATAAGTTAGGCCTTCCTATTATATGACTGCATAGCACCTTGCACTTTTCCTTCAGAGAACTTATCATAGCACATTATATTTGTATAATTATTTGTCTTTTGTCCACTTCACTGGACTATAACCTTTTTAAGGTCATATCTACTCACAACTGTATGGCTACTGCCAGACACCATGCTAGGCATAGAGTAGGTCAGGAAATGTTTACTGAATGGTTTAGTGAACGGTAGAATAAATGAATGCAAAGAGATGTGTAATGTTGGAGCATATTTACATGCTGAGAGGAAAAAGCCTGTTGAATGAGAGAGGGTAAAGATACAGAAGAGAGAAGGGATGTTTTTTACAGTAATTTTCTAGAAGTGTTGGAGACAAGGGGTGAGTTAGGTGCCTAGAACACAGATGGAGGAAGTCCACTATGAAAATACTGACACATTTAAGAAATCTAAAGGGTGTTGACTGGCTAGTACATATTAAATGTTCATGGATAAGACACTTAAGAACAAATATCTCTTATTGGGGGTACAGGCCACTCAAACTTTCAGGCTCGATCTTCTCATCTTTCAAAAGAGCTACACTGCTTGTTATGGGATAAGCTGGGAAAGACGTACTGTGGGAGGGACTTACTCTATATAAATCTCTGAAAAAACTAACTCCTTTTAAGGAGGCTAGAGACACAGAGTTATTTACTTGCATTATTCTCATCATCACGAGTCTCCTGAAAGTATGCATAGCAGATTGCTCTGTCTTTCTTAAATTACCCAAGCAACTCCAAGAAGGCCACAGCCCCTGGGCAGTGGGGAATAGGGGAATAAGGTGCTCCAATACCAGTGGCCTTATAAGTCAGAGATACTTAGGTTCAAATAATATGAGCCACGATCATGAATATCACTTAATGGGGGAGGGATATGATTTAATTTCTTCATCTGTAAAATGAGTATGGTAACACCTACCTTATAAGATTATTGTGAGAAAAAAACAATGATATTGTCAACGTAAGCAACTAGAACACAGCCTAGCACAGAATAAACCCTCCAACACCAGTGCTTTTCTTCTTCGGCATATGCAGGAGAAATACCCCTGGAAAGAGCATTCATGTTTACTTAAAGTTCTAAGATGATGCTACAGCAGAAGGTCATTTAATAGCAATATCTGGGACCCAATCTATTTTGGATTAATGACATTTCCCATAGCTAAAGTACCTATCTTAATGTCTAAAGAGTACAGTAATTGAAAAGAAGACATTTTACCACATAAAGTATGGTGCATACATGGGACATAGAAAATGGTAAGAAATGAATGACTTTAAAAAGTGCATATGTCACAAATATTTTTACGTAATATAAATCTATGCCAATAAACTGAATGATATATTCATCATCATTGTGCATCCCCAAATTTTGCTTGTAAGTTAATTTTTTTCCCGACTGCCATCACTTCATTCAGTTCTAACATTTTTATGGTTGTAGTTTTTTGGTTTTTATTGCCATTTTAACAAAAGACATACAAATACACAAATTATGTTTGTGTAAATGCAATTTAATGTTTCAAAATGGTTATTATCCACCAAAACATGTTAACAACCTTGAAATGTCACAACTCTTGATTTTACTAGTGAGTCCATTTGTGACATCACCCTATCTGTGCACAATGGCAAAACTTCAATTATTTTAAGGGCGTGATTTTTAAATAATCTTTTTTAAAGCCAATTTTCTTCAAAAAAGCCATATTTCAATAACTATTCTATTATTTTAATGCTTCCCTCGCTTAAATTCCCAAATTTTAAAAAGTCTCCTAATGCACATTCTTCTTTGACAGAAATTTTTTTCACTATTTTTTTCTTTAGCAATCCTATCCAACCTCCCAAAATTGGGACCACATTAACTCCAATCTCCATCCAGAAATATTTCATCAACTCTGAAAAGGAATGTTCCAAATCATATCAGATATACCTGAGGTAGAATTTCAAGGAGCTGGTGATTGTCTTAATGTCCCAGTCACTATTATGAAAATCAACATCTCCTGGACATTTAGGATCTATTTGAGAAGAAAAAAATGAGAAATAAGTTAACATTCCACAAGATCTTACATTTTATCTTACATTTAAAGTGCATTAATTAAAAGATGGTTACTCTAACCAGTTTTCAAAAGATGAAAACTTTACAACAAACATGTTTTTGAGGTCTCAAAAATTCCCTTATATTCCAGCTAGGGATGTAAGGAGCTTGGAAGCCACCTCTTTCATTCACACAATAAGAAAAAAAAATGGAACAAACTGAAAGTCAACTCCTCTTAGTTCCATCAGAGAACTGAGGTCATAGGGCAAACTGAATAAACAGACAGGCACATACAGAGAATCAAAACTTATAGAGCAGAAGCCCAAGGTTAGAAAACTCCTTGGGAAACAGTACAGGGCTAGGAAAACCCAATCTGTAATTGGCAAATTGCTAGTGGCTCAGTGTGGACAAGATTGAGAGTTAAAAATTTTAAGCAGGCCCAGTCCTAGGGGACTCCCAAGTTTTTGTGAGTTTTACCTCCAGGAGCCCTATCAGGTTCTCACAGTGAAGATCTGAGAAAAATTCCCTCATGTTACTGTAATTCTGAGAAGGGGATAAGAAAATTAGCCATTTAAAAATATGCACAGAGCATTTCATTCTTCTTAATAAGGCCTACCCTCAAGAGAAACTACTTTAACAGAGCTTAACTGACCTGGGAAGGGGGAAATTTCCCAATTCCAGATATGAAATCCCTTCCTGTCTCTTCCAAGGGAGAAAACTGAAACAAAACTGAGAAATGCTTGTGAAAGTCACAGGCCAGAAGTACAGGTTCACTAAAATACTGACACATAACTGTAGAATTGTAGAACACTACCCCTGCCCTCACACCTTACCACCATATCAACAGGCTTCCTGGATAATAACAAGGGAATATGACTAAAAGAATTATTCTTCTCAGACAATATTTAAGAAGTCTCTAGGGAAAACAAAAGACAAGAGAGGAAATAAAAACAAGGACAGCAGAGGTAAGTTTAGCCCCTGAGACCTACAGTTACAGCAACCAAAAAACACAAGCTAAACTCTAGTCAGATAAATAAAACCTCATGCTAAAGACCCATTTACCTCAGTTCCTTTTACCCATAATGTCTGGCTTGCAACAAAAATTACAAGAAAACACTAAAAGACAAAAAAAGTTTCAAGAAACACAGAAAGCATCATAATAAGACTCAGATATGGCAGATACTTTATAATTATCAAACTAGGAATTTAAAACAACTATGATTAATATACCAAGGACCATAATGGGTAAAGTGGACAACATTAAAAAAAGGAGTTGGATTAATGTAAGCAGAGAGATAGAAGCCTTAAGAAAGAATCAAAAGGAAATTTTAGAAATCAGAAACACCATAACAGAATGAAGAATTCCTTTGATGGACACAGGTGAGAAAATAATCAGTGAACTTGAAGATATGTCAGTATAAACTTCCAAAAATAAAATGCAATGAGGAAAAAAAAGAAAGAAAGAAAAAGACAGAAGAGAATATCCAAAAACTGTGGGACAATAACAAAAGGTGTAACATACATGCAATGGGAATACTAGAAGGAGAAGAAAGAGAAAAAGGAACAGCAGAAATATCTTAAGCAATGATGACTGAGAATTTCTGAAAACTAATAATAAACACAAAACCACAAATCCAGGAATCTTGGAAAACACCAATCAGGATACATATCAAAAGAATCTACACCTAGGTATTCCACAATCAAACTGAATAAAACCAAAGACAAAGAAAAAATCTTGATAGAAGCCAGAAGAAAAAAACACCTTACTGAAGGAAGAGCACAATAAGAATTATTCCAACTTTTCTCAAGAAACCATGTAAACAAGAAGAGAGTGGAATGAAATATTTAAAGTGTTAAAAGGAAAAAAAAGACCAGCCTGAAAGAAAGAAATTACCTTTCAAAGATGAATGAGAAATAAATACTTTCTCAGATAAACAAAAGACAATAGAGGAAATAAAAACAAGGACAATTGTTTGATCTACAAATCTACAATTTGAGAAAATTTGTCACCAGTAGATCTCCCTTGCAAGGGATGTTAAAAGAAGTTCTTCACAGAGAAACCTATAGGTCAATAATTCATATTTACATAAAGAAATGAAGAGTATTAGAGGAGGAATAAATGAAGGTAAACAAAACACTATTACTCTTATTATTAACTGGTCTAAGAGATAAAAGTTTAAAATAATAGCAACAATGTATTCAGTGATTATAGCTTATGGAAAGTGAAATGAATGACAAAAATGTTATAAGGGATTAAAGAGAGGAATTAGAAACATTCTGTTATAAAGTACTGGCACTAACAGTGTAGTGGTATGGTATTATTTGAAAGACGACTTGGATAAATTGTAAATGTATGTTGCAAATGCAAGGGCAACCACTAAAAATGAGTTTTAAAAAAGTATAATCTATACGTTAACAGAATAGAAAAAATAGAATCATAAAAAATACTCAGTTAAACCCAGAGAAGGCAGAAAAAGAGTGGAAAATGAAAAGAGAAATGAAGAACAAGGACCATGACCAGAAAAATGTAGCAAGTATGGTAGGTATTAATCCAACTATATCAATAATCACTTTAAATGTCAACGGTATAAATACACCAATGAAAATACACAGACTGTCAGAGTGTATTATAAAATAAGACTTAATTATATATTATCTACAAGAAACCGACTTCAAATATAAAGAGACATATAGATTAAAAAAGGGACGGAGAACGATATACCACGCTAACATTAATCAAAAACAAAGCTGAGGTAGCTCTATTCATTTCAAACAAAGCAGACTTCAGATCAAGGAAATTATCAGGGATAAAGAGGGCCATTAAATAGAAGGATTAATTCTCCAAGGATACATACCTATCCTTAAAAGATATGCATCCAACAAAAAAGCACTGAAACATGTGCTTTTCAACACCCCTTTATTGGTAATTGACAGATACAATGGTTAAAAAATCAGTAAGTAATTGAACTGAACAGCATCATCAATCAGCTGGATTTAATTGACATTTATAGACTACTTCATCCAACAAAAGCGAATACACATTCTTCTAAAGTTCATATAGAACATTCATTAAGATAGACCACATTCTGGGCCATAAAACAGACCTTAATAAATTCAAAAGAATAAAACCTTACACCAATATGAAATTAAACTAGAAAGAAATAACAGTAATATAATATTCAATGAAATCCCTATCAAAATACAAATGGCATTTTCCACAAAAGTAGAACAAATAATTCTAAAATTTGTATGGAAACACAAGACCCCAAATAGCCAAAACAAACTTGAGAAAGAAGTACAGAAGTAGACGTATCACATGTCCTGAATTCAAACTATACTACAAAGCTACAGTAATAAAAATAGTATGGTACTGGCACAAAAACAGTCCCATAGATCAATGAAACAGCATAGAGCATCCAGAAATAAACCCATGCTTATATAGTAAATTAACCTATGACAAAGGAGGCAAGAATATACCATGGAGAGAAGACCCTCTTTCCAATAAATGGTTTGGGAAAACTGGACAGCTAGTTACATGCAGAAGAATCAAACTGGACTACTTTCTCATGCCACATACAAAAATAAACTCAAAATGAATTAAACGCTTAAATACAAGACCTGAAACCATAAAACATCTAGAAGAAAACATAAGTGGTAGGCTCTTTGATATCAGTCTTAGTAATATTTTTTGGAATATGTCTCCTCAGGCAAGGAAAATAAAAGCAAAAAAAAAGTGAGACTACATCAACTTACAAAGCTTTTGCACAGAAAAGGAAACTATCAACAAAATGAAAAGCCACCTTACTGAATGCAAGAAGATATTTGCAAATGATATATCCAACAAGAATATATATATATATATGTATACACACACACACATATACAACACACACACACACAACAAGGATATATACAAGGATAATATATATATATATTATATTCAAAATATAAAAAAGAAATCATATAATTCCACTTCAAAGAAACCAACAACACAATTTTAAAAATGACAGAGGACATGAATAGAGATTTTTCCAAAGAAGATATACAGATAGCCACAGGCGCATGAAAAGATGTTCAAAATCATTAGGGAAATGCAAATCAAAACTACAATGAGCTAACACCTCACATCTGTCAGAATGGTTATTCTCAAAAAGACAAGAAATAGTAAGTGTTGGTGAAGATGTGGAGAAAAGAACACTCATTCACTGTTGGTAGGAATGTACACTGGTGCAGCCCCTATGGAAAGCAATATGAAGATTCCTTAAAAAATTGAAAATAAAACTACCATAAAATCCAGAAACTCCACTCTGGGTATTTATGCGAAGAAAATGAAAACACTAATTTGAAAAGATATATGCACCCATATGTTAGGTTCAACCTAAGTGTCCATCGACAAATGAATGGATAAGGAATATATGTTATATATACATAGTGGAATATTACTCAGCCATAAAAAAGAATGAAATCTTGCTACTTGTCACAGCATGGGTGGACCTAGGGGGTATTATGCTAAGTGAAATAAGTCAGACAGAGTAAGACAAATACTGTATGATTTCACTTACATGTGGAATCTAAAAAAAACAAAACAAACGTGAAAACATAACCAAACTGAGTCACAGATAAAGAGAATAAACAGGTGGTTGTCAGTGGAGTAGTGGTTGAGGGGAGGAGAGAAATAGGTTAGGGAGATTAAACTTCTAGTTACATTATGAAATGTACAGTGTGGGGAATATAGTCAATAATTATGTAATATCTTTGTAAGGTGACAGATGACAACTATACTTATCATGGTGATCATTTTTAAATGTACAGAAATATTGAATCACTATCTTGTGTACCAGGAACTAACACACTGCTGTAGGTCAATTATACTTCAAAAACCAACAAACAAATTCAGAGAAAAAGAGATCAGCTTTGTGGTTATCAGAGACAGGGCATGGGGGAAGGGGGAATTAGATGAAGGTAGTCAAAAGGTACAAGCTTCTAGTTATAAGATCAGTAAGTACTAGATATGTAATTTACAACATGACAAAGATAATTAACACTGCTCTATGTTGTATATGAAAGTTGTTAAAACAGTAAATCTTATTTTCTATTTCTTTTATGCTATATTTATATGAGACTATGGATTTTTAGTAAGCTTATTGTGGTAATCATTTCATGATGTATGTAAGTCAAATCATTATTTTGTACACCTTAAACATATATATGTCAATTATATCTCAATAAAAATGGAAGGAAAAATAGCGGTTAGTTGGAGTTGAGATATTCTGTAAGTATAAAATAGACACCACATTTTGAAGAATTAGTACAAAAAGGAATGTAAAATATCTCATTAATAATTTGTTATATTACATATTAAATTGGTAATATTCTTAATATATAGGGTTAAATAAAGTTTATGATTTAAAAAAAAGTCTAAGTTCAATGTCTTATCTAAATATCATCTAAATAAGATACTGGTGAGATAATTCATCCTGAAGCAAACTGCTCTCCAGCTGGCAACCTGCGAAATCAAGCATGTTAGGTGCTTCCAAAATACAAACATGGGACAGGCATAGAACAAACACTCCCATTCCAAAAGGAAGAAATAAGAAAATAGAAAGGGGTACTGGTACTGAGCAAGTCCCCAAACTTAAGGCCAGTTTGCATGGGGATCCTGCCTTCTAGACACACTGGGGTAGTGGTCCTGTCCCCAAGGCTTTGGGTGGCCCTGCTCCCATGGCTTGGTCGGCACAGCACATTCTGCAGCTCTCCTGGGTCAGAGTTCAGTGCGGGTGACTCCCAGGCTGAAACTGCATACATGTGGTTCTACTAGTCCGGGGTAATGGAGGCAGCCCCATTCCCACAGCTCCATTTGGCATTGCACCAGTGGGGACTCTCTGTGGTGGCCATGGCTTACAACAGCCCTTTGCCTCCACCCATCAAAATACATGTGGAAGTAGTCACACCTCCATAGCTCTTGCACTCTGCATGCTGGCAGAGAAGGTGCTGCAGTGATGCCCACAAGGTTTAGTGCCTATGCCCTCCAGAGGGGCAACCACTTTAAGCTTGTGCCTGTGCTTCCCCTTATATAATCCTTTTCTCTCAGAAGAGTGTCTGGCATATAGTAGGTAAGCTTCATCCTTTTGCACTAAGTAAAGGCAAAAGATTCCCAGCTATAGAGTCAACACTTCAATTGCTTGAATGAGAATAATATCCTCCTATATAAATTGGTAATTGGTATATTCTGAAGATTACTGCAGCCTTATTTGTGTAAAATCTTGGCCCTGCCCAAGGCCTGTCCATTCTCAGTGAAAGTAAAGTGGCCATAAATTTAGCCATGTGTCGCATTTAGGCTTCTTAATCTTCAAAAGAACCTATCTACCCAAATTTCAGCTCATTTGATTGTAAAACGTATGGGTCTGCATGTAACTGACATGACTATGATTTCTGAATTCCAATTACTTCTCAGAGAATGCCAATTTCAGCTTTATATTGCCTAATTCTTATGCACATCTTTGTGACAAGATAGTATTTATAGAGAATTATTGGAGAAACATGCAGTCAAGATATTCCTCTAAGTTAGTGACTGAGATTTTCTTTTCCACCCAAACGAACTACCCTCTGAATCTGAGGTTTACCACAGCAGTGATTGTTCGAGTAATGTTTCGCTTTTCTACTCATTTGGACCTGAAAGTTTGAGCAAGAACTCAAACCAATATCTTACAAACCCAAATTTGACTCCTCCTTGTCTATAATGTAATAGAAACAACAAACTGAAAAGTTATTAGGGCCAGGAAAAGTCAATGTAGCTCAAAATAAGGGAAACACTCTGAAGAATCAGAATACAGGCATCCATCTGAAAAAAAAATACTGCAAGAAATAGAAAGTTTTAAAACTTTGGTGATAAGTTGTCAATATGATGAAAGGTGGCTTCAATAAAACTCAAATAGTAATGAAGATAAAAATTACCCTTAGATTAGGAATAGAAGGAAATATTTACAATAGTATGCTGGGAGAGGAGGGGAGCCTTGATTTGCAGCATTTGCCAAATTCTGTGGAGTGGGGCCAATTCCAAGCTACCACGATGTCAATAAACTTGAAGTTTGGAAAAGATGTGCAAAGTCAGGTCTCATGAGCCAGTATGAGCACATCCAGTACACCACTGAATCTGTCTCAAATGATCAGTTGATATCATAGTTAAAGCTTAAGATCAGAAGCCAGAAAGGAATCCTTCTTTCACCACTACTACTTATCATTGGATCAGAGTGTTTTGAACAATGATTCTCAAACCTAACTTCTAGAAATCTCTGAGAAACTTTGAAAATAACAATGTCCAGGCTCCTCTCCATGTAAAGTAAATCAGAACCTCTGGAGGTGAGTCTTGGTTGTTTTTTAAATTCTCCAGATGATTTTAATGAATGGCAAAGGCAGTGAACAGCTAGGACATTTAATGTAATTAAACAAGGAATAGGAAACTTAGAGCTGTTGGAAAGGAGATAGAGTAAGAATTATTTATCAATGACGTAACTGTCCACCCGAAAAACCCAAAATAAACAATTAAAAAATTGTTAAAACTCACAGGAAATCTTGTTAAAATCCTTGGTCAGAAAATAAAGATACAAAAATCATAAGCATCTTATACACTAGCAATAATCAGTTCAAAAATTTATTGATAATAGGAAAAATGGTACTCTGTGCATGTGTGTGTGTGTATATGTTATTTTTATAATCAAACCTAGGAATAAATATACGTAAACATTTAGGACTTATCTAGAAAAAAGTATAAAATATAAAAAGAAAACTGCATAAATGAAAACATATACTGTGATTCTGTACAGAAAGACTAAATATTGAAAAGTTATCAACTTGACTCCAATTAAGTTTTAGATTTAATAGGATTCAAATAAAAATGTCAAAAAGCTTATGTTTTCTGGAACATGATAAAAAGTTTACATGGGACAATGAGTTGGCAAAAATGGTTTAAACATTTTTTTAAAGAAGAATAATTGGGGAGAATTTGTGCTACTTGATAGGAAAATGATTAAAGATGCTACAACAATAACAAGGTCATACTAGTACAAGAATAACAAATGGAAAAAGTGAAGAGCTCATGAAAAGATCATCATGTAAATATAAGAACTTAATATACAATAAAAGCAGCATTATAAATTAGTGAAAAAAGAAGACATTCAATAAATGGAGCATAGAAAATTAATAATTTGGAAAAAATTCAGTTAGATCCCTATTTCACAACCAAACATATTCAATTTCAAATTAACAGAAGAATTAACATGTAAAAAAAACCATTCAATTCGCAGAAAACCAAATGAATTTTTATAGGCTCTTGGTTTGGGAATGACATTCTGAGCATATTAGAAAATGAAGTTTTGTATGCACCCTGGAGCACATCATGAATATACAG
This sequence comes from Grampus griseus, assembly GCF_964374135.1. Lineage (NCBI taxonomy): Eukaryota > Metazoa > Chordata > Mammalia > Artiodactyla > Delphinidae > Grampus > Grampus griseus. The sequence goes on from NC_138999.1 coordinate 56,890,371, forward strand.
CAAGGTTAACAAGTTCTAGAAACTGGAACAGAGATGACCATTTGACAGCTATATTGGGGTCATCGTTTGATGTAGAATATGCACTGAAACTATGCATCCCCAAAATGAGCCTATAGTCAGGTGACAAACGGCACCAGAGACATTAGGGAAGCTTTGTGAAATACAGATTCCTGGATCCCAAGACAAGAGACTGTTTCATTGGGTCCAGGGTTAGGCCTGGGAAGTTTTGTTTTGTTTTGTTTTGTTTTTGAATAACAACTTCTCAAATGTGATTCTAGGGTGAGGCTGTTTTCCTGTTGTGTTTTGTTATGTGATAGATAATAAGATTGGGAGTAAAAATAATCATAGGAATATCTTGGTCAAAGTTCTAACCACCACTCCAAATGAGGGCACAATGTTTATTTCCCTCACATTTAGAGGCAGAAAAACAAAAAAAAAACACAACAACAAAAATACCCCCACAATAGCAAGGTCATAGTGGCTCCTCTAAAACACACGAGTCATGTCAGAGTGTACCAACTAATGAAGAAAACATGAGTAATATGATATTACTGTGAAAATTCTGGTTGCATTAATAGTAAGATAAGCTTTGATTACTTGCAGTTGATAAAACTGATCGACTGAGAGGAAGAAAGAGAAGTCACTAATAGAAAGTGGAGGAAAAATGAGACTATCAGTCTCTGACACAAGTCATGAAGGCAGTAATGATTAATGTGAGGATTGATCAGGTTCACCAAGTTACAGCCTTGCCAGCTCAGTCTCTTGCTTATCTCCCTTCTTCACTTATAAAACCCAGGGATGGCAGACTAAAGGAGAGCTGAAATAAAGGTCACTTGTCCTTTTGTTGTTGCTGTATATGTATGTGTCCCAAGTAGAGTGATAAAAGACAATACACTCATAGGAAAACAAATATTATAAACTACGGCTGCAGGAGATCTTCAAATATTTAATAACCAATAATGGCACATGGTTCCATCAATAAGCAGAGATACTGGTTGTAAACACCAGAAATAGCCACACTGATGCCTCCCAGCTATTTCAGACCTGGTTCCTGCTATATATGTAGAAGACAGGGGTGCTACCTGAAAAAAAGATGGAAGCAACCTTAGTTAGCTGATTAAAATAAATCCATATGTGATCTACTGGTTCTCCCTGGATTCAAATTATATCAAGATTATTAATAATATTTATAACCTTAAGAAAATAATTCTACTTCAGCAAATCTATGCAAAGTAAACATTAGAACGACTTCATCCACAAATTATGTAATCACAAAAAAGGAGACAAATAAAATGCTCAATAAGAAGGAAATGATCTGATAAATTTTGGTTCTTTTGTCTATCATAATATTATGCAGCCATTAAAATATTTGCAAAGCATTTTTAATCATATAGGAAATGCTTATGTTGAGGTAATTGTGGCCATGAAAAATCTAAATCTCCTTACACATCCTCCATAAATCAACACAGAACCACTAGAAACACATAAAAGTACACAAAGCCATGCCCTCCACATGAAAACACAGAGAACACCCAAATTCCAAATTAATTGTAAGTAGGAAAATAAACACCAAATCCCAGTGAGGTATCACTCATAGTCCCCCTCCACAAACCTTTGTAGAAAACAAGGGCAATGCTGGGCAACGTTCATTCATGAGAAATAAAGAGGACTAGAGGTCTAAGATTAATCTAAAGCTAGCACCAGAAAGACAAAGTCTACAGAAAGTGTAAAAATACTGAAAGACAGTCAGGGTAGATCAGAGCACTTAGGGAAAGGTGTTCTAAGCAGTCTTCAAAAAGCAGTCTTGAGAGAGACCTTCAAGGTGGATGGAGGAGTAAGACGTAAAGATCACCTTCCTCCCCACAAATACATCAGAAATACATCTACATGTGGAACAACTCCTACAGAACACCTACTGAACGCTGGCAGAAGACCTCAGACTTCCCAAAAGGCAAGAAACTCCCCACGTACCTGGGTAGGGCAAAAAAAAAAAAAAGAAAAAAAAAAGAAAAAACAGAGACAAAAGAATAGGGACAGGACCTGCACCTATTGGAGGGAGCTGTGAAGGAGGAAAAGTTTCCACACACTAGGAAGCCCCTTCACTGGCGGTGACAGAGGGGTGGTGGTGGGGAAGCTTTGGAGCCACGGAGGAGAGCACAAAAAGGCACGCAGAGGGCAAAGCAGACAGATTCCTGTGCAGAGGATCAGTGCCGACCAGCATTCACCAGCTTGAGAGGCTTGTCTGCTCACCCGACAGGGCAGGTGGAGGCTGGGAGCTGAGGCTTGGGCTTCAGAGGTCAGATCCCAGGGAGAGGACTGGGGTTGCCTATGTGAACACAGCCTGAAGTGGGCTAGTGTGCCACAGCTAGCCGGGAGGGAGTCCAGGAAAGTGTCTGGAACTGCCTAAGAGGCAAGAGACCATTGTTTCAGGGTGCGCAAGAAGAGGGGATTCAGAGCACCGCCTAAATGAGCATCCAGAGTCAGGCGCAATCCGCGGCTACCAGCGCAGACACCAGAGACGGGCGTGACATGTTAAGGCTGCTGCTGTAGCCACCAAGAAGCCTGTGTGCAAGCACAGGTCACTATCCACCCCTGCCCTCCCGGGAGCCTGTGCAGCCTGCCACTGCCAGGGTTCCATGATCCAGGGACAACTTCCCTGGGAGAACACACGGCACGCTTCAGGCTGTTGCAACATCACACCGACCTCTGCCACTGCAGGCTCACCCCGTATTTTGTACCCCTCCCTTCCCCTGGTCTGAGTGAGCAAGAGACCCCTAATCAGCTGCTACTTTAACCCTGTCCTGCATGGGCAGGGAACAGATGCCCTCAGGCGACCTACAGGCAGAGGCAGTGTCAAATCCAAAGCTGAACCCCAGGAGCTCTGTGAACAAAGAAGAGAAAGGGAATTTTTTCCCAGAAGCCTCAGGAGCAGCAGATTAAACCTCCACAATCAACTTCATTCACCTTGCAACTCTGGAAGAACTGAATAGACAATGAATCATCCCAAAATGGAGGCAGTGGACATTGGGAGTGACTGTAGACTTCAGGTTTGCTTTCTCCATCTAATTTGTGTCTGGTCTTATGTTTATCTCAGTTTAGAATTTAGAGTTTATTATTATTGGAAGATTTGTTTATTGATATGGTTAATCTCTTCCTTTTTGTATAGATATAGATATATACATTTTTATCCTTTTTCTCTTTTTGTGAGTGGGTATGTGTACGCTTTTTTGTGTAATTTTGTCTGTATAGCTTTGCTTTTACCATTTGTCCTAGGGTTATGTCTGTCCGTTTTTTTTGTTGTTTGTTTGGGGTTTTTTTGTATAGTTTTTAGTGCTTGTTATCATTAGTGGATTTGTTTTTTCATTTGGTTGCTCTCTTCTTTCTTTCTTTTCTTTCTTTACTACTATTTAATATTTTTAACTTTTAATAATTAAAAAAATATTTTAATAACTTTATTTTATTTCTTTCTTTCTCTCTTCTTCCCTTTTCTTCTGAGCCGTGTGGCTGACAGGGTGTTGGTGCTGTGGCCAGCTGTCAGACCTGTACCTCTTAGGTGAGAGACCCGAGCTCAGGCCACTAGCCCACCAGAGACCACCCAGCTCCACATAATATCAACTGGAAAAAGATCTCCCAGAGATCTCCATCTCAATGCGAAGACCCAGATCCACTCAATGACCAGCAAGCTACAGTGCTGGACACACTATGCCAAACAACAAGCAAGACAGGAACAAAACCCCACCCATTAGCACAGAGGCTACCTAATATCATAATAAGGTCACAGACACCCCAAAACACACCACGAGATGCAGTCCTGCCATCAGAAAGACAAGACCGAGCCTCATCCACCAGAACACAGGCACCAGTCCCCTCCACAAGGAAACCTACACAACCCACTGAACCAACTTTAGCCACTAGGGGCAGAGACCAAAAACAATGGGAACTACAAACATGCAGCCTGCGAAAAGGAGATACCAAACACAGTAAGTGAAGCAAAAGGAGAAGAAAGAGAAGCAAACAGTAGATGAAGGAGCAAGGTAAAAATCCACGAGACCAAACAAATTAAGAGGAAATAGGCAGTCTACCTGAAAAATAATTCAGAGTAATGACAGTAAAGATGATCTAAAATCTTGGAAATTCAACAGAGAAAATACAAGAAATGTTTAACAAGCACCTAGAATAACTAAAAAGAAAACAAACAATGAAGAACAACACAATAAATGATATTAAAAATTCTCTAGAAGGAAACAGTAGCAGAATAACTGAGGCAGAAGAACAGAAAAGTGACCTCAAAGATAAAATAGTGGAAATAACTACCACAGAGCAGAATAAAGAAAAAAGAATGAAAAGAATTGAGGACAGTCTCAGAGATCTCTGGGAACAATGAATGCACCAATATTCGAACTATAGGTTCCCAGAAGAAAAAGAGAAAAACAAAGGGACTGAGAAAATATTTGAAGAGATTATAGTTGAAAACTTCCCTAATATGGGAAAGGAAATAGTCAATCAAATCCAGGAAGCACACAGAGTCCCATACAGGATACATCCAAGGAGCAACACACCAAGACACATAGTAATCAAACTATCAAAAACTAGATACAAAGAAAAAATAGTAAAAGCAGCAAGGGAAAAACAACAAATACCTTACAAGGGAATCTCCATAAGGTTAACCACTGATTTTTCAGCAGAAACTCTGCAAGTCAGAAGGGAGTGGCAGAACATTTTTTAAGTGATGAAAGGAAAAAACATACAACCAAGATTACTCTACCCAGCAAGGATCTCACTCATATTTGAGGGAGAAATTAATACATTACAGACAAACAAAAGCTAAGAGAATTAAGCAATAGCAAACCAGCTTTATAAAAAATGCTAAAGGAACTTCTCTAGGGAGGAAACACAAGAGAAGGAAAAACTCTACAATAGAAAACTCAAAACAATTAAGAAAATGGTAATAGGAATATACATATCCATAACTACCTTAAATGTAAATGAATTAAATGCTCCAACCAAAAGACATAGACTGGCTAAATGGACAGCAAAACAAGACCAGTATATATGCTGTCTACAAGAGACCCATTTCAGACCTAGGGAAATATACAGACTGGAAGTGAGGGGATGGAAAAAGATATTCCGTGCAAATGGAAATCAAAAGAAAGCTGGAGTAGCAATTCTCACATCAGACAAAATAGACTTTAAAATAAAGCCTATTATGAGAGACAAAGAAGGACACTACATAATGATCAAGGGACCATTCCAAGAAGAAGATATAACAATTGTAAATATTGATGAACCCAACATAGGAAAACCTCAATACATAAGGCAAATTCTAACAGCAAACGGGAAACCAGCAGTAACACAATCATAGTAGGGGACTTTAACACCCCACTTCCACCAATGGACAGATGATCGAAAATGAAAAGAAATCAGGAAACAGAAGCTTTAAATGATATATTAAACAAGACGTACTTGATTAATATTTATAGGACATTTCATCCACAAACAACAGACTATACTTTCTTCTCAAGTGCTCATGGAACATTCTCCAGGATAGATCATATCTTGGGTCACAAATCAAGCCTTGGTAATTTTCAAAAAGTTGAAATTGTATCAAGTAACTTTTCTCACCAGAACGCTATGAGACTTGATATCAATTACAGGAAAAACTCTGTAAAAACTACAAACACATGGAAGCTAAACAATACACTACTAAATACCCAAGAGATCACTGAAGAATTCAAAGAGGAAATAAAAAAATACATTGAAACAAATGACATTGAAAACATGATGACCCAAAACCTATGGGATGCAACAAAAGCAGTTCTAAGAGGGAAGTTTATAGAAATACAATACTACCTCAAGAAACAAGAAACATCTCATATAAACAAACTTTACACCTAAAGCAACTAAAGAAAGAAGAATAGAAAAACCCCAAAGTGAGCAGAAGGAAAGAAATCATAAAGATCAGATCAGAAATAAATGAAAAAGAAATGAAGGAAATAATAGCAAAGACCAACAAAACTAAAAGCTGGTTCTTTGAGAAGATACACAAAATTGATAAACCATTACACAGACTCATCAGGAAAAAAAGGGAGAAGACTCAAATCAATAGAATTAGAAATGAAAAAGGAGCAGTAACAATGGACACTGCAGAAATACAAAGGATAATAAGAAATCACTACAAGCAACTCTATGCCAATAAAAGGGACAAGCTGGAAGAAATTCTTAGAAAAGCACAAACTTCTGAGACTAAACCAGGAAGAAATTGAAAATATATACAGACCAATCACAAGCACTGAAATTGAGACTGTGATTAAAAATTTTTGAAAAAACAAAAACCCAGGACCAGATGCCTTCAAAGGAGAATTGTATCAAACATTTAGAGAAGAGCTAACACCTATCCTTCTCAAACTCTTCCAAAATATAGCAGAGGGAAGAACACTCCCAAACTCATTCTAAGAGGCCACCATCACCCTGATACCAAAACCAGGCAAAGATGTCACAAAGAAAGAAAACTACAGGTCAATATCACTGATGAACATAGATGAAAAAATCCACAACAAAATACTAGCAAACAGAATCCAACAGCACATTAAAAAGTTCATACACAATGATCAAGTGGGGTTTACACCAGGAATGCAAGGATTCTTCAATATATGCATATCAATCAATGTGATAAACCATATTAACAAATTGAGGGAGAAAAACCATATGATTATCATAATAGATGCATAAAAAGTATTCTACAAAATTCAACACCCATTTATGATAAAAACCCTGCAGAAAGTAGGCATAGAGGGAACTTACCTGAACATAATAAAGGCCATGTATGACAAATGCACAGCTAACATCATTCTCAATGGTGAAAAATTAAAGCATTTCCACTAAGATCAGGAACAAGTCAAGTTTGACCACTCTCACCACTATTATTCACCACAGTTTAGGAAGTTTTAGCCACAGCAATCAGAGAAGAAAAAGAAATAAAAGGAATCGAAATTGGTAAAGAAGAAGTAAAGCTGTTACTGTTTGCAGAGGACACGATACTATACATAGAGAATCCTAAAGATGTTACCAGAAAACTATTAGAGCTCATCAATGAATTTGGTAAAGTAGCAGGACACAAAATTAACGCACAGAAATCTCTTGCTTTCCTATACACTAATGATGAAAAATATGAAAGAGAAATTAAGGAAACACACTCATTTAATATCACAACAAAAAGAATAAAATACCAGGAATAAACCTACCTAAGGAGACAAAAGACCTGTATGCAGAAAACTATTAGACACTGATGAAAGAAATTAAAGATGATACAAACAGATGGAGAGATATACCGTGTTCTTGGATTGGAAGAATCAACATTGTGAAAATGACTATACTACTCAAAGCCATCTACAGATTCAATGCAATCCCTACCAAACTATCAATGGCATTATTCACAGAACAAGAACAAAAAAATTCACAATTTGTATGGAATGACAGAAGAACCCGAATAGCCAAAGCAATCTGGAGAAAGAAAAATGGAGGTAACAGAGTCAGGCTACCGGACTTCAGACTATACTACAAAGCTACAGTAATCAAGACAGTATGGTACTGGCACAAAAACAGAAAGATAGATCAATGGAACAGGATAGAAAGCCCAGAGATAAACCTACACAAATATTGTCACCTTATTTTTCATAAAGCAGGCAATAATATACAATGGAGAAAAGAGAGCCTCTTCAATGAATGATGCTGGGAAAAGTGGATAGGTACATGGAAAAGAATGAAAGGAGAACACTCCCTAACACCATACACAAAAATACACTCAAAATGGATTAAAGACCTAAATGTAAGACCAAACACTATGAAACTCTTAGCGGAAAATATGGGCAGAACACTCTATGACATAAATCACAGCAAGATTCTTTTTGACCCACCTCCTAGAGAAATGGAAATAAAGATGAAAATAAACAACGGGGACCTAATGAGACTTAAAAGCTTTTGCACAGCAAAGTAAACCATAAACGAGACAAAAAGACAGCTCTCAGAATGGGGGAAAATATTTCCAAATGAAGCAACTGACAAGGAATTAACCTGCAAAATTTACAAGCAGCTCATGCAGGTCAATATAAAAAAAAACAAACAGCCGAATCCAAAAATGGGCAGAAGACCTAAATAGACGTTTCTCCAAAGAAGACATACAGATTGCCAACAAACACATGAAAGGATGCTCAACATCACTGATCATTAGAGAAATGCAAATCAAAACTACAATGAGGTATCAACTCACACGGGTCAGAATGGCCATCATCAAAAAATCTACAAACAATAAATGCTAGAGAGGGTGTGGGGAAAGGGAACCCTGTTGCACTGTTGGTGGGAATGTAAGTGTATATATGAATGTATGTATCACCACTATGGAGAACAGTATGGAGTTTTCTTAAAAAACTAAAAATAGTACTACCATACAACCCAGCAATCCCACTACTGGGCATATACACTGAGAAAACCATAATTCAAAAAGAGCCATGTACTACAATGTTCACTGAAGCTCTATTTACAATAGCCAGGACGTGGAAGCAACCTAAGTGTCCATTGACAGATGAATGGATAAAGACGATGTGGCACATATATACATTGGAATATTACTCAGCCATAAAAAGAAATGAAATTGAGTTATTTGTAGTGAGTTGGATGGACCTAGACTCTGTCATTCAGAGTGAAGTAAGTCAGAAGAAAACCCCAAATACCATGTCCTAACACATATATATGGAATCTAAAAAAAAAAAAAAAGGTAATGAAGAACCTAGGGACAAGACAGAAATAAAGATGCAGATGTAGAGAATGGACTTGAGGACACGGGGTGGGAGGAAGTGTAAGCTGGGACGAAGTGAGAGAGTGGCATCAACTAATATATACTACCAAATCTAAAATAGATAGCTGGTGGGAAGCAGCCCCATAGCAAAGGGAGATCAGCTCAGTGTTTTGTGAACCACCTAGAGGGCTGGGATACGGAGCGGTGGAGGGAGACACAAGAGGGAGGGGATATGGGGATATATGTATATGTATAGCTGATTCACTTTGTTATAAAGCAGAAACTAACCCACCATTGTGAAGCAATTATACTCCAATAAGGATGCTTAAAAAATAAAAATAAAAACATGTCAAAAGACATGAACAGACAATTTTCATACATAGTATGTATACATCTGTGTATATGTGTGTGTACCATTAAGCATATGAAAAGAAGACCAACCTCTCTCATAGTAAGGAAATGCAATTTAAAACTGCAAGACTGGGCTTCCCTGGTGGCGCAGTGTTTGAAAATCTGCCTGCCAATGCAGGGGACATGGGTTCAAGCCCTGGTCTGGGTAGATCCCACATGCCACGGAGCAACTGGGCCCGTGAGCCACAACTACTGAGCCTGCACATCTGGAGCCTGTGCTCCGCAACAAGAGAGGCCGCGACAGTGAGAGGTCTGCACACCGTGATGAAGAGTGGCCCCCGCTCTCCGCAACTAGAGAAAGCCCTCGCACAGAAACGAAGACCCAACACAGCCAAAAATAAATAAATAAATAAATAAATTTTAAAAAGCCCTGCAAGGCCTAAATGTAAGACCAGATACTATAAAACTTAGAGGAAAACATAGGCATAGCATTCTTTGACACAAATCGCAGCAATATGTTTTTCAATGTGTCTCCCAGAGTAATTGAAATAAAAACAAAAATAAACAAATGGGACCTAATTAAATTCAAAAGCTTTTGCACAGCAAATGAAAGCACAAACAAAACGAAAAGAAAACCAACAGAATGGGAGAAAATACTTGGAAATGATGTGACCGAAAAGGGATTCATATCCAAAATTTACAAAGAGCTCATGTGGCTCAATATCAAAAAACAAAGAACCCAATCAAAAAATGGGCAGAAGACTTAATAGCCATTTCTCCAAAGAAGCCATACAGATGGCCAAGAGGCCCAAGAAAAGATGCTCAAAAATCACTAATTATCATAGAAATGCAAATCAAAAATACAAGATATTACCTCACACCAGTCAGAATGGTCATCAGCAAATAATCTACAAACAATAAATGCTGGAGAGGGTGTGCAGAAAAGGGAACTCTCTTGCATTATTGGTGGGAATGTAAATTGATACAGCCACTATGGAGAACAAACAGTATGGAGGTTCTTTAAAAAACTAAAAATAGAGCTACCATATGACCCAGCAATCCCACTACTGGGCATATACCCTGAGGAAACCATAATTCAAAAAGATACATGTACCCCAATGTTCCTTGCAGCAGTATTTACAATAGTCAGGACATGGAAGCAACTTAAATGGCCATTGACAGATGAATGGAAAAAGATGTGGTACAATTTTACAATGGAATATTATTCAGCCATAGAAAAGAATGAAATAATGCCATTTGCAGCAACATGGATGGACCTGGAGATTATCATACTAAGTGAAGTAAGTCAGACAGAGAAAGACAAATATCATATATTGCTTATATGCAGAGTCTTAAAAAATGATACAAATGAACTTATTTACAAAAAAGAAACAGACTCAGACTTAGAAGATGAACTTATGGTTACTAGGGAAAAAAAGGGGGCAGGGATAGATTGGGAATTTGGGATTGACAGGTACACACTGCTATATTTAAAATAGATAACCAACAAGGACCTACTGTATATCATAGGGAATACTGCTCAACATACTATAATAACCTAAATAGGAAAATAATTTGAAAAAGAATAACTACATGTATATATATAACTAAATCACTTTGCTGTACACCTGAAACTAACACAGCATTGTTAATCAACTGTGCTCCAATATAAAATAAAATTTTTTAAAAAAACATATAGATTTAGAGGAGACCAAGATGGTGACATAGGAGTCTACTAAACGTCCCTCCTCCCACAGACACACACAGCAATTCCCTCTGAGAGAAATCCAGAAACTAGCTGAGTGACTCCTATATATTGGGCAAATGAGAAAATATCCACATGGAATTTGGCAGGAAAGATGGAGATATACTCTCACTGTAAACCAGTCACTCCACCCAGCATAATACCGTATAGTCAGGAAGGAACCCTGAACTCTGGTATGAACCTTCTCCTGAAGAGTGAAGGCTTCGGATCACACATCTAGCATCCCAACTTTTATTCATTCCCTTCCTTGTTACAAAAAGGATTTAAGATAGTGTACCATTTAACTGTGGATATAAAGGGAGATAAGCAAAAGGATTAAATTATCTAGTTTAATGCATGATTGAAGGCAATCTGCTGATGTTCTTTTAATATCAATGTGAGCAGTGATTTTAATCTAATGTAGGTTTGAGTCTGTTAACTCCATAAATAAGATTACAATTACTAATCTAAAAATAATTAAATGCAAACCTATACAACGAGTATGAACAAACTATTGCAATTCAGACAACATGGCTAAATCTCAGAAACATAATACTGAGAAAAAGAAGCCAGACATAAAAGAATACATACTGTAATTCCATTTATTTAAAATTCTAAAAGAGTCTAAACTAGTCTAGAAGTCAGGTTAGTGATTACCTTTGGAGAGAATGAATGGGAATAATGATTGGGGGAGGCCCCAAAGAGTGGTTTTCCAAGAACTGTTCTATTTCTTCACCTGGGTGGTGGTTATAGAGGTGTGATCAATTTTAAAAATTCATTGCATGTTACACATAAGATTTGTACACTTTTCTGTACGTTTGTTATACTGAAATAAAAAGTTTAATTTAAAAAGTTAAAAAAAATTAAAAAATGTTTACTACAAAAAAGTAATGTGACAATCAAAGGCAACAGATGAACCAAGATTCCCTTTCAGTTAGCTGAATTAATAATAAGATCTGTACATTAGATAATAGTATCATATCAATGTTAATCTCATTGTTTTAAGAATTATACTGTGGTTACGCAAGATCATTTCCTTGTTTTTAGAAAACTCTCAAATTCTTCAGAAAAAAAGTGCATATATAGTATGTCCCAAAAGTCTTAGTATACTTTTTAGCTTCAGTATCATCAGAAGTTTAAATGTTACAAATGTACAAAAAGCATTTGAAAGCTTATATAAATTCCTTTAATATTTATTCATGTGAATTTTAATTTTTATTTCAGTTCCTCTGATTCAAGATAGCAAATGCTGAGGCATGGGAAATCCCAGGCAAATAAACCTAGCCTGTTCTGAATATCTTGGCACCCTTTGGAATCATAACCATGAATACTCACATATATGAGTATGTACGGATATATGTATATATGGGAATTTGGGCATATAGGTATGTGTATGTGACTGCCAAAGTGGTTGAAACTGGCTGAAGTAGCGACTGGAATCTCCCAGGATTCTCTGACCAATAATCTAATCATCATTTTAAACAAGTTTCTAAAAGAATGACTATATATCATGGCATCAAAATTGTCTGGAGAACGTTAAAAAATAAAGATTCTCAGACTCTGCCTCAGAGAGACTGAATCAGAATCTCTAGGGATGGGACCAGTGAATCTGTATTTTTACAGGACTCTCTAATTTATTCTAACACACAGTCAGCAAACACTGATTTTCAACACCTTCCACTTGCTTGTCATTCCTTAGGTGGCAATAAGTTTACTGAGAGATGAGAGGGGAAAAATGGTGGACATCCAGTCTACCAAAAGATAGGAATTAAAACCAGAACTCCATTCTAGAGTATGTGGATCTCTACATTAATTCCAAGAAGACAGATATGGTGGAAACATCGCAAAACCAGATTACATAAAATGTCAAGGAAGGGAGAACTTCCTTAAGGAAGGCAAAAGAAATGGTAACTCCAAGAGAAGATGAAGCAACTAAGAGGCTTCATTTCCCCATGCATAGAGTTGTCCATCAATCCATACACACCGCCTCTAGATGATAATATCTGAGGGAATGTGGGTAACATTCAAAAAAGCATTCATAGTTAAAAGGGGTCAATAAAGGTTTGTATTATTATCTTAGTGAAATTTGACAGTTACTATATGCCAGACTGATCAAAAGATTTTACTTGCATTATCACATTTAATCTTCACCACAGTCCTATTTCCTATTTATTACCTTCCTCATTTTGAAAATGGGCAAAGGCCCAGAGAGGTTAAGAAAAATGCCCAAAGAGGCACCACTAATAAGTAATGGGGTCAGGATTTAAAGACAAGCAGTATGTCACCAGAATGTGAACACTCTACTCCATATTCTGCCTCACTCAAAATATATATATATATCTGAGAGGGGAGCCTGAAAAAAAAAGGAGTGAACTGGAATAAGCTGTGCTGTCTAAAGAAGAGAAAACATTGTCTGTAATAATCTTTCTTTTCCTTTTTCTGATTAATGCCTTTTGATAGATAGTCCCTTCCATTGAGATGAGGTTAGTCGGTGGCATTTTACATTCTATCTTTTATTTTAATATTTATTGGAGTATAGTTGATATACAATGTTGTGTTACCTTCTGCTTTACAGCAAAGGGAGTCCGTTATACATATACATATATCCACTATTTTTTAGATTCTTTTCCCATATACGTCATTACAGAGTATTGAGTAGAGTGCCCTGTGCTATACAATAGGTCCTTATTAGTTATCTATTTTATATATAGTAGTGTGTATATGTCGATCCCAATCTCCAATTTTCCCTCCCCTTATTCACCCCTGGTAACCACAAGATTATTTTCTACATCTATAAATCTATTACTGTGTTATAAATAAGTTCATTTATGATGTTTTAGATTCCACATGAGTGATATCATATGATATTTGTCCTTCTCTGTATGACTTACTTAGTATGAAAATCTCTAGGTCCATCCATGTTGCTGCAAATAGCATTATTTCATTCTTTTTTATGGCTGAATACTATTCCATTGTATATATGTATCTACTGTTTTTTATACATTCATCTGTCAATGGACATTTAGGTTGTTTCCCTGTCCTGGCTAGTGTAAATAGTGCTGCAATGAATATAGGGGTGCATTTATCTTTTGAACTATGGTTTTCTCTGTGTATATAACCAGGAGTGGGATTCCTGGGTCATATGTTAGCTCTATTTTCAGTTGTCTCCATACTGTTCCCCACAGTGGCTGTACCAATTTCACTCCCACCAACAATGTAGGAGGGTTCCCTTTTCACCACACCCTCTCCAGCATTTATTGTTTGTAGATTTTTTTGATGATGGCCATTCTGACATGTGTCAGGTGATACCTCATTGTAGTTTTGATTTACATTTCTCTGATAATTAATGCTGTTAAGCATTTTCTTGTACTTTGAATATGTGCAGTTTATTGTATGTTTATTGTACCCAATTAATATATTAAATAATTTTGAAACCAAAAATGCATTATAAAATTTAAGAATGATCAATAAAACAAAAGGAATAAAATGTATACCTTCCAAACTGGTGGAGGGAAAGGAGTTAATTCTTTTATTTTTAAAAAAAATTTATTGGAGTATGATTGCTTTACAATGTGTTAGCCTCCACTGCACAACAAAATTAATCAGCCACACACATACAGATATCCCTTGCTTTTTGGACTTCCCTCCCATTTAGGTTATCACAGTGCATTAGGTAGAGCTCCCTGGTTTTACAGTACGTTCCTATCAGTTGTCAGTTTTATACATAGTATCAATAATGTATATGTGTCAATCCCAGTCCCCCAATTCCTCCCTCCACACCCTCTTCCCCCTTGGTATCCAAACATTTGTTCTCTACATCCATCTCTCTATTTCTCCTTTCCAAATAAGATCATCTATACCATTTTTCTGGATTCCACATATATGCATTATTATATGATATTTGCTTTTCCCTTTCTGACATACTTCACTCAGTATGACACTCTCTAGGTCCATGCACATCTCTACAAATGACCTAATTTCGTTCCTCTTTATGGCTGACTAATATTGCATTGTATATATGTACCATATCTTCTTTATTCATTCCTCTTTTGATAGACATTTAAGTTACTTCCATGTCCTGGCTATTGTATATAGTGCTGCTTTGAACACTGGGGTACATGTGTTTTTTGAATTATGGTTTTCTCGGGGTATATGCCCAGTAGTGGGATTGTTGGGTCATACGGTAACTTTATTTTTAGTTTTTTAAGAAACCTCCATATTGTTTTCCATAGTGGCTGTATCAATTTACATTGCCACGAACAGTGTATGAGGGTTCCCTTTTCTCCACACCCACTCCAGCATTTATTGTTTGCAGATTTTTTGATGATGGCCATTCCAACCGGTAGGTGGTGATACCTCATTGTAGTTTTGATTTGCACTTCTCTAATAATCAGTGATGTTGAGCATCTTTTCATGTGTTTGTTGGCCATCTATATGTCTTCTTTGGAAAAATGTTTATTTAGGTCTTCCAGCCATTTTTTGATTGGGTTGTTGGTTCTTTTGTTATTGAGTTGCATGAGCTGTTTGTATATTTTGGAGATAAATCCCTTGCCAGATGCTTCATTTGCAAATATTTCCTCCAATTCTGAGGGTTCACTTTTTGCTTTCTCTATGGTTTTCTTTGCAGTGCAAAAGCTTTTGAGTTCAATTAGGTCCTATTTTTTTCTTTTTGTTTTTGTTTCCATTACTCTATGAGGTGGGTCAAAAAAGATCTTGCAGTGATTTATGTCAGAAAGTGTTCTGCCTGTATTTTCCTCTATCAGTTTTATAGTATCCAGTCTCCCATTTAGGTTTTTAATCCACTTCGAGTTTACTTTCCTGTATGTGCTAGGGAGTGGTCTAATTTCATTTTTAACATTTAGCTGTCCAATTTCCCCAGCACCAGTTACTGAAGAGACACTTTTACCTACTGTATATTCTTGCCTTCTTTGTCATAGATTAGTTGAGCATAGGTGCGTGGGTTTATCCCTGGACTTTCTCTCCTATTCTATTGATCTATATTTCTATTTTGGGGCCAGGACCATACTGTTTTGATTACTATAGCTTTGTAGTATATTCTGAAGCCAGGAAGGCTGATTCCTCCAGCTCAATCTTTCATTCACAAGATTGCTTCAGCTATTCGGGGTCTTTTGTGTTTCCATAGAAATTGTAAATGTTTTTGCTCTAATCCTGTGAAAATCACCATTGGCGATTTGATAGGGATTGCATTGAATCTGTAGACAGCTTTGGGTAGTATGTTTATTTTAATAATATTGATTCTTCCAATCCAAGCACATGGCATCTCTCTCCATCTGTTTGTGTCACCTTTGATTTCTTTAATCAGTATCTTACAGTCAAGTACAGGTATTTTCCGTCCTTAGGCAGATTTATCCTGGGTATTTTATTCTATTTTTTATAAACATATTTATTGGAGTTTAATTGCTTCACAATGCTGTGTTAGCTTCTGCTTCATAACAAAGTGAATCAGCTATACATATACATATATCCCAATATCCCCTCCCTCATGAGTTTCCCTCCCACCCTCCCTATCCCACCCCTCTAGGTGGTCACAAAGCACCGAGCTGATCACCCTGTCCTATGCAGCTGCTTCCCACTAGCTATCTATTTTACATTTGGTAGTGTATATATATCAATGCCATGCTCAAGCTTCATCCCAGCTTACTCTTCCCCTCCCTGTGTCCTCAAGTCCATTCTCAATGCCTGTGTCTTAATTCCTGTCCTGCCCCTGGGTTCTTCAAAACAATATATACATATTTTAGATTCCATATATATGTGTTAGCATACGGTATTTGTTTTACTCTAAGTTACTTCACTCTGTATGACAGACTCTAGGCCCATCCACCTCACTACAAATAACTCAATTTCATTTCGTTTTATGGCTGAGTAATATTCAATTGTATACATGTGCCACATCTTCTTTATCCACTAACCTGGTAATGGATATTTAGCTTGCTTCCATGTCCTGGCTCTTGTAAATACTGCTGCAATGTATACTGTGGTATGTGACTCTTTTTGAATTATGGTTTTCTCAAGGTATATGCCCAGTAGTGGGATTGCTAGGACGTATGGTAGTTTTATTTTTAGTTTTTTAAGGAACCTCCATACTGGTCTCCATAGTGGCTGTATCAAATTACATTCCCACCAACAGTGCAAGAGGGTTCCCTTTTCTCTTCACCCTCTCCAGAATTTACTGTTTGTAGATTGTTTGATGATGGCCATTCTGACCAGTGTGAGGTGATACCTCATTGTGGTTTTGATTTGCATTTCTCTAATGATTAGAGATGTTGAGCTTCCTTTCATGTGTTTGTTGTTAATATGTATATTTTCTTTGGAGAAATATCTATTTAGGTCTTCTGCCCAATTTTGGATTCAATTGTTTTTTGATATTGACCTGCATGAGCTGCTTGTATATTTTGGAGATTAATCCTTTGTCAGTTGTTTTGTTTGCAAAAAGTTTCTCCCATTCTGAGGGTTGCCTTTTCATCTTGTGTATGGTTTCCTTTGCTGTGCAAAAGCCTTTAAGTTTCATTAGATCCAAGTTGTTTATTTTTGGTTTTATTTCCATTTCTCTAGGAGGCGAGTCAAAAAGGATCTTGCTGTGATTTATGTCATAGAGTGTTCTGCCTACGCTTTCCTCTAAGAGTTTTATAGTGGCTGGCCTTACATTTATATCTTTAATCCATTCTGAGTTTATCTTCGTATACAGTCTTAGGAAGTATTCTGATTTCATTCTTTTATATATAGTTGTCTAGTTTTCCAAGCACCACTTAATGAAGAGGCTTTCTTTTCTCCATTGTACATTCTTGCCTCCTTTACCAACGATAAAGTGACCATATGTGCATGGGCTTATATCTGGGCTTTATATCCTTTTATATTGATCCGTATTCTTGTTTTTGTGCCAGTACCATACTGTGTTGATTACTGTAGCTTTGTAGTATAGTCTGAAGTCAAGGAGCCCGATTCCTCCAGCTCCATTTTTCTGTTTCAAGATTTCTTTGGCAATTCGGGGTCTGCTGTCATTACATACAACTTGTGCAATTTTTTGTTGTAGATCTGTGAAAAATGCCATTGGTAGTTTGATAGGGATTGCACTGAATCTGTCGATTGCTTTGGGTAATATAGTCATTTTCTCAGTGTTGAGTCTTCCAATCCAAGAACATTGTATATCTCTCCATCTGTTTGTAACATTTTTAATTTCTTTCATCAGTGTCTTATAGTTTTCTGCATACACCTCATTTGTCTCCTTAGGAAGGTTTATTACTAGGTATTTTATTATTTTTGTTGCAGTGGTAAATGGGAGTGTTTCCTTAATTTCCCTTTCAGATTTTTCATCATTAGTGTATAGGAATGCAAGAGATTTCTGTGCATTTATTTTGTGTCCTGCTACTTTACCAGATACATTGCTGAGCTCTAGTAGTTTTCTGGTAGCATCTTTACCATTCTCTATGTATAGTATCACGTCACGTGCTAACAGTGACAATTTTACCCCTTCTTTTCTGAACTGGATTCCTTTTATTTATTTTTCTTTTCTGATTGCTGTGGCTAAAACTTCCAAAATCAAGTTAAATTTGTGGTGAGAGTGGGCAACCTTGTCTTTCTCCCGATCTTAGTGGAAATGGTTTCATTTTTCACCACTGAGAATGATGTTGCCTGTGGGTTTCTCATATATGGCCTTTATTATGCTTAGGTAAGTTCCCTCTATGCCTGCTTTCTGGAGGGTTTTTTTAATCATAAATGGGTGTTGAATTCTGTCAAAAGCTTTTTCTGCATCTATTGAGATGACCATATGGTTTTTCTCCTTCAATTGGCTAATATGGTGCATCATATTGTTTAATTTTCATATATTGAAGAATCCTTGCATTTCTGGGATAAACCCCACTTGATCATGGTGTATGATCCTTTTAATGTGTTGCTGGATAATGTTTGCTAGTATTTTGTGAGGATTTTTGCATCTATGTTCATCCGTGATATTGGTCTGTAGTTTTCGTGTGACATCCTTGTCTGGGTTTGGTATCAGGGTCATGGTGGCCACCTAAAATGAGTTTGGGAGTGTTTCACCGTCTGCTACATTTTGGAAGAGTTGGAGAAGTATAGGTGTTAGCTCTTCTCTTTATGTTTGATACAATTCAACTGTGAAGCCCTCTGGTCCGTGGCTTTTGTTTGTTCAAAGATTTTTAATCACAGTTTCAATTTCAGGGCTTGTGATTGGTCTGTTTATATTTTCTGTTTCTTCCTGGTTCAGGCTCGGAAGGTTATTCTTTTCTAAGAATTTGTCCATTTCTTCCAGGTTGTCCATTTTATTGGCATATACTTGCTTGTAGTAATCTTTCATGATCCTCTGTAATTCTCCAGTGTCAGTTGTTACTTCTTTTTCATTTCTAATTCTAATGATTTGAGTCTTCTTCCTTTGTTTCTTGATGAGACTGGCTTTTGGTTTATTAATTTTGTTTATCTTCTCAAAGAACCAGCTTTTAGTTTTATTGATCTTTGCTATCATTTCCTTCATTTATTTTTCATTTTTTTCTCATATGAATTTTATGATTTCTTTCCTCCTGCTAACATTGGGTTTTCTTTGTTCTTCTTTCTCTAATTGCTTTTCGTGTAAATTTAGGTTGTTTATTTGTGGTTTTTCTTATTTCTTGATGTAGGATTTTATTGCTATATGGTTCCATTTTAGAACTGCTTTTGCTGAATCTCATAGGTTTTGCGTCGTCATGTTTTCATTGTCATTTGTTTCTAGGTATTTTTTTTTCTAGGTATTTTTTGATTTCCTCTTTGATTTCTTCAGAGGTCTCTTGGTTATTTAGTAGTGTATTGTTTAGACTCCATGTGTTTGTATTTTTTACAGTTATTTCCCTTCAATTGATATCTAGGCTCATAGCATAGTGGTTGGAAAAGATACTTGAAATGATTTCAATTTTCTTAAATTTACCAAGGCTTGATTTGTGAACTAAGAAATGATCTATCCTGGAGAACATTCCATGAGCACTTGAGAAGAAAATGTAGTCTGTTTTTTTGGATGGAATATCCTATAAATATTAATTAATTCCATCTTTTTTAATGTAATATTTAAAGCTTGTGTTTCCATATTTATTTTCAGTTTGGATGATCTTTCCAGTGGTGAAAGTCAGGTTTAAAGTGCCCAACTATTATTGTATTACTGTCGATTTTCCTTTTTATGGCTGTTAGCATTTGCATTATGTATTGAGGTGCTCCTATGTTGGGTGCATCAATATTTACAATTGTTATATCTTCTTCTTGGACTGATCCCTTGATTGTTATGTAGTGTCCTTCTTTGTCTGTTGTAATAGTCTTTATTTTAAAGTCTATTTTTTTGATATTAGAATTGCTACTCCAGCTTTCTTTTGATTTCCATTTTCATAGAATATCTTTTTCCATCCCCTTACTTTCAGTCGGTATGTGTCCCTAGGTCTGAAGCAGGTCTCTTATAGACAGCATATATACGGGCCTTGTTTTTGTATCCATTTAGCCAGTCTATGTCTTTTGGTTGGAGCATTTCATCCATTTACATTTAAGGTAGTTATGGATATGTATGTTCCTATTACCATTTTCTTTACTGTTTTGCGTTTGGTATTGCAGATCTTTTCCTTCTCTTGTGTTTCCTGCCTAGAGAAGTTCCTTTAGCTTGTGTTGTAAAGTTGGTTTGGTGGTGCTGAATTGTCTTAACTTTTGCTTCTCTGTAAAGATTTTAATTTCTCCGTCTAATCTGAATGAGATCCTTACTGCGTAGAGTAATCTTGTTTGTAGGCTGTTCCCTATCAAAAGTGTAAATATGTCCTGCCTCTCCGTTCTGGCTTGCAGAGTTTCTGCTGAAACATCAGCGGTTAACCTTATGGGGATTCCCTTGTATGTTATTTGTTGTATTTCCCTTGCTGCTTTTACTATTTTTTCTTTGTATTTAATTTTTGATAGTTTGATTAATACGTCTCTTGGCATGTTTCTCCTTGGATTTATCCCATATGGGACTCTCTGAACTTCCTGGAGTTGACTATTTCCTTTCCCATATTAGGGAAGTTTTCAGCTATAATCTCCTCAAATATTTTCTCACTCCCTTTCTTTTCCATTTTTTCTTCTAGGACCCATATAATTCGAATGTTGGTGTATTTAATGTTGTCCCAGAAGTCTCTGACACTGTCCTCAATTCTTTTCATTCTTTTTTCTTTATTCTGCTCTGTGGTAGTTATTTCCACTATTTTATCTTCCAGGTCACTTATCTGCTCTTCTGTCTCAGTTATTCTCCTATTGATTCCTTCTAGTGAATTTTTAACTTCATTTATGTGTTGTTCATCATTGTTTGTTTGTTCTTTAGTTCTTCTAGTTCCTTGTTAAAGTTTTCTTGTATTTTCTCCATTCTGTTCCCACGATTTTGGATCATCTTTACTATTATTACTCTGAATTCTTTTTCAGGTAGACTGCCTATTTCTTCTTCATTTGTTTGGTCTGGTGGATTTTTAGGTTGCTCCTTCTTTTGCTGTGTATTTCTCTGTCTTCTCATTTTGCTTAACTTACTCTGTTTGGGGTCTCCTTTTCACAGGTGTTAGTTCATCTTTCCCTTTGTTTTTGGTGTCTGCCCCCAGTGGGTAAAGTTGTTTCAGTTGCTTGTGTAGGCTTCCTCGTGGAAGGGACTGGTGCCTGTGTTCTGGTGGATGAGGCTGGATCTTGACTTTCTGGTGGGCAGGACCACGTCTGGTGATGTGTCTTGGGGTGTCTGTGAACTTATTATGGTTTTAGGCAGCTTTTTGCTTATGGGCAGGGTTGTGTTCCTGTCTTGATAATTGTTTGGCATGGAGTTTCCAGCACTGGAGCTTGCTGGTCGTTGAGTGGAGCTGGGTTTTAGCATTGAGATGCAGATCTCTGGGAGAGCTCTTACCAATTGATATTACATGGGGCCAGGGGATCTCTGGTGGTCCAGCGTCCTGATCTCGGATCTCCCACCTCAGAGGCTCAGGCCTGACACCTGGCTGGAACACCAAGACCCTGTCAGCCACAGAGCAGCAGCTCTATCCCTCACTTTGCCTCCTAGATCATGGCCTGTTGGCTGCTGCTGAGCCCATCTCCTGCTTCCGCCCATGGTTAATCAAGAGGAGCAAGGGCAAGTATACAATCTTGAGATGGTCTGGTGCTGAATGGTGGCCAGCCTCATTCTCATCCCTCAGCCTTGCAGCAATACAGCAGTTGCAGTTGGGTCTTCTTTCTAACAAATCCTAAAGGCCTGCCATCTTGCTTCCTTTCTATTTTATTCTTTTTGATACAATCATAAATGGGACTGTTCCCTTAATTTTCTAATCTTTCATTGCTAGTGTATGCGAATGCAAGAGATTTCTGTTTATTAATTTTGTATCCTGCAACTTCACCAAATTAATTGATAAGTTCTAGTAGTTTCCTTTAGGTAGCCATCTTTAGGATTTTCTATGTATAATGTCATGTCATCTGCAAACAGTGACAGTTTCACTTCTTTTCCAATTTGGATTTCTCTTCTCTAATTGCTGTGGCTAGGACTTCCAAAACTATGTTGAATAAAAGTGGTGAAAGTGGACATCCTTCTTTTTTTCCTGATCTTAGAGGAAATGCTTTCAGTTTTTCATCATTGAGAATGATGTTTGCTGTGAGTTTGTCATATAGGTATGGCCCTTATTATGTTGAGGTAGGCTGCCTCTATGTCCACTTTCTGGAGAATTTTTATCATAAATGGATGTTGAATTTTGTCAAAAGCTTTTTCTTCATCTACTGAGATAATCAAATAGATGTTTGATTATCTCAATATGTTCGTCATTGATATTAGCCTGTAATTTTCTTTTTTTGTGATATATTTGTTTGGTTTTGTTATCAGGGTGATGGTGGCCTCGTTGAGTGAGCTTGGGAGTGATCCTTCCTCTGCATTTTTTTTGGAAGAGTTTCAGAAGGGTAGTTGTTACCTCTTCTCTAAATGTTTGATAGAATTCGCCTGTGAAACCATCTGGCCCTGGACTTTTGTATGTCAGAAGATTTTTAATCACAGTTTCACTTTCAGTACATGTGATTGGTCTGTTCATATCTTGTTTATTCATGGTTCAGTCATGGAAGGTTGTACCTTTCTAAGAATTTGTCCATTTCTTCTCGGTTGTCCATTTCTCTGGCATACGGTTGCTTGTAGTATTCTTTTATGATCCTTTAAATTTCTGTGGTGTCAGTTGTAACTTCTCCTTTTCCATTTCTATTTTTATTGATTTGAGTCCTCTCACTTTTTTTCTTGATGAGTTTGGCTAAAACTTTATCAATGTTGTTTATCTTCTCAGAGAACCAGCTTTCAGCTTCATTGATTTTTGCTATTGTTTTTCCATCTATATTTCATTTATTTTTGCTCTGATGTTTGTGATTTCTTTCCTTCAACTAACTTTGGGTTTTGTTTCTTCTTGTTCCTCTAGTTGCTTTAGGTGCAAGGTTAGGTTGTTTAATTGAGATTTTTATTGTTTCCTGAGTTAAGAGTGTATTATTATAAACTTCTCTTTTAGCACTGCTTTTGTTGTGTCCCATACGTTTTGGACTATTGTGTTTTCATTGTCATCTTCCTCTAGGAATTTTTTCATTTCCGCTTTGATTTCTGCAGTGATCCACTGATCGTTTAGTAACATATTTAGCCTCCATGCACTTGTGTTTTTTACAGTTTTTTTTCTTGTAATTGATTTTTAATGTCATAGTGTTGTGATCAGAAAAGATGCTTGATATGATTTCAATTTTCTTAAGTTTACCAAGGCTTGATTTTTGGACCAAAATGTGATCTATGATGGAGAATGTTCTGTGTGCACTTGAGAAGTGTTTTCTATTGCTTTCAAATGGAATGTCCTATACATATCAATTAACTCTCTCTTTTCTAATGTGTCATTTTAAGGCTTGCGTTTCCTTATTGATTTTCTTTCTGGATGATCTGTCCATTGGTGTAACTGGGGTGTTAATGTCCACCACAATATTATTGTGTTACTGTCAATTTCCTGTTTTATTACTCTTAGCATTTGCCTTATATACTGAGGTGCTCCATGTTGGGTTCATATATATTTATAATTGTTACATCTTCTTCTTGGGTTGATCCCTTGATCATTATGTGGTGTCCTTTCTTGTCTCTTGTAACAGTCTTTATTTTGACATCTATTTTGTCTGACGTGAGTATTGCTACTCAAGCTTTCATTTGGTTTCCATTTGCATGGAATAAATTTTTCCATCCCCACACTTTCAGTCTGTATCTGTCCCTAGATATGAAGTGTATCTCTTGTAGACAGCATATATATGTATCTTGTTTTTGTATCCATTCAGCCAGTCCATGTCTTTTGGTTGGAGCATTTAATCCATTTACATTTAAGGTAATTATCAATATATATGTTCCTACTGACATTTCCTTAATTGTTTTGCGTTTGTCTTTGCAGGTCTTTTTTCTTCCTTTCCTCTTTTGTTCTCTTCTTTTGTGATTTCATAACTATCTTTGGTTTTCTGTCTGGGCTGCTTTTTCTTTTTTGTATGTGTATCCATTGAGTTCTTTGGTTTGCTTTTCCCATGAGGTTTTGATATAGCAGTTTGTATATGTACAAGGTTGTTTTCAGTTGCTGCTCTCTTTCCCACCTAGAGAAGTTCTGTTAGCGTTTGTTGTAAAACTGGTTTGCTGGTGCTGAATTCTCTTAGATTTTGCTTGTATGTAAAGCTTTTGATATCTCCATCAAATCTGTATGAGAGTCTTGCTGGGTAGAGTATTCTGGGTTGTAGGCTTTTCCCTTTCATCACTTTAAATATATCGTGTCACTACATTTTTCCCTGCAGATTTTCTGCTAAAAAAATCAGCTGATAACTTTATGGGGATTCTCTTGTATATTATTTGTTGCTTTTCCCTTGTTGCTTTTAATATTTTTTCTTTGTCTTTAATTTTTGTTGGTTTGACTAATATGTGTCTTGGCGTGTTCCTCCTTGGGTTTATTCTGTATAGGATTCTCTGTGCTTCCTGGACTTCAGTGTTTCCTTTCTCATGTTAGGGAATTTTTTGGCTATAATATCTTCAAATATTTTCTGAGCCTCTTTTTTTTCCTCATCTTCTTCTGGGACCCGTATAATGTGAATGTTGGTGTGTGTAATGTTGTATCAGAGGTCTCTTAGCCTGTCCTCATTTCTTTTCATTCTTGTTTTCTTTACTCTGTTCTGTGGCAGTGATTTCCACAACTCTGTCTTCTAGCTCGCTTATTCGTTCCTCTACCTCAGTTATTCTGCTATTGATTCCTTTTAGTGTATTTTTCATTTCTGTTACTGTATTGTTTATTTCTGTTTGCTTGTTCTTTAAATCTTCTAGCTGCTGGTTAAAAATTTCTTGTATCTTCTCCATTCATGCCTCTATTCTTTTTCTGAGATTTTGGGTCATCTTTACTATCATTACTCTGAATTCTTTTCAGGTAGATTGCCTATCTCCTCTTCATTTAGTTGTTCTTGTGAGTTTTTATCTTGTTCCTTCGTTTCCAACATATTTCTCTGTCATCTCATTTTGTGTCACTTTCTTTGTTTGTGGTCTCCTTTCCACAGGCTGCAGTATTGTAGTTCCTCTTACTTCTGGTGTCTGGCCCCTGTTGGGTGAGGTTGGTCATGTGGCTTTTGCAGGCTTCCTGATGGGAGGGACTGGTGCCTTCCCTTTGGTGGGTGGAGCTGGGTCTTGTCCCTCTCATGGGCAGGGCTGTGTCAAGATGTGTTTTGCAGAAATTGTGAGCTCAGTATGACTTTAGGCAGCCTTCCTGCTGTTGGGTGGAGATGTGTTTCTATCATGCTGGTTGTTTGGCCTGAGGCGTTCCAACTCTGAAGCCTGTAGGCTATTGGGTGGGGCTTGGTCTTGGTGTCAAAATAGGGGCCTCTGGGAGAGCTTATGCTAATCAGTATTCTCTGGGGCTTCTGCCACCAGTGTCCTTGCCTCCACAGTGAGCTACAGTCTACCCTCACTTCCCCAGGGACCCTCCTAGGCCCCCAGTTAGGTTTACTCCTGGATCCTACAGAGGTAATTCTTTGTGCTGGGTCCTAATGCATGTGAGGTTTTATGTGCCCCTTCCAAGACTGGAGTCTCTGTTTATCCCAGCCCTTCGGAGCTCCTACACTCAGGCCCTGCTGACCTTCAAAGCATATGCTCTGGGGTTCTTTCTCCCCATGCCTGACGCTCAGACTGTCTTAGAGGGATATCTTTATGTGGGAACATCCCTATGTAGTCCTTGTGTGTTTTATATTTTTGGTACAAGGGTGGTTTTTAGTATGGATGTCTGACCCTCTTTCTTCAGTGTATGCTGGGTGTTATACCCTTGATTGGAGGTGCGACTGATGATGTGGTGACCTAAGCCTGCCCTGGATATTGAGCAGGACCTCCCCTTTGTTATGTGATTGTTACAGCCCTGTCAGGGCAGGGTCTGTTCCCTAGTTGCTGGTGTAGAGGCTCCCAGATCTGTTTCAGAGCTGTGTTTCTGCTCTGTGGTGTGAGGTAGGTGGGACTGGAGCACTCCCACTGAGAGAAGCCACTGAGTTTTCCTCCTCTGGAGCTGTTCACCTGTGACTGTGCTCTCTTGTGTCACTTTTCACCCATTATGCTGGCTCACAAATTACACTGTTGTTGGAACTGCTCTCAGCTCCACCTTAGCTGTGGGTATGCTGGTAATTGGCCCTGGTGTCTCTACCAAAGTCAGGTCCCAGGACTGCAGTAATTGTGTACCTGAACTCCCTGTGTGAGATATGGAGGCAGCTCGATTCTGACCTAGTTCAATCCCCACCTGTGCGTGCCCACAAAGCCCACAGCTGTTAAAGCTAGACCCATGTCAGCTGTGGGAGCACTCAGCCATTCAGATATTCTGCAGGTGCTGATTTTACAAAGCCAGCATTTGGGGTGTGAATCCGTGGTTCACTGGGGAGTCATGAGTCATGACTGGGGAGTCATGAGGAGAAATTTCAGCTCTTCTTCCTTATTTGCATGGCCCTCTGCTGTGGTTTCATCCCCACCTTTCCATGTGTTCCTCCCACTCATGTCTGCTCCAGAGCACAGGCGCCCACCCAGGCTGGCAGGGGTAAGGGTGGTGATGGGTGTGGTGTGTGGGCACCTCCAGGGCCAGTGTGGCTAGAGGAGGCTTTGGCAAGGAGTGCTGCATGGGCACCTCAGCCAGCCTGGGTGGAGGAGGCTTTGGAGGGGCAGGTGAGCCTGCCGAGGTGGGTGCCCCTCCTACTGCCCATGGAGTCAAGGGCTGGCACATAGGGAAGGGGGCTGCAATGGTGGCCCTGAGCCTTTTGTGCCACTCCACAATGTCACCCTGCTTCTATTGTGGCCTGGACTTCTTCCACAATCTTTCCCAGTTGTGGAGCTTCTTAGTCTCATCCCTTCAGGCTGTCTCTTCGCAGCCAACAGCTGTCCCCTCCCTGGATCCATGATCCAAACTCCACGTTCCAGCACCCAGACTCCCTCTGCAACAGGAGACACATGACTCAGGCTGGGGTGCACAGGGGTGTGGCACAGACCATCCACGTAGGTCTTACTCTGTCCTGCCTGACACTGGGCAGTTGCTGCACTCTCCTCCAATGCCCTGAAGGTCCCTCTCTATCCCAGTCAATCTTCCAGTTGGTGAGGGGGTTTCCTTGAGTGCAGGAACCTCTCCTCTCCCTTCAGCTCCCCCCACCAGGGGTATGGGTCCTGTCCCGTTTCCTCTTTTCTTTTTTTCTTTCTTTCATCCTACTTGGTTCAAGGGAATTTTTCTTGTCCTTTTAGGTGTCCGAGGTCCTCTGCTAGTGTTCAGCAGGTGCTCTGTGAGAACTGTTCCATTTGTAGATGTATTCTTGATGTATTCGTGTGGAGAGGCAAACTCCATGTCCTCCTATTCTGCCATCTTGACCTTATATTCTATCTTGCCTTAGCATATCTTTTCAGGCTCCTCATTTGATTCTACTTATATAGTTAGACCTAGTTAGATCTTTCACTAATTTCTCAGAAGAATTCCTGTCACTTGGCACTCTTCATTCTGATATCTGCATGCAGGACAGATATGAATCTAAGTAACATCCTTAGGAACTTAGATTGAGAAGCATTCAGTTCCGTCTGTTAGTATTAACTGCAGATGACTTACATCACAAGATAGAAGAAGTCTATAAGATAAGAGGAATCTCAAGAAAGATGTCGACCTCTCTCCATCACCATTTATTTTGCTACCCTTATTATGCCAGATGGGGTTGAATTGGGAGAGAATTGAAAAAGTTATTGTAATAAACACAGAGGTATAAGCTCTATAAACCTTTCTGTAAGACATGCAGGAAGTCAGTAATTTTTTCTAAGAAACTAAAAAGCAGACTAGTCTTGTCTACATTGCCCAGGACCCCAGGGAGGTTATCAGAGTTAGTACTGGAGTTAGCAACAGAATGTTAACATTTCAATATTTATATTACATTCTGGATCACTAGAATGAATCAGAGGATAAAGAAACTCAAAATATTTAAGAGACATGTCTATAACCTAAAACAGAAAGAAAAGGTAAATGAGTCTCTAAGAAAAGAAAATTAAAAAAAAAAAAAGAAAAAGTATACCTGTTCTGGGAAAGGAAAGATTATAAACAAGCCAGAGAAGATCAGGAGGGAGTTACAATATTCATTATAATCCAAATCATAATGCTAATAACCAATTATTTTTAATAGCTAACAGGTATTG
Organism: Grampus griseus; assembly: GCF_964374135.1. NCBI lineage: Eukaryota > Metazoa > Chordata > Mammalia > Artiodactyla > Delphinidae > Grampus > Grampus griseus. The sequence goes on from NC_138999.1 coordinate 56,918,943, forward strand.
AGAGTTTAACTATAAGATAGAAAATTTGCTGAGTATTTTACATATGTTACCTTATTAAATCCTTGAAACTCTATGAAACAAGTAATCTTAAGTGTCCCATTTTACTCATAAAGAAACCAGGGCTCTGAGAAATTATGTTACTTGTTATGAACACACAACTAGTAAGTAGAGGAACTATGATTTGAAAATATCTGCACCCTCAATCATTATGGTATACTGCTGATTTAAGGGATACCTATTAGAAAAGTAAAAGAAAAAACATATCTCCATGTAACCAAGGAGCCAACAGCTCACAGGTGAAGTTTCCTGACTCCTTAGGAAGAAGTTAATTTTTAAATATGAGCAATTGAGTAATTTAGATAAAAGGACTTAATATTCTTTGAAACCTATCAAAAATATAAGTTTAAGTAAGTGGGTTAAGAATATATGAGTACCACCCCCAATATAATAATTGATTCAGGCAAGCCAGGATCATGAGTGGATAGTAAGGCTATTGGGAATAAGGTTGTTGGGAAGCAGACTATTCATATGATGCCAGAGTATCACCTGATAAATTAATTACCAACTAGAAAAGAGAAATGCACTTTTACAGTGGAGATATCTGGCAATCACTACCTCATGCAGGAGATCAAACTGCATCACTAATACAGGTAAAAGAAGGTTTCTCTTAATATGATACAATGAGAAGTATACAGTCTCACCCATTAAGCATTTCTGCCAAAAATGTTCATGCTGATATATTCAGTCTTTTAGACCTGACTTCCAATTTGCAGGAAACATGGGTGATATAAGAACAAGTTATATAAAATGATGAAGTAATCAGAAAAATCTAGAACATGGGACATTCTCCAAGAAAACTGGCTAGGACTCTGCCAAAAGTCAATGTCATAGAAAAAAAGGTAAAGGGACTGTTCTAGATTAAAAGAGATACAGATGTAACAAAATTTTTTGTGCAACTGGGTAAATCTGATTATGAACTTGATATCGGATTATCTTCTGGAAATAATTTTTTCAGTTAATGATATTATGGTTATGTAAGCAAATTATTCTTAGGAGTTCCATGCTGAAGTATTTGAGAGTGAAGTGTGTGTGTGTGTATGCATATATGTTCTCTCTCCCTCTAATATAAAATAAGATATAGATGTATAAATATATAAATAATATAGATAGATAGCATGACAGAAATAGAGACAGCACTTGCAAATGTGGCAAAATATCAACCAATATAATAAAAATTGGGGAAAATATAAGGGTTCCCACTAACGGAATAGAATATTATGTAAATTTTTCAAACCTTTAGTGGAAAAAATAATGGAACACAGAAGACAATGAAACCATCAGAAGGTGAGAAAAAGAATACAAGAAAGCAATTTATTGAAAAAATAAAATGGTAGAACTTTTCAGTAATCACAATACATGTGAATGGAATGAATTCACCTACTGAAGAATACTATGCTTATTATTCAAAATTAAGCCCAATATTTTAAGCATCTATATATCGGGTAGAAATTACTTAATCAATTAAGGTTATTAAATTGACAATTCCTTTAAAACACATAAAAGAATCATGTATCAATTTTCAGGAAAAAATGTAGGTTGTTTTTGAAATCTATACTTTTTCAAGATTGAAAAAAATGTAAATATATTTTTAAGTAAAAAAGTGACTATTAAACTGAAAAAAATTAAGAAAACAATTCCATTTATAATAGCATCAAAAATAATATAATCCTTAGGAATGAATTTAATATAAAAAAGTACCAAACTTATTTCTGAAAACTGCAAAGCGTTGTCAGAAGAGAATATCCAAACGAATGGAAAGACAGGCCATGTTCATCAATTGGAAAACTTAATATTGTTAATATGACATCACTTCACAAATTGATCTACAGATTCAATGTGATCCCTTTCGAACTCACAGCAGGCTTCATAGCAGCACTGTTCACAATAGCTAAAATGTGGAAACAAACCAGATGTCCCTCAACTGATGAGTAGATAAGCAAAATGTGGGTATATGATGGAATATTATTCAGCCATACAAAAGTGGAGGTGCTTAGAAGTGGTAAGATTTTGAAGTAAGAGCTGCAGAATTTGTTCATGGATTAGACGTGAGAAGAAGAAAAAGAGAAGTCAAAGACAACTCTAAAGATTTTAGCTTGAGCGAGTCAAGAAATTGAAATGGAGAAAACTGTGGAAAGAATAGATTTGGAGGGGTAAATCTGTAGTTAACTTTAGACATGATAAGCTTGGAAGTGTTTAATAGAAACTCAGGGAAGATGCCAAATAGGAAATTGGATACATGAGTATGAACTTCAGGGGAGAGATCTGGGCTGGAGAAATAAATCTGGGAGTCATTCCTTCATTCAACAAATGCTTATTGCATGTCATCTGTATGCCAGGTATTGTGCTAAAACCTGTGCTGTCCAATATGGTCACCACTAGCCACATGTGGCATGTTAAATGTTCAGTTCCTTATTCTCACCAGCCATATTTCAAATGCTCTATAGCATCATGTGCCTAGTGGATTCCATATTGGACAGAACAGATAAAAAACATTTCCATCTGCATAGAAAGTTCTTTTGGACCATGCTGTACTAGATCCTATTGTCCAAGATGTAATAGAAAGAAATAAAGGCAAGCCTAACAAGTCACAATTTTAGAAGTAAAAGCGGCAGTATATTATATAAGGTAGTGTTAAAAGCATGTACACTAGACTCAGAAAGGCTGGGTTCAAATCCTGGTTCTAACTTCTGGAACCTGCTTAAACTTTGTGGCTTAGTTACTTCATCTACAAAATGGGATAATAAAATCTGATTCGTTGACATGATGTGAGGCTTAAATGAGTTTACATATACAAAATGCTTAGCACAGATCATTGCATATAGTAAGTGTTAAAGCAGTGTTATTTCTTTGTGTTGTTAAATCACAGTGGCAAATTGGTTGATTATATTTTGAATATGTCACTAGATGCCAACAACTGAACCTGAATCAGGGAAAAGAGTATGAATAAATAAAAAGAAATAAATGTTTTACAAAAAGTTTCTGAGAACCATGTGTTTGGAAGATTTCAAGCCAATGTCTTGAAGAAGGCTCAGAATTTTTCAGTATATTGTCTATGTGTGTACCAGTGCCACTGCTATGATGGATGAGTAAATATGTATAAAAACTTTATGCTGTATAAAACTTCTTGAATAATAATATATCTACTATGAATATGAGGTGTGTTATTGGGAGGAGGGTGATATAATATGAGGCAGGATGGGCCAAGACATTACAGTGATTTCTATATTTGCCAGGGCTAACTCTGTCAATTTCCATTGTATTGACAAAGCACAACAGCAAATCTTTGGTAGATTGAATGGTTATAGGTAATATTCAATACTAACTAAGCCTATATCACTAAAACATGAATTAAATCATGGGAAAGGAAGACAAGAGGGGCTGATTTATAAAGAGCATCTTAGAATTTGAATTTGCATTTGTTTACCTGGATAAGCTTGGGTAAAGAGTTGATTGGTTCATGACCCACGAGCAGACCTCAGTCAACAGTATGGTGACCTTAGAGAATACAGATTAACAAATACAACCCCTACTTCAAGATCAAGCATATTTTGGTCCAATCTGACACTGTTAATGTTAATTAGACAGAATAGGATAATTAAATTACCAGAGGTTTCTTGGGTTCTTCCTAAAGGCTCTGTGTAATCGGACCTTTCTAGGCACATTCCATCTAAACCACCCCATAAGCTAAATCTTCTATTAGCTCAACTAAGACCACAGCTGACTTTTTTTTAATTGGGGTATAGTTGCTTTACAATGCTGTGTCAGTTTCCGCTGTACAATGAAGCAAATCACCTATATGTATACATATACCCCCTCTGTCTTGGACCTCCCTCCCAACCAGCCCCCATCCCACCCACCTAGGTCATCACAGAGCACCGAGCTGAGCTCCCTGTGCTATACAGCAGATTCCCACTAGCTATTTATTTTACACATGGTAGTGTATATATGTCAATCCCAATCTCCCAATTCATCCTCCCCTTCCCCCACTGTGTCCACACGTCCGTTTTCTACATCTGCGTTTCTATTCCTGCCCTGAAAATTGGTTCATCTGTACTATTTATGAAAGGATTATTGTAACTATGTATTATTTGGGTAGTTGGGCATGTATGTATGTATGTGTGTGTACATAAGGAATTAGTTGTGAATTAGAAAACTTCAAAAATCAGGATCCTGTATTCCTTAATTCTTTGGTGTCACATCTATGGAAATTATATTGCCTTTTTATTAAATTAGAAAGGATATGACTAACATTTTATTAGTGAATAATTCCTTCTCCCCTCTCACTCGCCCTCTTGAGAGCAATCTAGAAAGATATACTTTTCCATTCATGGCTTCCATGCCAGATCTGAGGAAAAACAAAAAAGGAAATTGTTCCCAGAGAAACAATTAAGCTTGGCAACAATTAAGAAGTCCAGATTTTTATAGGCCACTCCACAGGGTCTTCATTCTGAAGGCATCTATCTTGTATTGTTTAAAATATAAGCACCCTTGGCCAGATTCCAAGGACAGATACAGAAACAAATCATGAGATTGCTGAACATGCCTACATGGCCCCCAGGAATACAGCTACTTGATTGACTTCTGGTTTGTGGGTATCTGACTAAGATCCTCAACTCCCCATGGATGTGTACTATGGAGTGGTAAGTGGCATACACCAAAAGACATTTGATCTTAAAATCACTAGACTTTTAGAGAGGTTGTATGAGGACTACTGTTTAGCTCTGACTTTAAAGGTATATGTGATATGTATCTGTGGGTGCATACACATGCACATTTCAGGGAAGAGGAGGGTAGAAACAAAAAGGTAGTTGATATACATGCTTGCTAACAGGAAATCCAGATGGAGACTAAATCCTGTTTACAAAATCTTGCTACCAAAAAACATAAAATAGCTGAAAGATGTGATGCTACACCTAGGGCTGCCACATATGGCCACACAGACTGTGCAATGTACTCCACCAGGATGACCATCATTCACAATGCCCAAGACATAAATGGTGATCCCTGGAGTGTGGCAATATGGAAGTCCTGGCTATACCATATCAGATGATACCGAAATAAAAATATAATAACGTAATAGTTAATATGCATTAAACACCTATCCTGTGGCAAGGCACTATTCTAAATGCAGTACACATATTTAACTTCATTATTCCTCACAATAACACTATGAATTAGGTACTATTACTATCCCCAATCTACAAATGAGGAAACGTGCAATGAGAGGTGGAATTACTTGCCCAAGATTATACAGTCACTAAGCTGTGGCACTGGGATACAAACCCAGGCAGTTTGGTCACAGAACCCATGTATTTAACCAATATGTTATAAAAAATAAATAAATAAAAATAAAACAGAAACAGGGAATTTTCCTGGTTTATCTATAATATTAAAACTGAATACAGACACCTATAAAGCATATGTCATAAATTGAACCTACCACACTGATCAAAGCTCTAAATCAAAATACCAGTTTATAGAACACAGGCTGTATTTGGTTATAGACACACTGTATTTGGTGATGAAATTTGAAGAATATGGAATATTCTACAGGATAAACGACCCAGTTATTTCCACAATAAATGGAAAGAAAGAAAAAAGAGCTGGGGGTGGGGGAGCTATGGGTTAAAAGAGACGAGTTTTAACCAAATGCAATGATGCAATATGTGGATCTGATTTGGATCCTGATTCAAACAATCAAACTGTAAAAAAGAAAATGGGACCAACAGGGAAATTTTTGAATGTAATGATATTAAGAAATTATTGTTGCTTTTTAAGTGTGAAATTGGTATTGTGGCTATGTTAAAATTCCTTATCTTTTAGTGATGCAGACATATTTATGGATCAAATAATAGGACATCTAAAATCTGTTTCAAAATAATCCAGTGGGTGGAAGAGAAAGTGGGTGAGGATATAGCTGAAACAAGGCTGGCCACTTGGTGATACTTGTTGAAGCAAGGTGCTGGATACAGGGAGGTTCAATATACTGTACTTTTTACTTACATATATGTTTGAAATTTTCCATACTGTTTAAAAAGAACTGAGAGGTAGAGAAATCAGTAACTGTACTTGCTTCCTGGGATGGAAATTAGGTGGCTGGAGGCTGGGGTGAAACTTCCTTTACACAGTTTATCTTTTGTAGTTTTTAAAAGAAAAACATATTCAGTGTTTTTAGATTCTGCATATAAGTGATATACAGTATTTGTCCTTCTCTGTCTGACTTATCTCACTTAGCATAATGCTTTCAAGTTCCATCCATGTTGTCACAAATGACAGGATTTCCTTCTTTCTCATGACTGAATTATACATATCTCACATCTTCTTTATCCATTCACCTGTTGACGACACTTAGGTTGTTTCCATGTCTCAGCTATACTGAATAATGTTGCAGTGAACATGGGTGTGCAGATATCCCTTCAGGATACTGATTTCAATTTCTTTGATATATACACAGGAGTGGGAGAGCTGGATCATATAGTCGTTCAATTTTTAATTTTTTGAGGAACTGCCATACTGTTTTTCCATAATACCTATACAAATTTACATTCCCATCAACAGTGTATAAGAGTTCCACTTTCTCCATATCCTCACTAGAATTTACCTCTTGCCTTTTGATAAAAGCCATCCTAACAGGAATCTAAAAAAACGGAACCTATAAAAACAGAGTAGAATGACAGTTACCAGGGGCTGGTGGGTGGAGGAACCGGGGAGATGTTTAAGGGTACAAATTTACAACTAGTAGATAAATACGTTTTGTAGCTCTAATGCACAACATAGTGATTATAATCAACAATACAGTATTATAAACTTCAGTGTTGCTAAGAGACTAAATCTTAACTGTTCTCAACAACAACAAAAAGAAATGATAAATATGTGACACGATAAAGCTGTTAGCTAATGTTACTGTAGTAATCATATTGTGATACATAAATGTATCAAAACAATGAATGTACACCTTAAACTTAACACAATGTTATATGTTAATTATATCTCAATTAAAAAGGTGAAAAAGAAAAGACAAAACCTCATTGAGGGTAAGGCCATAGCAAGATAGTGCATATTGGCTACTTGCTGTCTCAAGAGGAGGTGATTATATTAATAAATTCAAGCATAGAAGTCTAAGAAAACAGGTAGGGCACTGAGGTATATCTATACAGACACCAACCTCTTGAGGACAACTTAACTACAAAGGAGGAAGTAACAGGTTCCCTGTAGGACAGAGCAAGTGCCAGCTGACACATTCTCAGTGCAATCTTCCTTGGGACTATTTAAAATAATTATTATGCATAAACAGAAAAATTAAACCCTGAGCAAATTCCATTTGAACTCGTTATATTTCCTTTGGAAGTTTAACAAAGACAGATGAAACAGATTGTATCTGCACACTAGGAAGAAAACCTTAGAATTGTAACTGATGATGCCACAGAAGAGATAAATCAGCTTGAAGTGGTCAACCCAAACTGCTGACGTACCTTTACAGGTTCGTTGGACACAAGTCCAAAATGATCACCCAGAATAGTTCCTTCCTTATGAAAGATGGAAAGGTTGAGGAATCTAGACACCACAGGAACAACTGAATGATCTGGCCTATGATCAGACCAATTTATAATGCTAATGGTTAACACTATCTTAAAAGACTCTATAATCAAAAAAGCAAAAACTATGTCTGATTTTTCTCATCTTTCTCTCCCTAGCACTTACCACCATGCTTGGCATGTAGTAGATATGCAATAAACATTAAACTGGCGGACTCAAGAGAGACCTATATAACAGGGAACACTCAGAGGCCAGCATGAAGGCTATTTGTCATTCTGATTTAACAGGCCAGCATGAAGCAATGTGGTGAGGTCAGGGAAGAAAACAGAAACCACATGCAAACAAAATTTGTGTGTGTAGGTTACCAGTGTGACTTTGTATACTTTTAAATCACTGCTACTTCAAATCTAAGATGCCTCTAATTGAATTTCCACCATCATTTTTATACTATTAAGAAAAAAAAACTCTGCCAGTTATACTGTGACATACATCAAATTATGAGATGAATCCAAATTTAAAATGTGAAAAAAGTGTGATTCTTAGACTCAATGAAATATGATGTTTATGTTTGTTTGGACTGATTCTTTCCCACTGGGGATATAGTATCTCATAAAGAGGGTCAGAGGCTGAGACTTCTGGACAAGAAAGTCCATAGAAGAAACCAGAAGAACATTCTGGCCAGGAAAGGAAAAGCCAAAAGAGGGAGAGAAGATGAAGTTGGTGACAATTTAATAGCAGAAAACATGGTGCTGCTCAGAGAAAAAGGAATTAGAAAGGCAAGCTCGGAAGAGTTAAAAATGGCAGAGAGTTGCCTGTGAGTGTGGACAGTCCTGGAGACGACGCCCACAACTTGGCCCCTGGCAAACAGGACCTCAAGTCCTGACATTGTCCGCTGCCCCTAGTTCTCTATCATGGTTTTTCAAATGTTGATTAAACATCTATTCAGCTGACTGAAGTCTAAGTGTGCCTAGTCCATGTCTTAGATGGTGCTAACACAGGATTTAGGACAAAACCAGCAATCTTCCAGGTCACAAATACCCTGGGAAATTCTTGTAAAGGCATGCTGACTTTTGCACAGGTGTTTAGGTGTTACACAAATGAAAATGAGAAAGGATTATTCAAAACTTCATTCAAAAACTTGGATGAAGAGTTAGGCCCTGTTCTTGGTACACATTCTTCTGTAAGGATCTTTCTGTCTTGCCAGATTTCAATTGCTTAGTTTCCCCATATTATTTGATGGACATGGTTTGAGGCCTGCTATCCTCTATATTAAGACCCCTATAGAACAAGCCTTCTCTGTAAGTTCCTTTATCTTGGATTCAAACTTGAAAAACCTCTTTTGCTCAGGAAATCTGGGCTATCAATGAAGATTCTGGAAGCCCCAAGAGTACCTACAGAAAACAAGATATGTTAATATTTTTGGGAATTGTACCCTATCTCTGGTACATAACCAGAGTGCAGAGAGAAACTGCTCAGTGCTTGGCCTCAGTGGAAACTTTCTAAATAACATATTGTATATGTAATGATGTACTAAATATAAAACCAACAAGTTGCATTCTGGGACAGGAGGTAGGAAAAAGAATCTTCACATTAGTTAAAGAGAGAAGCTCATTAGAGGAAGTTTGAAGTTATGCTTAGGGGTAAAGGCATAGAGCTGAAGCTATCCAGGCGGGGAGGGGGGGAAGGAAAAGACACTATGTGACAACAAAATGAAATTGGATTTCTTCATCTTTGGGAAACTGGTGCTTGGTGATGACAAGGGCCCATCTGCAGCTGAGAAAGGTCAGGAAATGTACCATTGCTGGGATCATACTGACAGCACCAAAATGGGAGAATCAGTGTAGTCTAAATTAAAGCATACCTACATCTTCAGCCACTGGAAGCTGACAGATAATCACCACTTCTGAAATTTTATTTATTTTTAAAATGAAAGTTCCTGGAGTGCACCTCAACTCTGTATTTTCAAAGTCTTTATTGAATTTGTTACAATACTGCTTCTGTTTAATGTTTTGGTTATTTGGCCATGAGGGATGTGGGATCTTACACCCCCTGCATTGGAAGGTGAAGTCTTAACCACTGGACCACCAGGGAAGTCCCTGAAATTTTAAAACACGGGAAAAAGGGCCTGGATAGATTCATAAACCGACAAACCAATCAATGTTATTTAATATTCATTTACCTTACAAACATTTTTGTGTGTTATGAATTTCTATCTTCTCCCTTTCACTTATCCTCCCAAGAATGCTGGGGTAGGCAGTATGCCAAAATAGCCTTATTCTATTATGCTAGTCACCTAGGGAAACCCATATAGAATTGTATTCATATGGTGTCCAGAAAGAAGTTAACATAGCAGGCCTGAGACTTCTATCCTTAGAAAGACCTGCTCGCAAGGTGTGACCTTGGCTGGTGTCTGGGAACATGGAATTTTGGAAGTGTTCCCATCACTTCCAGAACAGATAAAAGTGGCTCATTGTGCCCAGACTGCCGGTACAACCACTGTGCTTTATGCTGAACACCTGCTTTCCTCTGGGAATCTAGAATTCTGGTACATGCTGGGCAGAAGTTGCCTTCATGATCAGCCACCAATAAAAACCTTAGGCACTCAGTCTCTAATGAGCTACTGTGGTAGACAACACTTTATATGTATTGTCACAATTCAATACTGGAGGAATTAAGTGCACACTGTGTGACTACACTGGGAGAGAACTCTTGGAACCTTGTGCCAAGTTTCCTCCAGACTTTAACCTATGTGCCTTTTCCCTTTGCTAATTTTGCTTTATATCCTTTGGCTATAATAAATCATAGCTATGAGTATGACTATATGCTGACTTCTTATAGCAAATGACCAAACCGGGGTTAGTTTTTGAGACCCCCAATGCATATAGGTGGTACATTTTCAGGACTTGTTCAGGGAAAGATATAATTTCCTTTTTAGTCTTTAGGTAACTCAACTGACACTGACTAGGTGCACTGTACCATAATGGGTGGCAATTATAGAAAGTAATGTACTAAAATGATACTGAAATGACAATATCACAGATATAAGCATTAAGTATAAAGAAAGTTCGCGTAGTCACACAAGCAAGTTTCAGTTAAGTAAAGAAACCACAAGTTGGCATTTACATGTTAAGGTTTATAAAACATATTCAATACATGAAATTGGGTGAAGTAAAACATAGCATACTATATATAATCTGATATATGTATGTTGTATATGAAAAAAAGTAAAAAGGAAACATTGGAATCTTAGAAATAAAACTATACTAAAATAAGAAGTAAAAAGCTAGGGAACTGGGGTGAAACTGAAGTTAATCAATCACAAATTCAGGACTTTGAAAGGTTCCCTCTTCCACTGTGGTATCTAAAGCTGCCTTTGGAATAACCCCACATCCCACCAGAACCCATGTAGAACTATATCCTCTGAAAGGAATAACATCATTAATTTTTTTCATTCAACACATGTTTATTGAATAGCTATTCTGTGCCAAATACTGTTTCAAAGTGCTAAGAAGATAGCAGGAAATAAAGCAAAATCTCTGCCTTCATAGAGCTCAAAATATGGATCATTTCATGACTCTTTACTTAACGAGTTCAAGGTCAACAAAAAAGCATGCCAGCCTTGATCTTGGAACAAGAAAAAGAAAGGTTATAGAACATCATATTGTTAAAAAGGCACAGTGCTTTCCAAGTTTTCTAGGATAGTGCTGGGATGTCTAGAGGCAAGTCTGAAGAAAGGCTTCCATGATGAGGAGAGTTGGTCAATTGGATTATGAAATAATTAGTTCTAACTGGAACAAGCTGAGTCTAAGAGTCCACAAAATGACACAGGAAATGGAAAGCTAATAAGAATTATCCTAGAGAACAAGATCATAAAAAAGGAATTATGGTATATATATATATATATATATATATATATATATATATATATATATATATATATATGGTCAAGAAGTTATGCAACGATTTTGTAAAGAAAGAGAAAGGTTATATTGATGTTGAGGAAAAGCAGCTTACATGCTGGTTAATATCCAGATCACCTATCATGAACTGCTATTGCATTAAAAGCCTCCAGATATATATGGAATAGATTCCAAGTTGTTAACATAAAGACTCATCATTTTCTACCATGTTGATATTCTTTAGAATGCTTGGATGCATAAACAGCAGAGGTGGTAAAGTGATGGAATCTCAGTCAAATTCAGCCTGAAAACATGTTTTGATTGGCTTTGCCAGTGTTGTTTTATAATTGTAAAATATTTCAAACATGAAGACACAAAGAAAAAATAAAGTAAACACCCATGTACTAATCATATTTTAATATACTATATTTCCATCAGATAGCTTTTATAAAGAAATTAATTAAATTGACTCACTCTATTTACTAAATAACAGCTATCATGAATACAATGGTCATCATCCCCATGCACATGCACATGCGTGCACACACAAGTGCATGCATATATGCAGTCACACACACATCCATAAACATAATATTTTGAAGGTCTTTAAACTTTATCCAAATGGCAATAAAATATATGAATCCTACAACTTACTTTGTTTACTCAAATTACAGTTCTGATATTTATACATGTTGATATATCCTGCTTTAGTTTAAGGGTCAGCAAATTATTATCCTTGGGCCAAAACCAGCCTGCTGCTTGTTTTTGTAAATAACGTTTTATTGGAACACAGCCACTTTCATTAGCTGACATATTGTTTACAGCTGCTTTCTAACTACAGCAGCACAGTGGAGTAGTTGAGACAGAGATGATATGGCTGTAAATAACTAAACTATTACTCTCCGGCCCTTTATAGAGTTTGCCAACTCTTATAACAGTTCATTCACTGTAATCACTGCATAGTATTTCATTGTGTGAATTTATAACATGCTGATAGACATTTTTATTTCTTCCATTTTTTCACTATTTTAAAAAATCTTGTGTGATTTTTTTCTTTTCCAGCCTGTGTTGTCATGTCTCCTCAGTGCTGCCAGTGGACATTAAATGAACACTGAACTTAATCCTTTGAAAAATATTTAACCAAAAAGTAATATGCTAACCCAAAGGCCTGATCTGAGAAGGTCTTCCCAACATCTGAGACCTCAAATGGTGACAAGCAGGGTATTAAATAGAAAATGAAAATGAAATGGAACAAGCTGAGACTGTAAAATAGTTTTGAGTCCATGATGAAACTGATGAAAAAAGGCAAGTTTAATATGACCTATATAAGGTAGACAATTCAAAGTAGTTGTAAAGAATATTATTACGAGGAACTCATCACTGTAACTGTTAAGATTCATAAGTCAATGACAATAAAACTCTGAAAGGGCTATAAAATATCCTGAGGAATGTGTCCAAATACCCAGGGCTGACATTGACTACACACAGTAAGCATTATGTCTAGGGCTCATGATACTTTTGGAGGCTTATGAAATATTTTAATTTCTTTTAAAATGAAAATAAAACATTAATATAATCCAGTCTGTATAATATTTGTCTTGATACTAAAACAGTCATAAAATATAACTTTTAATATTGGTATGGAAGAAGTGGCTTATTAAAGCAAAAGTACATATGGCCATTGGAAACCATAATTTGGCCCTGCAGATACTTTGTGAAAATTCCCAAATTTAGGAATATTATTATGAAGACTAACAAAACCACATTTGAGATTGATGATTAAGACACTGCCAGACTCACGCCACTAAATAATTCCTTGCTCCTACAGCTTCAGCCTTGGAACCCATACAATTGAAATAATTGATTCAGCCAAATGAAAAATCACCACATATGCTTACCTTTCCAAATCCCTTGCAAATAGTCAAAATAATTATTATTATATCCTTGAGTGGTAGGCTCTAATGAATGTAGAAGAAACCAACTTATGAGAAGCTATACCAAAATTGTAGCCAACATGCATGAAATTAACCTCCAGGCATATCGTTCATGGCAGGTATGAAGCCAGTGACCTGAAGGCTCAGAATTTTCGACCAGTATAATTTTTCTTATAATCTCTCTATGTGAATGTACCTTGCTCCCTTCAGTTGTGATGGACATGGAACTTATCCTTGGGATGCAAGGATGGTTCAATATACACAAATCAATAAATGCGATACACCATGTTAACAAAATAAAAGATGAAAATCATACGATCATTTCAATACATGCAGAGAAAAAGCACTGGACAAAATTCAACACACTTTCATGATTAAAAACTCTCAACAGGGCTTCCCAGGTGGCGCAGTGGTTGAGAGTCCGTCTGCTGATGCAGGGGACACGGGTTCATGCCCCGGTCCGGGAAGATTCCACATGCCACTGAGCGGCTGGGCCCATGAGCCATGGCCGCTGAGCCTGCGTGTCCGGAGCCTGTGCTCCGCAACGGGAGAGGCCACAACAGTGAGAGGCCCGCGTACCGCAAAAAAAAAAAAACAAAACAAACAAACAAACAAACAAAAAACAAACTCTCAACAAACTAGGTATAGAAATTAACTCAACATAATAAAGGCCATATAGGAAAATCCCACAGCTAACATCATACTCAATGCTGAAAATCTGAAAGTTTTTTCTCTAAGATCTGGAAAAAGACAAGGATGCCAACTCTTACCACTTCTATTCAAAATAGTACTCTAAGTCCTAGATGAGCAATTAGGCAAGAAAAAGAAATTCATAGCATCCAAAACAGATAGGAAGTAGAAAAACTGTCTCTGCAGATGACATCTTCTTATGTGCAGAAAACCTAAAGACTCCACCAAAAAACTGTTAGAACTGACAAACTAATTCAGCGAAGTTGCAGGATACAAAATCAACATACAAATAAACATATCAGCTGAATTTCTCTACACTAACAAGGAACTATCTGAAAAGGAAATTAATAAAACGATCTCCTTTAATCCAAATTGGAAAGCAAGAAGTAAAACTGTCACTGTTTACAGTGACATGATACTATACATAGAAAATCCTAAAGATGCTGCCAGAAAACTACTAGAGCTCATCAATGAATTCAGTAAGGTTGCAGGATGCAAAATTAATATACAGAAATCTGTTGCATTCCTATACACTGTCAATGAAAGATCAGAAAGAGAAATTAAAGAAACAATCTCATTTACCATCACATCAAAATGAATAAAATACCTAGGAATAAACCTACCTAAGGAGGCAAAAAACCCAAACAGATGGAAAGATATACCATGTTCTTGGATTGGAAGAATCAGTATTGTTAAAATGAGTATACTGCCCAAGGAAATCTATAGATTCAATGAAATCCCTATCAGAATACAAATGGTATTTTTCACAGAACTAGAACAAATAATTTAAAATTTGTATGGAAACACAAAAGAACCTGAATAGCCAAAAAAATACAAAAAACTTGAGAAAGAAGAACAGAGCTGGAGGAATCATGCTCCCAGACTTCAGACTATACTACAATGCTACACTAATCAAGACAGTACGGAACTGACACAAAAACAGAAATATAGATCAATGGAACAGGATAGAAAGTCCAGAGATAAACCCATGGAATTCTGGTCAATTAATCTAAGATGAAGGAGGCAAGAATACACAATGCAGAAAACACAGTCTCTTCAATAAGTGGTGCTAGGAAAATTGGACAGCTACATGTAAAAGGATGAAATTAGAACATTCTCTAACACTACATACAAAAATAAACTCAAAATGGATTAAGGACCTAAATATAAGACTGGATACTATAAAACTCCAAGAGGAAAATAGGCAGAACACTCTACGACATAAATCACAGCACTATTTTTTTTGGACCTATCTCCTAAAGTAAAGGAAATTAAAGCAAAAATAAACAAATGGGACCAAAATAAACTTAAAAGCTTTTGCACAACAAAAGAATCCATTGAAAAAATGAAACGATAACCTACTGAATGGGAGAAAATATTTGCAAATGATATGACTGATAAGGGATTAATATCCAACATATATAAACAGCTCATAGAACTCAACATCAAAAAAACCCCACACAACCCAATTAAAAAATGGACAGAAAAAACTAGGTAGACATTTGTCCAAAGAGGAAATGCAGATGGCTGACAGGCACATGAAAAGATGCTCAACATCACTAATCATCAGGAAAATGCAAATCCAAACCACAATGAGGTATCACCTCCCACCTGTCAGAAAGGCTGTCACCAAAAAGAACACAAATAATAAATGTTGGTGAGAATGTGGTGAACAGGGAATCCTGGTACACTGTTGGTGGAAATGTAAATTGGTCTGCAGCCACTGTGCAAAACAATATGGAGGTTTCTCAAAAAGCTAAAAATAGAACTACCATATTACCCAGCAATTCTACTCCTCAGTATATAAACAAAAAACAACACCCACTAATTTGAAAACTTACATGTACCCTAATGTTCATAGCAGCATTGTTTACAATTGCCAGGATATGGAAGCAACCTTAGTGTCCAACAACAGATGAATAGATAAAGATGTGAGATACACACACAGACACACACACACACAATAAAATGCTACACATCCATAAAAAATGAAATTTTGCCATTTGCAGCAACATGGATGGAATTGGAGGACATTATGCTAAGTGAAATAAGTCAGACAAAGAAAGACAAATACTGTATGATATCACTTATATGTGGAATCTAAAAAATACAACAAACTAGTGAATATAACAAAAAAGAAGCTGACTCACAGATATAGAGAACAAACTAGTGGTTACCAGTGAGGAGAGGGAAGTGGGAGGGGCAATATAGTGGTAGAGGAGTAAGAGGTACAAACTATTAGGTATAAAATAAATAAGCTACAAGAGGATATTGTACAACATGGGGAATATAGCCAATATTTTATAATAACTATAAATGGAGCATAACCTTTAAAAATTGTGAGTCACTATATTGTGCATCTCTAACTTATATAATATTGTACAGATACTATACTTCAAAAAATAAAGAAAACAATCTCCTTTACTATACCACCAAAAAGAATAAAGTATTTAAAGTACTTAGGAGTAAATTTAACAAAAGAGGTAAAAGACTTGAACACGGAAAATTACAAAACAGTAATGAAAAAAATTAAAGCCACAAATATGTGGAAAGACATTTTTTTCATGGATTTGAAGACCTAATATTTTTAAAATGTCCATAATACCCAAAGTGATCTACAGATTCAATGTTATCCTCATCAAAGCCCCAGTGGCAGTTTTTAAAGAAACAGAAAAAACAATCTTAAAATTCAAATGTAACCATAAAAGGCTCCAAATAGCCAAGGCAATCTTGAGAAAGAACAAAGCTGGAGGCACTACACTTCCTGATTTCAAAATATATTACAAATCTACAGTAATTAAAACAGTATGGTGCTTACATAAAGATAGACATACAGACTAATGGAACAGAATAGAGAGCTCAGAAATAAGCCCACATATATATAGTCAACTGATGTTCAACGAATGAGCCAAGAATACACAACAGGCAAAGAATTGTCTCCACATAGCACAGGGAGATCAGCTCGGTGCTTTGTGACCACCTAGAGGGGTGGGATAGGGAGGGTGGGAGGGAGATGCAAGAGGAAGGAGATATGGGGATATATGTATATGTAAGGCTGATTCACTTTGTTGTAAAGCAGAAACTAACACACCATTGTAAAGCAATTATACTCCAATGAAGATGTTAAAAAATAAAATAAAATACACATATAATTTCAAATTTGAAAAAAAAATGCAATAGAGACTTAAACCAAAGACATGAAATTTTAAAACTTCTAGAAGAACACATAAGGGAAAAGCTTCTTGACATTAGTATTGGCAATGATTGTATGAATATAACACCAGAAGCACAAGTAATGAAAAAAGAAATAGATAAGTGGGACTACATCAAACTAAAATGCTTTTGCACAGCAAAGGTAAAAAGAATCAACAAAATGAAAAGGGAACCTATGAAATGGGAGAAAATATTTGCAAACCCTATATCTGATAAGGGGTTAATATCCAAAATAATAAGGAAGTCCTCTGAGTCCATAGCAAAAAACATACAACCTAATTAAAAAATGGGCAACAGGCTTGACTGGACATTTTTCCAAAGAATATATACAAATGGCCAACAAGTATATAAAAGGTGCTCAACATGATTCATTCTCAGGAAAATGCAAATCAAAACCACGAGTTATCACTTCACACGTGTTGAGATGACTATTACAAAAAAAAAGATTACAAATGTTGGTAAGGATGTGGAGAAATTGTAACACTTATATAGTATTGGTGAGAATATAAAATCATTAAGCCACTATGGAAGACAATATGGAGGTTCCACAAAAAAATTAAAAATAGAACTTCCATAGGATCCAGCAATCCAACTTATAGATATATATCCCAAAGATTTGAATCAGGAGCTCAAAGAGATTTTGTGTGTGTGTGTGTGTGGCTGCACTGATCTCAGTTCCCCAACCAGGGATTGAACCTGGGCCATGGCAGTGAAAGACCGGAATCCTAACCACGAGACCACCAGGGAACTCTCAAAGAGATATTTTTATTTCCATTTTCGTTGCTGTATTATTCACAGTATCCAAGATATGGAAACAGCCTAAATGTACATTAACAGATGAATGAATTAAGAAAATGTGGTATATACTCACAATGGGATATTATTTGGCCTTTAAAAAAAGAAGGAAATTCCACCATAAGTGACAACATGGATGAACCTAGAGCACATTTTGCAAAATGAAATAAGCTATACACAGAAAGACAAACACTGCATGATCCTTCTTATATAAGCTATCTAAAATAATCAAACTTATAGAAGCAGAAAGTAGAATGGTGGTTGCCTGGGGCTAGGAAGAAGTGGAAATGGGGAGTTATTGTTCAATGGCTATAGAGTTTCAACTTTACATGATGAATATGTGTTCAAAATCTGCTTGTACAGCACAGTACTTAAAATTAACAATACTGCACTGTACGCCTAAAAATTTAAGTCGATGGATCACATGTGAAGTGTTTATACCACAATAAAAAGTTAATTAAAAAATGATTTGATCTCAGGATAGTATTGTAAATTATGACAAAATGTTTCACTATTCCCAGTTTTACTTTTTACTTAATTTTATTATTTCATTGTGCTAGCTAGTAGTCAAGCTCACTGTTCTTTCCAGGGCACAATCCTCCATTACCTAATGTGCTTTGTCATCTCCAACTTCATACAGATAATTGGAGATAATAGGGTTTATATCCTTACTAGCTAATATCTAATGTTATAACTAAAATGTGTTATGAAGTGAGTGTTTATTCACACACCACAGGTTTATTCATTAAACCTAGTGTCAAGCTATAATAATGTTTAAAAGAACAGGATTTTCGAGGAGTTACCAAGATGGCAAAGTAGGAAGATGTTGAGTTCACTTTGTCCCACAGGCACATCAAAATTACAGCTATTTACAGAGCAACTATTGATGGTGAGAAAGATAGGAATAGCAGAAAATATTTTTCTACAACTAAAGATATGAAGAAGGAACCACAACAAGATGGGTAGGCAGGATAGAGATGTGGCAGAGTCAAGACCCATACCCCTGGGTGGGGAACCCACTAATGGGAGAATAATTACAGTTGAAGATGTTCTTCCCCAAAAGCAAGGAATCTGAAGCCCACACTTGGCTCCACAGCTTGGATATCCTGTACTGGAAAGATAAACCCCCAGAACATTTGGCTTTGAAGGTCAATGGGGCTTACTTTCAGGGGAACCAGAGGGCTCTGGGAAATAGAGACTCCACTCTTAAAGGGTGCACACAAAATCCCACGTGCTCCAGAACATAGGGCAGAAGCAGTAATTTGATAGGAACCTGGGTCAGACTCACCTGAGAATACTGAAGAGCCTCCTAGAGAGGCAAGAGGCAACTGGACCTCACCCTAGGGACATGGACAATGGCAGCAGCCGTTTGGAGACCTCATACCAGGAGAAGACTGGTGCTGACAAGCTTCATTTTGGTATCCTCACTCTAGCTTATTAGTGCTGCAACCCAGCCCCACCCAACAGACTGTTGGCACTAGTACTGGGATGCCTCAGGCCAAGCAGCTACCCTTAAGATGCCCTGAGCCCACAGCTTCCCTGGTACAAGCCTGTCCACCAGAGGGCCCAGAACTTGGCTCTGAAAACCAGTGCACTAACACTAGCCCCAGGACATCCTGGGGTACTGCAGCCAGACATTGTTACCCAACCCTGCCCACCAGTGGGCTGACACCAACTCCATGAACCCCAGGGCCCTGCAGCCAGAGACCCCAGGACACGTATCTTCCCACCAGCGAGCAGGCACTAGCGCCAGAACCAATGGGAAATTAATCTATGACAAAGGAGGTGAGAATATACAGTGGGGAAAAATCAGCCTTTTTTCATAACTGGTGTTGGAAAGACTGGACAGTTACATGCAATAGAATCAAACTGGACCACTCTCTAACATCATGCAGAAAAATAAATTCAAAATGAATTAAAGGCTTAAATTTAAGATCTGAAACCACAAAACTTCTAGCAGAAAACTGAGTCAGTATATTCTTTCACATCAGTCTTAGTAATATATGTGTTTTAATATGTCTCCTCAAGCAAAAGAAACAAAGAAAAGCAAACATAAACAAATGGGAATACATCAAACTAAAAATCTTTTACACAGTGAAGGAAACTATCAACAAAATGAAAGGGCCATCTATTGAATGGGAGAAAATATTTGCAAACAATGTATCTGATAAGGTGTTAATATCCAAAATATACAAAGGACTCATACAACTCAACATCAAAAGAACAAACAACCTGATTAAAAATGGACAGAGGATCTGAATAGACATTTCCCCAAGAAGACACACACAGATGGCTAAGAGGCATATGAAAAGATGCTCAACATTCTTAATTATTAGAGAAATGCAAGTCAAAACCACAATGAGATATCACCTCACACCTGTCAGAATGGCAATCATCAAAAAGTCTACAAATAACAAATGTTGGCAAGGATGCCAAGAAAAGAGAACCCTCGTACACTGTTGGTGCGAATCTAAATTGGTTCAGCCACTGTGTAAAACAATGAGGATTCCTCAAAAAAACTAAAAGTAGACCTATCATATGATCCAGCAATTCCACTCCTGGTTACTATCCTAAGAAACCAGAAATACTAAGTAAAAGAGGTATATGCAATCTTATGTTCATTGCAGCTTAAGTATTGATACAATAGCCAAGATATGGAAGCAACATAAGTTCCCATCAATAATTGAATGAATAAAGAAGATGGGATGTATATATATGTATACACACACAATGGAATATTACTCAGCCATAAAAGATGAAATCTTCACATATGCAACAACATGAATGGACCTAGAGGGTATTATGATAAGTGAAGTAAGTCAGACAGAGAAAAACAATACTACATGATTTCACTTATATGTGGAATCCAGAAAACAAATAAACAAACGTAAAAAAAATTTTAGAAAGAGTCATAGATACAGATAACAGTAGATGGCCTGAGGGGAGGGATGGGGGTGGAAGAGAAATAGGTGAGGGAGTTTAAGAGGTACAAGCTTCAAGTTACAAAATAAATACTTCATGGGTATGAAAAATACAGTGTGAGGAATATAGTCAGTATTTATGTATTATCTTTGTATGGTGACGTATGTTAACTGACTTACCATGGTGATCATTTTAAAATGTACAGAAATATCAAATAATTATGTTGTACCAGTAACTAACATAGTGTTATAGGTTATTATACTCCAAAAACATATAAACAAACAAAGAAACTCATGGTAAAAGAGATTACACTTTCGGTTACCAGAGGTGGGAGGTTGGGGGAGAGGGAATTGGATGAAGGCAGTCAAAAGGTGCAAACTTCCAGTTATGGAATAAATAAGTACTAGGGATGTAATGTACAACATGATAAATGTAATTAACATGCTGTATTTTATAGATGAAAGATGTCAAGAAAATAAACCCTAAAAGTTCTCATCAGAAGGAAAATATTTTTTCTATTTCTTAAATTTTGTATCTGTATGAGATAATGGATGTTCAGCAAACTTATTGTGATAATCACTTCATGATGTACTTAAGTCAAATCATTACACTACACACCTTAAAATTTTACAGTGCTGTATGTCAATTATATCTCAATAAAACTGGAAAAAGAAAACAGCACAGGATTTTCTTTAAGGCAAACCAGGTGCCTGATGTCTGCACTGCCACTTACTACCTATTAATCTTTGTCAAGTTATGTAATCATTCTGAAGCTTGGCGTCCTTGTCTAGAAAATTGATATGATTAATGAATTTCTGATGATTAAATGAGATGCTATATGTTAAGTGATTATAAAAGCCCTTCACTCATAGAATTACTTCATAAATGATTATTATTATTTTAATAACAATAAATAAAAATAGCATCCAAATAAATATAACAACTAAAGGACAGTATACCATTGTTAGGAGCAATAAACAGTTATATTAGTATACTCTACTGGTTAAAATTATGTCAACTCTTTTTCATCTCTTTTAGGGCAATTTTCTCATATTTAACATTTGATAGAGAATGCACATAGTATGCCCATAATTATGAAGCTTAGCTTTTCAGAGTGTACATTTTGTAATCAGTCTATTACAATTCTTATTTTGAAATCACAGCTCTTAGTCACTGCTTTACTAATGCAATAAAAAGTCCCATACCTTTTCAGATTCCTGGGAATTGTCAGAATTCATAGCAATTTAGATATGTTCAAGTCAGTATTACTATAACTTGCACATAGTATATGAAAGACCAGATATTAAAGATTCTTACAATTCTAATATTGCTATCCCTATAGTTTTAGGGCTTTCCAGGAACAACCAAAGATGAGTAGAAATTTAGCAGCAACAATAGTGTACACAAACACACACACACACACACACACACACACACACACACACACTATAGAATTTTTGTCCATAGAACAAGATGAATTACATACTGACCAAATTAATCAGTGTGGAAATCAGGGCAAAGAAGTGGGAAGGACCAAAAGCATAGCTAGACAGTGCAAAGTACATTTTTTATTAAAACAGAAAGATCAAGTCGAAACAAAAAAACCAGGACTTTCAAGTGTGGAAGCAAAATTCTAACCTTCCCAGGAATAACAAATATAATAAATAATATAAGAAAAATTAGAAGAAATTTAAAACTCTTCTCAAGTTGTATATTAGAAAATTCAAAGACAAAGATCACTACCTAAGTCAGTGGTTCTCAAACTTTAGTATGCATAATATTCATCCAGATTCTTAGGCTCCACATTCAGAGACTCTGAAGCTTGGGACTCCGGAAGTTTAACAAACATTCTAGATGATTCAGACACAGGTTATCTACCACCACATGTAGACATACACTGGCCTATGTAGGCTATCTTTCAAATATCTCACTAGATAAGCCAACCAACCATTTGAGATGCATATCATGAAATAGGAAGAGTAGGATAATGTAGAGAAAGAGGTTTTACAATTACTTTGAAACCTATGGCAGAGGGAATACTATGGAAAGTACCAATTCTCTTTTTGAAAAAAAATGCAAAAAAAAAATTCAACTGAGAAGATAAAGCCATCTGAGTACCCCACTGCAACTGTCATAATCTGCCTAAAGTAGCAATGGCCTGTCATACAAAGAAAATGTGTCAACATTACCCAGATCTGAAAATTTTAGCTCAAAATATAACCATGGTATAAAGGAGGGCAAGGTATTAGCATATACCTAGGATAAAGATACGCATCCTCTGTACTTCATCACAAATTTCTTGAAGAAAGTAAAATAAGGAATACAATCTTGCCTAAGACAGTGTCTCTCAAATAATATTTTGTGGCCAACTGCATTAGAATCGAATTGGTTCCTTGTTTAAAATGCAGACTCCCATCTTAGGTCCTACTAAATCAGAATATCTGAGGGAAGAAGCCAAGAAAAAAACATAACAGAAGTACTTGCATGCACACACATATATAAATATTTAACTGTACAATTCAGTGGCTTTTAGTCAATTCACAAAGTTCTACAACCATCACCACAATTAATTATGCAATATTTTTACTATTCGTAGAAGAAACCCCATACACTTTAGTACTCACTACCCAATTCCCTCTTTCCCCTTCCCCCCACCACCATAGGCAAATGCTAATCTACTTTCTTTCTCTAAGGATTGGGTTATTACAGAAATTCTATATAAAATCAATCATATAACATATGGTATTTTATTACTATCTTCTTTAAATTAGTATTTTTTAACATCTTTATTGGAGTATAATTGCTTTACAATGGTGTGTTAGTTTCTGCTTTACAACAAAGTGAATCAGTTATACATATACAAATATCCTCATAACTCCTCCCTCCTGCGTCTGCCTCCCACCCACCCTATCCCACCCACTTAGATGGTCACAAAGCACCAAGCTGATCTCCCTGTTCTATGTGGTTGATTCCCACCAGCCATCCATTCTACACTTGGTAGTGTATATATGCCCATGCCACACTCTCACCTCATCCCAGCCCACCCCTCCACTTCCTCATGTCCTCAAGTCCACTCTCCACATCTATGTCTTTATTCCTGTCCTGCCCCTAGGTTCTCAGAACTTTTTTTTTAGATGCCATATATATATGTTAGCAATGGTATTTCTTTTTCTCTTTCTTAATTCACACTGTATGACAGATTCTAGGTCCATCCACCTCACTACAAAAAACTCAATTTCGTTTCTTTTTATGGCTGAGTAATATTCCATTGTATATATGTCCCACATCTTCTTTATCCATTCATCTCTCCATGGAAACAGGTTGCTTCCATGTCCTGGCTACTGTTAGAGCTGCAATGAACATTGTGGTACATGACTCTTTTTAAATTATGGTTTTCTCAGGGTATAAGCCCAGTAGTGGGATCACTGGGTCGTATGGTAGTTCTATTTTTAGATTTTAAGGAAGCTCCATACTGTTCTCCATAGTGGCTGTATCAATTTACATTCCCACAAACAGTGCAAGACAGTTCCCTTTTCTCCACACTGTCTACAGCATTTATTGTTTGTAGATTTTTTGAGGATGGCCATTCTGACAGATGTGAGGTGATACTTCATTATAGTGTTGATTTGCATCTTTCTAATGATTAGGGATGTTGAGCATTCCTTCATGTGTTTGTTGGAAAACTGTGTATCTTCTTTGCAGAAATGTCTATTTAGGTCTTCTGCCCATTTATGAATTGGGTTGTTTGTTTTCTTGATATTGAGTTATATGAGTTGCTTGTAAATTTTGGAGATTAATCCCTTGGCAGTTGCTTCATTTGCAAATATTTTCTCCCATTCTGAGGGTTGTCTTTTCGTCTTGTTTATGGTTTGCTTTGCTGTGCAAAAGATTTTAAGTTTCATTAGGTCTCATTTCTTTATTTTTGTTTTTATTTCCATTTCTCTAGGAGGTGGGTCAAAAAGGATCTTGTTGTGATTTATCTCACAGATATTCTGCCTATGTTTTCCACCAAGAGTTTTAATGTCTGGCCCTACATGTAGGTCTTTAACCCATTTTGAGTTTAGCTTTGTGTATGGTGCTAGGGAGTGTTCTAATTTCATTCTTTTACATGTAGCTGTTCACTTTTCCCACAACCACTTATTGAAGAGGCTGTCTTATCTCCATTGTATATTCTTGCCTCCTTTATCAAAGATAAGGTGACCATATGTGTGTGGGTTTATCTCTGGGCTTTCTACCCTGTTCCATTGATCTATATTTCTGTTTTTGTGTCAGTACGATACTGTCTTGATTACTGTAGCTTTGTAGTATAGTCTGAAGTCTGGGAGCTTTATTCCTCCAGTTCCGTATTTCTTTCTCAATATTGCTTTGGCTATTGGGGGTCTTTTGTGTTTCCATACAAATTGTGAAATTTTTGGTTCTACTTCTGTGAAAAATGCCATTTAGTAAAAATGCCATTTAGCAGTCTGATAGGGATTTCACTGAGTCTGTAGATTGCTTTGGGTAGTATAGTTATTTTCACAATGTTGATTCTTCCAATTCAAGAACATGGTATATCTTTCCATCTGTTTGTATCACCTTTAATTTCTTTCATCAGTGTCTTATAGTTTTCTGCATACAGGTCTTTGGTCTCCTTAGGTAGGTTTACTACTAGGTATTTTACTCTTTTTGTTGCAGTGGTAAATGGGAGAGTTTCCTTAATTTATCTTTCAGATTTTTCATCATTAGTGTATAGGAATGCAAGAGATTTCTATGCATTAATTTTGTGTCCTGCTACTTTACCTAATTCATTCATGAGCTCTAGTAGTTTTCTGGTACCATCTTTAGGATTCTCTATGTATAGAATCATGTCATCTGCAAAGAGTGACAGCTTTGTTTCTTCTTCTGATTTGGATTACTTTTATTTCTTTTTCTTCTCTGATTGCTGTGGTTAAAACTTTCAAAACTATGTTGAATAATAGTGGTGAGAGTGGACAACCTTCTCTCGTTCCTGATCTTAGTGGGAATGGTTTCAATTTTTCACCATTGAGAATGTTGTTGGCTGTGGGTTTGTTATATATGGCCTTTATTATGCTGAGGTAAGTTCCCTTTATGTCTACTTTCTGGAGGGTTTTTATCATAAATGGGTGTTGAATTTTGTCAAAAGATTTTTCTGCATCTATTGAAATGATCATAAGGTTTTTATCCTTCAATTTGTTAATATGGTGTTTCACGTTGATTGATTTGTGTATACTGAAGAATCCTTGCATTCCTGGAATAAACCCCACTTGATCATGCTGTATGATCCTTTTAATGTGCTGTTGCATTGTGTTTGCTAGTATTTTGTTGAGGATGTTTGCATCTATGTTCATCAGTGATACTAACCTGTAGTTTTCTTTCTTTGTGACATCTTTGTCTGGTTTTGGTATCAGGGTGATGGTGGCATCATAGAAGGAGTTTGGGAGTGTTCCTCCCTCTGCTATATTTTGGAAGCTTTTGAGAAGGATAGCTGTAACCTCTTCTCTAATGTTTGATAGAATTCGCCAGTGAAGACATCTGGTCCTGGGCTTTTGTTTGTTGGAAGATACTTAATCACAGTCTAAATTTCAGTGCTTGTGATTGGTTTGTTTATATTTTCTATTTCTTCCTGGTTCAGATTTGGAAGGTTGTGCTTTTCTAAGAACTTGTCCTTTTCTTCCAGGTTGTGCATTTTACTGGCATATACCTGCTTGTGCTAATCTCTCATAATCCTTTTTATTTCTGCAGTGTCAGTTTTTACTCCTTTTTCATTTCTAGTTCTATTGATTTGAGTCTTCTTACTTTTTTCCTGATGAGTCTGGCTAATGCTTTATCAATTTTGCTTATCTTCTCAAAGAACCACCTTATAGTTTTACTGATCTTTGCTATTGTTTCCTTCATTTCTTTTTCATTTATTACTGATCTGATCATTTTAATTACTTTTCTTCTGCTAACTTTGGGTTTTTTTTGTTCTTCTTTCTTTAATTGCTTTAGGTGTAATGTGAGCTTGTTTACTTGAGATGTTTCTTGTTTCTTGAGTTAGGATTGTATTCCTATAAACTTCCCTCTGAGAACTGCTTTTGCTGCCTCCTATACCTTTTGGGTCATCGTGCTTTCATTGTCATTCCTTTCTAGGCATTTTCTGATTTCCTCTTTGATTTCTTCATTGATCTCTTGGTTATTAAGTAGTGTATTGTTTAGCCTCCATGTGATTGTAATTTTTACAGAATTTTTTCTTGTAACTGATATCTATTCTCATAGAGCTGTGGTCTATACAAGCCTACCTCAAGAAACAAGAAGAATCTCAAATAAACAATCTAACCTTACACCTAAAGGAACTAGAGAAAGAAGAACAAACAAAACCCAAAGTTAGCAGAAGGAAAGAAATCATAAAGATCAGAGCAGAAATAAATGAAATAGAAACAAAGAAAACAAGAGCAAAGATCAATAAAACTAAAAGCTGGTTCTTTGAGAAGATAAACAAAACTGATTAACCATTAGCCAGACTCATCAAAAAAAAGAGGGAAAGGACTCAAATTAATAAAATTAGAAATGAAAAAGGAGAAGTTACAACAGACACCACAGAAATACAAAGCATCCTGAGACTACTATAAGCACCTCTATGCCAATAAAATGGACAACCTGGAAGAAATGGACAAATTCTTAGAAAGGTGTAACCTTCCAAGACTGAACCAGGAAGAAACAGAAAATATGAACAGACCAATCACAAGTAATAAAATTGAAACTGTGATTAAAAATCTTCCAACAGGAGAGGGGGAAGATGGCAGAAGAGTAAGACATGGAGATCAGCTTCCTCCCCACAGATACATCAGAAATACATCTACACGTGGAACAATTCCTATAGAACATCCACTAAATGCTGACAGAAGACCTCAGACCTCCCAAAAGGCAAGAAACTCCCCACATACGTGGGTAGGGCAAAAGAAAAAATAATAAACAGAGACAAAAGAATAGGGATGGGACCTGCATCAGAGGAAGGGAGCTGTGAAGGAGGAAAAGTTTCCACACACTAGGAAGCCCCTTCGTGGGCGGAGACTGCAGGACTCGGAGGGCGGAAGCTTCGGAGCAGCAGAGGAGAGCACAGCAACAGGGGTGCAGAGGGCAAAGCGGAGAGATTCGCGCACAGAGGATAGGAGCCTACCAGCACTTACCAGCCCGAGAGGCTGTCTGATCACCCGCTGGGGTGGGCGGGGGCTGGGAGGTGAGGCTCGGGCTTCGGTTGGATCACAGGGAGAGGGCTGGTAGCGTGAACACAGCCGGAAGGGGTTACTGCACCACGGCTAGCCGGGAGGGAGTCCGGGAAAAATTCTGAACCTGCCAAAGAGGCAAGAGACTTTTTCTTCCCTCTTTGTTTCCTGGTGCATGAGGAGAGGGGATTAAGAGCGCTGCTTAAAGGAGCTCCAGAGATGGGCGCGAGCTGCAGATATTCAGCCCGGACCACAGAGACGGGCATGAGAGACTAAGGCTGCTGCTGCCACCACCAAGAAGACTGTGTGTGAGCACAGGTCACAATGCACACCTCCCCTGCCGGGAGCCTGTGCAGCCCACCACTGCCAGGGTCCCGTGATCCAGGGAAAAGTTCCCCGGGAGAATGCACGGCACGCCTCAGGCTGGTGCAGTGTCACGCGGGCCTCTGCCACCGCAGGCTCGCCCTGCATCTGTACCCCTCTCTCCCCCGGGCCTGAGTGAGCCAGGGTCCCTGAATCAGCTGCTTCTTTAACCTTGTTCTGTCTGAGCGAAGAACAGATGCCCTCCAGCGGCCTACACACAGAGGCAGGGCCAAATCCAAAGCTGAACCCTGGGAGCTGTGTGAGCAAAGAAGAGAAAGGGAAATTTCTCCCAGCAGCCTCAGGAGGAGCAGATTAAATTTCCACAATCAACTTGATGTACCCTGCATCTGTGGAATACCTGAAGAGACAACGAATCATCCCAAATAGAGGAGGTGGACTTTGAGAGAAAGATATATTATTTTTTCCCCTTTTCCTGTTTTTGTGAGTGTGTATGTGTATGTTTCTGTGTGAGCTTTTGCTCTGTATAGCTTTGCTTTCTCCAATAGTCCTAGGGTTCTGTCCCTCTGTTTTTTCTTTTTTTAATTGCTTTTCTTAATAATTATTTTTCATTTTTTATATTTCTATATTCATCATCGGATGAATGGATAAAGAAGATATGGCACATATATACAAT
Source organism: Grampus griseus (assembly GCF_964374135.1). Taxonomy (NCBI): domain Eukaryota; kingdom Metazoa; phylum Chordata; class Mammalia; order Artiodactyla; family Delphinidae; genus Grampus; species Grampus griseus. Next base: position 56,948,191 of record NC_138999.1, read on the forward strand.
GGGATATTACTCAGCCATAAAAAGAAATGAAATTGAGCTATTTGTAATGAGGTGGATGGACCTACAGTCTGTCATACAGAGTGAAGTAAGTCAGAAAGAGAAAGACAAATACCGTATGCTAACACATATATATGGAATTTAAGAAAAAAAATGTCATGAACCTAGGGGTAAGATAGGAATAAAGACACAGTCCTACTAGAGAATGCACTTGAGGATATGCGGAGAGGGAATGGTAAGCTGTGACAAAGTGAGAGAGTGGCATGGACATATATACACTATGCAACGTAAAATAGATAGCTAGTGGGAAGCAGCCGCATAGCACAGGGAGATCAGCTCGGTGCTTTGTGACCACTTAGAGGGGTGGGATAGGGAGGGTGTGAGGGAGGGAGACACAAGAGGGAAGAGATATGGGAACATATGTTTATGTATAATCATATATATATGATTCACTTTGTTATAAAGCAGAAACTAACACACCATTGTAAAGGAATTATACTCCAATAAAGATTTAAAAACAAACAAAAAAACTTGACAACTAGTAACAGAAAGTAGTGACATAATCTTCAAATAAAGGTCTCATGAAGAAAAAAAAAGAGAATTATAGATATAAATTGTACCTTACCAGTAATTACATTAAATGTAAATAAATTAAATACCAATGACAAAAACTGGCAGGATGAAGTACAAAAATATATCATCTAATGATATGCTGTCTACAGGAGACACACTTTAGATGCAAATGTTCAAACAGGTTAAAAGGAAAAGGATGGGAATAATACGATATAAATAGCAAACATATAGAGCCATAATGTTTATAATAATATCAGACAAAAGAGATTTAAAACAAAAATTGTCATTAGAGACAAAAAGGGACATTTTACAATGATAATTAGATCAATTTAACAGGAAGAGAGAACAATTGTAAACATAGGTGCATCTAAGCTCAGAGCCTCAAAATACAAGAAACATTTTAAAAATTCATGACTGATGTACAGGGTGAAATAGACAGCATAATAATAATAATTAGACACTTTAATACCCCACTTCAATAATTGATAGATTAACTAGACAGAAAATCAATGAGTATATCAATGAGTATATAGAAGACTTGAACAAAACTATCAAGCAACTTGACCTACCAGACATTTGTATAAAAACCCAATCACAGTAGATTACCTATTCTTTTTAAGAGCACACAGACTATTTTCCAAGATGGACCATATACTAGACCATAAAACCAGTATTAATAAATTTAATAAAATTTAAATCGTAAAGGTATATTATATGACTACAATGGAGTTACATTATCAAAATAAAGATAGAAATTTAGGAAATCCACAAGTATTTGGAAATTATATACTATATCCCTAAGTAATTTGTAGATCAAAAAATAATTCAAAGAAAATAGAAATTACTTATATCTGAATGAAAATAAAAATACAACATATCAACATTTATTGAACATTGTTAAACTGATGCTTAGAGGGATATTTATAATCTTGAATGCTTATGTTAGAAAATAATAAAAATCTCAGATTATTAATCTAAGCATTTATCCTAGAAATCTAGAAAAAAATACAAAATCAAACTGAATCAAGCCAAGGCAATAAAACAATAAAAATTAGAGCATAAATTAAAGAACTAGAAAAAGCAGAACAATCATAGAGAAAATTCATGAAACTGAAAGTTTATTCTTGAAAATATCAACAAATCCTTAGCTAGATTATGTAAGAAACAGAGAAGACACATATCACAAAAATAAGAAATTAAAGAGGAAACAATACCACTGACCCCTAAGAAGTTAAAAAGATTATAAAATTTAATTAGTAATTCAAAATTTTGCTATAAAGAAAAGCCCAGGTCCAGATGGTTTCACTGGTGAATTTTATCAAACATATAAAGAAGAATTAATGCCAATACTACAAAAGTTCTTCCAGAAAATGGAACACTTCCCAACTCTTTCTATAAGGACAGTATCATAGCAAAGCCAGAAAAAAGATATCAGAAGAAAGAACAAAATTATATACCAATATATCTTATAAATATGGATGCAAATATCTTCATCAAAATATTAGGAAAAGAAATCTAAAACATTTTAAAAGATTACACATTGTGACCAAGTGGGATTTATTCAAGGAATGCAAGATTTATCATTTGAAAATGGATTAATGTAACAAACCACATTCATAGGATAAAAGACAAAAAATATATGACCATCTGTACTTGACACAAACCAACATCCATTTATAATAAAAGCTATTAACAAACGTAGATTAGAAGGAAACTTCCTCAGCCTAATAAAGGACCTAATGGTGAAAGAGTAAATGCTTTCCTCCTCAGACTGGGAACAAGATGAGGATATCTACTCTTGTCTCTTCTATTTACCATAGGATAGAAGGGTCTAGCCAGTACTATGCAGCAAGAAATACAAATAAAAATCATCTACATTGGAAAGGAAGAAGTAAACCATTTTTTTTTCACCAATTGCATGGTCCATGGTTACACAGAAGAAAATCCCAAGAAAACTATTAGAGCTAACACATGAGTTCAGTACAAAGTCACAGGAAACAAGATCAATATCCAGAAACCAGCTGTATTTCTATATATGAATAATGAACAATATGAAAATAAAATGAATAATGCAACTGCATTTACAACAGTATCAAAAAGAATGAAATATTTGGAAACAAATTTAACAAAAGGAGTGCAAGACTAACACACTGAAAATTACAAAACTTTGTTAAAAACATTAAGAAGATCTAAATAAATGGAGAAACATTCCATTTTCATGGACTGGAAGACTGTTATGCACTGAAGGTTTGTGTTCCTCTGAAAATTTACATGTTTAACTCCTAAACCTCAATGTGATAGTATTAGGAGGTGGGGCCTTTGGGATGCATTTAAGTCATGAGGGTGGAGCTCTCATGAATGGGATTAGTGCCCTTATTAAAGAAACCCCAGAGAACGCTTTCATTTCACCATGTGAAGATACAGTTAGAAGACAGCTATCTATGAACCAGGAACTGGGTCCTCACCAGACATCCCATCTACCAGCACCTTGATCATGGACATCCTAGCCTCCAGAACTGTTAGAAATAAATGTTTGCTGTTTTAGTCACCCAGTATATGATATTTTCATTATAGGAGCCCAAACTAACTATGACAGGAATTGGTAAAGAAGAATGGGGTGCTGCTGTAACAAATATCAAAAAAATATGGAACTGGCTATGGAACTGGGTAATGGGCAGAGGCTGGAAGAGTTTCTCAAAAAGTTAAATAGAAATTTACTAATTTACTGTATGATGTAGCAATTCCTCTCCTAGTTACCTACCGAAGAGAAAGGAAAATGTATGTCCAAACAAATAATTGGACACAAATATTCATAGCAGCATTATTTATAATATTCAAAAACTAGAAACAACTCAAATGTTCATCAACTTAAGAATGGAAAGATGTAGTATATTCATACAAAGGAATACTGTTCAGCAATAAAAACGAATGAACTACTGATGCATAGGTATATTACAGATGAATTTCAAAAACATTATCTTAAGTGAAAGAAAACAGACACGACAGAAAACATATCATATGATTTCATTTTTATGAAATGCCCAGAAAAGGCCAATTTATAGAGACAGAAAGAAGTTTATTGGTTGCCTAGGGCTGAGGTTAGGAACAGGAATCAACTATAAATGCATCTGTGGGATCTTACTGGAGGGATAAAAATGTTCTATAACTGATTTATGGTATGGCTGCACCACTGGCTAAAGTTAGTAAAAACCATTGAATTGTATACTTGAAATCAGTGATTTTATGATATGAAAAAAAATCCTGAATGAGTTTAAAAAACTGAACATATACACACCCTGTGAACCAGCAATTTCATTCCCAGATATATCTGTAACAATATGCATGTGTATATTCACCTAAAGGCATGTACAAGAATAATCAGAGTAGTGCTAACCACAAACTGGAAACAACCCTAATGTCTATCAACACAGAATGGATAAATATAATATGTTAATACCTTGTAATGCTATACAACATTGAGAAAGAGCAAACTACAACCACAAACAATGATAGAGATGAATCACTCAAACTTAATGTTGAATGAAAGAAGCCAGGCACAGAAGAGTATATAATGTATTATTCTATTTATATAAAAACAATAATAAAGAATATTAGTCTATACTGTTGGAAGTCATAATAATGGTTAACCTCTGTTATGGGGTTGTGACTACAAAAGGTCAGAAGGGGACTTCTGTATGCAGGTAATGTTCTATTGTCTTGATCTCAGTACTAGTGACACAGGTTTGTTCACTTTGTGAAAATTTATTGAGATTTCTGCACTTTAGTGCATGAATGGATATTTTTTAAAGTGTCCATTAAAATGTACATTTAAGATCTGTGTATATCTCTGTCCATTAATTGTACCTCAATTTAAAAATGGGTGAATAAGAGCCCAAAGCCTATTCTTGAATCACTGAAACCACATTCTTACTATCAGAAGTGGCGGACTCTTTTTTTCCTATTAAAGACACACTTTCTAACTATGCAGTTATATTCTTTTGTTATAGCCCTGTAATTTAAATTGTTATTGGACTTTGCCTTATGTGTTATGAAGATTACCTTTGGACTTATTCTAAAAATAGAACTTTAATATTTAGGATGAGAAAAAATTAAGCTCTGTCTTGCTAGGAATGATTCATCTAAAACCACAGAAACTATAAACTATTCAGAATCACGTGAAAAAATTAGAAATTCTGCCCTGAATAATGTAGATATAAGCATCACTATGTGTGAGATTGGTTCAACAATTAAAATGGAGAGTTTTAAAACAAACTTTATACTGTAAGCCTACTAATTATGTCACCTAAGTACATAAAAAAACCCAAACTGTCTTCTGAGTCACACACAAACTATTATTTTGCAAGGCAGTTATTTCAGTACATAATTGGTTATATGTTTAATGTATTTGGTTGGAAAAAAATTATAGCATGATTAAGAAAGAAATGTAACTATTTAAGCCAAAGCAGGGTTTTTCCTATTTAAATATCTAAATAAATATCTTTAAAAACTGAAACATTTTCTGTTCAAAATCCAGGATAGTAACTTAACCCAAATTCTGGCATAGAAAAAGGAGTTAAGTACAGTGACAATGTTGAACTTTACCTGAACCCTGTGATCCAAGGAAACAGGGATGTTTAAGAAATCACCCTCATCAATTTTGTGTCCAGAAGAACAACTAATTTCAAAGGACCACCCTGCCCTTGCATATAAGACACACCCCTGTCCTTCTGCAGAATTCACACAAAACTCATGCTGACTCCATTGCTTACCTACTTCTACAAAAAACCAAATTTCTTTCCTATTCTATGATATGTATTTGAGATATTCCTCATTAATAAAGGTTCTGGCTATTGCAAAAGCCTGAATAAAACCATCCCCTTAATTGTTTGGTGCATCTTGTCTTGGACAAAGCCACAGTAATCAAAACAGTGTGGTACTAAGAGAGTCGATTTTAGAACTTCTCATCACAAGAAAAAAAAAATAACTCTGGGGAAAAAAACAGTGTGGTACCTGAAAAAAGACAGACATAGACTAATGGAAAAAAACAGAGAACCCAGAAATAAATCCTCCTATATGTAGTGAAATGGTTTTTGACAAGCGTATCAAGACCATTCATGGGGAAAGGACAGTCTTTTCAACAAATGATGCTAGGAAAACTGGATATCCACATAATATGAGATTCTTTATGGAAAGTTCCAGCAAAGCAAACTTTAAAAGGCCTATATAGTCAATTATCATTCTTGCTGCACTTATGTAAATAATCAAGCAAAATCTAATGAGACTACACTTATTTTCTAAACAAGAATCAAAAAGGGGGATGACTCTACAGAGACATTTTATGTTTCAATGGAAAATTATTGCACACCCATATGAGTCATTAGATTCTAGTCCTGTTCATTATCTTTGAGCTATTTTTTCACCTCTTGGTAAACGACATTTTACTTTCTATTTCATCAGGCTATAACTTGGACTGGATTCTGCCATCATGCACATTTTGTCAGTACATACCAAATTCTCAATTCTTCTAGCTTCCTTCAATATCTGGCTAACAACTCTGTAAATTAACATTTCCAATTTTTCCCACCCTCCTGACTTGGCATCACTTAGGACTAAAACTGCTCTCTTCCCAAAGTCCTGCAAGCTGAAGGTGGGCGGCTTGATAAAACCCTCAAAGAAATCACCACAACAGGTCATGTATAGGCAATCTTCACATACTGAGTTGCTGCTGTGTATACCATACAGAATGCTTTGAGCTCAACACCTAGGAATCTTCTAAACTAGCTGGCCTACTGCTAAATCACAACAGATGGTTCAGCTGCTCCTTAATGAATGAAAGGTGACCAAATGGGAAATGGACTTGTATTGTTCAAAGGAGAAAAGAATGTCTATTCCACACAGGGAACTATACTCAAAGTCCTGTGATAAACCATAATGGAAAAGAATACGAAAAAGAATGTGTATATATATATATATATATATATATATATATATATATATATATATATATATATATATATAACTGAATCACTTTGCTATGTAGCAGAAATTAACACAACATTGTAAATCAACACTTCAATAAAATAAATTTTTAAAATAAAATAAAAGAATGTCTATTATTTCCTTGATCAACAGAAGGGACTGACAAAGACTCTTTCTTTAAATCTTTTTTTTTTTTGGCTGTGCTGTGTGGCATGTGAGATCTTAGTACCCCAACTAGGGAACGAACCCGTGACTCCTGCAGTGGAAGCATGGAGTCTTAACCACTGGACCACCAGGGAAGTCCGTGGACTCTCTCTTCGAGAAAACTTTAGTAAGGATCTTCTGAGACCTCTTCTCAAATAAGCTTCGGCTTTGGGCTTCAGTGTCTGTCCTTGCAGAATTCAGTTTTAACAAGAATCCCGTTAAGTATGCTTAGAGAGAATCTTCACACCCTTAATACCTGAAAATGTTCACCAATGTTCACTGCAGCACAATTTACAATAGCCAGGACACGGAAGCAACCTAAATGTCCATTGATAGATGACTGGATAAAGAAGATGTGACATATATATACAATGGGATATTACTCAGCCATAAAAAAATGAAACTGAGTTATTTGTAGCGAGGTAGATGGACATAGAGTCTGTCATACAGAGTGAAATAAGTCAGGAAGAGAAAAGCAAATACCATATGTTGACACATATATATGGAATGTAAAAAAAAAAGTAATAACGAACTAGTAGCAGGGCAGGTGTAACGAGACAGACATAGAAAATGGACTTGAGGACATGGGGTGGGAGGGCAAAGCTGGGGCGAAGCATCGACATACATACACTACCGAACGTAAAACAGTTGGCTGCTGGGAAGCAGCAGCATAGCACAGGGAGATCGGCTCGCTGTTTTGCGATGACGTAGTGGAGTGGAATAGGGAGGATGGGAGGGATGGTCAATATGGAGGGGATATGGGTACATGTGTATGCATATGGCTGATTCATTGTGTTCTACAACAGAAACTAATACAATATTGTGAAGTAATTATACGCCAATAATGATCTACTAAAAAAATCTAGATAAGAACAAGAAAATAATAAATAAGAAATAATAACAAAAAAACCCAAAAGTTAGCAGAAGGAAAGAAATCATACAGATCAGATCAGAAATAACTGAAAAAGAAATGAAGAACACAATAGAAAAGATCAATAAAACTAAAAGCTGGTTCATTGAGAAGATAAACAAAATTGATAAACAATTAGCCAGACACATCAAGGAAAAATAAAGAGTAGACTCAAATCAACAGAATTAGAAATGAAAAAGGAGAAGTAACAAATGACACTGCCGAAATACAAAGGAGCATGAGAGATCACTACAAGTAACTATATACCAATAAAATGGACAACCTGGAAGAAATGGACAAATTCTTAGAAAAGCACAACTTTCCGAAACTGAACCAGGAAGAAACAGAAAATAGAAACAGACCAATAATAAGCACTGAAATTGAGACTGTGATTAAAAATCTTCCAACAAACAAAAGCCCAGGACCAGATGGCTTCACAGGTGAATTCTATCAAACATTTAGAGAAGAGCTAACACCTATCCTTCTCAAACTCTTCCAAAATATAGTAGACGGAAGAACACTCCCAAACTCACTCTACAAGGCTACCATCACCCTGATACCAAAACCAGACAAAGAGGTCACAAAGAAAGCAAACTACAGGCCAATATCACTGATGAACATAGATGCAAAAATCCTCAACAAAATACTAGCAAACAGAATCCAACAGAACATTAAAATGATCATACACCATGATCAAGTGAGGTTCATCCCAGGAATGCAAGGATTCTTCAATATACACAAATCAAACAATGTGATACACCATATTAACAAATTGAAGAATAAAAACCATATGATCATCTCAATAGATGCAGAAAATCCTTTCGACAAAATTCAACATGGATTTATGATAAAAACCCTGCAGAAAGTAGGCATAGAGGGAACTTTCCTCAACATAATAAAGGCCATATATGACACACCAACAGCCAGCATTGTTCTCAATGGTGAAAAACTGAAAGCATTTCCTCTAAGATCAGGAACAAGACAAGGTTGCCCACTCTCACCACTATTATTCAACGTAGTTTTGTAAGTTTTAGCCATGGCAATCAGAGACGAAAAAGAAATAAAAGGAATCCAAATCGTAAAAGAAGAAGTAAAATTGTCACTGTCTGCAGACGACATGATACTATACATAGAGAATCCTAAAGATCCTACCAGAAAACTACTAGAGCTCATAAATGAATTTGGTAAAGTAGCAGGATACAAAATTAATGCAGAGAAATCTCTTGCATTACTTTACACTAATGACAAAAAATCTGAAAGAGAAATTAAGGAAACACTCCCATTTACCACTGCAACAAAAAGAATAAAATACCTAGGAATAAACCTACCTAAGGAGACAAAAGACCTGTATGAGAAAAACTATAAGACACTCATGAAAGAAATTAAAGATGATACAAACAGATGGAGAGATATACCATGTTCTTGGTTTGGAAGATCAACATTGTGAAAATGACTATGCTACCCAAAGCAATCTACAGATTCAGTGCAATCCATATCAAACTACCAATAGCATTTTTCACAGAACTATAAAAAGAAAAATCCACAATTTGTATGGAAACAAAAAAGACCCCGAAGAGCCAAAGCAATCTTGAAAAACAAAAATGGAGCTGGGGGAATCAGGCTCTCTGACTTCAGAGTATACTACAGAGCTACAGTAATCAAGACACTATGGTACTGGCAGAAAAAAAGAAATATAGATCAATGGAACGGGATAGAAAGCCCAGAGATAAACCCACGCACATATGGTCACCTTATCTTTGACAATAGAGGCAAGATTACACAATGGAGAAAAGACAGCCTCTTCAATAAGTAGAGCTGGAGAAAGTGGACAGCTACATGTAAAAGAATGAAATTATAACACTTGCTAACATCATACACAGCAATGAACTCAAAATTGATTCAAGACCTAAATGTAAGGCCAGACACTATCAAACTCATCGAGGAATACATAGGCAGAACACTCTATGACACAAAGCACAGCAAGGTCCTTTTTGACCTATATCCTAGAGAAATGGAAATAAAAACAAAAATTAATAAATGGGACCTAATGAAACTTAAATACTTTTGTACAGTAGTGGAACCCATAAACAAGACGAAAAGACAATGCTCAGAATGGGAGAAAATATTTGCAAACAAAGCAACTGACAAAGGATTACTCTCCAAAATATACAAGCAGCTCAATATCAAAAAAGCAAACAACCCTATCCAAAAATGGGCAGAAGACCTAAATAGACATTTGTCCAAAGAAGATATACAAATTGCCAACAAACACATGAAAGGATGCTCAACATCGCTAATCATTTGAGAAATGAAAATTGAAACTACAATGAGGTATCACCTCACACCAGTCAGAACGGCCATCATCAAAAAATCTACAAACAGTAAATGCTGGAAATGGTGTGTAGAAAAGGGAACCCTCTTGCACTGCTGGTGAGAATGTAAATTGATAGAGCCACTGTGGAGAACAGTATGGAGGTTCCTTAAGAAACTAAAAATAGAATTACCATATGACCAAACAATCCCACTACTTGGCATATATTTTGAGAAAACCATAATTCCAAAAGAGACATATACCACAATGTTCATTGCAGCACTATTTACAATAGCCAGGACATGGAAGCAACCTAAGTGTCCATCGAGAGATGAATGGATAAAGAAGATGTGGCACACATATGCAATGGAATATTACTAAGCCATAAAAAGAAACAAAATTGAAGTATTTGTAGTAAGGTGGGTGGACTTGGAGTCTGTCATACAGAGTGAAGTAAGTCAAAAAGAGAAGAACAAATACCATATGCTAACACGTATATATGGAATCAGAAAAAAAACAGTTCTGATGAACCTAGGCGCAGGACAGGAATAAAGACACAGATGTAGAGAATGCACTTGAGGAGATGGGGAGAGGGAAGGGTAAGCTGGGAAGAAGTGAGAGAGTAGCATGGACATATATACACTACCATATGTAAAACAGGTAGCTAGTGGGAAGCAGCTACATAGCACAGGGAGATCAGTTTGGTGCTTTGTGACCACCTAGAGGGGTGGGATAGGGAGTCTGGGAGGGGGAAACAAGAGGGAGGGGATATGTTGATACATATATACATATAGCTGATTCACTTTGTTATACAGCAGAAAATAACACAACATTGTAAAGCATTTATATTCCAATAAAGATGCTTAAAAAAAAGAAAAAAGAAAAAAACATGAATGGGATGGGGAGAAGAATCAAAACTGAACTAACTACCGAGGTAAGAAGACCCTTCAGGAAAGCTGGATGTGATTATCTGGACAGCAAAGGAACAGCAGTGAGGGAGTGATGAGGGCAACAGGAAGAACAAATAAAAGATGTCCTCAAATAGAGAAAAGGAGCTACAGTTCCCCTTTGCCCATTATCATCTACATGGTTTAAATGAAGAATTGCCTCTGATTGGGATTTAGGCATCTTTGAGAATTCTGGCCTCCATACGAAAAAAATAAATAATGACTTGCTAATTACTATCTGTTATGCCCAAATATTAATTACATGTCAGTTCAAATAACTTAATGGTACTAATGCTCTTTGTAGAGATTCATAGAAGCTATATTTTGTGAAACTATATAAGGTAGGAATTTTGTGCAATAGTATGAAGTAAGCCATATATGGAATAGTACCTGTTTCTGAGAAAAAGGAATTATTATGGGAGAGACATGCATGAAGAAATAATTTCAATAGAATGTGATAGGCGATAGGTACAAAAAATGTGTTCAACATTGGAAATTAGTATAAAAGAGTGAAACATTTATTGTTTTACTTTAATTCTGAGGTATAAAAAAATCCTTATTGCTAAATTTGTCCATTATTGATGGGTTTTATGCTTTCATTCATGACTTATTTGTTCTGTTCTCAATATTGTACAGCATTTTGTACAATTAAAAAACAACAGATCCAAAATGGAGTCTTTTATGCTAAGCCTCATGTCACCAAACTAAGACATAATTACAATTTCTGCTCTCCCAGAAATGCAATCTTAATCTGGTCAGTCAGGAATCACATGATCAACACTAGTTAAGGAATCTACCTGATAGATCCCTGTTACCCCCTAAAGGAAATTAACCTTGTAATAACCAACCCACTATTTTACCAGTAATATTTCCTTATTCCTGCTCCCCATTCCCTATAAAAGGCTTCATTTTGTACAGCTCCTTAGAGCTCCTTTCTATCTGCTAGATGGGTGCTGCCTGATTCAAATCAATTTTTGCTCAAATAAACTTTTAGAAACTTTAATATGCCTCAGTTTATCTTTTAACAGTAGATATACCCACCATGGAATGCAAAATTGTGAGTGCAAGTATAGACTGATCAACTCATGAAATCAATTTAGAACATGTATTCACATGATAGTGGGACTCGCTGAGGATTCTTATTCTACAAATGTGTTGGTTTCTAATTTTTGCTTTGTTTTTAATTGAAAAAGTATGTGGAACTTTGCTCAAAGTAACTGGCAATCAATTTCTTGTACCATTATTAGGGACACATGGGGAATATACAAATATGGAATTATAGCTGGATTTTGCTGTGGTCTACATTATGTTATTAGTTTGGGGATATTATTAGTTAATTCACTACAGCACTCATTCATTCCACAAATATTTCCTGTGTCAGCCACTGTGCTGCATACTAGATTCCTAGAGATTCAGGCATCTGGTGAAGAAACATAGATAGAAAAATGCTAGGGCATGTACTGTCTACCTGAGCATTCAGTAAATGCAATTTTCCCAGATGATGGCTAGGTTTGATCTAGGGAAGACTAATCTTTCATTTCTGATTATTTTGCTACTTGTATCTGGAAGCGTTTCCAATATGAGTTAATGGGAGAGATTTTATGGAAGCGAATCAATAGTCACAGTACATTAGAATAGAAAGCAAGGGAGAAAAGTGAACCCTCTTGCACTGTTGGTGGGAATGTAAACTGATACAGCCACTATGGAGAACAGTATGGAGCTTCCTTAAAAAACTAAAAATAGAATTACCATATGACCCAGCAATCCCACTACTGGGCATATACCCAGAGAAAAACACAATTCAAAAAGACACATGCACCCCAATGTTCATTGCAGCACTATTTACAATAGCCAGGTCATGGAAGCAACCTAAATGCCCATCGACAGACGAATGGATAAAGAAGATGTGGTCCATATATACAGTGGAATATTACTCAGCCATAAAAAGGAATGAAATTGGGTCATTTGCAGAGATGTGGATGGATCTAGAGAGTGTCATACAGAGTGAAGTAAGTCAGAAAGAGAAAAACAAATATCGTATATTAACACATATATGTGGAACCTAGAAAAATGGTACAGATGAACCAGTCTGCAGGGCAGAAATAGAGAGACAGATGTAGAGAACAAATATATGGACACCAAAGGAGGAAAGCAGCAAGGGTGTGGTGGTAGTGGGATGAATTGGGAGATTGGGATTGACATATATACACTAATATGTATAAAATAGATAACTAACAAGAATGTGCTGTATAAAAAAATAAAATAAAATTTAAAAATTAAAAAAAAATAAAAGCATTGCTTAAAAAAGAAAAGAATAGAAAGCAAGGGATATGGGAAGAATGGGATAAAAGAACAAATAAAGAGAGATAAACAGTAGCCATAAACACCAGTGTCTATCACATACTAGGCACTCAATAAACACTGGGTGAATCAATGAATGAGATGGAGAGAATTGTAAGACTGGTCTAAAGAAAAGGAGGGTTTCCCTGGTGGTGCAGTGGTTGAGAGTCTGCCTGCCGATGCAGGGGAAATGGGTTCGTGCCCTGGTCCGGGAAAATCCCACATGCCGCGGAGCGGCTGGTCCCGTGAGGCATGGCCGCTGAGCCTGCGTGTCCGGAGCCTGTGCTCCGCAATGGGAGAGGCCACAACAGTGACAGGCCCGCTTACCGCAAAAAAAAAAAAAAAAAAAGAAAGAAAGAAAAGGAGAAAAGTGTTGATAAGTCAAGACAGAAGGAGGCAGAAGACAATAAGACCTGTAAGAAAATGAAAAAAAATGGAGTTTAGACAGAGGAAATGAGGTATATACTCCACATCAGGAAAAGGAATAGCTTTACATTATCCCTAAGTTAATATATTTTCCTTACATGCATCGTAGAAATATATGAAAGATCTTGGTTCAAGAAACAGGCTATTTTATTCCAAGGGGAATACTGTGATTTCTCTTTTATACTGTTTTATGTCCTTGTGCTGCCAGCAGACATCAACAGGACCCTGTATCTGGGATATTCCAGAGGTTACTCTGAGAGGAAAATGTATGACTATGTCCATGAACTAAAGCTGCTGCAAGACTCTAAGCTCTGCGAGGAAAGGAATTTTTGTCTGCCTTGTTCTCTGCTGTGTACTGACCACCTAATACAGTGCTTAGCACATAGGAGACAAGGAAAATGTGCATCCTCTAGAAGCTGGAAAAGGCAAGGAAACAGATTATCTTCCAGAGCCTCCAGACGGAATCCAACCCTGCCAATATCTTGTTTTAGCTCCATAAGACTGATTTTAGACCTCTGACCTCTTAAACTATAAGAGAACAAATTTGTGTTGTTTTAAGCCACTATGTTTGTGGCAATTTGTTACAGCAGCAATAGGACACTAATGTGAACCATTCCCTGGTTCCTTACTCATGGTGAGATAACTGAAAGACTGTCCATATATCAGAAACTCAGCAGCATGGAGCAAGTTGGATGAGGGGGTTGCCAGATTCATATGTCAGCTTTAATTTATTTTCTGTACATTAAAATACCCCTGAAACAAAAATTCTTATCCCACCTTTCATATATTGAAAGAAATGCTAAGAAAGGGCAATATGTTCGTTGGGATCTAAAGATGAATTTGACCTCAGATATTCAGATCTTGAGAAAACAATAGAAAAAATATTCAGTCTACAAACTTTATTTCTAAAAGTTTTTGAAGTCAGCTTCAAAACTAAAGAAAAATAAGAAATAATTTTTAAAGGACAACATTACATATAGATGGTAAATTCTTTTGGCCTCCAGCAGTACTGGTTCAAAGGAAGCATAATCTGAGAATAATCAAAGTATCTAGGTTAGTAAGTATAGTCATGATTAATGTATAGAACCTACATGAATTTTTAAAATATATGTACACACACAGATCTGGACTTAGGAATAAAAGCATTTTGATATGTATTGAAAGTTAAAGATCCCCACTATTCTAGAGTATAATAAAAATTATTAACATATAGAATTGCTTTAAAGATTAATGCATAGAGTTCAAGTTCGGGGACTACTGAAGTGGAGTGTAACATGCTTTTGTTTTATTTGCTAATGAACTTCTTTCTCCTTCAGTCAAAGAGCTCATATAATTTGAAGTTGCTTCTGTTTAATATATACTTATTATCTTTTTGTCTAAATATATGTGAGTTTAATACTAAAGTTAAGTTTTCAGGTGCTGAATACTTTGCATTAAGTATGGCAATAAAAAATGTCTACTATCATCCATGTGTGCACGTTTCTACTCTATTTAACTCTCTACATATGATTATATTAGGTGATATTCCACTGGTTTCTGAAAATAAAATGTATTTTCTTCTAATAGCATGAATGTGAAAGGAGAAATTTAAATAACTAAATAACATCTTAGTGATTAGTTACTTCACTCACCATGCCAACTTCTCCTCTGTTTGGCTCAGTAGGCCTCTGTCATGGTAATAGTATTGTAGGAACAATGCTTTTCTGTGTATGGTTTCCTAGCTAGGTTCAACTTCATCAAGGACTTCTGTTAATATATCCAGTCTCTTTGCTCTCCATGCCCCATTTCACCCCTCTGCTCCAGTCATTGTAAAACACTTAGTCTCTGAAGCACAACATGATCTCAGAGTTCCATTGAAGGAACAGTTACTGAGTTACCACAATGTGCTAGGTACATTGGCATTATCATGAGCATAATTATGATTATCAAGATTACAATGATAACAGTAGGCATTATCATTAATGAAATGCCTATGACTTGGTAAAGGGTGAAGAAGCAGAACTCTTAGATGTGGTACCAAACTGCCTCTGAGGTAATCAAATTAGTTTCTCTGTGACCAAGGTAGTTTTTGATGGATCCAGCACAAGTGAAGACTATTCCTCACAGTTGGTAGGATCTATTAACATAGGGCATCATGCAACAATCGAGGGTAGGGGAGAACTGTGACTAACCAACCAACAGACTGATTGAAAAATAATTATTAATTGTGGATATATCCCCTTTGACTTAGTGTTATATTATATTTGCCAAAAAGACAGATTTTCAGGTAGGGGAAGTATGGAAGGCTCTAGTAAACAACAGAAGAAAGTCCACAGTCAAGTGTTATGGGAGATGCCATAGAGAAAGTAGTCTGCAGTCCGCAGATTGTTTGGGTTAAAAAAGTGGCTGGAAGTGTCTTTTTGACTAGCAAAGAGCATGAGACCTAAGGAAAGAAGTAAGGAAAAGATATCATGCTGGCAAAAGGAAATGAATGCTCTTTCTCCTGGATAAATCATGGTGAGCCTACATGAAGCCAAGGCAGCCAATTCGTAGTGGTATGGGAAAAGATCAGGATAGGTCAAAAGAAGCAGGGCAATTTTGAGTATCTCAGTGAGAATCTCCAGAAGACGTAACACGAAAGAAGCTTAGAAGGGAGGTCTCTTTACATATTTATAGATTATACGCTAGCTGACAGACAGTCTTCTCCATAGAATGTAAGTCCCACAAAGGTAGGAAATATAAGTGGTGTGTTCAGTGTTTAATCTATAGCCCTGAGCGTAATGTCTGGCCCTTTGTAGATACTCAAATATTTGTTAATGAATAAATAAATGAATGAGGATCATCACCAGATTTAGAATTTATTAGATCTGGGACAGGGATCAGTGTTTACCAGTTTTATGCATACATAAGTAAATTAACACTGTTTTATAAAATACTTATAAATATTTTTATTCAGAATATAAATATTCTGAATGTAATAGACTATTGTCTATTTTTCAGATATTCTTATGAGTACTGATATTTGGAGACTGATGTTGAACACATGCACTACACCAGCCCAGCCACTTTCCATGATACTTTAACTGAATTGTACTGTCATGTGTGATTTGAATGAACCATTTCAGTCCTATTCAGTCCTGTAACAGAATCAGTAGAATGCCCAGCATGGTGGTTCTTTTAGCTTATTATACATCAGGTAGAAGAATGTAGTGATACTGGAAACAGAATTCTAAATAGTTCAATAATTTTTTAGAGACTAAATATCCTGGGCCATGCTGTTAACTGTTTTATATATGAAAAGTGTCCTTTAGCTTATAAAATGCAATGTAAATTGGCCAGGAATAACACAGCTTAAACTTTTAAAAGCCAACAGTGTAAAATGATAAAGAGAAACAGATATTGAGGTACCAATGATGTAATCCACAATGCAAAATCTCCATAACTGTTCTTACTGGATGCTGCAGCACCCTCAAGTGTTAATAGATTAGGATGTCAGGCCTGCAGGTTTGCGGAAGGTAAGGTATGCACCACAGAAAAGACCAAAAATATATGCTTTATCCAAACTGCAGCTTTCCACACTCAATTTGTTCTCTGACACTTTATGAGAACTGAGCTTACCAGATAGTTCACCATCATTCACAAAAGGAAGAAGAACAAGTTTTCAGGAAGAGATAAACAATGAGTTTAGTTTTGGACATGTAAAACATAGGTACCTGTGGAACATCTATGTACAGAGATCTTGTGCAAAAATTCCAATACTGACTTCCTCAGGCTTTGGAGCTTACTGCCTCAGCCATGATCAGTTTTGTCCACTTATCAGAGTGTGCTACACAGATATGATCATTCCAATGTGTGCCATGACCTAAGTATGTTTGAGAAGCACAGGTCCAGTGGGAAACTGAATCCATGATTTTAGAACTCATGAGATGATGTCTTGGACTAGTGATTTTTGAGTGCCGAAAGCAAAGAGGTGCTAGTAAAAACCACAAAGAGGAACTTCCACTCCTGGCCATGTTGGAGTAACTGGGACCAGACTTCCCTCCTGTTATAACAATTAGAACACAGGACAAAATATATGAAATAGCTGTTTGTAGTCATTGAACAACATACAGTATAAGACTATGACTCTGAAAGAGGGGAAAAAACAAGAATAAGCCCTACTATCGCCATAGCTTGCTGCCTGAAAACACTTTCTGGTTGGTAGCATGGGGAGTGAGAGCTCAAGCTGAGCATGCAAGTCTTGCTCAGTTGAAGAGACAGAGATCAAAGTTCAGAGTTCAGAGAGGCTGAGGAAACTAGAATTTGCAGGGCAGAGTACCAGAGAAGAGGGAGCTATGTAAAAAAAGAACTGAAAACCCCCTAGCTATGGGTCCCCTTGAGTCTGTTATTGAATATAAATCCTAGTGCCTAGGATGGAAATCCATTAGTCTAGGCAAAGAAATACCAAGAAGCTTTAAGCTGAAGAATACCCAGAACTCACACAAAGCTGGCAAATGTTTAAGTTCCAATAACTAAGAATGAAGAGACAAAAGAAGTCAGACCTTAGATGTAAGGCTAAACTAGCTAGGAAAGGATACTTTATATCTATCCTAACAAGCTTAAAAATAATCCTCAAATGGATAAAGCTGCTCCACAAATAACTGCCTGCAATACAAAATTCAACACTCTTAAAAAGAAGTCAACGAAATTGAAACACTCAAGTCACGATGTCCAGTGTCCAACAAAAATTACTACACATATGTATAAAAGAAAAATGTGATCCATAGTCAGGATAAAAATCAATCATTAAGAAAACATGTAGAGGAAGAAATGAAGCGGGGCAAAGACAGCATGCTGGGAAATACTCAGACAAGATTTAAAAGGTAAGAAAAAGAAAAAGGACCTGACAAGAGTCACTTGAAAGGAATAATACAAGATGTTAGAAGAATCAAGAGACCATTGAGTCACAGAAGTCATGTAGGGAGAAAGTTTAGAAAAAGAGAGAGTGGTCAACAAGGATATCAAGCAAAATAGAGACTGAAAAGAGTCCACTGGATTTCACAAGAAGGTGCCTTCTAAGCCTGGCCAGAGTAGTTCCAATGGAGAGGTTAGGGTAGAATCCAGATTGCAAAGGGTTTGAGGAGTGAATAAGATGTTTCAAGGCAAGATGGTCTCTGACGCAGGATAGGCAAATAAATGTACATTTTTGTATGTTTGAAAATATTTTAAAAAATATATTCTACAACCTTCTTTAGCAATGTCTCCTTTCTCTTATAGCCACATTTCTTCCTAATACACAGACAACTCCCAAAAAGAATTATGAAATAAAAATTGTTACCAAAAAAGGCATTCAGCAACTTCTGAACCTGAATATTGCTGCCCACGGTACGGTACAATCCCTCTGTCTTGATCCCTAGGGAAAGAAAACCAAGTCAGTTTTATTTATATAACTAGAGCTTTCATCTCCCTCAGGGTAGAGAAAGTAGGTACTTACACAATGGAGTCAGTTCAAACAGGAAAGGGTCTCCCTACTCTCTCCAATCTCTCCAGCCCTCCCCTGCAATAGGGGAACAGTCCTGAAACATCTCTGCAAATTATTCTTTTCATACTTTCATTTGGATTGTACCAAGCCCTTATTAACCTGAACAGAAAAGAACACACTCTATAGTAAATAGAAGAAAATGTTCAGGTGAGTAGCAGCGGATGGCTGAGAATGGTGTTACCATCTCGTCAAGGAACTAGGGTTTAGTTGATAAAGGAGGAAATATGAACCTTCAAATTGCCCCTGAGCAGTGGTATGAAGTAAGAGAGGCCTAGAGTGTGGCAGATATGAAGCAAACAGCCATTTTTTGCATGGAGAAAGATTGAAGCAACTTAAAAAGAGGCCTGGCTCATAAACTACACTTGCCTACATTCAAAATATTCTCAGAGAGAAACAAGAGAGTATCGTCAACCTGGAAGAATGCTGATGCCACATTTGCCTGAATTTAACTTTGCCCCCCCAAAATTTTAAATCAATATGTGTTGTGGCAGAAATTGAACCCTTGTTTATTTAGGATGGAACTATCATAACACTATTTGAAGAGTGCCAGATAGTATTTGAGAATATTTTATAAGCCATTTGAAGCTCTTTATCTTTAAAGGCAGGAAACCACAAATTATCCAAACATGGTTAAATACCACTGATTTGAAATTTGAGGAAATTTTAAACATTGTGTCTAGTACTCAAGGTTTATAAACAGTCTCCTTTCCTAAAACGGGTCCTGACTAATAGATGATATCATTGTTCCTTTAGAAAAATTGCCCAGGAAAAATTCAGAATGACCAGATTTTGCCATTTGCAGCAACGTGGATGGACCTGGAGGGTATTATGCTAAGTGAAATAAATCAGACAAAGACAAATACTGTATAATATCACTTACAGGTAGAATCTAAAAGATAAAATAAAACTGGTGACCATAACAAAAAAGAAACAGACTCACAGATATAGAGAACAAACTAGTGGTTACCAGTGGGGTTGGGGGGAGGGGAGGGGCGAAATAGGGATGGGAATTAAGAGGTACAAACTATTATGTATAAAATAAATAAGCTATAAGAATATGTTGTACAACACAGGGAATATAGCCAATATTTTATAATAGCTATAAATGGAGTATAACCTTTAAAAATTGTGAATCACTATGTTGTATACCTGTAACATATAATATTGTACATCAACTGTACGTCAATAAAACTTAAATAAATAAATAATAAAACTATGTTTAAAAAAAAAGAATGACCAGATTCAAACACTGCTAAGGCTATGGTTCATATCTTACCTTTGGTTTCAATGACATTGATGCACTTCCTAACAAACTTGAACCCCACTTCGTTCAGCTCCACTGTTTCAAGCAAAAAAAGCAGAGTTAGATTCTGCTGTAATAAGCCTCACCTACCAAGCATTCAATGATCTTGCTAAGAGACTGCAGTGAGAGAACTAGGGGTTTGGTTGCTCTTCTTCAATCAGCCTTAGGTGGAAAGATTCCTCATTCAGGGGAGAGGGTGGTTAGAGATTTTACTCTTATAACACAGAATTCTTTTACTTGACCCTCTGCATTATGTCTGCTTTAGGCATGAGCTACATCAAATGTGAAATGTGAGGCTGGAAATGCACACAATTTCTATCATGTGTCTAGAAAAAGAAGGATATAACGTGTTTCTTTATATTACTACTACTATCCCACCCATAAGCTAAGATAAAGTGACTTCCTTAATTCAATCAATAAACACCTTTTAAAAAAATAGGCCTGAATTTCATTCCATACAGAGGTATCCACAAATACACTTGCATCAATATTACATATCATTGATGATAACATTTACTGTGATTAGGACAGCTAACAGTTCATAATATCAGTAGATCAGAAATTTGACTCACTTTCTTCCTGTTTCGTTATAGGGCTGTGATAGATCTACAAAAAAAGAGAGAGAAAGAGCAATGGTTATTGTGAATCACTATAGGTAAGTACAGCAAATACTAAATAGCTTTCCCCAAATAAGCCATCAAAACCATTAGTGACTTTAAGGCTTTAACAAGAAAGAAAGTGGGCTAAACAGAATCATCTTTGCCTAGGGCCCTAGGAACAGTTGGATTAACAATCCCTGAAGATTACACTGGATTTCATACAGTTCACTGCAGTTTTAGCCTACTCATCTTAGACATTTACTTATGTAAAGCTTAGAGAATTTTTCTGATGGAGCAAGAGAGCATGAGAGAAAGAAAGTGATTTTCTCATGGATACCTGGGTAATTGGCATTGATGGTAAAATTTAAATATTCCTAATACCAACCTCCCCACCCAGAGACATTAATGGGTGTTTCCCTGTAGAAAGGCAAGTGCTCATCTGAAAGAGATTCATGCATTCACCAAGATTTCTCTGAGCCATCTTGAAGTATGCACTGTGATAGCTATGTGAGAGACCAAAGAAGAGATCCTTGACTCTTGAAGTCTAATCTTGGCTCTACCTCTACCTCATTATGAAACTTAGGTGTGTCCTTTTCATTCTCTAGACTTCAAAATTCATATCTCTAAAACGATCAGGGTTGGAGTAGATGTTCCTTCAAGTCCTGATCTTCTTTGACACTTTAAGCAAAGGCAAGCATACTATGTATAAGATCAGTGAATTGGGGGGGTTAATAAAGCAGTGACAACATTAGTAATGTGAGGCTGCAGGAAATAAGTCCTCTATATGCCATCTGTATAGTTTGCTTTAACAAGCTCTCCTTTTAAAAGAAAAGTTTCTCCCTATGTGTGTATGCCAATGGATATTTCAGTGAGAGAGGTTTCTGTGCTTGGCCAGCCCCTTTTCGCCACTGCTATAAAAAAGATATTTGTGAAACGTCTCTCATAATCAAGTTGGTAAGGATCCACATGCAGTGGGCCCATGTTCTAACATCATTCTCCACGAAAAGCCATCTGTATCCTTTGATTTTTAAAATCCTAAAGGGAGAGCAATTTCAGGAGAGGGAATTAAAAGTAAAATGCCTTACAATATTGTAAATTAACTATACTTCAATTTTAAAAAGTAAGAAGAAAGAAATATGAACAAAAACAAAAAAAGAATAAAATGCCTTGTGGAGCTTCCTACTATCCTCCTAAAGAAATATCACAGGCATGTAATAGTTAAGCTCCAGGTTTCTGGGAGGGGAGGAAGGGGAGAAAGGCCCTGGCCTATTTTCTGGATGACAGTCCTCACAACACCACTTCTCTCCTGCTACCATCTTGGTTGCTATTAATGCAATCTGGCATCTGGGCACTCCTCTTTAGTCTCCAAGGCACTGAAAACACACAGAAAGAAAGCCCTGTAATATATTTCCCCTCTTAGCAAGTTTTTGCCTTGCATAAAGCAAGAAGATTGGACTGTATCCAAACACTTGAATTTCAGTAGGTTTGTACCCAAACTTCAGACCAGTCAGAAGCACCTCAAACTAATACAGTACATTATGGTTGACAAACTAGCTTTCAATTGATTTTTCAAATCAACTCTGTGAGGTAGGTAGAACAGATATTATTAAAGCCATTTTACTTAAGAGAAGAGAACAGTCTCAGAGAGTAAATAACTATCTCAAGGTCACAGAACCATTGAATGGCAGAACCAGATCCAAATCTAAACTTTTGGGATTCCAACACTAGGAAGCTGATGTTATTTCATACGCCACGAGAAGAAACCTACGCAGAAGATACTGAAGAGAGAAAATGCTTTTCAGTGACCTCTGACTGTTCATATTGATCTTTCTATGATAATCACTAGCCTTTAAAAGTATTACTTGTCATCATATGTAACAGTATTCTAAATGGAGTAGTGCATCCTGAGATATAGGATGGCAATACCATCTCCTGCCCTTAAAGAGAACAAGCTGACTTGGGGATGTAAGGGAGGGGCAGCAAAACCATTTTGAATAAAATCTTAATAAATGGCTTGTTCACAACCATGGAAATTATTTTCCATCCTTATATATGAACACATATTAATATTATAAACTGCAAAAAGGCTTAATTTTCTTTCTTAAGAAGATTTTGTGGGCATGGCTGCATAATCTAAGACCAGAGCAGGAAGCTGAGAGACCTGGATTCTAGGCCCATTGTGATGCCTTTCTGAGAGTGATCCTAGAGAAGTCTTTCACCCTCTCTGGAACTCAAGTTGCCTAACTTGTTAAACAAGAAATGTCAACTCAACAATTCCTTCTACCTCTAAAATTTTGAGTATCAAAGATCTATCACCATTTAATTATCCTGGACCCACTGCTACCACTAGAGCGACTCATATACTGGATTATGTTGCTGAGGTTTCCCTAGGATAACTTACAGGTTCTTTCCCATCCATGGCCTCCATCCATAGTCTTCTATTAGCTTCTGAAAGGGCTTGCAGAGTGATGGTTCCTGGCCTAAGGAAAAAAATGACAAGTTGAGAGCAGAAAAGTCTCCTGAGAGAATGGAGTCTTGTGATCTAGGGTCCTCCTCAGCCCTGGGAGATATCAGACTGAGCAGGCACAGGCATATAGATTTCCAACTTCTCATAATCTTTTTTACTCAGAAAAACAATGGAACTTAGAGAACAGTAACTTTGGAGACACTGGTGGAGGTGGTATCTTGGTGGCCTCATGCCAGAGTTGGACAAGGAAATAGGAAGGCAGATACTGACACCTCACCATAATACACACTTAAACTGGCCTCACTGTGCTTGAGCCAAACTGAGGCTCGCCCTGCCTCTCTCTCTTGGAAGCCAGCCATTTGGTCTGGGCTCTAGGGTTTCTGAGCATGTTCATTATGGGCACGTTCATCTATCAGGAAAATGGCTTGCTACTTTTACCGCCCAGGATGTCCAAGGAGCATTTCAGTTGGAAATAAGTCAACAACATGCACAATGGCTCAGCCACATGGAGGAGGCCTTTTGGCTGATTTAAGCAATCTTATGAATAACAATGACAACTAATAGTTATTGAATGCTCACCAGATGCCAGGTTCTTTTCTAAGTACTTTATAGGTATTAATTCATTTAATCTACACAGGAAGGCTATAAAGCAGGAACTATAGTAATCCCTATTTTATAGAAGGGGAAACTGAGGCACAGAGAGGTTACCTAAGTTCACACAGTGGGTAAATATAGAGCCAGGATTTGAATTTAGGAATTTTGGTCCAGCAGCCATGTTCTTTCTTAACTAATACACTATAAGGCCTCTTCTGCATGGCAGATGACTTCAAATCCAATTTTATTTTATTTACTTGCAGTAACTATAACTACATACACAGAGATACCCCAATTTGGTATACTATGTTCTTTTTAGACCTTCAAAGCCAAACTGGAATTTGGGGATTGACCACATTATTGCAGGTATAAGGTCTCTTCCATTCTCTGTGTAGTTGTGCCATTATGAGATGCTTGTTACTCTCACTCCTTCTATGTTAAGATGAGATCTCTCTCAGAGTCATGAAATGATAAGAGCAATTACAAGAGAGTTCAGTGGAAAAGTCACTGTGCCTCAGTTTCTTTATCCCTAAAAATGTTGGAGGAGACAAGCTGTGAGGTCCTTTACAGTTCCGATATCAAGACTCCTGTTCTACCTGTCCTTCTGTCTCTTATTCCATTAAAGTACTCCTTAAAAAAGGAAAGAAAAAAAAAAGAAAAAGCAATTCATTAACTAGAATGAATCGTTCTTTTTTCTGCTCTTTAGCTGTTTGGGCACAATTACACTTTACAGGATTTGCTACTGAACTAGGGATATTAGCTAACATCGTCATCAGTTAATGAAAAGGAATTCTGAATTCTAGATGTCCTCAGGAGCTTATAAGCATTGTGACCACCTATCGACCCCATGCCAATTTTTTCCTCACAGACTCAAATTATAATATTCAAATAAGACTAAACCCTTAAATTAAAAAAAAAAGCCCCCAAATGATCTTTAAGCCAGAATCAATTGAAAACCAGGACTTGGCTTTGGGCACTGGATTCTTTCAAGTTTACCATTTTCTAAGAAACATCCAACCATTTGGATATAACTTATGGGGCTAGAAAGTCCAGAAATCTTTGTAAAAACAGCTACACAGCTGAATCCTGAAGCCAGAAGGAAGGAGAGCAAGCAAATGGGCAACAAACATAAAAGCACATGCTGTAGACTAGATAAGATGTTAAGCCCATTCTAGACTCAGTTTCCCTACATGGGAAACCAATAAGCTGGTATGTGTCCTCTCTTGACCATACGGAGAAACTGAAAGAATAAATAAGTGACTATTCAATAAGCATTTGGAGATTCTTGGGTGCTACCGAAAGTCAAATTCAAAGAAAAATATTGCTAAGAACAAGATGACAAAGTAGAGAGTACAGGCTTTTCCATTATGACTTTAGACAAATCCTTTGCCCACCCTGAGGTCTGAGTCACGCATCTAAAACAAAAAGGCATATACAGCATATTTGCAGTAGAGTCCAGTGGTTAAGAGTATGACTTGGAAACCAGTATTCCTGGATTTGGATCCTAGCTCTAATATTAAATAACTGTATAACCTAAGTGCTTAACTACTTTCTGTCTCCTTGTCTTTGTGAAATTGGGATAGTAACACCCCCTACTTCATGTGACTGATGAAGACTAAAGGAAAATATACACTTAAAAGGCTGAGAATGGTGCCTGGCACATAGAGGTACTCAGAGAATGTTAGCAGTTGTCGTTGTCATCATCATCGTCACTGTTGTCATTATTACTATTATTATTGCCCTTCAAGTTCTGATGGCCTATGAGCCTGTGGCTTCAAATATTGGTAGGAACACTAATAAAAAAGTTATCCTCTATTCTGGAAATAGAAAAAGGGACTCAAAGAGTCCTTTGTTCTATCCCACAGAGAACATGAGTAAAGGTGCCTGATGTCTACTGGGAGGCCTGCCTCTGCCCCTTATATCTGACTGACAAGCAAGGAAAGCAAATGCGGAGGTCACATGACTCAGAAAACTCCACATACACAGAGGTACCTCAGCATCTGTTAATATATTTGACCCTCTATTTCAGAACATATTTATTCTCCTTATAATAGACAATGGAATAAAAATAAAAAGAACGTGGGGTGTGGAGGCCTACAGACCAGGGATTGAGCACAGCCTTGCTACTATGTGACTTTGATTAGGGAAGGCAGTTAAATATATACAAGTCTTAATCTCTTCACTGTTAAATGAGGGAATGTTTTTTAAAGTGCCCAATATTTTGTAATTATGTTCATCAGGGATATTGGCCTGTAGTTTTCTTTCTCTGTGACATCTTTGTCTGGTTTTGGTATCAGGGTGATGGTGGCCTCATAGAATGAGTTTGGGAGTGTTCCTACCTCTGCTATATTTTGGAAGAGTTTGAGAAGGATAGGTGTTAGCTCTTCTCTAAATGTTTAATAGAATTCGCCTGTGAAGCCATCTGGTCCTGGGCTTTTGTTTGTTGGAAGATTTTTAATCACAGTTTCAATTTCAGTGCTTCTGATTGGTCTGTTCATATTTTCTATTTCTTCCTGGTTCAGTCACAGCAGGTTGTGCATTTCTAAGAATTTGTCCATTTCTTCCAGGTTGCCCATTTTATTGGCATAGAGTTGCATGTAGTAATCTCTCATGATCCTTTCTATTTCTGCAGTGTCAGTTGTTACTTCTCCTTTTTCATTTCTAATTCTATTGATTTCAGTCTTCTCCTTTTTCTTCTTGATGAGTCTGGCTAATGCTTTATCAATTTTGTTTATCTTCTCAAAAAAACAGCTTTTAGTTTTATTGATGTTTGCTCTCGTTTCCTTCATTTCTTTTTCATTTATTTCTGATCTGATCTTTATGATTTCTTTCCTTCTGCTAACTTTGGGGATTTTTTTTGTTCTTCTTTCTCTAATTGCTTTAGGAGCAAGGTTAGGTTGTTTATTTGAGATGTTTCCGGTTTCTTAAGGTAGGATGTATTGCTATAAACTTCCCTCTTTGAACTGCTTTTGCTGCATCCCATAGGTTTGGGGTCGTCGTGTCTCTGTTGTCATTTGTTTCTAGGTATTTTGCGATTTCCTCTTTGATTTCTTCAGTGATCACTTGGTTATTAAGTAGTGTATTGTTTAGCCTCCATGTGTTTGTATTTTTTACAGATCTTTCCCTGTAATTGATATCTAGTCTGATAGCATTGTGGTCGGAAAAGATACTTGATAGGACTTCAATTTTCTTAAATTTACCAAGGCTTGATTTGTGACCCAAGATATGATCTCTCCTGGAGAATATTCCATGAGCACTTGAGAAAAATGTGTATTCTGTTGTTTTTGGATGGAATGTCCTATAAATATCAATTAAGTCCACCTTGTTTAATGTATCATTTAAAGCTTGTGTTTCCTTATTTATTTTAATTTTGGATGATCTGTTCATTAGTGAAAGTGGGGTGTTAAAGTCCCCTACCATGATTGTGTTACTGTCAATTTCCCCTTTTATGTCAGTTAGTATTTGCCTTATGTATTGAGGTGCTCCTATGTTGGGTTCATAAATATTTACAATTGTTATATCTTCTTCTGGGACTGATCCATTAAAAGGATCAGAAACCATGATCAAGTGGGGTTTATTCCAGTAAAGCAAGGATTCTTCAATATACGCAAATCAATCAACGTGATACACCATATTAACAAACTAAAGGAGAAAAACCATATGATCATCTCAATAGATGCAGAGAAAGCTTTTGACAAAATTCAACACCCATTTATGATTAAAAAAAACTGCAGAAAGTAGGCATAGAAGGAACTTTCATCAACAAAATAAAGGCCATATATGACAAACCCACAGGCAACATCGTCCTCAATGGTGAAAAACTGAAAGCATTTCCACTAAGATCAGGAAAAAGACAAGGTTGCCCACTCTCACCACTATTATTCAACATAGTTTTGGAAGTTTTAGCCACAGCAATCAGAGAAGAAAAAGAAATAAAAGGAATCCAAATGGGAAAAGAAGAAGTAAACTTTTCACTGTTTACAGATGACATAATACAATACATAGAGAATCCTAAAGATGCTACCAGAAAACTACTAGAGCTAATCAATGAATCTGGCAAAGTAGCAGGATACAACATTAATGCACAGAAATCTCTGGCAATCCTATACACTAATGAAGACAAATCTGAAAGTGAAATTAAGAAAACACTCCCATTTAACATTGCAACAAAAAGAATAAAATATCTAGGAATAAACCTGACTAAGGAGAAAAAAGACCTGTATGCAGAAAATTATAAGATGCTGATGAAAGAAATTAAAGATGATACAAATAGATGGAGAGATATACCATGTTCTTGGATTGGAAGAATCAACATTGTGAAAATGACTCTACTACCCGAAGCAATCTTCTACAGATTCAATGAAATCCCAATCAAACTACCACTGGCATTTTTCACAGAACTGGAACAAAGAATTTCACAATTTGTATGAAAACACAAATAACTCCGAGTAGCCAAAGCAATCTTGAGAAAGAAAAATTGAGATGGAGGAATCAGGCTCCCTGACTTCAGACTATACTACAAAGCTACAGTAATCAAGACAGTATGGTACTTGCACAAAAACAGAAATATAGATCAATGGAACAGGATAGAAAGCCCAGAGATAAACCCCGCACATATGGTCACCTCATGTTTGATAAAGGAAGCAAGAATATACAGTGGAGAAAAGACAGCCTCTTCAATAAGTGGTGCTGGAAAACTGGACAGGTACATGTAAAAGTATGAAATTAGAAGACTCCTTAACACCATACACAAAAATAAACTCAAATGGATTAAAGACCTAAATGTAAGGCCATGCACTGTCAAACTCTTAGAGGAAAACATAGGCAGAACACTCTATGACATAAATCACAGCAAGATCCTTTTTGACCCACCTCCTAGAGAAATGGAAATAAAAACAAACATAAACAAATGGGACCTAATGAAACTTAAAAGCTGTTGCACAGCAAAGGAAATCATAAACCAGACCAAAAGACAGTCCTCAGAATGGGAGAAAATATTTGCAAATGAAGCAGCTGACAAAGGATTAATTTCCAACATTTACAAGCAGCACATGCAGCTCAATAACAAAAATAGAAACAACCCAATCCAAAAATGGGCAGAAGACCTAAATAGACATTTCCCCAAAGAAGATATACAGATTGGCAACAAACACATGAAAGAATGCTCAACATCATTAATCATTAGAGAAATGCAAATCAAAACTACAATGAGATATCATCTCACACCAGTCAGGATGGCCATCATTAAAAAATCTAGAAACAATAAATGCTGGAGAGGGTGTGGAGAAAAGGGACCACTCTTGCACTGCTGGTGGGAATGTGAATTGGTACAGCCACTATGGAGAACAGTATGGAGGTTCCTTAAAAAACTAAAAATAGAACTAGCATACGACCCAGCAATCCCATTACTGGGCATATACCCTGAGCAAACCATAATTCAAAACTTTATGTACCAAAATGTTCATTGTAGGTCTATTTACTATAGCCAGGACATGGAAGCAACCTAAGTGTCCATCACTGGATGAATGTATAAAGACGATGTGGCACATACATACAATGGAATATTACTCAGCCATAAAAAGAAACAAAATTGAGATATTTGTAGTGAGGTGGATGGACCTAGAGTCTGTCATACAGAGTGAGGTAAGTCAGAAAGAGAAAAACAAATACTTTATGCTAACTCATATATATGGAATCTAAGAAAAAAATGGTCATGAAGAACCTAGGGGTAAGATGGGAATAAAGACACAGACCTACTATAGAATGGACTTGAGGATATGGGGAGGGGGAAGGGTAAGTTGTGACAAAGTGAGAGAGTGGCATGGACATATATACACTACCAAACATAAAATAGATAGCTACTGGGAAGCAGCCGCATAGCACAGGGAGATCAAGTCGGTGGTTTGTGACCACCTAGAGGGGTGGGGTAGGGAGGGTGGGAGGGAGGGAGACGCAAGAGGGAAAAGATATGGGAACATATGTATATGTGTATCTGAATCACTGTGTTATAAAGCAGAAACTAGCACACCATTGTAAAGCAATTATACTCCAATAAAGATGTTAAGAAAAAAAAATAAAATAACATTTAAAATAAATAAATAAATAAAAATAAAATGCCCTAGATGTGGCAAGTAAAATCATAGATACATTGAAACTTTAATTCCTGGGTTCTATTCTCAGAATTCCTCAGCATTTTTGGTTAGGGAAAAACACATTTAAAAATGAATACCAAATTCAGTATCTAACATGAGCTATACACAGGAATAGATGCAAGATATATAAAGATGAGTTGGTCTTAGTCCGTAACCTTAGTGCCAAACTGTTTGCAAATGCTTTGAGTCTATGGCAATATTACTTGCAAGTGGGTGGCAAATTTAAGCTGAAAAGTGAAACAGAATGGAACTAGACACAGAAAATTTTTATTTCGTTTATGTACATTGATGCTGCAGAGCCAAAGACACTAAATGTTCATGAAAAGAAGACAGTCAACAGTCACTTTCCCCTTCCTACTGGGCCTGAAGCTGTGGGGGAAATGAGTGACAGCCTTTTGGTTATCAGTAACAATGTTTACAATTACAGCCATCTTTGATTGAGACCATCCATTCTTTTTTTTTTTTTTTTTTTGGCTGTGTTGGGTCTTTGTTGCTGCGCAGTGGGCTTTCTCTAGTTGCGGTGAGCGGGGGCTATGCTTTGTTGCAGTGCGTGGGCTTCTCATTGTGGTGGCTTCTATTGTTGTGGAACAGGGGCTCTAGGAACACGGGCTTCAGTAGCTGTGGTACGCAGGTTGAGGAGTTGTAGCACACGGGCTTAGTTGTTCCGTGGCATGTGGGCTTTTCCTGGACCGGGGCTTGAACCTGTGTCCCCTGCATTGGCAGGTAGATTCTTAACCACTGTGCCACCAGGGAAGTCCAGGACCATCCATGCTTAACAAAGAATGCATATAGATTCACAAACAGAATTTTTTTTAACATCTTTATTGGAGTATAGTTGCTTTACAATGTTGTGTTAGTTTCTGCTGTGTAACAAAGTGAATCTGATATACGTATACATATATCCCCATATCCCCTCCCTCTTGCGTCTCCCTCCCACCCTCCCTATCCCACCCCTCTAGGTGGTCACAAAGCACTGAGCTGATCTCCCTGTGCTATATGGCTGCTTCCCACTAGCTATCTATTTTACATTTGGTAGTGTATATATGTCCATGCCACTCTCTCAACTTCTCCCCAGCTTACCCTTCCACAAACAGAAATTTAAAATGGGGAAATGGACTAATAGTTACTTATTCCCAGACAAAAAAAATGCCTTATTTTCTTAATCTGATCTGTATGACTCCAGTCACTAATAGTTTTGTTCATATGATATTGTAATTCAACCTTCAAGTTCCTTTCTAGCAATCTGATCATTTTGTTAAATTCTACTGTATTACTTAGTGCCTAATACATGGAAATAATGGACTGAAATAAAATCAACACATTTACTCACTGAATTTTGGATCAACCTCCCAACTATATAACATGCCTTTTTCCAAAGTAACTCCAAATATTCTCATTTTAAAATTTAACAGTTAAATTTCCCTCTGATAAAATTGCCCAGGTTGAAAAAACAAAAAAGAGGGCACTGGAGAGAAACAAATGCAACGAAGTCCAAAGTTTGCAAGCTTTTGCTGAAACCAGAAAGTTGATAATCAAACTATTTCCACTTTACATAAATATCTGCAAAGTAGGAAAATCTGTATCATATTTGTACCAAATGGGGAAAAAAGACTCCCCAATACCACTACCACCCTCCATCCAATCTACCTCCCCTTAAATATGTGTTCCAATTCATTTGTTCTTGTATATTAAGAAATAAAAAAGAATGAGTTTTGTTACCCTGTCCTTTTGTAGCATCACCAAATGTTGACCTTTTGCATATATAATAGCAAATTAAATCCTAGGAGTAACTTCTGCCTAAAGCAAGTGAGGCAAAGCTGACTGAACCTTGAATAGAGAGAACTAGCTCTGGGCCAGCTCTAACAGGGATCCCTGAAAGGGCAGCCAGAAGAGCCAAGACAATGATGTCATGAATAATTTTGCTCATTTTTATTAACGAGAGATGACAGAGGAAAATAAAATACCTACCCAGGCTCAGCATCTGGCACATGGGGACATTGTCAATTCATATCAGCACAGCTTACCTTTCATTAGTTTCTATATCAAAACAGAATCTCTTGTCGATAGACTCCGTCTTCCTTCTCACGCAGTACTTCAGGGTTAAGTCCAAGGGTCCCTGATATAAGAAAAGGATTAATAGCCAGCTTGAAAAAAAATACATAGAAGCTTCTTCTGCCTACTGCAGCGTTCTCAGTGTCACTTGGAAGGCATCTCTCAGGGCAGCGGGAACAATGTTTAGCCTCACTGAGAAGCTTGTCCCCTCAAATGGTAGTTGCAGCAAGGTGGCAGATGGTTTCTCTCTGCTCCAAAAATCAATGGCTGAGTTCAGGAGAAAATGCTCAGGATAAGCCCTTGCTCTTTTCCAAGCATGATATATTAAATAGGAAACTCATTATACAACATGTAAAAGGGAATTCAGGAGAAATGCACTGCCCAAAGTGTACAAAATAAATGTACAAAATAAAATTTCGTGAGGCTTCTAGGTAGGGAGTTTGCAATGAGTAAGTGGCTTTCTGCATCTTTCTTGCATTAAAGTGGCAGATAGAAGAGGGGAAGAAAAATATTTTTGGTTCCCCACTTCCAGAGTCTTTAAGATGATGGGAATTACAAAAGCAATATCTCCAAAGATAGGGCAGGAGTAGGGAAAATAGGCATATTTGTGTAATAGTCAAGGTGGCATTTGGTATTTCATATGTGCAGGATAGTGTGGCCCATCTGTCTTGTGGTCATGTAACAAGGCCATAGAAATCCACTGTGTCCACAGATTAAAATTCCCCAAATCCCAACATAGTTCAGTTCCCTTCTATTATCTCAACAGAGACAGTGGGGTATAGGAAAGAGAAGTAATGTCTATGGATCACCTACTATGTGCCACATATTATGCTAGGTATTTTTAAACCACTTTTCTTCAATAACAATTCAGAGGGAAGTGAACCGCAGAGAGGTAAAATGGCTTACCCGAAGTCACCCAAGTCGATATAGCAGAAATAGCAATAAACTAAGAAGTTTAAAACCTTGGGTCTTGTTTCAGTTATGCAATTTACTAGCTATGTGGCCCAGAGTAAATATTCTTCCTCTCTGAATATAAACTTCACAACCTATTAAATAGGAATAATACTACCCACCTTGCTGTCTCGAATTCAGAAATACTGCCTAAGCACTATACCATCCAAACTGGTCCATAAAGCTGATCATCCAGTACTTCCCTCTCATTGTCACACTCAAGTCCTTTGCAGGTCTATCCTTTTACCTGTTCCTGCACTATAGAAACAAAACTCTATATTTACCTTTCAATCTGCCTTCCCAACCCCAACACTTAGGATATCAAGCACTGTTAGCCTTGCAAGATGACAGTAATTAACAGTATCGTGTACTCACCCTCCTTCTTTAAACTCTCAACTCCTTCAGATTTGGTGAGGTGATGTCAAAGCTTGGGGGACAACACCCTGCCCCCCACTCCAGGTTCACCTCCAGACACCGTCATCTAGTTTATGTCCCATTAGTGCAAAAGTACTCTTATTTCACACATGTATCATGCTCTTTCATGACTCCAACTTTGCATATACTGTTTCCTCCACCCAAATTGACTTTATCTATATTCTTTGACTGGCTAAACTCTTAACTTGTTCTGCAACTTGTAGTTCAGCTTTCATTTCCTCAAAAATCCTTCCCCAATACCATATACTGTCTGCTATGTGTTTTCTGCATTGTATTAAAGCTTTTTTTTTTCATGTCTGATTTCCCCACTTGACTGAGATCTCCTCAAGGATGTGGGCAGTGTCTTATTTATCTTTATATCTCTAGTACCTAGTAAAGAGTTAGTGCTCAATAAATATAAACTACATTATCATCCTTGCCATTTTTTCTGAGAAAAATGATACTGAGCAACATTAAGTAATTTACTCAAGATCACAATTTACTAGGCCACAGAACTAGGACTTAAGACTAGTTCTTGAGACAAGAGTGTCCAAGAGGTGGAGTAGGATGACCCTTAGCTCACTTCCTCCCATGTGCACACCAATATTACAACTATTTACGGAGCGATGATCAATGATGAGAATCACCTGAAGACTAGCAGAAAAGATCTTCTACAGCTAAAGGTATAAGGAAGGAACCACAACTAGACAAGTAGGAGGGGCACAGACATGGTATAGTCAAGGCGCACACCCCTGGGTACATGATCCACAAACAGGAAGATAATTACAATCGCAGAGTTTATCCCTAAGGGGCAAGGGATAAACTGACCCCCATATGGGATTCCTAGTCAGGGGGTCCTGACCTGGGAAGACAAGGCCTCAGAACATCTGGCTTTGAAAGCCAGGGCTTCCTTTCAGGAGGGCCAGAGGGCTATAGGAAATAGACACTCTATTCTTATAGGGTGCACACAAAATCTCACCTGCTCTGAGAACCAGGACAAAAGCAGTAATTTGAAAGGGGCCTGGGTCAAATCAACCTGCTGGTATTAGAGACCCTCCCAGAGAGACAGGAGACAACTGGAACTCACCCTAGGGACATAGACACTGGTGGCAGCCATTTTGAGGAGCACCATTTTGGAGTTCCCCTTGTAGCTTATTAATGTCAGACCTGGCCCCACCCACCAGCTAGTTGGAAAAAGTCCTAGGACATGCTAGTCCAGCCACAGAGGGAAACAGCCCCATCCACCATCAGGCTAGCAGCAGCAATAGGTCCCCCTGGACTACCCAGCCATTCCAGGACCCAGTGTCATCTAACAGAGAGCACAGGGCTCATCCCTGCTCACCAGTAAGTGGGCAAAAGCTCCAGGCACTGGCCTTACTCTGGAGCAGGCAGGCAACAGCCCCAGGATACAATGGGCTCCAACACTGCCCAGCTGTGTGCTGAAACCAGCTTTGAGACATACTGTGCCCCACAGCCAGCTTACCCAGGATCCAGCCCCACCAAACAGCAGGCTGACACCAGTCCTTAGACCCCTGCTTGACCCAGCAGCAGCTTGACACCTGCTCTGGGACCCTTCCTTTGGGCTTCACAAGAAGCCAACCAGTGACCTGGCCAAGCCCACCAGTGGGTAAGGACCAGGACACAGCCTAAACTACCATGGGGAAATAACCAGTTCCAGGACTCCCTGGGCCCCACAGCCAACTGCAATGGAATGCAGACCAGCCCACCAGCAGGTGGTAGCTTCAGCAGTAGGCAGGGCCTGGCAACCAACCACGGGGGGTTGCCCACCAGTTTGCCCATAATAGTAGGCCCCACCAAAAGAGGGGCCTCTTTTTATATATAAGACATTCTATTCAAAAGCTAGCTGCAGAATATACATTCTTTTCAAGTGCACATAACACTCTCCAGGATAGATCACAAGCTAGGATGCAAAACAAGTGTCGGTAAATTTAAGGAGATAGAAATCATATCAAGTATCTTTTCTAACCACAACACTATGACTAGAAATCAACTACAAGAAAAAAACTGCAAAAAAACCTATAAACATGTAGAGGATAAACACTGTGTTACCAAACAACCAAAGGATCACTGAAGAAATCAAAGAGGAAATCAAAAATACTTGGAGACAAATGAAAATGAAAACAAAACAATCCAAAATTTGTGGAATGCAACAAAAGCAATTCTAAAAGTGAATGTTACACCAATACAAGCCTATCTCAGGAAACAAGAAAAATCTCAAATAAACAACGTGACCTTACACATAAAGTAACTAGAAGAACAAACAAAAGCCAGTGTCACTACAAGAAAAGAAATCATAAGATCAGAGCAGAAATAAATGAAATAGAGACTAAAAAACAAAAAATAGAAAAGATAGATTAAATTAAGAGATGGTTGAAAACATAAACAAAATTGATAAATCTTTACCCAGAGTCATTGAGAAAAAAGAGAGAGGGCCCAAATCAATAAAATCAGAAATAAAAAAGAAGTTACAACCAACAACACAGAAATACCAAGGATCATAAGCGATTACTATGATCAATCAAACACCAATAAAATGGACAACCTAAGAGAAATTCCTAGAGATAAATGTACAACCTTCCAAAACTGAATCAAGAAGAAATAGAAAATACAAACAGACCAATTACCAGTAATGAAACTGAATGAGTAATTAAAAGAAATACTCCCAACACACAAAAGTACAGAACCAGATGGCTTCACAGGTGAATTCTACCAAACATTTAAAGAAGACTAACACCTATTCCTCTCAAACTATTTCAAAAAATTATAGTGGCAATACACTTCTGAATTTATTCTGTGAGGCCTGCATCACCTTGATATCAAAATCAGACAAAGACACCACAAAAACAGAAAATTACAGGCCAATATCACTGATGAACATACATGAAAAAAATCCTCAACAAAACTTTAGGAAAGCCAATTCAACAGTACATTAAAAGGATCATATACCATAATCAACTGGGATTTACCCCAGGGATGCAAGGATGGTTCAATATCCACAAATCAATGTGATACACCACTTAATAAACTGAAGACTAAAAAATCATATGATCATCTCAAGAGATGCAGAAAGAGCTTTTGACAAAATGCAACATCCATTATGATAAAAAAAATTCTTAACAAAATTGATATACAGGGAACATGCCTCAACGTAATAAAGGTCAAATATGATGAGCCCACAGCTAACATCATAGTCAATGGTGCAAAGCTGAAAGCATTTCCTCTACGACCAGAAACAAAACAAGGATACCCACTCTTACCAGTTTTAATGAACATAGTATTGGCATTGCAGGCCACAGCAATCAGACAAGGAAAAAAGAAAACAAATCCTAATTGGAAAGGAAGAAGTAAAAGTGTCAATGTTTGCAGATGACATGATACCACATATACAAAATCCTAAAGATGCTACCAAAAAAACTATTAGAACTCATTGAAGAATTCAGTAAAGTTGCAGGATACAAAATTAATATACAGAAATCTGTGGCATTTGTACACACTGACAACAAACTATCAGAAAGAGAAATTAATAAAATAATCCCATTTATAATCTCATAAAAAAATAAAATACCTAGGAATAATCTAAGGAGGTTAAATGCCTATACTCAGAAAACTATAAGATGCTAATGAAAGAAACTGAAGATGATACAAACAAATGTAAAGATACTCCATGCTTGTGGATTAGAAGAATTAATATTGTTAAAATGACTGTACTACCCAAGGTAATCTACAGATTCTATGTAATCACTATAAAACTAGCAATGGCATTTTTCACAGAACTAGAACACGTAATTCTAATATCTGTATGTAAATGCATAAACCCTGAGTAGCCAAAACAATCTTGAGAAGGATGAACAAAGCTGAAGTTAACATGCTCCCTGATTTCAAACTATACTACAAAGATACAGTAATCAAAACATTATTGTTCTGGCACAAAAACAGACACATAAATCAATGCAACAGAACAGAGAGACCAATAATGAATCCACACTTATGTAGTCCATTAATCTATGACAAAGGATGCAAGACTATACAATGGGGAAAAGACAGTCTCTTCAATAAATGATGTTGGGAAACTAGACAGCTACATGCAAAAGAATCAAAC
The DNA here is from genome assembly GCF_964374135.1 of Grampus griseus. Lineage (NCBI taxonomy): Eukaryota > Metazoa > Chordata > Mammalia > Artiodactyla > Delphinidae > Grampus > Grampus griseus. The sequence goes on from NC_138999.1 coordinate 56,986,030, forward strand.
TGGACTACTTTCTCACATCATATACAAAAATAAACTCAAAATGAATTAAAGACTTAAGTGTAGGATTTGAAAGCATAAAACTCCTAGAAGAAAACATAGGCAGTTCTCTCTGTGACATCAGGCTTAGCAATATTTTATTGGATCTGTCTTCTCAGGCAAGGGCAACAACAGCAAAAATAAACAAATGGGATTTCTTCAACCTAAAAAGCTTTTTCACAGCGAAGGAAACTATAAACAAAATGAAAAGGCCACCTACTGAATGGGAGACAATATTTGTAAATGATATATCTGATACAGGGTTAATATCCAAAATATACAGAGAACTCATAAAACTCAAAGTTAAAAAAAAACTATTTAAAAAATAGACAGAGGGCCTGAATTTTTTGAAAGAAGACAAACAAATGGCCAACAGGAACATTAAAAGATGCTTAGCATCGCTGATCATTGGGGAAATGCAAATCAAAACCACAATGAGATGTCACCTCACATCTGACTGAATGGCTATCATCAAAAAGACCACAAATAACAAATATTGGTGAGGATGTAGAGGAAAGGAAACCCTAGTACACTCTTGGTGGGAATTTAAATTGGTGCAGCGACTGTGGGAAACAGTATGGAGATTCCTCAAAAATTTAAACATAAAGCTTCCATATGATCCAGCAATTCCACTCCTGGGTATTTGTCAGAAGAAAACAAACACACTAATTAGAAAAGATATATGCACCCCATGTTGAGCATTACTTACAATAGTCAAGATATGGAAGCAATCTAAGTGCACACGAGTAGATAAATGGATTAAAAAACATGTGGTATATGAAAACCATGGAATATTACTCAGCCATACAAGGGAATGAAATCTTGCCATTTGCGTCAACATGGATGGACCTCGAGAGTATTATGATAAGTGAAACAAGTCAGACAAAGACAAATACCATATGATTTCACTTATATGTTAAATCCAAAAAACAAAACAAATGAACCAACATAATGAAACAGAAATAGAATCATAGGTACAGAGAACAAACAGGTGGCTGCCAGAGGGAAAGGGGGGGCAGGATGTGAAAAATAGGTGAGAAAGGTTAAGAGGTATAAATTTCCAGTTACAAAATAAATGAATCACAGGTATGAAATGTACAGTATGGAGAATATAATCAATAATTATGTACTATCTTTATATGGTGACAGATCATAACTAGACTTATCATGGTGATCCTTTTATAATACATAGAAATCCCGAATCACTATGTTGTTCATCAGGAACTAACATTGTGTTACAGGTCAATTATACTTGATAAACAAACAAATAAACAAAGTAACTCATAGAAAACAGAGATTGGATTTGTGCTTACCAGAGGTGGAAGCTGGGGGAATAGGGAATTGGACGAAGGCATCTAAAGGTACTAATTTCCCATCGTAAGATAAGTAAATACTAGGGATGTTATGTATAACATGATTAATATAATTAACACTTCTGTATGTTATATATGAAAATTGTAAAGAGAGTAAATCCTAAGAGTACTCATTACAAGAAAAAAAATTTTTCTTTAATTTTGTACCTGTATAAGACAATGGGTGTTCACTAAACTTATTGTGATAATACTTTCATATTGTATGTAAGTCAGATCATTATGCTGTACACCTTAAACTTATACAGTGCTGTATGTCAGTTATATCTCAGTATAACTGGAAGGGAAAAATATTTGATATGAAGAATGAATGAAGGAATAAGTAAATGAATAAATAGGTAAAACTAGTTATTGTGATTCAAAATGTAGCTCTCTTGCCTCTTACAACTACCTGAAAGGGAAGGGATGAGAATCTTATAAAATAGTATTTGGGATTGTGCTCTGTAAAGTAAGCAGTACAACCCAAATGGAAGTTGATAAGCTGAACTACTAGAGTACACTTGTAAGTACCACAGTCAGAAAGAGAGCTAATTCTTCCAACTCCAAATTGGGCTAATGATACTTCACAGTGCTGCTGAGAAAGTAAATGGCCCATGGCAGCAAATGTCTAGCTCAGAGCCTGGTGAACAGCAAACATTGAATAAATAGTGGCTTTTATGGTGTTATCATTATTATAGTCTCACTTATTTGTATTATTTACCTTTCTAAAACACAAACTAGTAAAAGGAACTGAGAGAAATGATAAGAAGAAACCATCTCCAATTCAGTTTATGGAAATTAAAGTAACTACTTCCACCTCCCCTTTGCTGTAAATGGTCAAGCAAGTTCCTCTTTCCATTCCATAAAGAGTCCCATATTTAAATTGCTTAGGCTGACACTTACTGCAGTTTTGCAAGTAGCCACTCAATTAAAAGGGTAGGGGGAAAGAATAACTAAAAGAAGGGCTTGCTCTCATCTGCTAAGAACCTATGAACGTGGTATCTGCTGCCTCTGGCCTCAGCTTTGCAGTAGGACCTGCCTAAGAAAGGAACTTTGAAGTCCAAAGTTTGGAAAGTAATGTGTGTAGAAAAAGAAAAGAAAGAGACTACAGGACAGTGTTACTTAAAAGCACTTGCCAGTCAGATACATAAGCTAAGTTCTGACAGAAATGGGACAAATTCTGTGCTACAGCACAATTTATTGGAACCACGTTGAAAGGTTCTTTGGCAATTGGCAGACTGGAAACTAAGGAGAGTTTTGGATTCATGGATGAATAACTGGCCCGCATAGAAACGTGGATGAGGGTTGTGGAGACCCAATATGGTATGCTCTGTTAGAGGTGCATCCCATGTCTAATCCACATTCAAAGCAGAGTGGCAAAACTTGTGGTTAATGACAAAAAAGAAAAGCAGTTTTTCAACAGTCTGCCACCAAATCTCAATCATCACTAATTTCCTATGAATAAGCCACATAAGAGAGATCTTCCATGGAAAGCACCAGCAACGGAGAAAAAGTCTCCAAATTTCTGCCTATCGAAATTGGGTCTTCATGCACCACAACTTTCAATGCTAACAAGTAAATCTTTTTTTCACTTTATAAACAATTTGTAAATAAGGGAAATCCTTAAAAATATGCCCTAAGACCCTGTCTGAGAAACAGTTAAAGGGACACACTTAACTACTTTTAGAATATGAAGAGTCAGTCTATCAGCTTTTATCTTAAGAAACCTTCAGGTGTGTGTACATGTGTGCGTGTGTGTGTATGTGTGTGTGTGTGTGTGTGTGTGTGCATGTGTTCCCAAAGCCCCTACCAAGATAGGCAAAAGTGAGATAACAGAATAATTTTTTTAGCTGGGTGGTCATACATAAAAAATAATATATAATGTATAACATAATATAACATATATATATAAGATCAGGTTCCTCCAGGTTAGTGAACTATCTTCTCAGTGTGTTAAACTCATCTTGCCATTTTGGAGAGTAGGGGAAAGTTTGGAGGGCAGAAGAAGATGCATTAACTGTTTAAAGATATTTGAGCATTACATACAATGTGGGGTATAGATTATTCCAACTTTAGGCAACAGAATACTCCTTGAAAAAAGGAATTTTGGAAAATGTTTTGTATTTTAAAGTCTTAACTATTTAAAGGAATCCTATAGTAGAGCCTTCTTAAAAGCAAGTAATACTCTCCTCCAATTTAACCATATTTTTTTGCAAATTTTCTTTGTACAATGTGATAGACTCTTGTAATAATGATCTAAAAGAGTACAGGCACTTTCAGAAGGCCTAGAATCATTAACACAGATTTTTCACTCAACTGAGTAGTATCTGGCCCAATGCAAACTTAGGCCACAAAGAACATATGAAGTCATGGCTTCACACAACAGTGGTGGACTTGATTCTTTGACACAAAGTCAACATATACTCTTTTCTGAGATGCAGTCACAGATGTATTTCAAAAAAATGTGGCCCATAAAAGAACTGACCTGCTGCTTAGCACCTGGCTTCTGCTCCATAGGTGTCATGGTGAGCGTTTTGGTCTCTTTCTCATATTGGCAGTAGTATTTCACCCAGGATATTCCCAAAGCCCCTACAAAGATAGGCAACAGTGAGCTGATAGAATAAGTATTTTGTCTTCATGGTCAGTCCACCCCTAAGACAGAAGCTGTGTACAGATTATTCTTCATGGTCATGATCCAGATCTAGTGCTACTTTTCCCCTGAGCTCCAGCCGTGCAGTACCACTTGCCCACTACACAGATAGATAACCTAATCATCATCAACTGCTTTCCACATCTGCTCTGGCTTGCTCCAAACCACTCTCCTTGCCATGTTCCCTGTGAATGCTCCCATTATATATCCTATTGTATGATCTGGAAACATCTGTAATCTTCTGCTCCTCCTTCCCTGTAACCTGCCCTTCAATCCCCTACATGTCTCTCCTTTCACCCCTTTCAGAACTGAATTCATTCAGGACCCTATTTCTGACTTTTTAAAAAATGTTTTATGAGCTATTTCAAACAAAACAAAAATTCACTATTTCTCCAATTAATTCTTTCAGTGGCCTTCTCTTTGGTTTCCCCTATCTGTGATCACTCCTTTCTAGCCCATTCTCTACTCTTTTGTTAGAGAAATATTTTTTTAATTATAGGTTTATTTATATCATTCTTTTTATTATAAACCACCCATGGCTTTCCCACTCTCTCCAAACTCCTTAGGTTGGCTCACAAAGCCTTTTATCATGTGATCGTATTTACCTTTCCAACTTTGTCTTTTGCCACCCTCACCTCTATGCTCTTGTCTCATGGAATTATATTCAGTTACCAAAAAAATAGGTGGCAATATAATATATAGACCAAGTTCAAGACATATTTAAGAGTGAATAAGGCACTATCACTAATTATATCAGGACAACAAGTATAAACCAGGACTGTCCTTGTAAAACCAAGACCCTACAAACAAACTATAACCTCACACACCTCTGTGCCTTTATTCATGCAGTGGTATACACCTGGAATTTTCTTTGCCATTTTCTTTACCTGTCAAACTCCCAGTCATAATTCAAGTTTCAGTTCATATATCACTTCCTCAGTGAAGCCCTTAGATATATGCCCCAAATGCAGTGCTCAACACATTTCATTATAGTTCTCGATATACTTGTGTCTTAATCAGACTGTGAACTTCTTGAGGGCAAAAACCAAGCTTGATCCATTTTTTGTACCCCCAATGCATTGCATATTGTTTGGCAAAAAGGATTCTTAGTAAGCGTACATTCAACTGAGTAGGAATGTCATATCCATTTAACAAATTAGAAAACTGGGGCATAGAAGGATCACATAGTTAGTTGATATTAGAGCCAAGATTACATACTCATTACTCTGTGCCTCTCTTATAATATAACAGTGGTTCTCAAGTAGGGGCAATTTTGCCTCCCAGGGGACATTTGGCAATGTCTAGAAACATTTTTGGTTATCAAACCTGGGAAGTGCTATTAGAATAAAGTGGGGAGAGGCTATAGATGCTTCTAAACACCTTATAATGCATAGGATAACTGCTCGAAACAAAGAATTAGCCAGCCTGAAATGTCAATACCACTGAGACTGAGAGATCCTGCAATGGAGAGTTGAAGAGATGAACCTGACAAATAGAAGAACACATCTTTGAAAACCATCAAAGTGAGTTGCTCTAAGGGATGAAAAGCATGATAATATCACTGCTGAAATACCATGTTTTGTGGATTTCAGTGGGTTTTGCCACTGGTAACCTCTGGGTAGTCTCATTTGCCTACTCACCAGGTAGAATAATTCTGGTCAGGGAATGAAATCACAGGCTTTGGGGACATTGGGTCATAGTTCAAAAGGAAAATCAAATAGCACATACAAGTTTACATAATGTTATTTAGGAGGTAGAAAAGCTTGAACCCTCTGCGATATTCAGTGACCAGATAAGTTAACCCATTTTCCTTGGTTAGCAATGAACAACTGTGTTGCTCACTGAAATCGCAATGGTTGTGTAGTGCTTTAAGGGCAAGTTTATCATCCTAAGGCAGTGGAAGGTATAGGGTATAGCTGTAGGAGCATAGGTTTTGGCATTTCCCAAACCTGAATTTACACTTAGCCCTGATACATGATAGTTGGGTGACTTTCAACTAGTGATCTCTCTAAGCCTCGGTGGCTTCATGTGTAAAATGGGTATGATAAGGTGGTTTCAAAGATTTCATGAGGTAGTACATTTAAAGCACTTAACACCATGCCTGGAATATAGTAGGTACAATAAGTATTATTTTATGTCTCCTTTCTCCTACCTCCCTTTTAGCCCCAAAGAGTCATTGAAAGGATTAAGCAATTAACAATCCCCATTTTGAATCTCAGAGAAAACCTTAGGTCTTATCATCCCACAGCCTTTGTAAGACAAATCCTTAACCTCCTCCTCCAATTTCTCCTTCCTTTTTGTTTTCTCTGTTCCCACACTACTCTCCAAATAGGTATAGCTGGCAGGGGTCTATGAACTATATGGGTGCCTGGAGTTTGGAGAAGCCAAGTGGCAGCTGGTGTCAGCCTACTGAAACCCAGTAGCTATCCCTGTATTCCCACATACATTTCTCTTGTGTATAGAGATAGCCTTCGATGGTTGGCTGTCCTGGAAGTTTGCATGTCTGTGGAGCTTCTTTCATCCTTTTCTTAAGTTCTTCCATCTCTTCTCGGGTACTGGAGAAATGATTTCTTGTCTGTAAGACATTATCATCATAATCATTATCATCATCACCATCATGATGAATAAGCATTCACTGGTCAGAGACCCAGTGCAGAGTTTTCTTGGCTTTCACCATGTGCTACAACATAGCAAAAAAACAAATGTTGAATGGCATAGTAATTAGAAAACAGTTTAGTGGAGTTTAACAGTACTAAAGTCTAAATGGGAGAGGGAAACATAAATACCAATGTACCCATAAAACCACATCTGGGAGACATTTTCTAATGAAAATGACAAAAGTCTCCAATAAATAAAGGCTCTAAGAATTCTGAGCATCAGACTGACCCCTGCCTTACGAAAAGGGAGGCTATAAAGAAGGTTCCCAAAGATAATATTATCACGGCAACTTCTACATTCTGCCTCAAATAAAGCTACTGCCTACTTGACTCTGAATCAAATCCAGGCCATTAGAATAAAGGATATGACAGGGTGCTCTCTTTGAACATAGGTTAATGGAAAACCTATGTTTTCATGCCCATGAATAGCAAAAGCTAATGTTAAGAAGTAATATATTTAAAAGTACACAACTAAATATTCCTGGTTATAGGAATATTTTGTAAATCAGCAGAAGAGAGGGGCGCTCACATTCTGGTGAAAGACAGTACCCAGAAAGAAAAACAACAATTAACAATACCTGTAAATCAGCATTCTCCTAAACAACCAAGTAAAGTTTATTTCCACTTCAACTTACCGTTTCCATCTAAAAATACAACTATAAATTTTATGCAATGTAACAAGTCCAAAGTCACTAACTCAGTGATGCCTTCTTTTACTGTACCAGATAGTCAATTATTCCACTCTCTATGCTTTAACTTTTTTGGTCTTAACTGTATTTTAGCACTTTTCATAAGTAATTATGATATATCTCTGTTTATATCTCTCGGCTCCAAGAGACTATATATTCCTTGAAGGCAAAAACTAACATGCCTCATTATGGTATGTCCAGTGCATTTTACAATGTCTGGCACAGAGTATATGCTCATTACATACCTAAGTATTTGTTAAATGTGGGTTAAATAAGTAAATGAGAAAAATAATATATGTGACAAGGAAGGGAAGGGTGTGCCTATGCCCATCTATAAGAAACAGCATGGGATGGGCTTCCCTGGTGGCGCAGTGGTTGAGAGTCTGCCTGCCAATGCAGGGGACACGGGTTCGTGCCCCGGTCTGGGAAGATCGCACGTGCCGTGGAGCAGCTAGGCTCGTGAGCCATGGCCTCTGAGCCTGCGCGTCCGGAGCCTGTGCTCCGCAATGGGAGAGGCCACAACAGTGAGAGGCCCGCGTACTGCAAAAAAAAAAAAAAGAAACAGCATGGGAAAGAAGGTGGAGACAACCTTTAAAAATAATTTATTCAACTCTAGTAATGTAATGAGAAAAGTAGTGAGAAAAGGAAAAGAGGGGAAAATGGGCATTTGTGGTAATAAAACCTACAAAGAGAGTGTCCTGACTAACTAGCAGGGAAGGAGCATAAGACCTGTGCTTTAAAAAGCGCATAGGTGGTTTCTGATCTGGGAGAGATATAACAAACTAGCAACATTTAATAAATATTGGATAGATAGACACGTCAGTGGGTAGAAGGGTGGGTTTGAACAATGGTCAGCCTCAAACACAGGGAAGAGCTGAAACTGGAAGAGTAAGAACAATCTAGTACACTAAAACATTTGTGATCCATACCAGTCTGTCCTGACAAATTATCTGGGATGTAATAACCTAGAACTCCAAGGTCAAGATATTAGAGCTGAAATCCAATTGGAATGCAGAGACAGGTGAAGAAGCCCACATGTAAACTCACATTCTGTAAACTGAGCTGGAGTTGCTGTTTATATGGGAGGAAATCCTGTGTGAGCTCCACGGTCAAGCTGTTGGAAATGAAGAGGCTATGAAGAAAGGCCAAGACCTAGGGAAAAATGTATAAAAATAACTTTATCACCAGCACCTTCTCATTAATCAAATAAAGGAAATAGATGCACAAAAAGAAACTCCACACAGTGGAGTATAGTGTTAAAAGCAGTAACACAAACACAAACAGGTCTACACATAGCTATTCTTTTATTAGGTTAAACATTAACACTGGACTCAGATCTACAAAATAAGAACTATTACCAAATTTATTCATCAATACCCTTTTCAGATAGCATATAAAACCATTCATAATGTGGACAATATGGACATAATGTGGGAATAGACTGTGTCTTTATATCCTCAGGAATGGCACAGAATAGGTACTCAATAAATTAAAATGGCTAAATGGCATAATGAAGACTGTCATAATGCTAAAAGATCCAAGGATATTTTTTTTGAAAACCAATTTTCAAGTTAGAAATGTTTCAGGGAGGGGTTGGGACATTGCAGAAGAAGACGTAGAAATGATCAATAAAATATATTTTTAATGTTTAAAATGTTCAACCCCAATAAAAATCAAATATACACAAATAAAAACAAAAGAAAATACAATCTTCATCTATCAAATACAAACATTTTAAAAGCAATGCTCAATGCTGGTAATAGTAGAGTGTAATAGGAAGTAGTAAAAACTGCTCTGTTCTTTTTAGAAAGTAAACAGGTGAGTACATATAAATATGTGCACACATATATACATACAAACACATAAATATGTGTGTATATATGTACATAAACACAAACTATATATACATAAACATATAAAAACTATGTACACATTTATGTACTATACACGTATGTATATATACATATATAGTTATATATATGTACATATATGTGTACACATACATATAAATGCATATGAGTGTGTGTAGCACACACACAGTTATATAGACATTCTTCCTGTTTCTCTCCAAGGTTTCCCATCTCAGGAAATGACACCACCACCCACTCAGTCAATCAAGCCAGAAAGTATTCTGATTTCTTTCACTCACATCTCAATCTAATCAATCAGTAATTCCTGTCAGTTTTGCTTCTAAAATATATCTCTAATCCAATCATTCTTTTCTGTTTCTACTACCACCATCTGAACCCAAAGCAACATTTTTGCTTGCCTAGACCACTGCAGTAGCCTCCGAACTGGTTTCCTCAATCCCACTGTTGCCCACTTCCAAGTCCTTCTCCACACAACAAAATCAGCATGTCATATCCTATTTAATACCCGTCAGTGATTTTTCTACTATACTTAGACTAAAACCTAACCCCTTCACCATGCTTACAGATCCTATGCCTTCCTGTCAGATATTGTTTCCTGCCACTCTCACCAGTATCTAAAGGCATTAATCTTTTCATTCCTTGAGCACATCATTCTTTTCTAACTTACGGACTTTGCACATGTGTTTTTCTGTGCCTGGAATGTTCTTTCCCCATTATTCACATTGCCTCATCTTCTCTTTCTTTAGATCTCATCTTAAATGACACTTTCAGAGGTGCCCCTTGACCACTTGATCTAAAGTAGCTGTCTGTTCTTGTTCTTTGTTTTAGTCCTTATCACAACTTATAGTTATTTTATTTATGTGTATCCTTCTTTCCCTTCTGTCTACCCCATGAAAGTATAGTCTTCATAAAGACAGAAACTGAGTCTGTCTTTTTCACTATAGGATACCCAGTGTTTAGCACTGTGCCTGGCACATAACAGAAGCTCAATAAATGCTTATTGGATAAATTAATAAATACTTGTTTGCACATATACATATGCAGATATATACAACTGTGAGCACAGATACACATGTACACAGATATATACATATTCATGTGTAACATGTGTAAACACACATGCACATGTGTACACACCTCTACAAGTACACATGCACAATAGATAGAGAAAGGAATATAACAGATACACAGGGAATTTAGGAGGAAAAATGCCACAATATTAACAGTGATCATCTCTGTATGGGAGATTTGTTGTATTTGTTTTGTTCTACATATAAGTTTTTATAGCTTTTCTGCAATTGTTTTTTACATTGTTTTCTACATTATTTTATAATAAAAAAGAAAGTTGTTAAAATTCAACATAGTTGTCAAACCACAGCCCGTCATCTTTTATAATAAATTAAGGCTATTTAATTAGAAAAATTTTCAAAAGATGGAAGTAAAAATAGTAGAATGGGAAATCACTGAATGCAAGGAACATGAGTTCCTAGAACAGTGTCTGGGATATGATGAGTACATTCAGAAACCTTATGAAAGTATGAGAGGAAGGAAGGGAGGAGAACAAGGTAAAATGAAAGGTGACAGAGAAATCAAGGAAGGGAAGGAAGGAGAGGAGGAAAAGAAAGATAAAGAAAAATCATAGCTATAGAGAGAAATGGGGGAGGAAGGAGTGTGGGGGAGGGAAAAGAAGAGTGAGAGAGAGAATATTAGTGAGAGAGCAAGAGTAACATAAGCCAGTGTGTCTACTTCTGTGACATTCATTACTAAGCACTGACTATCCTTCATATTCTTGGAGACTCCAATTTTATAATCAAAGTTCTCCACATTTACCTGAGATTTGGTAAATATTTTTAGACCATTCATCAACAGATAGAACTTACTGGCTCCACAATATTGAACTTCTTAGACTCCTGAACTTCCTGGATTTGATAAACATAATCAAGGGACGACTCAAAGAAATTGTGTCTCTCCTTGTCCACCTGGAGGTCTGCCTGTAGAAGAAGGGTAACAAATGTCACATAACAGCATAGTCATTCATGTAAGTCAGTTCTTACGGATTCAACAGAATGTTAGGGCTGGAGGAGAATTGTGCCACCAAGCAGTGATCTTATCCCTTTATTTTACAGATAGGGAACATAAAGCCAAGATAGAAAAAGTGACTGATGCAAGATTTCCAGTTTCTGGCCTAACAAGTAAGAAGCTTGGAAGTTATTGTGACCATCCTCATACAAGGAAAAGCTAAGCTGAGAATCAACAACTCTTCTTAGAACCAACAGAGCATTGAAGTCAGAGGAAAAACCACTGCCTCAAAAATTGGATAGAGAGTTGAATATGGAGAATCCAAGCTTGCCAGAGCAGAAGCCCAGAAGCAGAAGCCTGTTGCTGTAACCAGTATCAAACCTTATTTAAGAATATCTCTCTGAAGAAATCCAAAGACAATAGGGAAGACAAAAAACAAAGATACCAGAGGAAATTTTGGCCTCTGACAAGAACAGCTATAGCAAACTAAGCACAGCCTAAATCCTAGTCAGATAAGCATAAAACCTCATAATAATGGCCTTTTTACCTCAGTTCCTTTTACCCAGGGCATCATGTTCAGCTTTCAACAAAATATTACAAGGCATGCAAAAAGGAAAAACAAACCAACAAACACAGTCTGAAGAATCAGCATCAGAATCAGACTCAAAGAAGGCAGAGATGGTGGATGGTGAAATCATAGAACCAGGGATTACAGCTAAAGGCTGTTATGGAAAAGAGGACAATACACAAGAACAGATGGATAATATAAGCAGACATGAAAATTTGAAGAAATAATCAAAGGGAAATGATAGCAATCAAAAACACTAGCAAAAATAAAGAATGCCTTTAATGGGCTCACCAACAGACTGGGCAAGGCTAAGGAAAGAATCAGTGAACTGAATATATGCCAATAGAAATTTCAAAAACTGAAATGCAGACAAAATGGAATAAAGAAGATAGAGTAGATTATTCAAGAAATGTTGGACAATTATAAAAGGTGTAAGATATGCATACTAGGAATGCCAGAAGGAAATGAAGGAGAGAAACAGAAGAAATATTTAAAGTAATGATGACTGAAAACCTTCTAAAGTTAAACACAGTTACAAACAACAGATTGAGGAAGCTCAGAGAATAATAGCAGGATAAATACCAAAAAATCTACATGCAGGCATGTCATATTGAAAGTACAGAAAGTAAAAGGCACAGAGTAAATCTTGAAAGAAGCAAGAGAAAAAAACACCTTACTCAAAGAGGAGTAAGGATAAGACTTCTCTTTTTTCAAAAAAATGCAAAAAGAGGAGAGTAGAGTAAAATGTTTAAGGCATTGAAATTTTTAAAAATCACAAACTTAGAATTCTGTATCCAGTGACATTATCTTCCAAAAGTGAAGGAAAATTAAACAATTTCACAAAAAACACAAAAACTGAAGGATTTGGTTGCCAGTAGACTCTGAGTCCAAGAAGTGTTACAGTTCTTAAGAAAGAAAATGATATAGGTCAGAAATGTGTACCAACATAAAGAAGAGCACTAGAGAAGCAATGAATGAAGGTAAAATAAAATCTTATATTTTTCTTATTCTTAACTGATCTTACAAATAAGAGTTTGTCCAAAATAATAATTGCAACAATGTATTTGGTGATTAGAGATTATGAAAAAGTGAAATGAATGACAGCAATATTATCAGGGACTCAAGGGAGAAATTGGAAATACTCTGTTATAAAGTTCCTGTACTACCAATGAAGTAGAATAATGTTATTTGAAAGTAGACGTGGCTTAACTGTAAATGCATATTGAAAACACTAGGATAACCTCGAAGAAAGTTTTTTTTTAAAAAAGTACAACTGATATGCTAAGAAAGGACAAAAAATGGAATCATATTACAATTTCCAATTGAAAAAAAGAGAATGCAGAACAAGAATGGAAGACAAAAAAAGGAACAAAGAACAGAGGCAATGAATAGAAAACAGTAACAAACATGGTAGATATCTATCCAACTATATCAATAATCACTTTAAATACACCAATTAAAAAGCTGAGACTGTGAGGACACATAAAAAATAAGAGTTAATTATATGTTATGTATAAGACATCACTTTAAATATAAAAGACAAAGATAGATTAAAAGTAAAGTTATGAAGAGACTTGAATCAAGATGGCACAGTAGGAGTATGTTCATCCCACCATAAACACATCAAAAATATATCTATAATTCTCACTGAAAACTAACTGGAGACTAGCATAAAAACTCCTGTACAACTAAGGCTATAAGAAAGACACACACAGAACTTGGTAGATAGGGAAAAGAAGCAATCAGGTCAGGACTCATGCCCCTGGGAGGGGACTCAGAGGAAAAGGGAGATTACACTGGTGGGGATTCTCTTTGGGGAGTGAGTGGTTCAAGCCACATATTGGGCCCCACAGCCCTGGGGCTCAACAAAGGGAAGACGAGCCCCCTTAGCTGGTCAGAGTACCAGTGGGACTATCAGAAAGGCTGCAGAAAGCCTGGATTCTGCTCCTGAGGAGCACATGAATGCTTGCTTGCTCCTAAAGCAAGGCAGAAAGGGCCGACTGAAACTGTGTGTCTCACTGACTAGTTTCCTGTGACTACCTAGGTGCACACACCAGCCTGAACCAAGAGAAGACTCCAGCATCATTTGCCTGAAGTCACAGCTCCACACTGGACCGAAGGCTGCCACTACCATATAATCCAGCAATTCTATTGCAGGGTATATATCTAACGAAAACAAAAACACTAATTCAAAAAGATACATCTGGGGGACCTTGAAGATGGCGGAAGAGTAAGACGCGGAGATCACCTTCCTCCCCACAGATACAGCAGAAATACATCTACACGTGGAACAACACCTACAGAACACCTACTGAAGGCTGGCAGAAGACCTCAGACCTCCCAAAAGGCAAGAAACTCCCCACGTGCCTGGGTAGGGCAACAGAAAAAAAGAAAAAACAGAGACAAAAGAATAGGGACGGCACCTGCACCAGTGGGAGGGAGCTGTGAAGGAGGAAAAGTTTCCACACACTAGGAAGCCCCTTCGCGGGCGGAGACTGCGGGAGGCGGAGGGGGGAGCTTCGAAGCCGTGGAGGAGTGCACAGCAACGGGTGCGGAGGGCAAAGCGGGGAGATTCCCGCACAGAGGATCGGTGCCGACCGGCACTCACCAGCCCGAGAGGCTTGTCTGCTCACCCGCCGGGGCGGGCGGGGCTGCGAGCTGAGGACGGAGCGCAGGGAGAGGACTGGGGTTGGCAGCTTGAACATAGCGTGAAGGGGTTAGTGCACCACAGCTAGCCGGGAGGGACTCCGGGGAAAAGTCTGCACCTGCCGAAGAGGCAAGAGACTTTTTCTTCCCTCTTTGTTTCCTAGTGCGTGAGGAGAGGGGTTTAAGAACACTGTTTAAAGGAACTCCAGAGACGGGCGCGAGCCGCGGCTAAAAGCGCGAACCCCAGAGACGGGCGGGAGCCGCAGCTGAAAGCGCGGACCCCAGAGGCGGGCGGGAGACGTTAAGGCTGCTGCTGCCGCCACCAAGGGGCCTGTGTGCGAGCACAGGTCACTCTCCACACCCCTCTTCCGCGGAGCCTGTGCAGCCCACCACTGCCAGGTTCCCGGGATCCAGGGACAACTTCCCCGGGAGAACGCACAGCGGGCCTCAGGCTGGTGCAAAGTCATGCCGGACTTTGCTGCCACAGGCCCGCCCCGCACTCCATGCCCCTCCCTCCCCGCCGGCCTGAGTGCCCCGAATCAGCGGCTCCTTTAACCCCGTCCTGTCGGAGCAAAAAACAGACGCCCTCCAGCGACCTACACGCAGAGGCAGGGCCAAATCCAAAGCTGAGCCCCTGTGAGCTGTGAGAACAAAGAAGAGACAGGGAAATCTCTCCCAGCAGCCTCAGAAGCAGCGGATTAAAGCTCCACAATCAACTTGATATACCCTGCATCTGTGGAATACCTGAATAGACAACCAATCATCCCAAATTAAGGAGGTGGACTTTAGGAGCAAGATCTATGATTTTTTTCCCTATTCCTCTTTTTGTGAGTGTGTATGTGTATGCTTCTGTGTGAGATCTTGTCTGTATAGTCTTGCTTCCACCATTTGTCCTAGGGTACTATCCGTCCATGGTTTTTTCTTAAAATGTTTTTCTTAATAATCAATTTTAACTTTAATAACGTTATTATACTTTACCTTCGTTCTTTCTTTCTTTCCTTCCTTCCTTCCCTCCTTTAGACAACGAATCATCCCAAATTGAGGAGGTGGTCTCTGACAGCAAGATTTATGATTTTTCCCCCTTCACCTCTTTTAGTAAGGGTGTATGTGTATGCTTCTGTGTAAGATTTTGTCTGTATAGCTTTGCTTCCAACATTTGTCCTAAGGTTCTATCCGTCCCCCTTTTTTTTTCTAAATAAGAAATTTTTAATTCAATAACTTTATTATACTTTATTTTATTTTTACTGTATCTTCTTTCTGTCTTTTTCCTTCTTTCCCTCCTTCCTTCCTTCCTCCCTCCTTTCTATCCTTCCTGCCTTCTTTCCTTCTTTGCTTCTTTCTTTCTTTCTTCCTTCCTTCCTTCCTTCCCTCCTTTCCTTCTTTCTTTCCTCATACTTCTACTAATTCCCTCTACTTTTTCGCCCTTTTATTCTGAGCCGTGTGGATGAAAGGCCCTTGGCGCTCCAGCCAGGAGTCAGGGCTCTGCCTCTGAGGTAGGAGAGCCAACTTCAGGACACTGGTCCACAAGAAACCTCCCAGCTCCACATAATATCAAATGGTGAAAATCTCCCAGAGACCTCCATCTTAACACCAGCACCCAGCTTAACTCAATGACCAGCAAACCACAGTGCTAGACAACCTATGCCAAGCAACTAGCAAAACAGGAACACAACCCCACCCATTAGCAGAGAGGCTGCCTAAAATCATAATAAGGCCACAGACACCCCAAAACACACCACCAGACGTGAACCTGCCCACTACAGAGACAAGATCCAGCCTCATCCACCACAACACAGGCACAAGTCCCCTCCACCAGGAAGCCTACACAAACCTCTGAACCAACCTTAGCCACTGGAGACAGACATCAAAAACAGCGGGAACTACGAACCTGCAGTCTGCAAAAAGGAGACCCCAAACACAGTAAGATAAGCAAAATGAGAAGACAGAAAAACACACAGCAGATAAAGGAGCAAGATAAAAATGAACCAGACCTAACAAATGAAGAGGAAATAGCCAGTCTACCTGAAAAAGAATTCAGAATAATGATAGTAAGGATGATCCGAAATCTTGGAAATAGAATGGACAAAATGCAAGAAACAGTTAGCAAGGACCTAAAAGAAATAAAGATGAAACAAGCAACGATGAACAACACAATAAATGAAATTAAAAGTACTCTAGATGGGATCAATAGCAGAATAACTGAGGCAGAAGAACGGATAAGTGACCTGGAAGATAAAATAGTGGAAATAACTACTGCAGAGCAGAATAAAGCAAAAAGAATGAAAATAACTGAGGACAGTCTCAGAGACCTCTGGGACAACATTAAACGCACCAACATTCGAATTATAGGGGTTCCAGAAGAAGAAGAGAAAAAGAAAGGGACTGAGAAAATATTTGAAGAGATTATAGTTGAAAACTTCCTTAATATGGGAAAGGAAATAATTAATCAAGTCCAGGAAGCACAGAGAGTCTCATACAGGATAAATACAAGGAGAAATACGCCAAGACACATATTAATCAAACTGTCAAAAATTAAATACAAAGAAAGCATATTAAAAGCAGCAAGGGAAAAACAACAAATAACACATAAGGGAATCCCCATAAGGTTAACAGCTGATTTCTCAGCAGAAACCCTACAAGCCAGAAGGGAGTGGCAGGACATACAGAAAGTGATGAAGGAGAAGAACCTGCAGCCAAGACTACTCTACCCAGCAAGGATCTCATTCAGATTTGATGGAGAAATTAAAACCTTTACGGACAAGCAAAAGCTGAGAGAGTTCAGCAACAACAAACCAGCTTTACAACAAATGCTAAAGGATCTTCTCTAGGCAAGAAACACAAGAGAAGGAAAAGACCTATAATAACGAACCCAAAACAATTTAGAAAATGGGAATAGGAACATACATATCGATAATTACCTTAAATGTAAATGGAATAAATGCTCCCACCAAAAGACACAGATTAGCTGAATGGATACAAAAACAAGACCCTTATATATGCTGTCTACAAAAGACCCACTTCAAACCTAGAGACACATACAGACTGAAAGTAAGGGGATGGAAAAAGATATTCCATGCAAATGGAAACCAAAAGAAAGCTGGAGTAGCAATTCTCATATCAGACAAAATAGACTTTAAAATAAGGACTATTAAAAGAGACAAAGAAGGACACTACATAATGATCAAGGAATCGATCCAAGAAGAAGATATAACAATTATAAATATTTATGCACCCAACATAGGAGCACCTCAATACATAAGGCAAATACTAACAGCCATAAAAGGGGAAATCGACAGTAACACATTCATAGTAGGGGACTTAAACACCCCACTTTCACCCATGGACAGATCATCCAAAATGAAAATAAATAAGGAAACACAAGCTTTAAATGATACATTAAACAAGATGGACTTAATTGATATTTATAGGACACTCCATCCAAAAACAACAGAATACATATTTTTCTCAAGTGCTCATGGAACATTCACCAGGATAGATCATATCTTGGGTCCCAAACCAAGCCTTGGCAAATTTAAGAAAATTGAAATTGTATCAAGTATCTTTTCTGACCCCAACGCCATGAGACTGGATATCAATTACAGGAAAAGATCTGTAAAAAATACAAACACATGGAGGCTAAACAATACACTACTTAATAACCAAGTGATCACTGAAGAAATCAAAGAGGAAATAAAAAAATACCTAGAAACAAATGACAATGGAGACACAACGACCCAAAACCTGTGGGATGCAGCAAAAGCAGTTCTAAGGGGGAAGTTTATAGCAATACAAGCCCACCTTAAGAAGCAGGAAACATCTCGAATAAACAACCTAACCTTGCACCTCAAGCAATTAGAGAAACAAGAACAAAAAAAACCCAAAGCTAGTAGAAGGAAAGAAATCATAAAGACGAGATCAGAAATAAATGAAAAAGAAATGAAGGAAACAATAGCAAAGATCAATAAAACTAAAAGCTGGTTCTTTGAGAAGATAAACAAAATAGATAAACCACTAGCCAGACTCATCAAGAAAAAAAGGGAGAAGACTCAAATCAATAGAATTAGAAATGAAAAAGGAGAGGAAACAACTGACACTGCAGAAATAAAGAGATCATGAGAGATTACTACAAGCAACTCTATGCCAATAAAATGGACAATCTGGAAGAAATGGACAAATTCTTAGAAATGCACAACCTGCCAAGACTGAATCAGGAAGAAATAGAAAATATGAACAGACCAATCACAAGCACTGAAATTGAAACTGTGATTAAAAATCTTCCAACAAAGAAAAGCCCAGGACCAGATGGCTTCACAGGCGAATTCTATCAAACATTTAGAGAAGAGCTAACACCTATCCTTCTCAAACTCTTCCAAAATATAGCAGAGGTAGGAACACTCCCAAACTCCTTCTACGAGGCCACCATCACCTTGATACCAAAACCAGACAAGAATGTCACAAAGAAAGAAAACTACAGGCCAATATCCCTGATGAACATAGATGCAAAAATCCTCAACAAAATACTAGCAAACAGAATCCAACAGCACATTAAAAGGATCATGCACCATGATCAAGTGGGGTTTATTCCAGGAATGCAAGGATTCCTCAATATACGCAAATATATCAATGTGATAAACCATATTAACAAATTGAAGGAGAAAAACCATATGATCATCTCAATAGATGCAGAGAAAGCTTTTGACAAAATTCAACACCCATTTATGATAAAAACCCTGCAGAAAGTAGGCATAGAGGGAACTTTCCTCAACATAATAAAGGCCATATATGACAAGCCCACAGCAAACATCATCCTCAATGGTGAAAAACTGAAAGCATTTCCACTAAGATCAGGAACAAGACAAGGTTGCCCACTCTCACCACTCTTATTCAACATAGTTTTGGAAGTTTTAGCCACAGCAATCAGAAGAAAAGGAAATAAAATGAATCCAAATCGGAAAAGAAGAAGTAAAGCTGTCACTGTTTGCAGATGACATGATCCTATACATAGAGAATCCTAAAGATGCTACCAGAAAACTACTAGAGCTAATCAATGAATTTGGTAAAGTGGCAGGATACAAAATTAATGCACAGAAATCTCTGGCATTCCTATACACTAATGATGAAAAATCTGAAAGTGAAATCAAGAAAACACTCCCATTTACCATTGCAACAAAAAGAATAAAATATCTAGGAATAAACCTACCTAAGGAGACAAAAGACCTGTATGCAGAAAATTATAAGACACTGATGAAAGAAATTAAAGATGATACAAATAGATGGAGAGATATACCATGTTCTTGGATTGGAAGAATCAACATTGTGAAAATGACTCTACTACCCAAAGCAATCTATAGATTCAATGCAATCCCTATCAAACTACCACTGGCATTTTTCACAGAACTAGAACAAAAAATTTTGCAATTTGTATAGAAACACAAAAGACCCCGACTAGCCAAAGCAATCTTGAGAACGAAAGAAGGAACTGGAGGAATCAGGCTCCCTGACTTCAGACTATACTACAAAGCTACAGTTATCAAGACGGTATGATACTGGCACTAAAACAGAAAGATAGATCAATGGAACAGGATAGAAAGCCCAGAGATAAACCCATGCACATATGGACACCTTATCTTTGATAAAGGTGGCAGGAATGTACAGTGAAGAAAGGACAGCCTCTTCAATAAGTGGTGCTGGGAAAACTGGACAGGTACATGTAAAAGTATGAGATTAGATGACTCCCTAACACCATACACAAAAGTAAGCTCAAAATGGATTAAAGACCTAAATGTAAGGCCAGAAACTATCAAACTCTTAGAGGAAAACAGAGGCAGAACACTCTATGACATAAATCACAGCAAGATCCTTTCTGACCCACCTCCTAGAGTAATGGAAATAAAAACAAAAATAAACAAATGGGACCTAATGAAACTTCAAAGCTTTTGCACAGCAAAGGAAACCATAAACAAGACCAAAAGACAACCCTCAGAATGGGAGAAAATATTTGCAAATGAAGCAACCGACAAAGGATTAATCTCTAAAATTTACAAGCAGCTCATGCAGCTCAATAACAAAAAGACAAACAACCCAATCCAAAAATGGGCAGAAGACCTAAATAGACATTTCTCCAAAGAAGATATACAGACTGCCAACAAACACATGAAAGAATGCTCAACATCATTAATCATTAGAGAAATGCAAATCAAAACTACAATGAGATATCATCTCACACCAGTCAGAATGGCCATCATCAAAAAATCTAGAAACGATAAATGCTGGAGAGGGTGTGGAGAAGAGGGAACACTCTTGCACTGCTGGTGGGAAAGTGAAGTGGTTCAGCCACTATGGAGAACAGTATGGAGGTTCCTTAAAAAACTACAAATAGAACTACCATATGACCCAGCAATCCCACTACTGGGCATATACCCTGAGAAAACCAAAAGTCAAAAAGAGTCATGTACCAAAATGTTCATTGCAGCTCTATTCACAATAGCCCGGAGATGGAATCAACCTAAGTCCCCATCATCGGATGAATGGATAAAGAAGATGTGGCACATATATACAATGGAATATTACTCAGCCATAAAAGGAAACAAAATTGAGCTATTTGTAATGAGGTGGATAGACCTAGAGTCTGTCATACAGACTGAAGTAAGTCAGAAAGAAAAAGACAAATACCATATGCTAACACATATATATGGAATTTAAGAAAAAAAAATGTCATGAAGAACCTAGGGGTAAGGCAGGAATAAAGACACAGACCTCCTAGAGAATGGACTTGAGGTTATGGGGAGGGCGAAGGGTGAGCTGCGACAGGGCGAGAGAGAGTCATGGGCATATACACACTAAAAAACGTAGTAAGGTAGATAGCTAGTGGGAAGCGGCCGCATGGCACAGGGATATTGGCTCGGTGCTTTGTGACAGCCTGGAGGGGTGGGATAGGGAGGGTGGGAGGGAGGGAGATGCAAGAGGGAAGACATATGGGAACATATGTTTATGTATGACTGATTCACTTTGTTATAAAGCAGAAACTATGAAAAAAAAAAGCAGAAACTAACACACCATTGTAAAGCAATTATACCCCAATAAAGATGTTAAAAAAAAAAAAAGAAGAAAAAGAAAGATACATCTACCACAACATTGATAACAACATTATTTACAACTATCAAGATATGGAAGCAAACTGAGTGTCCATCAACAGAAGAAGAAAGAATAAATAAGATGTGATACACACACACACACACACACACACACACACACACACACACACACACAATGGAATATTACTCAGCCATAAAAAAGAATGAAATTCTGCCATTTGCCACAACATGGATGGACCTAGACAGTTTTAAGCTTAGTGAAATAAGTCAGAGAAAGACAAATACTCTATGTTATCACTTATATGTGGAATCTAAAAAATAAAATAAACAGATGTATATAACAATACAGAAACAAACTCACTAATATAGAGAACAAACTAGTGGTTACCAGTGGGGAGCAGGAAAGGGGGAGGGGCAATATAGGGGTATGGAATTAAGAGACACAAACTGCTATGTATAAAATAAATAAGCAACAAGTATATACTGTACATCACAGGGAAATATAGCCATTATTTTGTAATGACTTTAAATGGAGTAGAACTTTAAACATTCTGAATCATTATGTTGTACACCAGAAACTAATATAATATTGTAAATCAACCATACTTCAATTAAAAAATAATTTTAAAAATTTAAACATTTTTCAGAGTAAAGGTATGAAGAAATATTCCATGCCAACAAAAATCAAAAGAAAGCTGGAGTAGCTATATTAATTTCCAAAAAAGGAGACTTCAGAGAATTGAAAGCTATCAGGAAAAAAAAGGGGCATAACATAATAATAAATAGGTCAATTCTGAAAGAATATATATCAACCCTTATTATGTATAACAGAACATCAAAACACGTGAAGCAAGATCTGATAGAAATGCAAGGAGAAATAGATGAGTCTACTATTAAGAGTTGGAGACTTCACCATTCCTTTACCAATAGTTGACAGATCGAAGAAGCAGAAAATCAGTACAGGTATACCTCATTTTATTGTGCTTCATTTTATTGTGCTTTGCAAATATTGTGTTTTTTACAAATTGAAGGTTTATGGCAACACTGCATTGACTGATGATAGTTAGCAATTTTTAGCAATAAAATATTTTTAAATTAATGTATGTACATTTTAAAAAATATAATGCTATTGCTCACTCAACAGTCTACAGGATAATGTAAAGATAACTTTTACATGCATTGGGAAACAAAAAAATCATGTGACTCATTATATTGCAATATTCACTTTATTGCAGTGGTCTGTAGCCAAACCCACAATATTTCTGAGGTATGCTTATGAAGACATAATTGAACTGAACACCCCATCAGCAAGTAGATGTAATCAACATCTATAGAACACTTCATCCAACAACAGCTTATTTTCAAGCTAACACAAAAGAATCACCAAGATCAATCACATTCTGGGACATACATCTGAACAAATTTAAAAGAACAGGAATCATACAAAGTATGCTCTCAGATCACAGTTAAATTACACAGAAATCAAAAACCAGAAATAGCTGGAACACACCAAAATACTTGGAGATTAATCAGCACATTTCTAAATGACACATGGGTCAAGGAGGAGTCCTTAAGAAAAATTAAAAAGTATTTTCAAATGAAAATGAAAATACAATTTAATATTTGTGGGATTCAGTGAAAGCAGCACATAGGAACTGAATCAATAATTAATAGCCTTCCAAAAAACAAAGCACTAGGCCCAGCTGGGTTCACTGGTGAATTCTACCTGACATTTTAAGGAAGAAATGATACTAAATTCTACACTCTCTTCCAGAAAATAGAAGCAGAGGGAATATTTCCTAACTCATTCTCTAAGGCCAACATGACCCTGTTATCAAAACTAGACAGAGATATTACAATACAGAAGAAGTACAACCAATCTCTCTCATGAACATCAAGGCAAATATTCTCAACAAAATATTAGCAAATCAAATGCAACAAGGTGTAAAATAATTATAGACCAGGACCACGTGGGATTTATTCCAGGAATGCAAGGCTGGTTCAACATTCAAAAATCAGTTGATGTAACTAATCACATCAAGAGGTTAAAGAAGAAAAATAATATGATCGAAGAGATGTAGAAAAAGCGTCTGACAAAATCCAACACACATTCATTCATGATAAAAACTCTCAGCAAACTAGGAATATATGGGAATTTCCTCAACTTGATAAAGAACATCTGCAATAATCCTGCAGCTAACATCATACCTAATGGTGAGACACTAGATGCTTTGCCTCTAAGATTAGGAATAACTATGAAAATCATACTGGAATTCCAAGCTATTGCAATAAGACAAGAAAATGAAATAAAAGGTATATACATTGGGAAGGAAGAACTAACACTGTCCTTTTTTGCACATGACACAATTATGTATGTAGACAACCCTAAAGAATATACAAAAATCTCTTGGAACTATTAATGAACTATAGCACAATTTCAGGATACAAGGTTAATATACAATAGTCAAATGTTTTCTTATATGCTAACGCTGAACATTCAGAATTTGAAATTTAAAACACAGTATCATTTACATTAGAAGAAAAAAATGAAGTATTTAGGTATAAATAAAAAAATATGTACAAGATACATTGATGAATACTACAAAACTCTAATGAAATAAGTCAAAGATCTAAATAAATGGAGAGATAGTCCACGTATAAATATAGGAAGACAATATTATCAACATGTCTGTTCTTCACAACTTGATCTATAGATTCAATGTAGTCCAATTCAAAATCCCTGCAGGCTATTTTCTAGATATCAACAAAGTGATTCTAAAATTTATATGGAGAGGCAAAAATATCCAGAATAGCCAACACAATACTGAGGGAGAAAAACAAATCAAAATATTGACACTATCTGACTTCAAATTACTGGTAAGTTATAGTAATCAGAACAGTATGGTATTGGTGAAAGAAAAAAACAAATAGATCAATGGAATGGAATTGAGAGCCTAAAATAAATCCACATAAACATATTCAACTGATCTTTGACAAAGGATCTAGGAAAATTCAATAGAGAAATGATAGTCTTTTCAAAAAATGGTGCTGGAACAACTGTATATCCCCATGCCAAAAAAAAAAAAAAAGAATCTAGAGACAGACCTTACACCTTGCATAATAATTAACTCAAAATGGATTATAGAAGTAAATGTAAAACACAAAACTATAAAACTCCTAGAAAATAACATAAGAGATATTTTAGGTGACCTTGGATTTGGTGATGACGATTGAGATATAACACCAAAAGCATGATCCATGAAAGAGAATATTGATAAGTTTAATTTCATTAAAATTACAAACTTCTGCTCTGTGAAAAATTCTGTTGAGTGAAAAGATAAGCCACAGACTGGAAAAAAATCTTTGTAAAACATATCTGATAAAGGACAGGTATCTAAAATATACAAATAGCTTTTAAGATACAATAATATGAAAACAAACCCAATTGAAAATGGGCAAAAGATTTGAACAGACACCTCACCAAAGAAGATCTACAGATGGCATATAAAAAGATATTCTGCAACACACGGCATTAAGAAAATGCAAATTATAAAAGTAATGAGGTATCACTACACACCTACTAGAATGGCTAAAATCCAAAACATAGACAACATCAAAGGCTGGCTATAGTGTGGAGCGAGAAGAACTCTCATTCACTGATGGCAGAAATAAAAAAATAGTACAGCCACCTTGGAAGATAATTTGGCAGTTTCTTAAAAAGCAAAATATACTTTTACCATGCAGTTCAGTAATTGTGGTCTTTGATATTTAACTGAATTATTTGAAAAGTTATATACACAAAACCTGCACACAAATGTTTATAGCAGCTTTAATAGTAGTTGACAAAATTTGGAGGATTCCAAGATGTCCTTTGATAGGTGAATAGGTAAACAAATTGTAATACATCCACACAATGAAATATTAGTCAGTGCTAAAAAGAAATGGGCTATCAAGCTGTGAAAAGACACAGAAGAACCTTAAATGCACATTTCTAAGTGAAAGGAGCCAACCTGAAAAGGCTACATGCTATATAATTCCAACTATATGACATTCTGGAATAAGCAATAATATGGAAACCATAAAGAGATCACTGGCTACCAGGGGTCAGCCGGGGTATGGAACGAGGAAGTGATGAACAGGTGGTGCCTAGGGATCTTTAGGGCAGTGAAACTATGTTGTATGATAGTGTAATGATGGATTCATGTCATTATACACTTATCAAAATCTATAGAATGTGCAATGCATTGGCTCATCAACTGTATCAAATGTATCTCGCAAATGTTAATAATAGGGGTAACTGTATGCAGGGGATTAAGAATATATGAGAACTCTCTGTACTTATCATTCAATATTTCTTTAAATCTAAAACTGCTCTAAAAATAGTCTCAATATTAAAAAAGAAGTGAGTGATCCAAGGTCCCCCAGCTTTGTTTTGATTAGACAAACACAAAGGCTGCATTCTTGCTCATTAGGAAAGCCACCAGGGACATCTAGATACAGCACCAAACTGCTAGGACACGCTAGAAGCTTTCATTGCAAAAGGCTCTAAAAGAATAAAGTTTGGACTGTGTCTGGGCTTCTAAAACCCACAGGTTCAGTAATTCTCTAGGAGGACTCAAAGGACTCCACATATAGTCATACACATGGTTAAGATTTATTTCTGTGAAAGGATACAAAGCAAAATCAGCAAAGAGAAAAGATGCATGGGATGAAGTCCAGCGAAAGCTAGGTTCAAGCTTCCAAGAGTTCTCTCTTAGTGCAGTCACACAGGAAATACTTAATTCCTCCAGCAACAAGTTATGACAACACATGAAATGCTGTGTACCAGAGAAGCTCATTAGATACTAAGTGCCCTAGGTATTAAATTGATTGCTGTACACAGGCTCCCTCTGCTGAGCATGTACCAAACTTCTCGACTCCCAGAAGAAAATAAGGTGTTTAGTATAAACCACATTGTTTGTACAGGCAGTCTAGGCACAAGGAGTCACTCTTACCACTTAGGGAAACTTTTATATCAGTGTAGGGTACTGTTTACCAGCCAAGTTCCCAGAGACCAGCCAAGATGGGAACATATGTATATGTATAACTGATTCACTTTGTTATAAAGCAGAAACTAACACACCATTGTAAAGCAATTATACTCCAATAAAGATGTTAAAAAAAAAGAGCTAATCTTGTAAGCATACTTTTCTAACCATAGAAGTCTTGGGCCAGTTATGTTAACTCTTTTCTGCATAGGAACCCTGGCACAGAATAGAAGGAAAAGGAAGAAAGCAAAATTGTGCAAGAGGAAAATGGCAGATGACCCCAGACTAGTACTTCATTCCAGTTTATGGAAGAGAAGCAGTCCTTCAACCTTTCAACACTAACTCCATCTACCACTGAGTCTCTTGACTCATCACCTTCAAGTACCTCACATTCTGTGATGGATACTCACTAAATCAGGTGTCATGAGATGAGTTTCAGCTTTGCCACAGTCTGTGTGACCATGGACAAGATGATTTCTAAGCTCGTGTCTATGACTTCATTCAGTTGGGTATCTCTTTTTATACTTGAACATTCAATATCTCTATCTCTTACTGGATCTTTTATCCAAAACATAGATCCATTCTACCAGTAAATAAGTCTTAATCAGTTAATTCCTGTTTTTCCCTTCCCCAGTGCCACTTTTTCTGACTCAGAACTTCTCCCCTAGATCATTGCAATAGTTTCCTAAACTGGTTTTCTTGCTTCCCGTCTCTCCCGGATTTAATTCATCCTACAACTTCAACCAGTTTAAGATTCCTAAAATAGAATTGTACTCATATTGCTTGCACAACCAAAGGCCTTCAATAATTCTTCCACGGTCAACAGAATTAAAGCAAACTCCTGAGCCTACTACACCACAGTATCTCTACAACTTTCCTGATCCTTTCCTGTCTTTCACTATCCTCCAATAGTAATGCAAATTCTGGTCAAACCTTTAGCCAAACATTGTTTTCCATCCTTGGGGCCACTGCCCTCCACTTGAAAGGTCCATTTCTATATTTCTATCTGTCAAACACTTTACATATAATCATATTACCACCTCAAATTTAGAAGGGCAACATTCTTCCACAAAGGCAATTCTCCACGTCCAAATGTAAGTTTTTTATTCTCCAAATACCTTCATATCCCTACAAGGACACCACATACACATTACATTATGTAAAAAAAATTCTACTTATGTAAGAGTCATGTGTGTTCTCATTTTAGCATCCTAACTGTAAGCTACAGAAGAGCAGGAAGTACGTCTTACTGTCTTTGTAGTCCTGTTGCAACCAGCATAGTGCCTGGCATGTGGTAGGCACTCACTGAGTAGTGGCTTCTTTGAACTGAAGTCAGTGGAAGTGCCATATAAGCTGTAGTCCCAGTGTAGGACCAAAAAGAAAAAAAAAACCCTACCATTGGAACACCTCATGGGAAAAAAGTAGATCTACTCCTGATCTATCAAATACAGCGCTAGTTTAACTCTATCCTAATATGTAATCTAGAATCAGAAACTTAGAACTGAAAAGGACTCTAGAGATCTTTGAGTACCACTCTTCCTTTGATAGATAGAGAAACTGAGGACAAAAAAGAAATATCCAAACTGTGAGTTTGTGGAGAAGGTGGCTTGAGAACTCAGGGCTCCTGAGTCATTGTCCATGGTTTTATCTGCAAGCACAACTATTATACATGGTTCTCTGCTGAGGCAGGGTATGAGGAAAGCCTTGCAATAGGAAGCTGCCATGTATCAAGGCACAGCTGGCAATAGAAGGCAGGGCAGGCTGTTTGCGCATACCTCTTGTAACTGAGATTCTTTCTTTTTGGAAGACAAATGTAAGTGCCGATCCAGCAAGGAATAAAACCTCTCTCCATCCTTTTCAAATTTCTTTTTCCGCTCCTAGAGGTGGGAGAGAAGGCACAGATTAACATGTCTACAATTTTAGTTCAGTCTGCTCAGAAATGAGAATGCATAACACAGTGTCAGGTTTCATGTGGTCAATCTCTCTAGTTCCCAGTAAGGAAAAAAAAAAAGGCAAGAGAGAATTAATTTGGTCTCAGTAATTTCGGCTTCCTCAAACATAACCTTGAAAAATTCCAACTACACAAAGGGTAGTTCCTATTGGTATAGCTGAAGGCTCTGGGAGCTGCTGCTCAGAGAATGGCACTTAAAACGCACCTGTGTGCAGGTTACCTTCTTTTCTCAATATTTTTCACATGCATTAACTACATTAATTTTTTAAAGGACAAAGAAGGAACACAATAGTGAACAGTGAATATACCTTTTAAATGTTAATCTACAGTGCATTTAGACAGCCAAATACTAAGTAAAATATCTCCAAGGCAATTGGAACCTAAGACTGCCTCTGTGAATGAGGAGTTCTTTGATATTGTTCAAGCATTTGAGTATTGCATATTAAAAGATGATGTTAAAGATGAGGAAAAAATCCCAGAAGGTTTAACTGAAAATAAAGAGTTGAAAAGCCTTATGAAGGATGGAGTACTCAGTCGTCACTCTCTTCAAGTATGAAATTTAATTAAGCTCTCTGCCTCTCAGCACAATAAGAAATCACACAGTCTCCAAAGGAGCACTAAGAATACTAGTTTGTCACAGATTAAGGCTGACATTCGGCAATCCTCTCAGCACCACGTTGAGAAATTCACGTAAAAGGCTTGTGTTGTCACATATGAAATCTAAACTCACTGAGCCCCTACAGTGTGCCAGGTATTCGAAGAAGCAGCACGGGGAACACATAGACAGAAAGAAAAAAATACCTCACCCATGGTTTATTTCTACAGGCAATCTGCTGCTGGGCAAGAAGCCAGCACAGAACTGAGGGACCTCTGATCTGTAAGGAATGTACTTTTCACCAGAGGGAAAAAAGTAAAAGAGGAAGCTAACATTAACTGAGGCATACATCAGGCCAGGCAGGACATTAGGTACTTACTATTTTTTTTGAATTTTTGAATCTTATATATTTAATTTTTCTACAGCAGGTTCTTATTAGTTATCCATTTTATACATATTACTGTATATATGTCAATCCCAATCTCCCAATTCACCACACCAACACCCTCCCGTCACTTTCTCCGCTTGGTGTCCATAAGTTTGTTCTCTACATCTGTGCCTCTATTTATGCCCCCTGCAAACCGGCTCATCTGTACAATTTTTCTAGGTTCCACAAATATGGGTTAATACACGATATTTGTTTTTCTCTCTCTTACTTAACACTGTATGACAGTCTCTAGATCCATCCACGTCTCTACAAATGACACAATATTGTTCCTTTCTATGGCTGAGTAATATTCCATTGTATATATGTACCACATCTTCTATATCCATCTTCTATAGTCTGTCGATGGGCATTTAGGTTGCTCTCATGACCTGGCTATTGCAAATGGTGCTGCAATGAACATTGGGTGCATGTGTCTCTTTGAATTATGGTTTTCTCTGGGTATATGACGAGTAGTGGGATTGCTGGGTCATAAGGTAATTCTATTTTTAGTTTTTTTAAGGAACCTCCACACTGTTCTCCATAGTGGCTGTATCAATTTACATTCCCACCAACAGTGCAAGAGGGTACCCTTTTCTCCACACCCTCTCCAGCATTTGTTGTTTGTAGATATTCTGATGATTCCCATTCTAACTGGTGTGAGGTGATATCTCATTGTAGTTTTGATTTGCATTTCTCTAATAATTAGTGATGTTGAGCAGCTTTTCATGTGCTACTTGGCAATCTGTATGTCTTCTTTGGAGAAATGTCTATTTAGGTCTGCTGCCCATTTTTGGATTTGTTTTTTGTTTTTTTTAATATTGAGCTCCATGAGCTGTTTATATATTTTGGAGATTAATCCTTTGTCCATTAATTTGGTGGCAAATATTTTCTCCCAATCTGAGGGTTGTCTTTTCATCTTGTTTATGGTTTCCTTTGCTCTGAAAAAGCTCTGAAGTTTCATTAGGTCCCATTTCTTTATTTATATTTTTATTTCCATTACTCTACGAGGTGGATCAAAAAAGATCTTGCTGTTATTTATGTCAAAGAGTGTTCTTCCTATGTTTTCCTCTAAGAGTTTTATAGTGTCCGGTCTTACATTTAGGTCTCTAAGCCATTTTGAGTTTATTTTTGTGTATGGTGTTAGGGAGTGTTCTAACTTAATTTTTTTTTTTTTTTTTTTGTGGTACACAGGCCTCTCACTGTTGTGGCCTCTCCCGTTGTGGAGCTCAGGCTCCAGACACGCAGGCTCAGCGGCCATGGCTCACGGGCCCAGCTGCTCCGTGGCATGCGGGATCTTCCCGGACCGGGGCAGGAACCCACGTCCCCTGCATCGGCAGGCAGACTCTCAACCACTGCGCCACCAGGGAAGCCCCTACCTTAATTCTTTTCCATGTAGCTGTCCATTTTCCCAGCACTGCTTAGTGAAGACACTGTCTTTTCTCCATTGTATATCCTTGCCTCCTTTGTCATAGATTAGTCGACCATAGGTGCGTGGGTTTATGGGTTTATCTCTGGGCTTTCTATCCTGTTCCATTGATCTATATTTCTGTGTTTGTGCCAGCACCATATTGTCTTGATTACTGTAGCTCTGTAGTATAGTCTGAAGTCACAGAGTATGATTCCTCCAGCTCCGTTTTCTCCCCTCAAGACTGATATGGCTATTTGGGGTCGTTTGTGTGTCTCCATACAAATTTTAATATTTTTGATCTAGTTCTCTAAAAAATGCCATTGGTAATTTGATAGGGATTGAATTGAATCTGTAGATAGCTTTGGGTAGTATAGTCATTTTCACAATATTGCTTCTTCCAATCCAAGAACATGGAATATCTCTCCATCTGATTGTATCATCTTTAATTTCTTTCATCAGTGTCTTATAGTTTTCTGCATACAGGTCTTTTGTCTCCCTAGGTAGGTTTACTCCTAGGTATTTTACTCTTTTTGTTGCAATGGTAAATGGGGGTGTTTCCTTAATTTCTCTTTCAGGTTTTTCATCATTAGTGTATAGGAATGCAAGAGATTCCTGTGCATTAATTTTGTATCCTGCAACATTACAAAATTCATTGATTAGCTCTAGTAGTTTTCTGGTGGCATCTTTAGGAATCTCTATGTATACTATCATGTCATCTGCGAACAGTATCAGTTTTACTTCTTCTTTTACAATTTGAATACCTTTATTTCTTTTTCTCCTCTAATTGCCATGGCTAGGACTTCCAAAACTATGTGAATGAGAGTGGTGAGAGTGGACATCCTTGTATTCTTCCTCATCTTAGAGGAAACACTTTCAGTTTCTCACCACTGAGAATGATGTTTGCTGTGGGTTTTCCGTATATGGCCTTTATTATGTTGAGGTAGGTTCCCTCTATGCAAACTTTCTGGAGACTTTTTATCATAAATAGGTGTTGAATTTTGTCAAAAGCTTTTTCTGCATCTATTGAGATGATCATATGGTTTTTATTCTTCAGTTTGTTAATATGGTGTATCACACTGATTGATTTGCATATATTGAAGAATCCCTGAATCCCTGGGATAAATCCGACTTGATAATGGTGTATGATCCTTTAAATATGTTGTTGGATTCTGATTGCTAGTATATTGTTGAGGATTTTTGGATCCATATTCATCAGTGATATTGGTCTGTAATTTTATTTTTTTGTAGTATCCTTGTCTGGTTTTGGTATCAGGGTGATGGTGGCCTCATAGAATGAGTTTGGGAGTGTCCCTTCCTGTGCAATTTTTTCAAAGAATTTGAGAAGGATGGGTGTTATCTCTTCCCTAATGTTTCACAGAAATCACCTGTGAAGCTGTCTGGTCCTGGACTTCTGTTTGTTGGAAAATTTGTTTTTCCTGCGGTACGCGGGCCTCTCACTGTTGTGGTCTCTCCTGTTGCAGAGCACAGGCTCCGGACGTGCAGGCTCAGTGGCCATGGCTCACGGGCCCAGCCGCTCCGCGGCATGTGGGATCTTCCCGGACCGGGGCACGAACCCGTGTCCCCTGCATCGGCAGGCAGACTCTCAACGACTGCACCACCAGGGAAGACTTGTTGGAATATTTTTAATCACAGTTTCAATTTCATTACTTGTGATTGGTCTGTTCAAATTTTCTATTTTTTCCTGGTTCTGTCATGGAAGGTTATACCTTTCTAAGAATTGGCCCACCATTTCTTCCAGGTTGTCCATTTTATTGGCATAGAGTTGCTTTTAGTAGTCTCTTAGGATGGTTTGTATTTCTGTGGTGTCTGTTGTAATTTCTGTTTTTTCATTTCTAATTTTATTGATTTGAGTCCTCTCCCTCTTTTTCTTGATGAGTCTGGCTAACGCTTTACCAATTTTGTTTATCTTCTCAAAGTACCAGCTACTAGTTCTATTGATCTTTGCTATTGTTCTCTTTGTCTCTATTTCATTTATTTCTCCTCTGATCTTCATGGTTTCTTTCCTTCTACTATCTTTGGGTTTTGTTTTTTCTTCTTTGTCTAGTTACTTTAGGTGTAAGGTTATACTGTTTACTTGAGATGCTTCTTGTTTCATGAGGTAGGCTTGTACTGCTATAAACTTCCCTCTTAGAACTGCTTTTGCTGCATCCCATATGTTTTGGATCATCGTGTTTTTGTTGTAATTTGTTTCTAGGTATTTTTTGGTTTCCTCTTTGATTTCTCAGTCATCTCTTGGTAATTTATTAACGTGTTGTTTAGCCTCCATATATTTGTGTTTTTTACATTATTTTCATTGTAACTGATTTCTAATCTCATAGCGTTGTGATCAGAAAAGATGCTTGATATGATTTCAATTTTCTTAAATTTACCGAGGCTTGATTTGTGACCCAAGATATGATCTATCCTGGAGAATGTTCCGTGTGCACTTGAGAAGAATGTGTAATCTGCTGTTTCTGGATGGAATGTCCTATAAATATCAATTAAATCTATGTGATCTATTGTGTCATTTAAAGCTTATGATTCCTTATTAATTTTCTGTTTGGATGATCTGTCCATTGGTGTAAGTGAGGTGTTAAAGTCCCCCACTATTACTGTGTTACTGTCGATTTCCTCTTTTATAGATGTTAGCAGTTGCCTTATGTATTGAGGTGCTCCTATGTTGGGTGCATATATGTTTATAATTGTTATATCTACTTCATGGATTCATCTGTTGATCGTTATGTAGTGTCCTTCCTTGCCTCTCATAACATTCTTTATTTTAAAGACTATTTTATCTGATATGAGTATTTCTACTTCAGCTTTCTTTTGGTTTCCATTTGCATGGAATATCTTTTTCCATCCTCCCACTTTCAGTCTGTATGTGTCCCTAGGTCTGAAGTGGGTCTCTTGTAGACAGCATATATATGGGTCTTGCTGTGTATCCATTCAGCAAGCCTGTGTCTTTTGATTGGAGCATTTAATACATTCACGTTAAAGGCAATTATTGACATGTATGCTCCTATTACCATTTTCTTAATTGTTATGTGTTTGTTTTTGTAGGTCATTTATTTCTCTTGTGTTTCCCACTTAGAAGTTCCTTTAGCATTTGCTGTAGAGCTGGTTTGGTGGTGCTGAATTCTCTTAGCTTTTACTTGTCTGTAAAGCTGTTGATTTCTCCATCGAATCTGAATGAGATCCTTGCGGGGTAGATTAATCTTGGTTGTAGTTTCTTCCCTTTCATCACTTTAAATAGATCATGCCACTCCCTTCTGGCTTGTAGAGTTTCTGCTGATAAATGAGCTGTTAACATTATGCGAGATCCACTGTATATTATTTGTCATTTTTCCCTTGTTACTTTCAGTAATTTTTCTTTGCCTTTAATTTTTGTCACCTTGATTACTATGTGTCTCAGTGTGTTTCCTCTTCGGTTTATCCTGCCTGGGACTCTCTGTGCTTCCTGGACTTCATTGACTATTTCCGATCCCATGTTAGGGAAGTTATTGACTATAATCTCTTCAAATATATTCTCGGGTCCTTTCTCTCTCTATTCTCCTTCTGGTACCCCTATTATGTGAATGTTGTTGCATTTAATCTTGTCCCAGAGGTATCTTAGGCTTTCTTCATTTCTTTTCATCCTTTTTTCTTTATTCTTTTCTGCAGCAGTGAATTCCACCATTCTGTCTTCCAGATCAGTTATCCGTTTCTCTGCCTCAGTTATTCTGCTACTGATCCCTTCTAGTGTATTTTTCATTTCAGTTATTGTATTGTTCATCTCTGTTTCTTTGTTCTTTTATTCTTCTAGGTCTTTGTTAAACATCTCTTGCATCTTCCCGATCTTTGCCTCCATTCTTTATCCGAGGTCCTGGATCATCTTCACTATCATTATTCTAAATTCTTCTTCTGGAAAGTTTCCTATCTCCACTTCAGTTAGTTGTTTTTCTGGGGTTTTATCTTGTTCCTTCTTCTGGTACATAGCCCTCTGCCTTTTCCTCCTGTCTATCTTTCTGTGAATGTGTTTTTTGTTCCACTGCAGATTGTATTTCTTCTTGCTTCTGCTGTCTGCTCTGTGGTGTATGAGGCTTCTGCTGTCTGCTCTGTGGTGTATGAGGCTTCTGCTGTCTGCTCTGTGGTGTATGAGGCTATCTAAGAGGCTTGTGCAAGTTTCCTGATTGGATAGACTGGTGGTGGGTAGAGTTGGGTGTTGCTCTGGTGGGCAGAGCTCAGTAACACTTTAATCCACTTGTCTGCTGATGGGTGGTGCTGGGTTCCCTCCCAGTTGATTGTTTGGACTCAGGCGACCCAACAAGGTAATATACCCAGCTCTTTGGTGGGGCTAGTGGCGGAGTCTGGGTGGGCTCACACCAAGGAGTACTTCCCGAAACTCTGTTGCCAATGTCCTTGTCCTCATGGTGAGACACAGCAACTCCTCACCTCTGCAGGAAACCCTCCAACACCAACAGGTAGGTCTGGTTCAGTCTCCAATGGGGTCACTGCTCCTTACCCTGGGTCCCAATGCACACACTACTTTGTGTGTGCCCTCCAAGAGTGGAGTCTCTGTTTCCCCCATTCCTGTTGAAGTCCTGCAATCAAATCCTGCTAGCCTTCGAAGTTTGATCCTCTAGGAATTCCCCCTCCCGTTGCCGGACCCCCAGGTTGGGAAG
Source organism: Grampus griseus (assembly GCF_964374135.1). NCBI lineage: Eukaryota > Metazoa > Chordata > Mammalia > Artiodactyla > Delphinidae > Grampus > Grampus griseus. The sequence continues at coordinate 57,021,678 of NC_138999.1, forward strand.
CCTGATGTGGGGCTCAGAACCTTCACTCCAGTGGGTGCACTTCTGTGGTATAAGTGTTCTGCATTTTGTGAGTCACCCAGCCAGGCATTATGGGATTTGATATTATTGTGGTTGCACCCCTCCTACTGTCTTATTGTGGCTTCTCCTTTTCTTTGGATGTGGAGTATATTTTTTGGTGAGTTCCAGTGTCTTCCTATAAATGACTGTTCAGCAGTTAGCTGTGATTCTGGTGCTTTCTCAACAGGGAGTGAGCGCACACCCTTCTACTCCGCCATCTTGAACCAATCTCCCGTGTTCGGTACTTAAAATCTATATCTCATTTAGTATTCACAACCCTGAAAAGTACATACTGTAAAGGAAATTAAGGTTCTAAAATGGTGAACTAACTTGCTGTAGGTCATATAGCATACAAGTCTGATTTATTCTACATAGTCAAATAGGGCCCAGATGATCATGCAAGGATTTACACTCAGGAGGCTTATGAATAATCAGGGAGCCTTGTCTATAGTCTTAGCCCTAACTAAGATACCAAAACAATTGAGATACAAAATTTCACACAAAAGATAGTAGGGGAAATGGTTCCTTCAGGTACTGAATTTATTTAAAGTAGCAACTGTTTGAAGAAAGCATGGGAGACAGAAAATGTCAGGGACTTCTCTAGGAATAAAGCTCTGTGGGTCACTTTCTCTTCCACTTCCATTTTTAAAATAAAAACTATGAGATAGAATTCATGTATCATAAAATTCACCATTTTAAAGTGGATAATTCAGTTTTTAGTATATTAATTAAGTTGCACAACCATCACTGCTATCTAATTCCAAAATATTTCCATCACCTCAAAAAAAAAAAAACATACCTATTAGTAATCATTCCCTGTTCCTCCGTCCTTCCCCTCAATAACCACAATTTACTTTGTGTCTCTGTGAATTTGCCTACACTAGACATTTACTATAACTGGAATCATATAATATGTGGCCTTTGGTGACTCTCTTTTTACACTTAAAATAATGTTTTCAACGTTTATCCCTGTTGATTGACCCTTTGCATTTACAGTTGACTGTTGAACAACATGGGGGTTAGGGATCCCAAATCTCCGTATAATTGAAAATCTACATATAACTTATAGTCCACTGTCCGTACACATGGATCCACCATATCCACAGATCTGCATCTGCAGATTCAACCAACCACAGACTGCATACTACTATAATAACTATTGAAAAAATCCACGTATAAGTGGACCCATGGAGTTCAAACCAATGTTGTTCAACGGTCAACTGTATATTCTATGGAGAAATGTTTATTGAATTATTTTGCCCATTTTTAAATTTGGTTTTATCTCTGTATTTCTCCAAAGAAGAAATGCAGATGGACAAAAGCACATGAAAAGATTTTTTGGGTTGCCTTGGCACTTTCTTAGTAGTGCCCTTTGAAGCATAAATATTTCTAATTTGTGAAGTCTATCTAGCTGGAAAATTTTTTTCTTTGCTTACTTGTGTTTTGGTGTCATATCTCAGAAACATGGCTGATCTAAGGTCATGAAGGTTTACACCTATATTTTCTTCTAAGAGTTTTATAATTTTCAGGGTTTTTTTTAACATCTTCATTGGACTATAATTGCTTTACAATGGTGGGTTAGTTTCTGGTTTGTAACACAGTGAATCAGTAATACATATACATATGTTCCCATATCTGTTCCCTCTTGCATCTCCCTCCCTCCCACCCTCCCTATCCAACCCCTCTATGTGGTCACAAAGCACAGAGCTGATCACCCTGTGCTATGCAGTGGCTTCCAACTAGCTATTTTACATTTGGTAGTGTATATATGACCATGTCACTGTCTCACTTTGTCACAGCTTACCCTTCCCCCTCTCCATATCCACAAGTCCATTCTCTAGTGCACCTGTGTCTTCATTCCTGTCTTACCCCTAGGTTCTTCATGATCTTTTTACTTCTTAAATTCCATATATATGTGTTAGCAAATGGTATTTGTTTTTCTCTTTCTGACTTACTTCACTCTGTATGACAGATTCTAAGTCTATCCACCTCACTACAAATAACTCAATTTTGTTTCTTTTTATGGCTGAGTAATATTCCACTGTATATGTGTGCCACATCTTCTATATCCATTCATCTTTTGATGGACACGTAGGTTGCTTCCATATCCTGGCTATTGTAAATGCAGCTGCAAAGAACATTTTGATACATGATTCTTTTTTTTTTTTTTTGTGGTACATCGGCCTCTCACTGTTGTGGCCTCTCCCATTGTGGAGCACAGGCTCTGGGTGCACACGCTCAGCAGCCATGGTTCATGGGCCAAGCCACACTGTGGCACGTGGGATCCTCCTGGACCGGGGCACAAACCTGCATCCCCTGCATCGGCAGGCGGACTCTCAACTACTGCGCCACCAGGGAAGCCCCATGACTCTTTTTGAATTATGGTTTCCTAAGGGTACTTGCCCAGTAGTGGGATTTCTGGATCCTATGGTAGTTCTATTCTTAGTTTTTTAAGGAACCTCCAGACTGTTCTCCATCGGGGCTGTATCAGGTTACATTCCCACCAACAGTGCAAGAGTGTTCTCTTTTCTCCACACCCTCTCCAGCATTTATTGTTTCTAGATTTTTTAATGACGGCCATTCTGATGGGTGTGAGATGATATCTCTTTGTAGTTTTGATCTGCATTTCTCTAATGATTAATGATGTTGAGTGAATCTTACATGTGTTTGTTAGTAATCTGTATATCTTCTTTGGAGAAATATCTGTTTAGGTCTTCTGCCCAATTTTGGACTGGGTTGTTTCTTATTTTGACATTGAGCTGCATGAGCTGCCTGTAATTTTGGAGATTAATCCTTTCTCAGTTGCTTCATTTGCAAATATTTTCTTCCATTCTGAGGGTTGACATTTGGTCTTGTTTATGGTTTCCTTTGCTGCGCAAAAGCTTTTAAGTTTCATTAGGCCCCATTTGTTTATTTTTATTTCCATTTCTCTAGGAAATAAAATAATGGGTCAGAAAGGGTCTTGCTGTGATTTATGTCATAGAGTGTTCTGCCTATGTTTTCCTCTAAGAGTTTGATAGTGTTTGGCCTTACATTTAGGTCTTTAATCCATTTTGAGTTTATTTTTGTATATTCTGTTAGGCAGTTTTTTAATTTCATACTTTCACATATACCAGTCCAGTTTTCCCAGCACCACTTATTGAAGAGGCTATCTTTTCTCCACTGTATATCCTTGCCTCCTTTCTCAAACATAAGGTGACCATATGTGCGTGGGTTTAAATCTGGGCTTCCTGTCCTGTTCCGTTGATCTATATTTCTGTTTTTCTGACAGTACCATATCGTCTTGATGACTGTAGATTTGTAGTATAATCTGAAGTCAGGGAGCCTGATTCCTCCAGCTCCATTTTTCATTCTCAAGATTGCTGTGGCTACTCGGGGTCTTTTGTGTTTCCATACAAATTGTGAAATTTTTAGTTCTAGTTCTGTGAACAATGCCAGTGGTAGTTTGATAGGGATTGCATTGAATCTGTAGATTGCTTTGGGTAGTAGAGTCATTTTCACAATGTTGATTCTTCCAATCCAAGAACATGGTATATCTCTCCATCTATTTGTATCATCTTTAACTTCCTTCATCAGTGTCTTATGATTCTCTGCATACAGGTCTTTTTTCTCCTTAGGCAGGTTTATTCCTAGATATTTTATTCTTTTTGTTGCAATAGTAAATGGGAGTGTTTTCTTAATTTCACTCTCAGATTTTTCATCATTAGTGTGTAGGAATGCCAAAGATTTCTGTGCATTAATTTTGTATCCTGCTACTTTACCAAATTCACTGATTAGCTCTGGTAGTTTTCTGTTTGCATCTTTAGGATTCTCTATGTACAGTATCAGGTCATCTGCAAACAGTGACAGTTTTACTTCTTCATTTCCAATTTGGATTCTTCTTATTTCCTTTTGTTCTATGATTGCTGTGGCTAAAACTTCCAAAACTATGTTGAATAAGAGTGGTGAGAGTGGGCAACCGTGTCTTCTTCCTGATCTTAGGGAGAACAATTTCAGTTTTTCACCATTGAGAATGATGTTGGCTGTGGGTTTGTCATATATGGTCTTTATTATGTTGAGGAACGTTCCCTCTATGCCTACTTTCTGCAGGGTTTTTATCATAAATAGGTGTTGAATTTTGTCGAAAGCTTTCTCTGCATCGATTGAGATGATCACATGGTTTTTCTCTGTCAATTTGTTAATATGCTGTATCACATTGATTGATTTGCATATACTGAGGAATCCTTGCATTCCCGGAATAAACCGCACATGATCATGGCGTATTATCCTTTTAATATGCTGTTGGATTCTGTTTGCTACTATTTTGTTGAGGATATTTGCATCTATGTTTATCAGTGATATTGGCCTGTAGTTTTCTTTCTTTGTGACATCTTTGTCTGGTTTTGGTATCAGGGTGATGGTGGCCTCATGGAATGAGTTTGGGAGTATTCCTCCATTTGCTGTATTTTGGAAGAGTTTGAGAAGGATAGGTGTTAGCTCTTCTCTAAATGTTTGAAAGAATTCACCTGTGAAGACATCTGATCCTGCGTTTTTGCCTGTTGGAAGATTTTTAATCACAGTTTCAATTTCAGTGCTTGAGATTGGGGTGTTCATATTTTCTATGTCTTCCTGGTGCAGTCCTGGCAGGTTGTGCATTTCTAAGAATTTGTCCATTTCTTGCAGGTTGCCCTATTGGCATAGAGCTGCTTGTAGTAATCTCTCAAGATCCTTTTAATTTCTGCACTGTCAGTTGTTACTTCTCCTTTTTCATTTCTAATTCTATTGATTTGAGTCATCTCCCTTTCTTTCCTGAAGAGTCTGGCTAATGCTTTATCAATTTTGTTTATCTTCTAAAAGAACCAGCTTTTAGTTTTATTGATCTTTGCTATCGTTTCCTACATTTCTTTTTCATTTATTTCTGATCTGATCTTTATGATTTCTTTCCTTCTGCTAACTTTGTGGTTTTTTTGTTCTTCTTTCACTAATTGCTTTAGGAGCAAGGTTAGGTTGTTTATTTGAGATGTTTCCTGTTTCTTAAGGTAGGATTATATTGCTATAAACTTCCCTCTTAGAACTGCTTATTCTGCATCCCATAGGTTTTGGTCGTCGTTTCTCCATTGTCATTTCTCCCTAGGTATTTTTTGATTTCCTCTTGGATTTCTTCAGTGATCACTTGGATATTAAGTAGTGTGCTGTTTAGCCTCTATGTGTTTGTACTTTTTACAGATCTTTTCCTGTAATTGATATCCAGTCTCATAATGCTGTTATCGGAAAAGATACTTGATACAATTTCAATTTTCTTAACTTTACCAAGGCTTGATTTGTGACCCAAGATATGATCTATCCTGGAGAATGTTCCATGAGCACTTGAGAACAGTGTGTATTCTGTTGTTTTAAGATGGAATGTCCTATAAATATCAATTAAGTCCATCTTGTTTTATGTATCTTTTAAAGCTTGTGTTTCCTTATTTGTTTTCATTTTGGATGATCAGTCCATTGGGGAAAGTGGGGAGATAACGTTCCCTAATATGATTGTGTTACTCTCCATTTCCCATTTTATGGCTGTTAGTATTTTCCTTACGTATTGACGTGCTCCTATGTTGGGTGCATAAATATTTACAATTGTTACATCTTCTTCTTGAATTGATCCCTTGATCATTATGCACTGTCCTTCTTTAACTCTTGTAATCGTCTTTATTTTAAAGTCTATTTTGTCTGATACGAGAATTGCTACTGCAGCTTTCTTTTGATTTCCACTTGCATGGAATATCTTTTTCCATCCCTTCTCTTTCAGTATTTATGTGTCCCTAGGTCTGAAGTGGGTCTCTTGTAGGCAGCATATATTCGTGTCTTGATTTTGTATCCATTCAATGAGTCTGTGACTTTTGGTGGGAGCATTTAATCCATTTACATTTAAGGTAATTATCGATATGTATGTTCCTGTTCCCATTTTCTTAATTGTTTGGGGTTTGTTATTGTAGTTCTTTTACTTCTCTTGTATTTCCTGCCTAGAGAAGTTCCTTTAGCATTTGTTGTAAATCTGGTTTGGTGGCGCTGAACTATCTCAGCTTTTGCTTGTCTGTAAAGGTTTTAATTTCTCCATCAAACCTGAATGAGATCCTTGCTGGGTAGACTAGACGTTGCAGTTTTTTCACCTTCATCACCTTAAGTATGTCCTGCCACTCCCTTCTGGTTTGGAGAGTTTCTGCTGAAAGTTCAGCTGTTAACCTTATGGTGATTCCCTTGTGGTTATTTGTTGTTTTTCCCTTGCTGCTTTTAACATGTTTTCTTTGTATTTAATTTTTGATAGTTTGATTAATATGTGTCATGTCGTGTTTCTCCTTGGATTTATCCTGTATGGGACTCTCTGTTCTTCCTGGATTGATTAATTATTTCCTATCCCATATTTGGGAAATTTGCAACTATAATCTTTTCAAATATTTTCTCCGTCCCTTTGTTTTTCTCTTCTTCTGGGAGCCCTATAATTCGAATGTTGGTGTGTTTAATGTTGTCCCAGAAGTCTCTGAGACTGTCCTCAGTTCTTCTCATTCTTTTTTCTTTATTCTGCTCTGCAGTAGTTATGTCCACTATTTTATCTTCCAGGTCACGTATCTGTTCTTCTGCCTCAGTTATTCTGCTATTGATTCCCTCTAGATAATTTTTAGTGCCATTTCTTGTGTTGTTCATCATTGTTTGCTCTTTAGTTCTTCTAGGTCTTTGTTAAACGTTTCTTGAATTTTCTGTATTCTATTTCCAAGATATTGGATCATCTTTACTATCATTATTCTGAATTATTTTCCAGGTAGACTACCTATTTCCTCTTTTTTATTAGGTTTGGTGGGTTTTTACTTTGCTCCTTCATCTGCTGTGTGTTTTTCTGTCTTCTCATTGTGCTGAACTTACGGTGTTTGCAGTCTCTTTTTCGCAGGCTGCAGGTTCATAGTTCCTGTTTTTGGTGTCTGTCCCCATTGTCTAAGCTTTGTTCATTGGGTTGTGTAGGTTTCCTGGTGGAGGGGACTAGTACCTGTGTTCTGGTGGATGAGGCTGGAACTTGTCTTTGTGGTGGGCAGATCCACGTATGGTGGCGTGTTTTGGGGTGTCTGTGGCCATATTATGATTTTAGGCAGTCTCTCTGCTAATGGACTGGGTTGTGTTCCTGTCTTGCTAGTTGTTTGGTATAGGGTGTCCAGCACTGTAGCTTGCTGGTCATTGAGTGAAGCTGGGTCTTGGCGTTGAGATGGAGATCTGTGGGAGATTTTCGTCGTTTGATATTACGTGGAGCTGGGAGTTCCCTTGTGGACCAGTGTCCTGAAGTTGGCTCTCCCACCTCAGAGGCACAGCACTGACTCTGGGCTGGAGCACCAAGAGCCTTTCATTCACACAGCTCAGAATAAAAGGGAGGAAAAATAGAAAGAAAGAAAGAAAGAAAGAAAGAAAGAAAGAAAGAAAGAAAGAAAGAAAGAAAGAAAGAAAGAAAAGTAAGAAAGAAAGAAAGAAAGAAAGAGAGAGAGAGAAAGGAAGGAAGGAAGAAAGAAAGAAAGAAAGAAAGAAAGAAAGAAAGAAAGAAAGAAAGAAAGAGAAAGAAGAAAGAAAGAGGAAAAAATAAACTGAAGTAAAATAAAGTTATTAAAATAAAAAATATTATTAAGAAAACAATTTTAAAATTAAAAAAAGAAACGGATGGACAGATCCCTAGGACAAATGATGAAAGCAAAAAATTTTAAAAAGTAAAAAAGAAACAAACAAAAAAAAAACCCAGACAGATATAACCTTGGGACAAATGGTAAAAGCAAAGCTATACAGACAAAATCACACACAGAAGCATACACATACACACTCACAAAAAGATAAAAGGGGAAAAAATAATATATCTTTGTTCCCAAATTCCACCTCCTCTATTTGGGATGATTCATTGTCTATTCAGGTATTCCACAGATGCTGAGTGCATCAAGTTGATTGTGGAGATTTAATCTGCTGCTCCTGAGGCTCCTGGGAGAAATTTCGCTTTCTCTTCTTTGTTTGCACAGCTCCCAGTGTTCAGCTTTGGATTTGGACCCACCTCTGTGTGTAGGTCGCCTGAGGGCATCTGTCCTTCGCTCAGACAGGACAGGGTTAAAGGAACAGCTGATTCTGGGGCTCTGGCTCACTCCAACCGGGGGGAGGGAGGGGAAAGCCTGAAGTAGCAGAAGCCAGCATGACGTTGCCCCAGCCTGAGGTGCCCGGTGCGTTCTCCTGGGAAAGTTGTCCCTGGATCACAGGACCCTGGCAGTGGCGGGCTGCACAGGCTCCCAGGAGGGGCAGGGTAGATTTTGACCTGTGTTTGCTCACAGGCTTCTTGGTGGCTGCAGCAGCAGCCTTAGCGTCTCATGCCTGTCTCTAGGGTCCGCGTTGATAGCCGCGACTCACGCCCGCTTCCGGAACTCTTTTAAGCAGCGCTCTTAATACCCTCTTCTCGCACACCAGGAAACAAAGAGACAAGAAAAAGTGTCTTGCCTCTTTGGCAACTCCATACTTTTTCCCGGATTCCCTCCCAGCTAGCCGTGGCACACTAGCCCCCTTCAGGCTGTGTTCATGCAGCCAAACCCAGTCCTCTCCCTGGGATCTGACTGAAGCCCAAGCCTTACCTCCCAGCCCCCACCCACCCCGGCAGGAGACCAGACAAGCCTCTAGGGCTGGTGAGTGCTGGCTGGCACTGATCCTCTGTGTGGGTATTCTCCGCTTTGCCCTCCGCACCCCTATTGCTGGCTCTTCTCCGTGTCTCCGAAGCTCCCCCCTCCGCCACCTGCAGTCTCTGGCCACGAAGAGCCTTCCTAGTGTGTGGAAACCTTTCCTCCTTCACGGCTCCCTCCCACTGGTGCAGGTCCCGTCCCTATTCTTTGTCTCTGTTTCTTCTTTATTCTTTTGCCTTACCCGGGTACGTGAGGAGTTTCTTGCCTTTTGGGAGGTCTGAGGTCTTCTGCCAGCATTCAGTAGGTGTTCTATAGGAGCAGTTCCACATGTAGATGTATTTCTGATATATCTGTGGGGAGCAAGGTGATCTCCGCATCTTACTCTTCCACCATCTTGAAGCTCTAATCCAATTTTCAGTTTTAATTTTTTTAACACAGTATGATCTAGGGCCCCATCTTCATTCTTTTGCATGTGAATATCCAGTAGACTTAGCATCATTTGTTCAAAAGACCATTCTTTCCCATTCAATTGTTTTGGTAACCTCTTAAAATATCAATTAGCCATAAACATATATGTTTATTTCTGGACTCTCAGTTCTATTCTATTGATCTATAAGTGTATCTTTATGTCAGCACCACACTGTGTTGATTACTATAGGTTTGTGGTAAGTTTTAAAATTAAAAATTGTGAATTTTTTCAAAATTTCTTTTTCCATTTGGTTCTTTCTATTTGGATTTTAAGGTCACCATATCAATTTTTACAAAATGGTCAGCTGATATTTTACTAGATATTTGCATTGAATCTATATATATTTTGTATTACCATCTTAACAATATTGTCTTCTGATTCATGAACATGGAACTTCTTTCTATTTATTGAGGTCCTCCTTAATTTCTTCCAATGATGTTTTGTACTTTTTAGTGTACAAGTCTTGGACTTATTTTGTTAAATTTATGCCTCAGTACTTTACTCTTTTTGATACTACTGTAAATGGGATTGTTTTCTTAATTTAGTTTTCAAGTTATTCATTAATAGTGTATAAAATTTCAATGTACTTTTGTATACTGATCTTGTATCCTGCAACCTTGTAGTACCCCTTTATTAGTTCTAACTGTGTGTGTGTGTGTGCACATGTGTGTGTATGTCTGTGTATTCCTTAGGATTTCCTATATACAAGATAAAGTAATCTGCAAATAGATATAGTACTCCCTCTTCAGACAGAGAACGACAAATACTGTATGATACTCCTTATACATGGAATGTAAAAAATAAAACAAAGTAGTGAATATAACAAAAAGGAAATAGACTCACAGATACAGAGAACAAACTAGTTATTAGCAGTGGGGAGAGGGGAGTGGGAGGGGTAATATAGGGGTATTAGGTTAAGAAGTACAAACTATTATGGATAAGCTACTCAGATATATTGTACACCACTGGAAATATAGCCAATTTTTATAATAACTATAAATGACACATAACCTTTAAAAATTGTGAATAACTATATTGTACACCTGTAACATATAATATTGTAATTCAAATATACTTCAATTAAGTAAAGAAGAACTTTCATTTCAGGGTCAATTTGACTGCAAGTACCAAATGTAACAGAGGTTCTAATCAAGAATCACTTCTATACTCAGGTCAAAATGCTGCATTAAGACAGTTCTGGACTGATGAATAAGGGAAAGAACTACTATGTTGAAAAGACACATTTTCCAAGCAGTATGTGATGCTCTTCAATATATGTTATTTAATTGAAATATTCATATCAACCCTGAATGCTAGGTTTAATTTCTTAAATTCTAATATTGAATAGAAATTTATACAGAATCACAGACAGAAGAGAGGAAACAGAGCCTAGGAATTTGATTGCATCATTACACGCATAATGCTCACATAACCACATAAGTAGCATTCAAGGATAAGACATTTTTTAAAACTCTTTTGTTATTCAAATAATCATCTAGCTCCATGTAGTAAGTTAAGACAAGCAGCAATCCCCAGTCCTCCTTCTCCTATTTCTTCTTTCCCAGAAGCAACCACTTTCATCTCTTTAAGCCAATTATTCTAGAATTTCCATCCAAATCTCTAGTATCTCAAAATAAATGTTTATATTGCTGTTACTAACTTTTAAGTTTTATGCATTATCTATTAGCATATGTATCAGTAAAGAAGATGAGAATTTAGCTCCATTTCCTCTCACCATCTCATTACTACCACCACCACCTTTGCTCCCCTACCCAAACACACTTCCCCATATTTCCAATATACTCTTATTATAATTTTGGTTTGATTCATATTAAGTATCTATATTCATTATTATGACTATCTAAATACAACTTATAACTGATGTATATAATGGAATATGAGTAATCTTATTTTCTTGTACAATTTTTATATAATGTAAAGGTGCCTATTATCTTTTCTGTTTTGCTTTATTTGGTTGGTAATTTTGAATGCACGTGGAATTAAATCTCTAACGCTACTCCAGTTCTCTAAATCTCCTCTCAAAACATCCATTCATATCATTTCAATACAACCTGGAACCTTCTGGTAGCTCTAATCTGAAATTTTTTGCCTTTTATGCATAGTTCCTGGTTGTCATTTTGGAACATTCTTCCACATTCATCCTGGGGTATTCCATTTGAAAATCTAATATGTTGGTATACTTTTCCCCCAGTATTACCTGTTTTCATTTTTCTTTCATTGCTCACTTTTTATGATGAACCCATTCACCTGTAGCTTTCTAGAAAAGGGTACATATGTCAGTTTTTGAGACCTTCAATATGCAAAATTTTCTTTATCCTCCTATTTGATTGGTATTTTGGCTAAATACTGAATGATAGATTGACAGGATTGAGTCTTGGTTCCAGATATTTTGATGGTGTCAGATTTCCTGAAGATGTCCTTAAGTAAAGTCTAGCTCCATCCATTTTGGTGGGTACTTGGAGGACCCTTTAAATCCTCAGATTCAGCTCTTTCAGTTCTGAGAAAAACCTTTCAGTCGTTTCATGTATAACTTCCTCCCCACTATTTTATCTTTACACACTTCCTTTTATTTTGATCTCCTAAGACAGGACTTTTACTTTTCTATTTTCTTCTTAATCCTCCATAACTTTCACTTTTTGTCCTACTTTAAATTTTTTTCTTAACTTTGCCTTCCAAACTTTCTACTCAGTTATTCAACTTCGCTACCATATTTTTTTTTAATTTTGAAAATTTATTACTCATTCTCTGTTACACACATGAAGTTCTTGATTAAGATGCAGTCATCTACTTGAAAATATTAAAATATTGAATTTATATATTTGATTTATTCTACATTGAAATATAGTTGACTAACAATGTTATGTTACTTTTTTTTTTCTTTCTTTTCTAAACATCTTTATTGGAGTATAATTGCTCTATAATGGTGTGTTAATTTCTGCATTATAAGAGGGTGAATCAGACTTCCGGGAAGATGGCGGAAGAGTAAGACGCGGAGATCACCTTCCTCTCCACAGATACACCAGAAATACATCTACGCGTGGAACAACTCCTACGGAGCACCTACTGAACGCTGGCAGAAGACCTCAGACCTCCCAAAAGGCAAGGAACCCCCCACGTACCTGGTTAGGGCAAAAGAAAAAACTAAACAGAGACAAAAGGATAGGGACGGGTCCTGCACCAGCGGGAGAGAGCTGTGAAGGAGGAAAAGTGTCCACACACTAGGAAGCCCCTTCGCGGGTGGAGACTTCGGGAGGCGGAGTGGGGGAGCTTGGGAGCCGCGGAGGAGAGCACAGCAACAGGGGTGCGGAGGGCAAAGCGGACAGATTCCAGCGCAGAGGATCGGCCGACCGGCACTCACCAGCCGAGAGGCTTGTCTGCTCGCCCGCTGGGGCGGGCGGGACTGGGAGCTGAGGCTCCGGCTTTTGTCGGAGCGCCGGGAGAGGACTGAGGTTGGCGGCGTAAACACAGCCTGCAGGGCGTTGGTGCGCCGCGGCTGGCCGGGAGAGAGTCCGGGGAGGGGTCTGGACCTGCCGAAGAGGCAAGAGACTTTTACGTCCCTCTTTGTTACCTGGTGCACGAGCAGAGGGGATTAAGAACGCTGCTTGAGAGAGCTCCAGGGACGGGCGCGAGCCACAGCTAACAGTGAGGAGCCCAGAGACGGACATGGGACGCTAAGGCCGCTGCTACCGCCGCCAGGAGGCCTGTGTGCGAACACAGGTCACTAGCCACACGCCCTTCCGGGGAGCCTGTGCAGCCGGCCACTGCCAGGGTCCCGGGATCCAGGGACGGCTCCCCCGGGAGAACGCACGGCGCGCCTCAGGCTGCAACGTCACGCCGGCCTCTGCCGCTGCAGGCCCACCCCGCACTCCGTGACCCTCCCTACCCCCCGGCCTGGGTGAGCCAGAGCCTCCGAATCAGCGGCTCCTTTAACCCCGTCCTGTCTGAGCAAAGAACAGACGTCCTCCGGGGACTTACACGCACAGGCGGGGCCAAATCCAAAGCTGAGCCCCTGGGAACTGTGAGAACAAAGAAGAGAAAGGGAAATCTCTCCCAGCAGCCTCAGAAGCAGCGGATTAAACCTCCACAATCAACTTGATATACCCTGCATCTGTGGAATACCTGAATAGACAACCAATCATCCCAAATTAAGGAGCCCTGTGGATGAAAGGCTCTTGGTGCTGCAGCCAGGAGTCAGTGCTGTGCCTCTGAGGTGGGAGAGCCAACTTCAGGACACTGGTCCACAAGAGGCCTCCCAGCTGAACATAATATCAAACAGCAAAAATCTCCGAGAGATCTCCATCTCAACGCCAGCACCCAGCTTCACTCAACGACCAGCAAGCTACAGTGCTGGACATCCTATGCCAAACAACTAGGAAGACAGGAACACAACCCCACCCATTAGCAGAGAGGCTGCCCAAAATCATAATAAGTCTACAGACACCCCAAAACACACCACCAGACGTGGACCTGCCCACCAGAAAGACAAGATCCAGCCTCATCCACCAGAACACAGGCACTAGTCCCCTCCACCAGGAAGCCTACACAACCCACTGAACCAACCTTAGCCACTGGGGACAGACACAAAAAACAACAGGAACTACGAACCTTCAGCCTGTAAAAAAGGAGACCCGAAACACAGTAAGATAAGCAAAATGAAAAGACAGAAAAACACACAGCAGATGAAGGAGCAAGATAAAAACCCACCAGACCTAACAAATGAAGAGGAAATAGGCAGTCTACCTGAAAAAGAATTCAGAATAATGATAGTAAGGTTGATCCGAAATCTTGGAGATAGAATGGACAATAGAATGAACAAATTGCAAGAATCAGTTAACAAGGACCTAGAAGAACTAAAGATGAAACAAGCAACGATGAACAACACAATAAATGAAATTAAAAGTACTCTAGATGGGATCAATAGCAGAATAACTGAGGCAGAAGAACGGATAAGTGACCTGGAAGATAAAATAGTGGAAATAACTACTGCAGAGCAGAATAAAGAAAAAAGAATGAAAAGAACTGAGGACAGTCTCAGAGACCTCTGGGACAACATTAAACGCACCAACATTCGAATAATAGGGGTTCCAGAAGCAGAAGAGAAAAAGAAAGGGACTGAGAAAATATTTGAAGAGATTATAGTGGAAAACTTCCCTAATATGGAAAAGGAAATAGTTAAATAAGTCCAGGAAGCACAGAGAGCCCCATACAGGATAAATCCAAGGAGAAATACACCAAGACACATATTAATCAAACTGTCAAAAATTAAATACAAAGAAAACATATTAAAAGCAGCAAGGGAAAAACAACAAATAACACACAAGGGAATCCCCATAAGGTTAACAGCTGATCTTTCAGCAGAAACTCTGCAAGCCAGAAGGGAGTGGCAGGACATATTGAAAGTGTTGAAGGAGAAAAACCTGCAACCAAGATTACTCTACCCAGCAAGGATCTCATTTAGATTTGATGGAGAAATTAAAACCTTTACAGACAAGCAAAAGCTGAGAGAGTTCAGCACCACCAAACCAGCTCTACAACAACTGCTAAAGGAACTTCTCTAGGCAAGAAACACAAAAGAAGGAAAGGACCTACAATAACGAACCCAAAACAATTAAGAAAATGGGAATAGGAACACACATATCGATAATTACCTTAAATGTAAATGGACTAAATGCTCCCACCAAAAGACACAGATTGGCTGAATGGATACAAAAACAAGACCCATATATTTGCTGTCTACAAGAGACCCACTTCAGACCTAGAGACACATACAGACTGAAAGTAAGGGGATGGAAAAAGTTATTTCATGCAAATGGAAACCAAAAGAAAGCTGGAGTAGCAATTCTCATATCAGACAAAATAGACTTTAAAACAAAGACTATTAGAAGAGACAAAGAAGGACACTACATAATGATCAAGGGATCGATCCAAGAGGAAGATATAACAATTGTAAATATTTATGCACCCAACATAGGTGCACCTCAATACATAAGGCAAATACTGACAACCATAAAAGGGGAAATCGACAGTAACACATTCATAGTAGGGGACTTTAACACCCCACTTTCACCAATGGACAGATCAACGAAAATGAAAATAAATAAGGAAACACAAGCTTTAAATGATACATTAAACAAGATGGACTTAATTGATATTTATAGGACACTCCATCCAAAAACAACAGAATACACATTTTTCTCAAGTGCTCATGGGACATTCTCCAGGATAGATCATATCTTGGGTCACAAATCAAGCCTTGGCAAATTTAAGAAAATTGAAATTGTATCAAGTATCTTTTCTGACCCCAACGCCATGAAACTGGATATCACTTACAGGAAAAGATCTGTAAAAAATACAAACACATGGAGGCTAAACAATACACTACTTAATAATGAAGTGATCACTGAAGAAATCAAAGAGGAAATCAAAACAACCTAAAAACAAATGACAATGGAGACACAACGACCCAAAACCTGTGGGATGCAGCAAAAGCAGTTCTAAGGGGGAAGTTTATAGCAATACAAGCCCACCTTAAGAAGCAGGAAACATCTCGAATAAACAACCTAACCTTGCACCTCAAGCAATTAGAGAAACAAGAACAAAAAAAACCCAAAGATAGCAGAAGGAAAGAAATCATAAAAATCAGATCAGAAATAAATGAAAAAGAAATGAAGGAAACAATAGCAAAGATCAATAAAACTAAAAGCTGGTTCTTTGAGAAGATAAACAAAATAGATAAACCACTAGCCAGACTCATCAAGAAAAAAAGGGAGAAGACTCAAATCAATAGAATTAGAAATGAAAAAGGAGAGGTAACAACTGACACTGCAGAAATAAAAGAGATCATGAGAGATTACTACAAGCAACTCTATGCCAATAAAATGGACAATCTGGAAGAAATGGACAAATTCTTAGAAATGCACAACCTGCCAAGACTGAATCAGGAAGAAACAGAAAATATGAACAGACCAATCACAAGCACTGAAATTGAAACTGTGATTAAAAATCTTCCAACAAAGAAAAGCCCAGGACCAGATGGCTTCACAGGCGAATTCTATCAAACATTTAGAGAAGAGCTAACACCTATCCTTCTCAAACTCTTCCAAAATATAGCAGAGGGAGGAACACTCCCAAACTCCTTCTACGAGGCCACCATCACCTTGATACCAAAACCAGACAAGGATGTCACAAAGAAAGAAAACTACAGGCCAATATCACTGATGAACATAGATGCAAAAATCCTCAACAAAATACTAGCAAACAGAATCCAACAGCACATTAAAAGGATCATACACCATGATCAAGTGGGGTTTATTCCAGGAACACAAGGATTCTTCAATATACGCAAATCTATCAATGTGATAAACCATATTAACAAATTGAAGGAGAAAAACCATATGATCATCTCAATAGATGCAGAGAAAGCTTTTGACAAAATTCAACACCCATTTATGATAAAAACCCTGCAGAAAGTAGGCATAGAGGGAACTTTCCTCAACATAATAAAGGCCATATATGACAAGCCCACAGCAAACATCATCCTCAATGGTGAAAAACTGAAAGCATTTCCACTAAGATCAGGAACAAGACAAGGTTGCCCACTCTCACCACTCTTATTCAACATAGTTTTGGAAGTTTTAGCCAGAGCAATCAGAGAAGAAAAGGAAATAAAAGGAATCCAAATCGGAAAAGAAGAAGTAAAGCTGTCACTGTTTGCAGATGACATGATCCTATACATAGAGAACCCTAAAGATGCTACCAGAAAACTACTAGAGCTAATCAATGAATTTGGTAAAGTGGCAGGATACAAAATTAATGCACAGAAATCTCTGGCATTCCTATATACTAATGATGAAAAATCTGAAAGTGAAATCAAGAAAACACTCCCATTTACCATTGCAACAAAAAGAAAAAAATATCTAGGAATAAACCTACCTAAGCAGACAAAAGACCTGTATGCAGAAAATTATAAGACACTGATGAAAGAAATTAAAGATGATACAAATAGATGGAGAGATATACCATGTTCTTGGATTGGAAGAATCAACATTGTGAAAATGACTCTACTACCCAAAGCAATCTATAGATTTAATGCAATCCCTATCAAACTACCACTGGCATTTTTCACAGAACTAGAACAAAAAATTTTGCAATTTGTTTGGAAACACAAAAGACCCCGAATAGCCAAAGCAATCTTGAGAACGAAAGAAGGAACTGGAGGAATCAGGCTCCCTGACTTCAGACTATACTACAAAGCTACAGTTATCAAGACGGTATGGTAGTGGCACAAAAACAGAAAGATAGATCAATGGAACAGGATAGAAAGCCCAGAGATAAACCCACGCACATATTGTCACCTTATCTTTGATAAAGGAGGCAGAAATGTACAGTGGAGAAAGGACAGCCTATTCAATAAGTGGTGCTGGGAAAACTGGACAGGTACATGTAAAAGTATTAGATTAGATGACTCCCTAACACCATACACAAAGTAAGCTCAAAATGGATTAAAGACCTAAATGTAAGGCCAGAAACTATCAAACTCTTAGAGGAAAACATAGGCAGAACACTCTATGACATAAATCACAGCAAGGTCCTTTTTGACCCACCTCCTAGAGAAATGGAAATAAAAACAAAAGTAAACAAATGGGACCTAATGAATCTTAAAAGCTTTTGTGCAGCAAAGGAAACCATAAAGAAGACCAAAAGACAACCCTCAGAATGGGAGAAAATATTTGCAAATGAAGCAACTGACAAAGGATTAATCCCCAAAATTTATAAGCAGCTCATGCAGCTTAATAACAGAAAAACAAACAACCCAATCTAAAAATGGGCAGAAGATCTAAATACACATTTCTCCAAAGAAGATATATAGAGTGCCAACAAACACATGAAAGAATGCTCAACAGCACTAATCATTAGAGAAATGCAAATCAAAACTACAATGAGATATCATCTCACACCAGTCAGAATGGCCATCATCAAAAAATCTAGAAACAATAAATGCTGGAGAGGGTGTGGAGAAAAGGGAACCCTCTTACACTGTTGGTGGGAATGTAAATTGATACAGCCACTGTGGAGAACAGTATGGAGATTCCTTAAAAAGCTACAAATAGAACTACCATATGACCCAGCAATCCCACTACTGGGCATATACCCTGAGAAAACCATAATTCAAAAAGAGTCATGTACCAAAATATTCACTGCAGCTCTATTTACAATAGCCCAGAGATGGAAACAACCTAAGTGTCCATCATCGGATGAATGGATAAAGAAGATGTGGCACATATATACAATGGAATATTACTCAGCCATAAAAAGAGACGAAATTGAGCTATTTGTAATGAGGTGGATAGACCTAGAGTCTGTCATACAGAGTGAAGTAAGTCAGAAAGAGAAAAACAAATACCATATGCTAACACATATATATGGAATTTAAAACAAAAAAATGTCATGAAAAACCTAGGGGTGAAACAGGAATAAAGACACAGACTTACTAGAGAATGGACTTGAGGCTATGGGGAGGGGGAAGAGTAAACGGTGACAAAGCGATAAAGAGGCATGGACATATATACACTACCAAACGTAAGGTCGATAGCTAGTGGGAAGCAGCCGCATAGCACAGGGAGATCAGCTCGGTGCTTTGTGACTGCCTGGAGGGGTGGCATAGGGAGGGTGGGAGGGAGGGAGACACAAGCGGGAAGAGATATGGGAATATATATATATATATAACTGATTCATTTTGTTGTGAAGCTGAAACTGACATACCATTGTAAAGCAATTATACTCCAATAAAGATGTTAAAAAAAAAAGAGGGTGAATCAGCTATACATATAATATATGCACATAAATCTTCCTTCTTCCATCTCCCTCCCTCCCACACTGCCTATCCCACCCAACTAGGTGGTCACAAAGAACCGAGCTCATCTCCCTCTGCTATGGGGCTGCTTCCCACTAGCTGTCGGTTTTATATTTGGTAGTCTATATATGTCCATGCCACTCTCTCACTTTGCCCCAGCTTACCCCTCCCCCTCCTCGTGTCCTCAAGTCCATTCTCTAGTAGGTCTTCATCTTAATTCCTGTCCTGCTCTGGTTCTTCATGTCCATTTTCTCTTTTGATTTTTTTTAGACTTCATATATATGTGTTAGCATACAGTATTTGTTTATCTCTTTCTAACTTACTTCACTCTGTATGACAGACTCGAGGTCCATCCATCTCACTACAAATAACTCAGTTTCATTTTTTTATGTCTGAGTAATATTCCATTGTATATATGTGCCACTTCTTTATCCACTCATCTGTTGATGGACACTTAGGTTGTTTTCATGTCCTGGATATTGTAAAAAGAGCTACAATGAACATTGTGGTACATGACTCTTCTTGAATTATGGTTTTCTTAGGGTATATGCCCAGTAGTGGGATTGCTGGCTCATATGGTAGTTCTACTTTTAATTTTTAAGGAACCTCCATACTGTTCTCCATACTGGCTGTATCAATTTACATTCCGACCAACAGTGCAAGAGGGTTCCCTTTTCTCCACCCCCTCTCCAGCATTTATTGTTTCTAGATTTTTTGATGATGACCATTCTCACAGTTGTGAGGTGATACCTCATTGTAGTTTTGATTTACATTTCTGTAATGATTAGTGATGTTGAGCGTTCTTTCATGTGTTTTTTGGCAGTCTGTGTATCTTCTTTGGAGAAATGTCTATTTAGATCTTCTGCCCATTTTTGGATTGGGTTGGTTGTTTTTTTGATATTGAGCTGCATGAGCTGTTTGTATATTTTTTATAATAATCCTTTTCTGTTGATTCATTTGCAAATATTTTCTCCCATTTTAAGGGTTGTCTTTTTGTCTTCTTTATGGTTTCCTTTGCTGAGCAAAAGCTTTTAACTTTCACTAGGTCCCATTTCTTTATTTTTGTTTTTACTTCCATGTCTCTAGAAGGTGGTTCAAAAAGGATCTTGCTGTGATTTATGTCATAGAGGGTTCTGCCTATGCTTTCCTCTAAGAGTTTGACAGAGTCTGGCCTTATATTTAGGGCTTTAATCCATTTTGAGGTTATTTTTCTGTATGGTGTTACGGAGTGTTCTAGTTTCATTATTTTACATGTAGCTGTTCAGTTTTCCCAGCACCATTTATTGAAGAAGGTGTCTTTTCTTCACTCTATATTCTTGCCTCCTTTATCAAAGATAAGGTGACGATAGGTGCATGGGTTTATCTACGGGCTTTCTATCCTGTTCCATTGATCTATATTTCTGTTCTTGTGCCAGTACCATACTGTCTTGATTACTGTAGCTTTGTAGTATAGTCTGAAGTCAGGGAGCCTGATTCTTCAAGCTCTGTTTTTCGTTCTCAAGATTGCTTTGGCTATTTGGGGTCTTTTGTGTTTCCATACAATTTGTGAAAATTTTTGCTCTCGTTCTGTGAAAAATGACAGTGGTTGTTTGATAGTGATCGCAATGAAACTGGAGATTGCTTTGGGTAGTAGAGTCATTTTCACAAATTTGATCTTCCAATACAAGAAAGTGGTATACCTCTCCATCTATTCGTATCATCTTACTTTCATCAGTGTCTTATAATTTTCTGCATACAGGTCTTTGGTCTCCTTATGTAGGTTTATTCCTAGATATTCTTTTTGTTGAAATGGTAAATGTGAGTGTTTTCTTAATTTCGCTTTCAGATTTTTCATCATTGGTGTATAGGATTGCAAGAGATTTCTGTGCATTAATTTTATATCCTGCTACTTAACCAAATTCATTGATTAGTTCTATTGGTTTTCTGGTAGCACTTTTAGGATTCTGTATGTATAGTATCATGTCATCTGCAAACAGTGACAGCTTTACTTCTTCTTTTCCAATTTGGATTCCTTTTATTTCTTTTTCTTCTCTGATTCTTTTGGCTAAAACTTCCAAAACTACGTTGAATAATAATGGTGAGAGTGGGCAGTCTTGTCTTCTTCCTGATCATAATGGAAATGGTTTCAGTTTTTCAACACTGACAATGATGTTGGCTGTGGCTTTGTCGTATATGGCCTTTATTATTTTGAGGAACATTCCCTCTATGCCTACTTTCTGCAGGGTTTTTATCATAAATGGGTGTTGAGATGTGTCGAAAGCTTTCTCTGCATCTATTGGGATGATCATATAGATTTTCCCTTTGAATTTGTTAATATGGTGTATCACGTTGATTGATTTGCGTATATTGAAGAAACCTTGCATTCCTGGGTTAAACCCCACTTAATTATATTTTATGATCGTTTAATGTGCTGTTGGACTCTGTTAGTATTTTATTGAGGATTTTTGCATCTGTATTCATCAGTGATATTGGCCTGTAGTATTCTTTCTTTGTGACAGCTTTGCCTCCTTTTGGTATTAGGGTGATGGTGGCCTTGTAGAATGAGTTTGGGAGTGTTCCTCCCACTGCTGTATTTTGGAAGAAATTCAGAAGGATGGGTGTTTGCTATTCTCTAAATGTTCGATGGAATTCGCCTGAGAAGCCATCTGGTCCTGGGCTTTTGTCTTTTGGAAGATTTTTAATCACAGTTTCAATTTCAGTCATTGTGACTGGTCTGTTTATATTTTCTATTTCATCCTGGTTCAGTCAGGAGGTTGTGCTTTTCTAAGAATTTGTCCATTTCTTCCAATTTGCCCATTTTTTTTGCATACAGTTGCTTCTACTAATCACTCATTATCCTTTGTATTTCTGCAGTGTCAGCTGTTAAGTCTTTTTCATTTCTAGTTCTATTGACTTCAGTCTTCTCCCTTTTTTTCTTGATGAGTTTGGCTAATGGTTTATCAATTTCGTTTATCTTCTCAAAGAACTAGCTTTTAGTTTTATTGATATTTGCTATTATTTCCTTCATTTCTTTTTCATTTATTTCTAATCTGATTTTTATGCTTTCTTTCCTTCTACTAACTTTGGGGGGATTTTTTCTTATTTCTATAATTGCTTTAGGTGTAAGGTTAGGTTCTTTATTTGAGATGTTTCTTGTTGCTTAAGGTAGGATTTTATTGCTAGAAACTTCCCTCTTAAAACTGCTTTTGCTGCAGGTTTTGGGTCATCATATTTTCATTGTCATTTGTTTCTAGGTACTTTTTGATTTCCTCTTTGATTTCTTCAGTGATCTCTTAGCTATTAAGCAGTCTATTGTTTAGCCTCCATGTGTTTGTATTTTATAGAATTTTTCCTGTAATTGATTTCTAGTCTCACAGCGTTCTGGTTGGAAAAGGTCCTTGATACGATTTCAATTTTCTGAAAATTTCCAAGGCTTCATTTGTGACCTCAGATATGATCTGTCCAAGAGAATGTTCCATGAGCACTTGAGAAGAAAGTGTATTCTGTTGTTTTGGGATCAAATGGAATATCCTACAAATATCAATTAGGTCCATCTTGTTTAATGTATCATTTAAAGCTTCTGTTTACTTATTCATTTTCATTTCAGATGATCTGTGCATTGGAGAAAGTGGGGTGTTAAAGTCTCCTGCTATTATTGTGTTCCTGTTGATTTCGGATTTTATGTCTGTTAGTATTTTCCTTATGTATTGAGGTGTTCCTATGTTGGGTGCAAAAAATATTACAATTTTTTTATCTTCTTCGTGGATTGATCCCTTGATCATTATGTATTGTCCCTCTTTGTCTCTTGTAATAGTTTTTTGTTTGTTTGTTTGTTTTTGCTGTACACGAGTCTCTCACTGTTGTGGCCTCTCCTGCTGCGGAGCACAGGCTCCAGACGCGCAGGCTCAGCGGCCATGGCTCACGGGCCCAGCTGCTCCATGGCACGTGGGATCTTCCCGGACTGGGGCATGAACCCATGTCCCCTGCATCAGCAGGTGGACTCTCAACCACTGCACCACCAGGGAAGCCCCATAGTCTTTGTTTTAACATCTGTTTTGTCTGATATAAGAATTGTTACTCCAGCTTTCTTTTTCTTTCCATTTGCATGGAATATCTTTTTCCATCCCCTCACTTTCAGTCTGTATGTGTCCCTGGCTCTGAAGTGGGTCTCTTGTAGACAGCATATATATGGGTCTTGTTTTTTTATCCATTCAGCCAGTCTATGTCTTTTAGTTGGAGCATTTCATCCATTTACATTTAATGTAATTATCAATATGTATGTTCCTGTTCACATTTTCTCAATTGTTTAGGGTTTGTTATTGTAGGTCTTTTCCTTCTGTTGTTTTGCCTGCCTAGAGAAGGTTCTTTAGCATTTGTTGTAAAGCTGGTTTGGTGGTGCTGAACTCTCTCAGCTTTTGCTTGTCTGCAAAGCTTTTAATTTCCCCGTCAAATCTGAATGAGATCCTTGCCTGGTAGAGTAATCTCGGTTGTAGGTTTTTCCCTTTTATCACTTTAAATATGTCCTGCCACTCACTTCTGGCTTGCAAAGTTTCTGCTGAAACATCAGCTGTTAACATTATGGGGTTTCCCTTGTATGTTATTTGTTTTTATTACCTTGCTGCTTTTAATTTTTTTCTTTGTATTTAATTTTTGATAGTTTGGGTAATATGTGTCTTCGCATGTTTCCCCTTGAATTTATCCTGTATGGGACTCTCTGCACTTCCTGGACTTGATTGAATATATCCTTTCCCATATTGGGGAAGTTTTCAACTATAATCTCTTCAAATATTTCTCAGACCCTTTCTTTTTCACTTCTTCTTCTGGGACCCCTATAATTCAAATGCTGGTGTGTTTAATGTTGTCCCAGACGTGTTTGAGACCGTTCTCATTTCTTTTCATTCTTTTTTCTTTATTCTGCTCTGCAATAGTTATTTTCAATACTTAATCTTCCAGGTCACTTATTCGTTCTTCTGCCTCAGTTATTCTGCTATTGATTCCCTCTAGAGAATGTTTCATGCCATTTCTTGTGTTGTTCATCATTGTTTGTTTGCTCTTAATTCTTCTAGGTCCTTGTTAAATGTTTCTTGTATTTTCTTCATTCTATTTCCAAGATTTTGGATCTCCTTTATTACCATTACTCTGAATTCTTTTTCAGGTAGACTGCCTATTTCCTCTTCATCTGTTTGGTCTGGTGGGTATTTTACCTTGCTCCTTCATCTGCTGTGTGTTTCATTTTCTTCTCATTTTGCTTAACTCACTGTGTTTGGGGTCTCCTTTTCACAGGCTGCAGGATCGTAGTTTCTGTTGTTTCCAGTGTCTGCCCCCAGTGGCTAATGTTGCTTCAGTGTGTTGCCTAGGCTTCCTGTTGGAGGGGACTAATGCCTGTGTTCTGGTGGATGAGGCTAGATCTTGTCTTTCTGGTGGGCAGGTCTGTGTCTGGTGGTATTTTTGCGTGTCTCTGACTTTACTATGATTTCAGGCAAACTCTCTGCTAATGGGTGGGGTTGTGTTCCTCTCTTGCTAATTGTTTGGCATAGCGTTTCCTGCACTGTAGCTTGCTGGTCATTGAGTAGAGCTGTGTCTTGCTGTTGAGATGGAGAGCTCTGGGAGATTTTTGCTGTTTGATATTATGTGGAGCTGGGAGGTCCCTTGTGGGCCAAAGTCCTGAGCTCGTCTCTCCCTCCTCAGAGGCACAGGTCTGATGCCTGGCCAGAGCACCAAGACCCTGTCATCCACATGGCTCAGAATAAAAGGGAGAGAATAAAGAAAAGAAAGAAAGGAAGGAAGGAAGGAACAAACGAAGGAAGGAAGGAAGGGAGGAAGGAAAAGAAAATAAACTTATTAAAACAAAAAATAATTATTAAAAACAAAAAAAATTAAGTAATAAAAAAAGAAAGAAAGAAGAGAGCAACAAAACCAAAAATCAAATCCACGAATGTTAAGAAGCCCTAAAAACTATACTAAAAAAAAACAAAAACAAAACAAAGAAACCATACAGGCAGAACCCTAGGACAAATGGTGAAAGCAAAGTTATACAGACAAAATCACAGACAGAAGCATACACACTCACTCACAAAAAGAGAAAAAGGGGAAAAAATATATATATATCATTGCTCCCAAAGTCCAGTGCCTCAATTTGGGATAATTCTTTGTCTATTCAGGTATTCCACAGATGCAGGTACATCAAGTTGATTGTGGAGATTTAATCCGCTGCTCCTGAGGCTGCTGGGAAAGATCTCCCTTTCTCTTCTTTGTTCACACAGCTCCTGGGGTTCAGCTTTGGATTTGACCCCGCCTCTGCAAGTAGGTCATCTGAGGGCATCTGTCCTTCGCTCAGACAGGAGGAGGTTATGGTAGCAGCTGATTAGGGGGCTCTTCCTCACTCAGGCAGTGGGAGGGATGTGCACAGAATGCGGAGTGAGCCTGCAGAGGCAAAGGCTGATGTGATGTTGCACGAGTCTGAGGCACACCGTGTGTTCTCCATGGGAAGTTGTCCCTAGATCACGGGACCCTGGTAGTGGCAGGCTTCACAGGCTCCCAGTTGAGGAGGGGTGGATAGTGACCTGTGCTTGCACACAGGCTTCTTGGTGGCTGCAGCAGCAGCCTTAGCATCTCATGCCCCTATCTCTGGTGTCTGCACTGATAGCCACAGCTTGCTCCTGTCTCTGGAGCTCATTTAGGTGTCAATCTTAATCCCCTCTCCTCATACACTGAAACAAACAGGCAAGAAAAAGTCCCTTGCCTCTTTGGCAGCTCCAGACCTTCTCCAAGACACACTCCCAGCTAGCTGTGGTGCACTAGCCTCCTTCAGGCTGTGTTCACGCAGCCAACCCCAGTTCTCTCCCCGGGATCCGAGCTCCGAAGCCGGAGCGTCACCTCCCAGCCCCACACGCCTCACAGGTGAGCAGACAAGCTTCTCGGTCTGATGAGTCCTAGCCAGCACTGATCCTCTGTGCAGGAAACTCTCCACTTTGCCCACTGCACCCCTGTTGCTGTGCTGTCCTCCGTGGCTCTGAACCTTCCTCTCTCCACCACCCACAGTCTCTGCCAGTGAAGGGGCTTCCTAGTGTGTGGTAACATTTCCTCCTTCACAGCTCCCTCCCACTGGTGCAGGTCCCATCCCTGTTCTTTTGTCTCTGTTTTCTCTTTTTTCTTTTGCCCTACCCAGGTACGTGGGGAGTTTCTTGACTTTTGGGAGGTCTGAGTTCTTCTGCCAGAGTTCAGTAGGTGTTTTGTAGCGTTTGTTCCACATATAGATGTATTTCTGATGTATCTGTGGGGATGAAGGTGATCTCCATGTCTTACTCTTCCACCATCTTGAAGCTCCCCATTGAGTTAGCTTCAAGTGCACAGCAAAGTGATTCAGTTACACATATACATGTATCTATTCTCTTCCAAATTATTTTCCTATTTAGGTTGTTGCAGATTATTGAGCAGAGTTCCCTGCGCTATACAGTAGGTTCTTGTTAATTACCTATTTTAAATATAGTACTGTGTAAATGTCAATCCCAAACTCCTAATTTATCCTACTCTACCTTTCACCTTTGGTAACCCAAGTTCATCTTCTAACTGTCAGTCTGTTTCTGTTGTGTATGTAAGTTCATTTTTATTTTTTAGATTCTGCATATAAGCAGTATCATATGATATTTTTCTTTCTCTGTCTGACATATAAAGTTATATATTTTGAGCAAAGATATAGATTTTAAGTATTTCTCTCCTGCTATTGCCTTCTACTTGCCTTGGATCTGTTTTAGCCTCTTTCTTTCATGTTCAGGAATTTGCTTGACTGCGAGGGACTTCCCATGATGACTGAAGAGTGGGGAGCTAGATAGCTAAATGAAAGTTCAAGTTGCATATATGGGGATTGTTACCTCTGTGCTTCATTTCACTGATCCATTTTTAAGGAAAATTGGAATATTTACACTTTTTTTTCCTTAGTCCTACCCCTAGTCCAATCTCCAGAGGTTTCTGTTGCTGCCAATTCTTCAGTATTGAGGATTCTCCACTATGGGCATACCTTGTTTTACTGTGCTTTGCTTTATTGTGCTTCACAGATATTATGTTTTTTGCTAATTGAAGTTTTGTTGCAACCCTGTGTTAAGCAAATCTATCGGCACCAACCAATATTTGAAGAGATTATAGTTGAAAACTTCCCTAACATTGGAAAGACAATAGCCACACAACTCCAGGAAGTGCAGAGTGCCCCTCATAGGATAAACCCAAGGAGAAACACACAAAGACACATATTAATCAAACTATCAAAAATTAAATACAAAAAAAATTAAAAGCAGCAAGGGAAAAGCAACAAATAACATACAAGGGAATCCCCATAAGGTTATCAGCTGATTTTTCAGCAGAAACTCTGCAGCCCATAAGGCAGTGGCAGGATATATTTTACGTGATGAAAGGGCAAAAACTACAACTAAGATTTCTCTACCCAGCAAGGGTGTCATTCAGATTTGAAGGAGAAATCAAAAGCTTTACAGACAAGCAAAAGCTAAGAGAATTCAGCACCACCAAAAAAGCTTTACAACAAATGCTAAAGGAACTTCTCTTGGTGAGAAACAGAAGAGAAGAAAAAGACCCACAAAAACAAACCCAAAACAATTAAGAAAATGGCAATACGAACACACATATCGATAATTACCTTGAATGTAATTGGATCAAATGCTCCAAGCAAAAGACACAAAATGGCTAAATGGATACAAAAACAAGACCCATATATATGCTGTCTACAAGAGATCCACATCAGACCTAGGGACACATACACACTGAAAGTGAGGGGAAGAAAAAAGATGTTCCAAGCAAATGGAAATCAAAAGAAAGCTAGAGGAGCAATACTCATATCAGATAAAATAGACTTTAAAATAAAGAATGTTACAAAAGACAAGGAAGGACAATGCATCATGATCCAGGGATCAATCAAAGAAGAAGATATAATAATTATAAATATTTATGCACGCAATACAGGAGGACCTCAATACATAAGGCAAGTGCTAACAGTCATAAAGTGGAAATCGGCATGAAAACACGATGACCCAAAACCTATGGAATGCAGCAAAATTCATTCTAAGAGGGAAGTTTTTAGCAATACTATCCTACCTCAAGAAACAAGAAAGAACTTAAACAAACAACCTAACCTTACACCTAAAGCAAATAGAGAAACAAGGACAAAGAAAACCCCCAAAACCAAAGTTAGTAGAAGGAAGGAAATCATAAAAATCAGAGTAGAAATAAATGAAATAGAAATGAAGAAAACAACAGCAAAGACCAATGAAACTAAAAGCTGTTTTTGAGAAGCCAAAAACAATGATAAAACTTAAGCCAGACACATCAAGAAAAAAAGGGAGAGGACTCAAATCAATAAAATTAAAAACGAAAAAGGATAAGTTACAACTGACAACACAAAAATTCAAAGGATGATAAAAGACAACCACACATAACTATATGATAATAAAATGGACAACCTGGAAGAAATGGACAAATTCTTAAAAATGTACAACCTTCCAAGACTGAACCATGAAGAAATAGAAAATATAAACAGACCAATCATGAGAAATGAAATTGAAACTGTAATTAAAAATCTTCCAACAGAAAGGTGTGGGCAGCTTCGAGACTGGTGGACTCACCAGCCTGAGGGAGCATGCTGCTGGCCGGACTTGGCCTCACTCCTGGAGATGGGCGGCATTCGCGGCAGCACAGCTTGGCTGGAGGTGCAGGGCCCGCTCGAGTGGCAGCAGCGGCAGTGATCAGACCAGCGCGATAGGAGTGGCAGCGGGGAGTGGCCTCCAGGGATCAGACCAGCACGATAGGAGTGGCAGCGGGGAGTGGCCTCCAGGGCACGGCACAGTGGGGAAGATGACCGTGCATTGCAGCATGCTCCTCGTGCTGCTCTTGCTCTCTGGCATGCTCCAGGCCCACAATGGGGATCATACAGCCAGGAAGACAGACCTGCAAGGCTGAATGCTCTGAAGAAGATTACAGAGCATTAATCCCCCAAAATATTCTGGAAGGAGAGAAGGTCCTCAAAGACAGGTAACACTTGCCATGGTGGAAGTCATGGCTAGACGCATGGATCAAACGGTGAGTAAGTCTGATGGCACACCTATCACACAGTGTCATGCCTGCCTTGTGAGGTGGTGGGCATTCAACCAGCATTGTCAAATGAAGCCATGAATGAGCCAGAAAACACAGACACCCCAGTGTTTCCGTGTCCCCTCCATCAACTCACAGACAAGCAGGAGCTGCTCTGAATGTTCAAATAAATGGCACACATGATAAACCAAAACAAAAAAATAAATCTTCCAACAAAAAAAAGTACAGAACCAGATGGCTTCAGAGGCAAATTTTATCAACCATTAAGAGAAGAGTTAACACCTATCCTTCTCAAACTGTTCCAAACACTTGCAGAGGGAGGAACATTCCCAAACATGTTCTATGAGGACACCATCACCCTGATACCAAAACCAAAGATGTCACACACAAAAAAAATTACACACCAATATCACTCATGATCATAGACACAAAAATCCTCAACAAAATACTAGCAAACATAATCCCACAACACATTAAAAGGATCATACACCATGATCAAGTGGGACGTACCAGACGGAGGCAAGTATTCTTCAATAAATGCAAATCAACCAATGTGATACACCATGTTAACAAATTGAAGAATAAAAAACATATAATAATCTCACTAGATACAGAAAAAGCTTTTGACAAAATTCAACATCCATTTATGATAAAGACTCTCCAGAAAGTGGGCATAGAGGGAACCTACATTAATATAATAAAGGCCATATATGACAAACCCACAGCAAACATCATTCTCAGTGGTGAAAAACTGAAACCATTTCCATTAAGATCATGAACAAGACAAGGATGTCCAATCTCACCACTAGTAACTCAACATAGTTCTGGAAGTCCTGGACATGGCAATCAGAGAAGAAAAAGAAATAAAGGAATCCAAATTGGAAAGGAAGTAAAACTGTCACTGTTTGTAGATGACATGATACTATACATAGAAAATCCAAAAGATGCCACCAGAAACTACTCGAGCTAATCAATGAGTTTGGTAAAGTTGAAGGATACAAATTTAATGCACAGAAATCTCTTGCATTCCTATATACTAACAACAAAAGATCAGAAAGAGAAATTAAGGAGACAATCCCATTTACCATAGCAACTAAAGGAATAAAATACCTAGGAATAAACATACCTAAGTAGGAAAAGACCAGTACTCAGAAAACTATAAAATACTGATGAAAGTGATTAAAGATAACACAGAAAGATGGAGAGATATACCATGTTCTTCGTTGGAAGAATCAGTATTGTGAAAATGACTATACTACCCAAAGTAATCTACAGATTCAATGCAATACCTATCAAATTACCAATTGCATTTTTCATAGAATTAGAAAAAAAATACGATTTTCATGGAAACACAAAAGACCATAAATAGCCAAAGCAATCATGAGAAAGAATAACACAGCTGGAGGAATCAGTCTCCCTGACTTCAGACTATACGATAAAGTTACAGTAATCAAGACAGTATGGTACTGGCACAAAAACAGAAATATAGATCAATGGTAGAGGATAGAAAGCCCAGAGGTAAACTCACACACCTATGGTCACCTAATCTATGACAAAGGAGGCAAGGATATACAATGGAGAAAAGACAGTCACTTCAATAAGTGGTGCTAGGGAAACTAGACAGCTACATGTAAAAGAATGAAATTAGAACAACTCCCTAACACCATACACAAAATTAAACTCAAAATGGATTAAAGACCATAATGTAAGACCAGACACTATAAAACTCTTAGAGGAAAACATAGGAAAAATACTCTTTGATGTAGATCACATCAAGTTCTATTTTGACAGACCTCCTAGAATAATGAAAATAAAAACAAAAATAAATAACTGGGACCTACTGAAACTTAAAAGCTTTTGCACAGCAAAGGAAACCACAAACAAGACCAAAAGACAAACCACAGAATGGGAGCAAATATTTCTAAATGAAGCGTCTGACAAGGGATTAATCTGCAAAATATGCAAGCAGCTTATGCAGCAAAATATCAAAAAAGCAAATAACACAATCAAAAAATGGGCAGAAGACCTAAATAGACATTTCTCCAAAGAAGACACACAGATGGCCGAGAGGCACATGAAAAGATGATCAACATCACTAATTATTAGAGAAATGCAAATCAAAACTATAATGAAGTATCACCTCACACTACTCAGAATGGCAATCATCAAAAAATCTACAAACAATAAATGCTGAAGAGGGTGTGCAGAAAAGGGAACCCTCTTACACTGTTGGTGGGAATGTAAATTGAAACAGCCCGTATGGAGAACAGTATGGAGGTTCCTCAAAAACTAAAAATGTAGCTACCTTATGACGAAGTACTCCTACTACTGGGCATATACCCTGAATAAACCATAATTCAAAAAGACACATGCACCCCAATGTTCATTGCAGTACTATTTACAATAGCCAGGACATGGAAGAAACCTAAATATCCATCAACAGAAGAATGGATAAAGAAGATGTGGTCCATATATACAATGGAATATTACTCAGCCATAAAAGGAACCAAATTGTGGGAGATGTGGATGGACCTAGAGACTACCATACAGAGTGAGGTAAGTCAGAAATAGAAAAATAAATATCATATATTAATGCATATATCTGGAATCTAGATAAATAATAAAGATGATCTTATTTGCAAAGCAGAATTAGAGATACTGATGTAGAGAACAAAGGTATCAATACCAAGGTGGATAGGGGAGGTGTGATGAATTGGGAAATTGGGATTGACATATATACACTACTATGTATAAAATAGATAACCATTGTGAACCTACTGTATAGCACAGGGAACTGTACTCGGTGTGGACCAAATGGGAAGGAAATCCGAAAAAAGGGGATCTATGTATACGTATTGCTGACTCACTTTGCTGTACAGCAGAAACTGATACAACCGTGTAAAGCAACTATACTCCAATAAAAGTAAAATAAAATAAAAATAAAATAAAATAAAATATAAAATAAAATGTATTAGTCTACTGAGTATCTTTTTTTCTTATGCCATTTTTGGTCTTTTGTTTTTTCGAGGAATTTAATTCTTCAAATGTATTAGCATATAGCTGTTTATAATTCTTTTGTCTTTAAAAAAATCTCTGTTGTGTCTGTAACTTTACACTTATTTTATTCTATATTCTGTATTTTGCTTCTTTGCATCTTCTCTTTCCTGCATCAGTCCTACCAGTGGTTTATCTGGTTAACCTTTTCAGTCTTTCATGTTTTGGTTTTGTTAATATTCTCTACCATTTTTATCGTTGTTACAGTTATTCTTTAATTTATTTAATTTCCACCCTTAATTCTTATATGTTAAGAGCCTGTCTTGTTACATTGTGTATGCTCTGCTCTTTCCAATTTCTTGAATTAAATCCTCATCACGTTTGTTTTCTGTCTTTGATGACCAATATATTTCAAGGAATAAATAGTTTTCCATAAATGCTGATGTATAGTGACTTCATTATTCCATCCTCAAATGTATTTTTTAACTAAAGAATTTTAAACATGATGTTATAGTTCCCAAACATGGAATGTTTTAATATTTATTATTAATTTTCAGTTTTATTGTCATGGTTGGAGAACACAGTTTACATAATATTGATCCTTTGGAATTTTAGAGGATTCCTTTATAGCCTAATTCATAATCTATTTTTGTAAATGTTCCCTGTATACTCGTAAAGAATATATATCTTCTCTTTATCCTCTATGTATATCCAATATCTCAACATTACTGTATTATTAAGACTTTGGTATTGTTGCTTATTTTTCTCTATTACAATTGATTTCTGAGAGGCACATGTAAAATTTTCCAATGCAGTTGCTGTCTTATCTATTTCACTAATTTAATTTATCATGAGGATGTCTGTTATTGCATTATTAATAAGAAAAATAAAACAAAACCTGAAAACAGCTTGTTTCTAAATTATAATTTATTTATAAAATAGAATAACATGAGCAATTAAAAATTATGTTATTTATATTTATTAACATACATCCATGTCCATGAGATTGGTAAGTAGAATAAAAACTTACAAAGCAGCATGGCATATGATCTTATTTATGTAAAATTATACATAATTATGCACATATGCCAGCATTTGTGTGTATGGGCATTCATATATACTTTATGTTAACATTTAGTTATCAGGTAGATAGTAGAAACAATCAAAGGCAACTGAGGAGTGGCCACTGAAAGAAAGGGGGTCGGGGCAGCAGGCCTAAATGGAGGTTCACCAAAATGTCAACCTGTTTAGCTCTTGATAATAGGATTTCAAGTAAAAGGTTTTTTCCTGATTTATATTTTCTAGTATACTATATGCCTTTTTAAAAAAATAGTGAGTACATATAATTTCATTAAAAAACAGAAATTTATTTAAAAGGAAATAGAGAAATAATTTTAAAAATATTTTGTGCCTATACCTCTCAACATTGCAGTTTGATTGTACGATATAAAAATTCTAGGGGGCTACCCTGGTGGCGCAGTGGTTGAGGGTCCGCCTGCAGATGTAGGGGATGCGGGTTTGTGCCTCGGTCCGGGAGGATCCCACATGCTGCAGGGCAGCTGGGCCCGTGAGCCATGGCCGCTGAACCTGCGCGCCCAGAGCCTGTGTGTCCGGAGTCCGTGCTCCGCAACGGGAGAGGCCACAGCAGTGAGAGGCCTGCGTACCTCAAAAAAAAAAAAATTCTAGCAATAGTTACTTTTTTCAGTATAGCAAGGGATAGTTGCTTCATACTAAAAGTTTTGAAGAAAAGCGGGTGGGATTGAACAGGTAGACTTCTAAATCACTAAGTTGTTGTAGGCATTATAGATTCACTTCCCATCTACAGTGATAGAAAGACATGATTATCACCATCTCTACTGCTACCACTCAAGCCAAGACTGCCATCATCTTTCACCTATATTACTGCAGTAGCTTCCTAAATAGGATAGCTGATAGCACTTTAGCCCTCCTACTACATTGTCCACACAGCAGCTAGTTAGCTTGATGGCCATCTTGAAGATGGCAGACCACATTGCCACAGTTGGACCCTGGTCCCTGGTTTGGAGAGGAGCAGAGCAGACCTCATTCACAAATAATTATGTATGTCTATTCTAAACTGTCTGGGGACTACCTGAAGGACTAATGAAAGCATCCATTTCTGTGTCACTTAATGTGGAATTCAGGGCAAAAAAACTTCCTGAATTTGATGAAAGACATGAATCTATGCATCCAGGAATCTCAACAAACTCCAATAGGATAAATTCAAAGATATATACCCTGAGACACACTTTAAAAGCTTTTTCAAAAGCCAAAAACAGAGACATTCTTGAAAGCAGCAGGAAGGAAGCAATTTGTCATGTAAAAAAAATCGTCAATAAGATTAACGGCCAATTTCTCATCAGAAACCATGGTGGTCAGAAAACAGAGGAATGACATATTAAAGTGCTGACAACAAAACAAAACAAAAAGCTGTCAACCAAGAATTCGATATATGGCAAAAATCCCCTTTGAAAACTATGGAAAATTCAAACATTCCCAATCAAACAAAAGCTGAGAAAATTCATTATCAGTAGAATTTACAAAATTTACAAAATTACAATAAATAATAAAGGGAACCATTCAAGTTGAAATGGAATGGCACTAGTCAATAATTCTAAGCCATATGAAAATATAAAGTTACCCAGTAAAAGTAACTATGAATGCATATAAAAGCCAGGATTATTGCGTTTTTGTTTTGTAACTCCAATTATTCATTTACTATATCACTTAAAAGACAAATGCATAAAGTAATTATAAATCTATGTTACTGGACACAAAATGTAAAAAATGTAATTTTTTAAAAATACAAATAGAAGGGGTAAAGTATTTGTATGCTACTGAAGTTAAGTGGGTAAAGATTCAAGCTCAACTGTTATAAATTTACTATGTTAAAGGTAATCCCCATGGTAACAACAATAAGATATCTAAAATACAAGTATACCTCATTTTATGGCACTTGGCTTTATCGCTCTTCACAGATATTGCATTTTTTTTTTTTTTTTACAAATTGAAGGCTTGTGGCAACCCTGCATTGAAGAAGTCTATCAGTGCCATTTTTCCAGCAGCATTTGCTCACTTAAGTGTCTCTGTGTCACACTTTGGTAATTCTCACTGTATTTCAAACTTTTTCACTATATTATATTTGTTATAGTGGTCTGTGGTCAGTGATCATTGATGCTATTATTGCAAAAAAAATTATGGCTTGCTGAAGGCTCAAGATGATTAGCATTTTTTAGTAATAAAGTATTTTTAATTTAAAGTGTGTACATTAATTTTTTAGACATAATGCTATTGTACACATAATAGACTACAGTATAGTGTAAACATAACTTTAATATGAACTGGAACACCAAAAATTTGTGTGACTCATTTTATTGTGATATTCACTTTATTGTGGTGGTCTGGAATTGAACCTGCAATATCTCTGAGATATGCCTGTATAAACACAAAAGGGAATGACAAGAGAATCAAAATGGTTCATGGCAAAATTCAAATACAGATAAAATAATATAGTAATGAGGAACTAAGGAACAAAAGACATAAGATGCAAAGAAAACAATAGCAAAATGACAGAAGTAAGTCCTTACATGTCATTAATTACTTTAAATGTAAATTGACTACAATATCCAATCAAAAGGTATGGATTGGCTGAATTACCTTGAAAAACATGATCCCCTATATGCTGTCTACCAGAGACTCTACTTCAGCTCCAAAGACACAAATAGGTTGGAAGTGAACAAATGGAAAAACATACTCCATGCAAATAGAAACCAAAAAAGAGCTGAGGTGACTTTATTGGGTAAAATGCCAGATAAAATAAACTTTAAGTCAAAAAGTGTTATGAGACAAATAAGGACATTATATATTAATAAAATGGACATTCATAAAGAATATATATAAATTACTAAGAAATATGCACCAAAGAAAAGAGCCCTCAAGTGTATAAAGCAAATATTGACAGAAATGAAGGAAGAAATACACAATTCTACAATAGTAGCTGAATATTTGAATACCCACTTTCAATAATGGATAAATCATCTAGACAGAAGATCAATAAGGAAGCAGAAGACGTGAACAACATTATAAACCATCTACATCTAACAGACATATAAAACACCCTACATAGCAACAGCAGAAAACACATCCTTCTCAAGTATACACAGAACATTTTCCAGGATAGACAATATGTCAGGACACAAAATAAGTCTAAATAAACAACCACAATGGAATGAAGTTCAAGATCAATAACAGAAGGGAAAACTGTAAAATTCACAAATATGTGGAAATTAACACTCAAACAATCAATGGGACAAAAACGGAATCACAAGGGGAATTAGAAAATACTTAGAGATAAATAAAAATGAAAATGAAACATACAGAAACTTACGGGATGCAACAAAGGCCAGGTTCAGAGTGAAATTTAAGTTGTAAATGCATATATTAAAAAAGAAGAAAGATGTAAAATCAATAGCTGTCAAAGATATGGCCAAGAATGTGAAGTAAGAGACCCTGAGCTCACCTGTTCGTATGGGCACAGCAAAATTACAACCATTCACAGAGCAACTATTGATGAGAAAGACTGGAAGACTAGCAGTTAAATTTTCTACAACTAAAGATATAAAGAAGCGACCACAATGAAACTGGTAGGAGGGGTGGAGGGAAGAGATGCAGTATAGTCAATACCCATACTCCTGGTGACGCACAGACAGGAAGATAATTAAAATTGCATTAAAGTTGTATGGTTATCCCCAAGGAGTGAGGAGTCCAAGCCCCAGACTGGGTTCCCAAGCCTGGGGGTCCTGTACTGGAAGAACAAGTCCTCAAAATGTTTGGCTTTGAAGGCCAGTGGGGTTTACTTTTGGGAGAGCCAGAGGGCTATGGGAAATAAAGACTCCACTCTCAAAGGGCAAACAATATCTCACATGCTCTGAAACCCAGGCAGAAGCAACAATTTGAAAGGAGCCTGGGTCAGCCCCACATTCTAATCTGAGAATGCCTCCCAGAAAGGTAGGAGGCAATTGGACTTTATCCTGAGGACACATACACTGGTGGCAACCATTTTAGGGAGCTTGTTCTACCACAAGGAAAATGGTATTGGCAAGCACCATTTTGGAATACTCCATCTAGCTTATTAGCACCAGGAAACAAACCTGCCCATCAGCCTTTAGGCACCAGTACTGAGATGGCTCAGGCCAAGCAACTAGCAGTGTGGGAAAACAGCCCTGACCCACCAGCAGACTGGCTGCCACAGAATCCCTGAGCTCACAGACACTCTAGAACCCAGCCCTGCCCACCAGAGGGCCCAGGACACAGCCCCACATACCAGTGTGCTGGCACTAGCACCTGGGCCAGTCTCACCCACCAGTGGGCAGGCACCATTGACAGAACCCCCTGAGACCTGCCCCCACCAAACAGCGAGCAGAAATACCAACTCCAGGATATCCATGCCATACAGACAAAGTCCCCAACACTGAGCACTGCCCACCAGTGAGTGGGTAACCAGTCCCGAAATCTCCTGGGCCCCAGCCCCATACAACTGCAGGCAGACACCAGCCCCAGGACCACCCCAGACACACAGCCTGTGATGTCAGGACCCAGATAACCCACCAATAGGCATCATCAGCCCTAGGTCGCCTTGGGACACAGGCCCACACAGCATCAGGGCAACACCAGCTCTGAGACTCTTTGGGCCCCTCAGCCAGCTGCCTTGGGAACTGGCCCCATCTACCAGGAGGACAACACTATATATATCAGGAAGAAGACAAGAATGCTCACACTCGCCACTTTTATTCAACACAGGATTGGAAGTCCTAGCCACCACAATCAGACCAGAAAAAGAAATAAAAGGAATCCAAAGTGGAAAGAAAGAAATTAGTAAAACTGTCATTGTTTGCAAATGACATGATACTATACACAGAAATCATAAAAATTTCACCAAAAAACTATTAGAACTCATCAATGAATTTGGTGAAGTTGTAGGATACAAAATTAATATACAGAAAACATTGCATTTCTATACACTAACAACTAACTATCAGAAAGATAAATTAAGAAAAAAATCCCATTTAAAATTGCATCAAAAAGAAAAAAATACATAGGAATAAATCTAAGGAGTTAAAACATGGAAAGATATACTGTGTTCATGGAGTGGAAGAATTAATATTGTTAAAAAGAACATACTACCTAAGCTACTCTACAGAGTCAATGCAATCACTATTAAAATATCAATGGCATTTTTCACAGAATTAGAACAAATTATTTGCAAATTTGTATGGAAACACAAATTACCCCAAAAAGCCAAGCCAGTCTTAAGAAAGAAGAACAAAACTGAAGGTTTAATGCTCCCTGATTTCAAACTATCCTGTACCAAGCTACAGCAATGAAAATATGGTAATGGAAAAAAAAAACACCAGTTATGTAAGATCAATGGAATTGAACAGTCAAGAAATGACACCACAATTATATGGGCAATTAATCTACAACAAAGGAGGCAAGAATATACAACGTGGATAAGACAGCCTCTTCAATAAATGGTGCAGGGAAAACTGGACAGTTAAGTTCAACAGAATCGAACTGGAGTGCTCTCTCACAATGTGCACAAAAATAAATTCAAAATGGATTAAAAACTTAAATGTCAGACCTGCAACCATACAACTTCTAGAAGACATAGATAGTAAGTTCTTTGACATTGGTCTTAGTAATACTTTTTGGATATGTTTCCTCAGGTAAGGGAGACAAAAACAAAAATAGCCAAATGGAACTACATCAAACTAAAAAGGATTTGCACAGCAAAGGAAACTATCAACGAAATGAAAAGCTACCTGCTTTCAAGGGAAAAGATATTTGCAAACAATATATCCAATAAATGGTTAATATCCTAAATATACATAAAGCTCATAAAACTGAACATCAAAAAAACAAACAATACAATTAAAAAATGGGCTGGGGGTCTGAAAAGACATTTTTCCAAAGGAGACATACAGTGACTTCCCTGGCAGTCGAGTGGTTAAGATTTCGCCTTCCAATGCAGTGGGTGGGGGTTTGATCCCTGGTCAGGGGAGCTATGATCCCACATGCATTGCAGACAAAAAAACAAAATATAAAACAGAAGTAATATTGTAAAAAGTTCAATAAAGACTTAAAAAAAAGAAGAAGACATACAGATGGCCTACAGGCACATAAAACGATGCTCAACATCATTAAACATCAGGAAAATTCAAATCAGAACTGTAATGAAATATTGCCTCACACCTGTCAGAATGGCTATTATCAAAAAGACAACAAACAACAAGTGTTGGTAAGGATGTGGAGAAAAGTGAACCCTTGTACACTTTTGGTGGGAATGTACATTGGTGCAGCAAATACGGAAACAGTATGGACATTCCTCAAAAATTTAAGAATAGTGCTTCCATACGATCCAGCAATTCCACTCCTGGGTATTTGTCAGAAGAAAACGAAAACACTAGTTAGAAAATATATATATGCGCCCCTATGTTCATAGCAGCATTATTTACAATACCCAATATATGAAAGCAACTTAAGTGCCTAGAAATAGATTAATGGATAAAGATGTTGTATATATATATATACACACACGATAGACGATTCCTCAGCCATAAAAAAAAAATTTTGCCATTCGTGAAAATATGGATGGACCTAGAGGGTATGATGTTAAGTGAAATAAGACAAAGACAAACACTCTATGATTTTGCTTATATGTGGAATCTAACTAACAAAACAAATGAAGAAACATAACTAAAA
The DNA here is from genome assembly GCF_964374135.1 of Grampus griseus. Taxonomy (NCBI): domain Eukaryota; kingdom Metazoa; phylum Chordata; class Mammalia; order Artiodactyla; family Delphinidae; genus Grampus; species Grampus griseus. The sequence continues at coordinate 57,061,573 of NC_138999.1, forward strand.
AGAAACAGAGTCATTACAAACAGGTGGTTGCCAGAGGGCACGGGAGTGGAGTGTGGAAAGTAATAGGCGATGAGATTAAGAGACACAAACCTCCTTGCAAAATAAATGAGTCACAGGTATAAAAAAAACAATGTGAGAAATACAGGCAATAACTATGTAATGTCTTCTTTTTTATTTATTTATTTTTCTAATTATTTTAACATCTTTATTGGAGTATAATTGCTTTACAATGGTGTGTTAGTTTCTGCTTTATAACAAAGTGAATCAGTTATACATATACATATGTTTCCATATCTCTTCCCTCTTGCGTCTCACTCCCTCCCACCCTCCCTATCCCACACCTCTAGGTGGTCACAAAGCACCGAGCTGATCTCCCTGTGCTATGCGGCTGCTTCCCACTAGCTATCTATTTTACATTTGGTAGTGTATATATGTCCATGCCACTCTCCCACATTGGCACAGCTTACCCTTCCCCCTCCCCATACCCTCAAGTCCATTCTCTAGTAGGTCTGTGTCTTTATTCCCGGCTTGCCCCTAGGTTCTTCATGACATTTTTTTTCTTAGATGCCATATATATGTGTTAGCATACGGTATTTGTTTTTCTCTTTCTGACTTACTTCACTCTGTATGAGAGACTCTAGGTCCATCCACCTCACTACAAATAACTCAATTTCGTTTCTTTTTATGGCTGAGTAATATTCCATTGTATATATGTGCCACATCTTCTTTATCTATTCATCTCTTGATGGACACTCAGGCTGCTTCCATGTCCTGGCTATTGTAAATAGAGCAGCAATGAACATTTTGGTACATGACTCTTTTTGAATTATGGTTTTCTCAGGGTATATGCCCAGTAGTGGGATTGCTGGGTCGTATGGTACTTCCATTTTTAGTTTTTTAAGGAACCTCAATACTGTTCTCCATAGTGGCTGTATCAATTTATGTTCTCACCAACAGTGCAAGAGTGTTCCCTTTTGTCCACACCCTCTCCAGCATTTATTGCTTGTAGATTTTTTGATGATGGCCATTCTGAATGGTATGAGATGATATCTCATTGTAGTTTTGATTTGCATTTCTCTAATGCTTAATCATGTTGAGCATTCTTTCATGTGTTTGTTGGCAATCTGTATATCTTCTTTAGAGAAATGTCTATCTAGGTTCTCTGCCCATTTTTGGATTGGGTTGTTTGTCTTTTTGATATTGAGTTGCATGAGCTGCTTGTATATTTTGGAGATTAATCCTTTTTCAGTTGTTTCACTTGCAAATATTTTCTGCCATTCTGAGGGTTGTCCTTTGCTCTTGTTTATGGTTTCCTTTGCTATGCAAACGCTTTTATGTTTCATTAGGCCCCACTTGTTTATTTTTGTTTTTATTTCCATTTCTCTAGGAGGTGGGTCAAAAAGGATCATGCTGTGATTTATGTCATAGAGTGTTCTGCCTATGTTTTCCTCTAAGAGTTTGATAGTTTCTGGCCTTACATTTAGGTCTTTAATCCATTTTGAGTTTATTTTTGTGTATGGTGTTAAGGAGTGTTCTAATTTCATACTTTTACATGTACCTGTCCAGTTTTCCCAGCACCACTTATCGAAGAGGCTGTCTTTTCTCCACTCCATATTCTTGCCCCCTTTATCAAAGATAAGGTGACTATATGTGCATGGGTGTACCTCTGGGATTTCTATCCTGTTCCATTGATCTATATTTCTGTTCTTGTGCCAGTAGCATACTGTCTTGATTACTGTAGCTTTGTAGTGTATTCTGAAGTTAGGGAGCCTGATTCCTCCAGCTCCGTTTTTCTCTCTCAAGATTGCTTTGGTTATTTAGGGTCTTTTGTGTTTCCATACAAATTGTGAAATTTTTTGTTCTAGTTTTGTGAAAAATGCCAGTGGTAGATTGATAGGGATTGCATTGAATCTGTACATTGCTTTGGGTAGTAGAGTCATTTTCACAATGTTGATTCTTCCAATCAAAGAACATGGTATATCTCTCCATCTATTTGTATCATCTTTAATTTCTTTCATCAGTGTCTTATAATTTTCTGCATACAGGTCTTTTGTCTCCTTAGGTAGGTTTATTCCTAGATATTTTATTCTTTTTGTTGCAGTGGTACATGGGAGTATTTTCTTAATTTCACTTTCAGATTTTTCATCATTAGTGTATAGGAATGCTAGGGATATCTGTGAATTAATTTTGTATCCTGCTACTTTACCAAAATCATTGATTAGCTCTAGTAGTTTTCTGGTAGCATCTTTAGGATTCTCTATGTATAGTATCATGTCATCTGCAAACAGTTACAGCTTTACTTCTTCCTTTCCGATTTTGATTCCTTCTATTTCTTTTTCTTCTCTGATTGCTTTGGCTAAAACTTCCAACACTATGTTGAATAATAGTGGTGAGAGTGGGCAACCTTGTCTTTTTCCTGATCTTAGTGGAAATCGTTTCACTTTTTCAGCATTGAGGACGATGTTGGCTGTGGATTTGTCATATATGGCCTTTAATATGTTGAGGAATGTTCCCTCCATGCCTATTTTCTGCAGAGTTTTTAATCATAATTGGATGTTGAATTTTGTCAAAAGCTTTCTCTGTATGTAATGTATTTGTATGGTAATATATCATAACTAGACCTATGGTGGTGATTATTTTGAACTCTATAAAAATGTGGAATCACTATGTTGCTCACTAGTAACTAACATAGTGTTGTAGGTCAATTATACATCACAAACAAAGTCATAGGAAAAGATATCTCATTTGTGGTTACCAGAGACATGGGGTGAGGGGAGGGGGAACTGAATGAACGTAGTCAAATGATAGGTAGTTGCAGTTATAAGATAAATTAATACTAGAAACATAATGTACAACACATTAAATATAATTAACACTACTGTATATTTTACCTGAAATTTGTTAAGAGAGAAAATCCTATGAGTTTTCATCAAAAGAAAAAATTTTTTCTATTTCTTTAATTTTGGATCTGCATGAGATTATAGGTGTTCAGTGAACTTATTGTGATAATCATCTCCTGATGTATAGAAGTCAAATCATTATGTTCTATACCTCAACTTATAGTCTATGTGTCAATTATACCTCAATAAAACTATAAAACTATAGGAAAAAAACCCATAACCACATCAGTGTAAAAACATGTTGTATATTTAAAATACCTTAAAGTCCTAATATATATATTTAACACATCTTCCCACTCAAAAAAAAAAAACTTTCATATACACCTCAAGGAATTAGAAGAAGAAGAGCAAATTAAGCCCAAAGATAGCAGAATGTAGGAATAACACTTAGAGTGAAGAGAATGAAATAATAGGAAGAACAATAGAGAGAACCAAAAACAAAATGTCAGTGCCTTGGAAAAAAAATTGACAAAGCTTTAAGCAAACTGACTAAGAAATAGAGAAGAGACAAATTAAATTTAGAAATGAAACTGGGGACATTACTACCAACCTTACAGAAATAAAAAGGATTATAAGAGAATATGATGAAAAGTTGTATGCCAACAAATTAGACAACCTAGATGAAATGAACAAATTGCAGGAAACACTCAAAGTACCTAAACTGCCTCAGGAAGCAATAGAAAATTGTAACACACCTCTAAGACGTAGAAAGATTGAATCAGTAATCAGAAACCTCCCAACAAAAAAAGTGTCCAGGCCTTCACTGGTGAATTCTACTTCATTTTCTGAGGCCAACATTACACTGATACCCAAGTCAGAGAAAGACATCACAAGAAAATAAAATTATAGACCAATATCAGTTATGAATATAGATGTAAAATCCCTCAACAATATACTAAAAAACTGAAGCTAAGAGAATAGTGAAATGATTATACACCATGACCAAGTGGGTTTTTCCCCAGGACCACAAGGGTGGTTCAACATAAGAAAATCAATGTAATAAACCACATTAATAGAATGAAAGGGAAAAACAAAACACATGATCATTTTGATTGATGCAGAAAAGTCATCTGTCAAAATTCAAAATCCTTTCATGATAAAAACACTCTGGGCTTCCCTGGTGGAGCAGTGGTTGAGAGTCCACCTGCCGATGCAGGGGACATGGGTTCGTGCCCTGGTCCAGGAAGATCCCACATTCCGCGGAGTGGCTAGGCCCGTGAGCCATGGCTGCTGAGCCTGCATGTCCAGAGCCTGTGTTCTGCAACGGGAGAGGCCACAACAGTGAGAGGCCCGCATACCGCCAAAAAAAAAACAAAAAACAGAAAAACAAAAAACTCTGAAAACTAGAAATAGAAGGGAATTTCCTTAACATAATAAAGGGCATTTATATTGCATTATATATATGGCAAAAGGCGGAAAGCTTTCCCTCTAAGGTCAGGAACAAGACAAGGATGCCTGGTTTCTCCACTGTTATTCAACATTGTACTGGAAGTTCTAGCCAGGGCAATTAGGCAAGAAAAAGAAATAAAATGCATCCATATTGGAAAGGAAGAAATAAAACCATTTCTATTCATAGATAACATGATCCTATATATACAAAATCCTAAGGAATCCACTGGAAAGCTACAATAGCTAGTAACTGTATTCAGCAAAGTTGCAGGGTACATAATCAACACAAAATAATCTTTGTTCCTAGCTAGAGGATGTTAACATAAATTGCCAGGTTTAAGACATTGGTTCTGGTTCAGCAAATCTCCCCTCTACATGCCGAGGAGGCTCTTCTGGCCAAATAAGGCTGGGACTACCTGGGCTGGCAAGACCAGCTGTGGAGCTGGCAGCTGTTGACCTTCTCCTCCTCCCACTTGGAAGTGGATGTTAAGTTATATAACCTCCTCCACCCACTTGGAAGAAAGACAAAAAAACCCACCAGTTACATAGGATCAACGGAATGGAACAGAGAGCCCAGAAATGACACCACAATTATATGTGCAATTAATCTACAACAAAGGAAGTAAGAATATACAATGAGGATAAGACAGCCTCTTCAATAAATGGTACTGGGAAAACTGGACAGCTAAGTTCAACAGAATTGAACTGGAGTACTCTGTCCACAGGACATGGGACTCTGGCATTTAGCAATACACTCAGGCCCTTCTCCACAAGGGCAACAGCAAAGATTTAATAATTTCTTTCTGGGGGTTCAGAGAAGAAATAATAAACATAACAAATTAGAAAACTCAAAACTATACTGTAAGATTAACCTTCAACAGTACATACTAAATTCATATTCAGTACCATCTTTAAATTAAGGAAAAATTAGGAAAAAGGAGATGGCACAGTTCAGCAACTTCCCAGACAACCAAGACACGTGAGGTCACTGGCTTTCAATCTCTGCCCTAAGGGAAATTCTATAAGGTAGGTACTATTACTTATCCCATATAGTTAAGGAAACTAAGGCCCAGAGAAGTTAAGTGACTTCCATAAGCTCAAGAGCTAGTAAACTGAAGAGCTGCGATGCAAACTCAGGTAGTTTAGCTCCACAGTCCACAGTTAAACCACTATACTATATAAAATAATATTATGTGTTGCTTAGGGAAATTCACATATGTGAGAAAAGGAAGGGAAAGTCATAATAGGATAGAAAGGTCTATATGTAAAGATAATTAGGAGGATAAACCCACAGAGCTTATCTCAACCACTGCCTCCTTGTATATATTAGGTGGGCCAAAAACTTCATTTGGATTTTTCCAAAAGATGGCTCTAGCAGTGCTTAGTTGTCTTTAACTTCATTCAAAACAATTTTGTTAAACTGTACTGTGACAGCTGTCATATTAGCATGCATTTTAAAATAAAACTTATCAAAATTGGTGAATTTTTGTGTAGCCATTTTAACACTGAAAATGGAAGAAAAAGGCAACATTTTCAGCATATTATGCTTTATTATTTCAAGAAAGGTAAAAACACAACTGAAACGTAAAGAAAGATTTGTGCAGTGTAACAAGAAGGTTCTGTGACTGATCGAACATGTCAAAAGTGGTTTGCGAAGGTTCATGCTGGAGACTTCTTGCTGGACGATGCTCCACAGTCGGGTAGACCAGTTGAAGTTGATAGCGATCAAAATCAAGACATTAATTGAGAACAATCAATGTTATACCACACAGGAGATAGCTGACATACTCAAAATATCCAAATCAAGCATTGAAAATCATTTGCACCAGCTTGGTTATGTGAGTCGCTTTGGTGTTTGGGTTCCACATAAGTTAAGTGAAAAAAAACTTTCTTGACCGTATTTCCTCATGCAATTCTCTACTTAAACGTAATGAAAATGTTCCGCTTTTAAAACAAATTGTGATGGGCAATGAAAAGTGGGTACTGTACAATAATGTGGAACAGAAGAGATCGTGGGGCAAGCGAAATGAACCACCACCAACCACACCAAAGGCTGGTCTTCATCCAAAGAAGGTGATGTTGTGTATATGGTGGGATTGGAAGGGAGTCCTCTATTATATGAGCTTTACCCAGAAAACCAAATGCTTCATTCCAACAAGTACTGCTCCCAGTTAGAGCAACTGAAAGCAGCACTCGACGAAAAGCATCCGGAATTAGTCAACAGAAAATGCATAATCTTCCATCAGGATAATGCAAGACCCCATGTTTCTCTGATGACCAGGCAAAAACTGTTACAGCTTGGCTGGGAAGTTCTGATTCATCTGCTGTATTCAACAAACATTGCACCTTTGGATTTTCATTTATTTCAGTCTTTACAAAATTCTCTTAATGGAAAAAATTTCAATGACCTGGAAGACTTTAAAAGGCACCTGGAAGAGTTCTTTGCTCAAAAAGATAAAAAGTTTTGGGAAGATGAAATTATATAGCTGCCCGAAAAATGACAGAAGGTAGTAGAACAAAAGGGTGAATACATTGTTCAATAAAGTTCTTGGTGAAAATGAAAAATATGTGTTTCATTTTTACTTTAAAAACTTAAGGAACCTTTTGGCCAGCCCAATACATACACACCAGACTTTCACTGGAAAACTTGCTACAGGAAATATTAATATTTTAAATGTTTTTGAATTTAAAAAATTATAACATATACTCTGAAAAAATACTCTGCACAAGTCTCAATAAAAATGTTCACCAACTGAACACAGCTGTGTAATCAGCAGTCAGATCAAGAAAACATTACCAACACTGGTAAAGTCCCCCTTGTGCCTATTTTTGCCACTAATACCCCACTCTGAGGGAACACTTATCCTGGCTTCTAACACCATCACTTAGTTTTGTCTGTTTTTGAACTGTACAGGAATGGGCTCATGCAGAAAGTAATCTTTTGTGATTGGCTTTTCTCCCTCGCAACCTTGTATTTGTTGGATTCATCCACTGTGGTGTACAACAACTCTAGTTCATTCATTCTCATGGCTAAAGTAATATGAATTTTATCACCCATTCAATTATTGAAAGACTTTATTGATCATTTTTTTAATCCATCCATAGCAGTCCCACAAAGCTGGGTTCAGAGTGCAGTATAGTGGAAAGAATATAGTTTCTGGAGCAACACAAATCTGGTTGAAGCTTGCTTCTGTTAATAACTGTGTGTCCTTGGAAAAGCTATTTGACTATTACGTCTTTACTTTCTCATCTATAGGATGTGGATAATAATGCTTAACCAAGATAACATATAGCAAGTAGCAAGTAGGTGGTAATTATTATGATAAGTCTTGTAAAATATTCAATTATGGCTCAAAAATCATTTATGGATTACTCTCAGAAAGCTTAGCTCTTAGGCACCTTGACTACTAGATTCTTCCTGCTAATGTATTCCTGTGGCCATTGAGACCCAAACTGAACTAGGGGCCATCTAAAATTCAATTTATTTGCAGCTGTTGATGGTGATTTGCTGCTGCTTTCTTCCCCTCTCTCCCAGGACACTGACATTTGGAATACAGGGCACACTAATATCCTTGTCTTCATCTACCCAGAATATCAGTTTTGTGCCTTCTTCCATCTTCTGCATTTGTTCAACCCCATCTACCTCCAGAATAGGCCCTTTTCCTAAAGTTCTTTCTTTGATCTCTGTTCGTGGAGAACAAACAGCAATAAGACTGAAAACCCGATGTCTTGCTGTCGATGCTTTCTTGCCTACTGTCTGTTGGGTGAGAATACACTATATCATAGCTTCGACACCAGCTTCAACTCCCCCCAAAATGGGTTAAATGCAGACTCAGATATCTTAGACAGTTTGGCCCTGGTCCCACCAGAGTGTACACAAAGGCTCCATTCAGTGGTGGTTCTTCTCTGGCAAAGGCATCCTTGAAAGAGAACTGAAAATATCATACTGTGGGCAACTCTAACATGACCCAAAAAGATATGAATCAAAGGGTAAAAATACTCTCCCTGTCATGTGACTATGGAGGATGACTGAATCTTTATTTTGTCCTCTCCAGTCAACAGCCCAGCATTCTACAGTGTGGGATGAAAGACCCATTATGAAAAGAGCTGGACTGAGCCTTGTTTGTCCTCTCTGGACCTTGGGGCAGAGGGGCAGGGATAAGCTGCATGGTGGTGAGAAGGGGAATAGTGGTGGGAAGGAGTCTGCCAATCAAGTAATAGCTAAAATATAGACATGGGGGAGGACTCACAAACTTTGCATGTGCTGGAACTTTTGAGAGGTGAGGATAGAAGGAGTTAATGAAACAGGAGTCTAGAGAAGGTGGACAAAGAACTCTGAGCCTAGTAGACAAGAAATTAGGAGAAAAAGGTAAAGAAGGGGATCATCCTTGATCTGTCTCAGCCACGAGAAATTAATTAACCCAATACAAGAAATTTCAAACTTCATGGACTCAGAGGCAAGAAACTTGAGTTCACATCTTGGATTTATTACTTGCTTTTGCCACTATAAAATGAGCCTAATAATAACCACCAACAAGATTTAATTAAAGTTCAAACTAAAATAATAATGTTATCAACCCCAAGTGAAAAGCGAAGGTGTGGCTGACATAAGTTGAGGGTTAAAATGTGTTAAAGGAAGACAGAAGTGCTAATTTCTTCATCTTACAAAGCCACAAGTCAAAAGTTGATGGAACATCCTTGGCAACACTTGTTATTTGTAGTCTTTTTGATGACAGCCATTCTGACAGGTGTGAGGTGATATCTCACTGTTGTTTTATTTGCATTTCCCTGATGGATAGTGGTTTTTTAAATTGATGTAGTCCCATTTGTTTATTTTTTGCTTTTGTTTCCCTTGCCTAAGGAGACATATGCAAAAAAATATTACCAAGACTGATGCCAAAGAACTTAAAGCCTATGGTTTCTTCTAGAACTTTTATAGTTGTAGGTGTGACATTTAAGTCTTTAATCCATTTTGAATTTATTTATTTTTCTGCATGGTGTGAGAGAGTACTCCAGTTTGATTCTTTTGCATGTAGCTGCCCAGTTTTCCCAACACCATTTATTGAAGATGCTGTCTATTCCCCATTTTATATTCTTGCCTCCTTTGTCATAGATTAATTGACCATATAAGTGTGAGTTCATTTCTGAGCTCTCTATTCTGTTCCATTGATCTGTGTCTGTTTTAGTACCTGTACCATACTGTTTTGATTTGCATAGCTTTGTAGTACAGTGTGAAAACATGAAGTCTGATGTCTCCAGCTTTATTCTTCTTTCTAAGTATTACTTTGGCTAGAGAGGTCTTATGTGGTTCCAAACAAATTTTAGAATTATTTGTTCTACTTCTGTGAAAAATACCATTGGTATTTTAATAGGGGTTGCACTGAATCTGTAGATTGGTTTGGATAGTATGGACATTTTAACAATATTAATTCTTCCCATCCAAGAACATAGTATATCTTTCCCTCTGTTGGCATCATCTTCAATTTCTTTCATCAGCTTCTTATAGTTTTCACAGGACAGGTCTTTTACCTCCTCAGTTAGATTTATTCCTAGGTATTTTATTCTTTCTGATGTGATTATAAATAAGATTATTTCCTTTATTTCTCTTTCTGATAGTTCATTGTTAATGTATAGAAATGCAACAGATTTTTGTACATTATTTTTTGTATCCTGCAATTTTACCAAATTCATTGATGATTTCTAGGCAATAAATAACAAGTGTTGGTGAGGACATGGAGAAAAGGGAACCCTCATGCATTGTTGGTAGGAAGGTAAATTGGTCCAGCAACTATGGAAAACACAATGGACATAACTCAAAAATTTAAAAATAGAGCTTCCAATATGATCCAGCAATTCCTTTCCCAGGTATCCATCTGAAGAATGTGAAAAACACTAATTAGAAAAGATATATGCACCACTATTTTCCTTGCAGTATTATTTACAATAGCCTAGATATGAAAGCAACCTAAGTGTCCATCAACAGATAAATAGATAAACAAGATGTGGTATATACACACAATGAAATATTACTTAGTTAAATAAAGGAATGAATTCTTGCTATTTATGACAACATGGATGGACATAGAAGGTATTATGATAAGTGAAATAAGTCAGACAAAGAAAGACAAATTCTGTATGATTTTACTTATATGTGGAATCTAAAAATCAAAACAAATGAACAAACATAAGAAAACAGAAATTAAGAGTTATAGATCTGGAGAACATACAGATGGTTGCTAGAGGGAAGGGAAGTGGGAGGAGGAAAGAAATAGGTGAGGTAGATTAACAGATACAAACTTCCAGTTACAAAATGAATGAGTCATGGGCATGAAATGTACAGTATGGGGAATATAGTCAGTAACTATATAATATCATTGTATGGTGACAGATGAAAGCTAGACTTAACGTGGTGATTTTTGTGAAACATACGGAAAAATCAAATCAATATCCAGCACAAACTAAGACAATGGTGTAGGTCAATTATACTTCAAAAACAAACTAACCAATAAACAAACAAACTCATAGAAAAAAAGATCAAGTTTGTGGCTATCAGAGTCTGTGGGTGGGGGGCGGGGAGGATAAAGGCAGTCAAAATGTGCAAGCTTCCAGTTATAAGATAAATAAGTAGTAGGGATGTAATGTACTACATGATATATATAATTAACACTACTGTATGTTATACATGAAAATCGTTAAGAGAGTAAATCCTAAGAGTTCTCATCACAAGGAAAACAAGGTTTTCTATTTTTTTTTAATTTTGTATCTATATAAAATGATTGATATTCACTAAACTTACTGTGAAACACATTTCATGATTTAAGTCAAATCATGCTGTACACCTTATACAGTGCTGTATGTCAACTGTATCTCAATAAAACTGGAAGAAAAAAGGTACTAAAAAGTAATAAATTTTGGGCTTCCCTGATGGCACACTGGTTAGGAATCCACCTGCCAATGCAGGGGACACAGGTTCTAGCCCTGGTCTAGGAAGACCCCATATGCCGAGGTGCAACGAAGCCCATGCTCCACAACTACTGAGTTTGTTCTCTACAGCCTGCAAGCCACAACTACTGAGCCCACATGCCACAACTACTGAAGCCTGCATGCCTAGAACCTGTGCTCTGCAACAACAGAAGCCATTGCAATGAGAAGCCCATGCACGGCAATGAGGAGTAGTCCCCACTCACCAGAACTAGAGAAGGCCCACGCGCATCAACGAAGACCCAACACAGCCAAAAATAAGTTTAAAAAATAAATATTTTTTTAAAAAAAATAATAAATATTGATACACACACAAAAGAGAAGTTAATGAGTAGGAAATAGCGGTTTAAGTACATTTTTTAAAGTAACAGGGGACCTTCAAGATGGTGGAGGAGTAAGACGTGGAGATCACCTTCCTCCCCATAAATACATCAAAAATACATCTACATGTGGAACAACTCCTACAGAACACCTACTGAACACTAGCAGAAGACCTCAGACTTCCCAAAAGAAAAGAAAATCCCGACATACCTGGGTAGGGCAAAAGAAAAAAGAAAAAAAAGAGAGACAAAAGAATAGGGATGGGACCTGCACTTCTGGGAGGGAGCTGTGAAGGAGAAAAAGTTTCCACACACTAGGAAGCCCCTTCACTGGTGGGGACAGGAGGGGGTAAGCTTTGGAGCCACCAAGGAGAGCACAGCAACAGGGGTGCAAAGGGGAGAGATTCTCACACAAAGGATCAGTGCCAACCAGCACTCACCAGCCTGAGACGCTTGTCTGCTCACCCGTCGGGGTGGGTGGGGCCTGGGAGCTGAGGCTCGGGCTTCAGAGGTCAGATCCCAGGGAGAGGACAGGGGTTGGCTGCATGAACACAGCCTGAAGGGGGCTAGTATGCCATAAGTAACTGGGACAGAGTCTGGGAAAAAATCTGGACCTGCCTAAGAGGCAAGAGACTGTTGTTTCAGGGTGTGCGAGGAGAGGGGATTCCTTCCATGTCTGCCCACAGAAGGCAGAACACCACCAAAACGAGCTCCAGAGAAAGGCGCGAGCCAGGCTAACAGCTCGGATGGCAGAGATGGGCATGAAACACTAACGTTGCTGCTGCAGCCACCAAGAATCCTGTGTGCAAGCACAGGCCACTATCCAAACACCTGAGACCCCTGGGAACCTGTGCAGCCTGCCACTACCAGGGTCCCATGATCCAGGGAAAACTTCCCGGGGAGAATACATGGTGCGTCTCAGGCTGTTGCAATGTCATGCTGGCCTCTGCAACTGAAGGCTCGCCCTGCGTTCCAATTATAAGTACCGAACCCCTCCCTCCCCGTAGCATGAGTAAGCTAGAGCCCCCTAATCAGCCACTGCTTTAATCCCAACCTGTCTGGGTAGGAACAGGAGCCTGAGGGCAACGTACATGCAGAGGTGGAGCCAAAACAAAAGCTGAACCCCAGGAGCTATACAAACTAAGAAGACAACGGGAAATTTCTCCATGCAGCCTCAGGAGCAGCAGATTAAATCCCTACAATCAACTTGAGGTACCCTACATCTGGGGAATACCTGAATAGAGAATGAATCAACCCAAAATTGAGGCAGTGAATTTTGGGAGCAACTGTAGACTTGGGGTTTGCTATCTGCGACTAACTTGTAGACTTGGGGTTTGCAATCTGTGACTGACTTGTTTCTGATTTTAATGTTTATCGTAGTATAGTTTTCAGTGCTTGTTATCAATGGTGGATTTGTTTATTGGTTTGGTTGCTCTCTCTTTTATTTTCATTACTTGTTAAATTTTTTATTTTAATAATTTTAATTTTTTTTCTATTTTAATAATTTCATTTTATTTTATTATTATCCTTTTTCTTTTTTTTTGTCTCCCTTTAATTCAGAGCCATCTGGCTGACAGGGTCTTGGGGCTGTGGCCTGGTATCAGGCCTGAGCCTCTGAGGTGGGAAAGCCGAGTAAAGGGTATTGGACCACCAGAGACCTCCCAGCCCCATGTAATATCAATCGGCGAGAGTTCTCCCAGAGATCTCCATCTTGACAGTAAGAGCCAACTCCACCCAACGGCCAGAAAGCTCCAGTACTGGACGCCCCATGCCAAACAACTAGCAAGAAAGGAACACAACCCCATTCATTAGCAGAGAGGCTGTCTAAAATCATACTAAGTTCACAGACACACCAAAACACAACACCAGACATGGCAATACCCACCAGGAAGACAAGATCTAGACCCACTGACCAGAATACAGGCACCATGCACCTCCACCAGGAAGCCGACACAAGCCACTGGACCAACTTCACCCATTAGGGGCAGACACCAGAAACAATGGGAATTATGAACGTGCAGCCTGCATAAAGGAGACCCCAAACACAGTAGGTTAAGCAAAATGAGCCGACAGAAAAATATTCAGCAGATGAACAAGCTACGTAAAAACCCACCAGAACAAACAAATGTAAAGGAAATAGTCTACTTGAAAAACAATTCAGAGGAACGATAGTAAAGATGATCCAAAATCATGGAAATAGAATGGAGAAAATACAAGAAATGTTTAACAAGGAACAAGAAAAACTAAAGAGCAAAGAAACAATGATGAACAACACAATAAATGGAATTTTAAATGCTCTAGAAGAACTCAATAGAATAACTGAGGCAGGAGAATGGATAAGTGACCTGGAAGATTAAATAGTTGAAATAACGACCACAGAGCAGAATAAAAAAATAAGAATGAAAGGAATTGAGGACAGTCTCAGTGACCTCTGGGACAACATTAAATGCACCAAAATTTGAATTATAGGGGTCCAAGAAAAAGAAGAGAAAAAGAGAGGGTCTGAGAAAATATTTCAAGACATTATAGTTGAAAACTTCCGTAATATGGGAAAGGAAATAGTCAATAAAGTCCAGGAAGCACAGAGAGCCCCATACAGGATAAATCGAAAGAAAAACATGCCAAGACACATATTAATCAAACTGTCAAAATTTAAACACAATGAACAAATATAAAAGCAGCAAGGAAAAAGTTACAAATAACATAAAAGGTAATCCCCATAAGATTAACAGCTGATCTTTCAACAAAAACTATGAAAGCCAGAAGGGAGAGGCAGGACATATTTAAACTGGTGATAGGGAAAAGCATACAACCAAGATTACTCTATGCAGCAAGGATCTCATTCACATTTGATGGAGAAATTAAAACCTTTACAGACAAGAAAAAGTTAAGAGAATTCAGCATCACCAAAGCAGCTTTACAACAAAGGCTAAAGGAAATTCTCTAGGCAGGAAAAATAAGAGAAGGAAAAGACCTACAAAAACAAACCCAAAACAATTAAGAAAATGGTAATAGGAACATACATACTGATAATTACCTTGAATGTAAGTGGATTAAATGATCCGACCAAAAGACATACACTGGCTGAATGGATACAAAAACAAGACCCATATATATGCTGTCTACAAGAAACACACTTCAGACCTAGGGACAGACACTCTGAAAGTGAGGGTATGGAAAAGATATTCCATGCTAATGGAAATCAAAATAAAGCTGGAGTACCAATTCTCATATGAAACAAAAAAGACTTTAAAATAAAGACTATGACTAAAGACAAGGAAGGACACTACATGATAATCAAGGGATCAATCCAAGAAGAAGATATAACAATTGTAAATATTTATGCACCCAACATACGAGCACCTCCATACATAAGGCAAATGCTAACAGCCAAAAAAGGGGAAATCAACAGTAACACAATACCAGTAGTGGACTTTAATGCCTCACTTACACCAATGGACAGATCATCCAAAATGAAAATAAACAAGGAAACACAAGCTTTAAATGATACATTAAACAAGATGGACTGAATTGATATTTATATGACATTCCATCCAAAAACAACAGAATACACTTCCTTCTCAAGTGCTCATGGAATATTCTCCAGGATAGATCATAGCTTGGGTCACAAATCAAGCCTTGGCAAATTTAAGAAAATTTAAATCATATCAAGGATCTTTTCTGACCATAAAACTATGAGATTAGATATCAATTACAGGAAAAAACTGTAAAAAACACAAACACATGGAGGCTAGACAATACGCTACTAAATAACCAAGAGATGACTGAAGAAATCAAAGAGGAAAGCAAAAAATACATAGAAATAAATGACAATGAAAACACAATGACCTTAAGCCTATGGGATGCACCAAAAGCAGTTCTAAGAAGGACGTTTACAGCAATGCAACCTATCAGAAGAAACAAGAAAAATATCAAATAAAAAACCTAACCTTACACCTAAAGCAATTAGAAAAAGAAGAACAAAAAAAAACCCAAAGTCAGCAGACATAAAGAAATCATAAAGATCAGCTCAGAAATAAATGAAACAGAAAGGAAGGAAACAGTAGGAAAGATCAATAAAACTAAAAGCTGGTTCTTTGAGAAGATAAACAAAATAGATAAACCATTAGCCAGACTCATCAAGAAAAAAAGAGAGAAGACTCAAATCAATACAATTAAAATGAAAAAGGGGAATTAACAATTGACACTGCAAAAATACAAAAAATCATCAGAGATTACTACAGGCAACAATATGCCAATAAAATGGACAAGCTGGAAGAAATTGACAAATTCTTAGAAAAGCACAACCATCTGAGACTGAACCAGGAATACATAGAAAACATAAACAGATCAAGCACAAGCACTGAAATAGAAAGTGTGATTAAAAATCTTCCAACAAACAATAGCCCAGGACCCGATGGCTTCACAGGTGAATTCTATCAAACATTCAGAGAAGAGCTAATACCTAACCTCAAACTCTTCCAAAATACAAAAGAGGGAAGAACACTCTCAAATTCATTCTACAAGGCCACCATCACCCTAATACTAAAACCAAAGATGTCACACACAAAAAACTACAGACCAATATCACTGATGAACATAAATGCAAAAATCCTTAACAACATACTAGCAAACAGAAGCCAACAGCTCATTAAAAGGATCATACACCAAGATCAAAGGGGTTTATCCTAGCAATACAAGGATTCTTCAATATACGCAAATCAATCAATGTGATACACCATATTAACAACCTGAAGGATAAAAACCATATGATCATCTCAACAGATATAGAAAAAGCTTTTGACAAAATTCAACACCCATTTATGATAAAAACTCTCCAGGAAGTAGGCATAGAGGGAACTTTCCTCAACATAATAAATGCCATATATGACATACCCGCAGCCAACATCATTCTCAATGGTGAAAAACTGAAACCATTTTCTCTAAAATCAGGAATAAGACAAGGATGCCCACTCCCACCACTACTATTCAACATAGTTTTGGAAGTTTTAGCCACAGCAATCAGAGTAGGAAAAGAAATGAAAGGAATCCAAATCGGAAAAGAAGAAGTAAAGCTGTCACTGTTTGCAGATGACATGATAAAATACATACATAATCCTACAGATGCTACCAGAAAACTACTAGAGCTAATCAATGCATTTGGTAAAGTAGCAGGATACAAAATTAATGCACAGAAATCTTTTGCATTCCTATACACTAATGATGAAAAATCTGAAAGGGAAATTAAGGAAACACTCCCATTTACCACTGCAACAAAAAGAATAAAATACCTAGGAATAAACCTACCTAAGGAGACAAAAGACCTGTATGCAGAAAACTATAAGACACTGATGAAAGAAATGAAAGATAATACAAAGTGATGGAGAGATATACCATGTAATTGGATTGGAAGAATCAACGTTTTCATAATGACTATACAACCCAAAGCAATCTACAGATTCAATGAAATCCTTATCAAACTACCAAGGGTATTTTTCACAGAAGTAGAACAAAAAAATGCACAATTTGTATGGAAACACAAATCCCCGAAGAGCCAAAGCAATCTTGAGGGAAAAAAATTGAGCTAGAGGAATCAGGCTTCCAGACTTCAGTCTATACTACAAAGCTACAGTCATCAAGGCAGTATGGTACTGGCACAAAAACAGATATATAGATCAATGGAACAGGATAGAAAGCCCAGAGATAAACCCACACACATATATTCACCTTATCTTTGATAAAGGAGGCAAGAATATACAGTGGAGCAAAGACAGCTTCTTCAATTAGTGGTGCTGGCAAAACTGGACAGTTACATGGAAAAGAACGAAATTAGAACACTTCCTAACACCATATACAAAAACAAACTCAAAATGGATTAAAGACCTAAATGTAAGGCCACACACTACCAAACTCTTAGAGGAAAACATAAGAAGAACACTCTTTGACATAAATCACAGCAAGATCCTTTTTGAATCACTTCCTAGAGAAATGGAAATAAAAACAAAAATAAACAAATAGGACCTAATGAAACTTAAAAGCTTTTGCACAGCAAAGGAAACCATAAACAAGACCAAAAGACAACCCTCAGAATGGGAGAAAATATTTGCAAATGAAGAAACTGACAGAGTTTTAATCTCCAAAATATACAAGCAGCTCATGCAGCTCAATATCAGAAAAACAAACAATCCGATCTAAAAATGGGCAGAGGATCTAAACTGACATTTCTCCAAAGAAGATAAACAGATTGCCAACAAACAAATAAAAGGATGCTCAACATCACTAATCATTAGAGAAATTCAAATCAAAACTACAATGAGGGGGCTTCCCTGGTGGCACAGTGGTTGAGAGTCTGCCTGCTGATGCAGGGGATATGGGTTCATGCCCCGGTCCGGGAAGATCCCACATGCCACGGAGCAGCTAGGCCCGTGAGCTATGGCCGCTGAGCCTGCGCGTCCGGAGCCTGTGCTCTGCAACGGGATAGGCCACAACAGTGAGAGGCCCGCGTACCACAAAAAAAAAAAAAAAACTACAATGAGGTGTCACCTCACACCGGTCAGAATGGCCATCATCAAAAAATCTACAAACAATAAATGCTGGAGAGGGTGTGGAGAAAGGGAAGCCTCTTGCACTGTTGGTGGGAATGTAAATGGATACAGACACTATGGAGAACAGTATGGAAACTCCTTAAAAAACTAAAAATCAAACGACCATATGACCCAGCAATCCCAGTACTGGGCATATACCCTGAGAAAACCATAATTCAAAAAGAGTCACGTACCAGAATGTTCATTGCAGCACTATTTACAATAGCCAGGACATGGAAGCAACCTAAGTGAATATCGACAGATGAATGGATAAAGAAGATGTGGCACATATATACAATTGGATATTAGCCATAAAAAGAAACAAAATTGAGGTATTTTTCATGAGGTGCATGGACCTAGAGTCTGTCATACAGAGACAAGTGAGAAAGGGAAAAACAAATACCATATGCTATCACATATATATGGAATCTAAAAAAAAAAAATTCTGATGAACCTAGTGGCAGGACAGGAAGAAAGACGTTGCTGTAGAGAATGGACTTGAGAACACAGGGAGGGGGAATGATAAGCTGGGAGGAAGTGAGAGAGTAGCACTGACATATATACACTACCTAATGTAAAATAGCTAGCTAGTGGAAACAGCTGCATCACATGGGGAGATCAGTCGGTGCTTTTTGACCACATAGAGGGGATGGATAGGGAGGGTGGGATGGAGATGCAAGACAGAGGGGATATGGGGTATATGTATACATATGGCTGATTCACTTTGTTATACAACAGATACTAACACAACATTGTAAAGCAATTATACTCCAATAAATATGTTAGAAAAATAATAAAGTAACAGAGTTAAGCAATAGAAGAAGTAAAAGGATTTTATAATTACTCCAAAAATTAGAAAGGGAGGGAAAGAGAGGTGTGAACAATGCTGTCTTGTATTCATAGCATGAAGAAGTAATTTCTAAATTGGATAAATGAAGAAATAGCAATACAAGTATATTTTTAAATAGGAAAATAACCACTAAAGAATACAAATAAAACTGGTTAAAAATAGATGCCTCTGAGAAATGCAAAACAAAACTACAATTTGGTACCACCTCACCCTGGTTAGAATGGCCATAATTAAAAAGTCTACAAATAACAACTGCTGGAGAGGCTGTAGAGAAAAGGGAACCCTCCTACACTGTTGGTGGGAATGTAAATTCGTGTAGCCACTATGGTGAATGGTATGGAGGGTTCTCAAAAAACTAAAAATATAGTTGCCATTTTAGCCAGCAATCCCACTCCTGGGCATATATCTGGACAAAACTATAATTTGAAAAGATACATGCACTCCTAAGTTCATAGCAGCACTATTTATAATAGCCAAGACATGGAAATAACCTAATTGTCCACCAACAGATGAAGAGATAAAGAAGATGCAGTACACACAAACACACACACACACACACACACACAGACACTGGAGTATTATTTGGCCATAAAAAATAATGAAATAATGCCATTTGCAACAACATGGATGTACCTGGAGGTTATTATACTAATTGAAGTAAGTGAGACAGAGAAAGACAAATACCATATGATATCACTTTATATGTGGAAACTTAAAATAAGATACAAATGAACTTATATACAAAACAGAAATAGACTCAAAGACATAGAGAACAGACTTATAGTTGCCAAGGGGGTAGGGGTAGTTGGGGAGAACTGGATTGGGAGTTTGGGACTAGCAGATGCAAACTATTATATATAGAATGGATAAACAACAAGACCCTATTGTATAGCACTGGGAACTATAAAACACTGTTACAAACCATAATTGAAAAGAAAAAAAAGATGCCTGTGAGAAGGAGTTAAAGAGTGGAGATTTCTGAGTTTCTTTACAGATCCTATCATACTATGGACTAAGAATGCCACCTGCCATATCAGCAAACAAAGGCTGTTGCAGCTGTCAAGCCATCAGCCACTACAGCCGACCCCAAAGTTGAGCCCTGAAGGAACTCAGGATGGAAACAGGCAGGATGCCTGCCATTAAGCCATCAGCCATCAGCCACTGCATCCACCAGCAACTGTGTACCTTGAGGGGTTTCAGGATGGAGAAAAACAGGATACTGGCCCTAGATAGTTAAGATGCATGTCAAAGGAATGATTTCAATGAGCCCAGGCTCTTGCATCTTCCCATACACAAAAAATTCATGTGCTAAATTCATTAACTTGAGATGTCTAGTTTTCTTTAATTAACAGTAATCTGTTGATGTTCCAACCACCTGATTTTTGTTGCAAAAACCCCTATATATCTTGGCTCATCCCTCACCTCTTCACAGCAGTCCCTCGGAACTATCTGAGAGGTTGCCTCCCAGGCTTGAGTCCTTAGAAATTCCATCAAAAAAACATAATTCTCAACTTTTAGGTGGTGCATTTTTTCAGTCAACAATACTATTTCACTTTAAATTATATATGTGTGCACACTGTATATAATTTCCATCTTCAGAACGCAAAAACCAAACATTACATTTTCAAAAGCTAAGCACTGTAAAATAGTAGTCTGATAAAACTGTATATTACACATTAAAATTAGAAGAAAACAAATGCCCACCTAATTGCATAAATACCCAAACTACCACACAGAAGTTGAAAGACAAATCGTATTTAACTGGAAAAGTGAGATCTATCAAGTTTTAGCATAAAGAAGTGGTTTACTAACTTTTTAACTAATATTGTCCTGTTTAAAAGAAATATTACCCCCAAAAATCCCCTATATAAAACAGATCCAAAGAAAACTGCTGTGCCTGAAGTAGAGAATTAGGAGCCCCAATCAAAAGTTTCCCCCTGGGAAAAAACCTCCGATAGAGATGATACCTGTGACATTACCTGGCCATGATTCCATGCTAGGAAAATGAACCATCTGACAGCCACTTATAAGCTATTGTATAACAGAAGCTAGTGCCCAAGGTATCACAGATTGGCTAATCTTATGGGAACTGTTGTCTTTATGAAATGACTGAGTTACAAAATAGCCTTCTGAGATTCATATTATTGAAAGATCCTGTCTACTGGGGCCTAATCACCCAAGTTGAACTAACAACAGATGTGACTGGCCTGTAAATGAACTCTGCAAACAGGGCAACTTGCATAAGCCACCAAAACCATCCCTGAACAGCAGCTCAAAATCTGTCCATACAGGAGCAACAGGAGATTATCGAGTATCAAAAGTCACTCCCCATCATGCCTGCCCCATCACTTTTCCACAAATTACACATAAGACATTTATTATTTCAAGAGTTTGTAGCATCAGTGTAATTTGAAGAGGATAATCCCATCTGAACAACAGGATAAGTTTACTCAGAATGTGTCCCTTCTTACCTCCCAGAACTCTTATTCTACATCTTTTTTTTGTTTGTTTCTATGACAAAAAGACAACTACCACATCCTGCGGAGCCAGACAGAGATCTAAACACCTAGTGACATGAAATCTCTCCATATACCAGTAGTCATCTGGGAAACAGTCATTGCCCCTACCCCTCTCTTTCTGCCTCATTCATAAATTTCTTTTCTGAATTTTTAAAATCAGAGTAAATCCATCATCAATGGGATAATTTCATGAGGAATATTCTATTCTCCCTGTTTTGCGGGCAGTAATAACAATGATGAGGAGGAGGAGGAAGAGGACGACAGTGATGACCACAGGAAACACTTATTTAACACTTATTATTGCCAGGTGCTGTTCTAAGAACTTTATATATGTTAAATAATTTAATTAATTTTATATCTATGTATATATAATTTTCTTCAAATGCTGCCTCCGGTTCATTTTAGACCCAGAGAGCCTATGCAACGGCAGGAGCTCTCTACCAAAGGTAGCTACTTTGACTAGTTCAGTGCTATCAAATAGAAATAAAATGCAAAGCACATCTATAAATTTTAAAATTTCTAGTAGTCACATTAAAAAAGGAAACACAGGTGAAATTAACTTGTGGAGCTTAAGAATAGAACAGCCATCTTAGGCTGGGGAGGTCCTTTCAAGATAAGAAAATAGCACCCTCCCTGCAAGTGAAATTACCAGCAGTCAAAAGCAGTTGGCATTCCAGGAAAATTGAGATACAACACACGCAGCCCAAACAACCATATGGGTGGATCACTAACCTAAGGGTGACCAGAATGGAACATAAAAGAAGCCCAGTTTCTCTCCCCTGGGGCAGACCCCCTCTTGGTCTCATATGGTGCTCCCTTGCAGTGTACTCAAAAAATGTCACTTTCTACACTCGCTTCTAACTCAGAAAATACTTTTACCAACTGCATTGCCAGCCCCAACACTGCACTCTGTGGCAAACTTAATAATATATTTTATTTAACCCAATATTTTGAAAATAGTCTCATTTCAACATGTAATCAATATAAAATACTGAGGTATTTTGCATTTTTCATACTATGTTCAAAACCGAGTACATTCCAAACACAATACTATGAGATTAGAAATCAATTACAGGAAAAAAATAACTATAAAAAAACATATGGAGTCTAAAAAATATGATACTAAACAACCAATGGACCACTGAGGAACTGAAAGAGGAACTCAAAAAATACCTAGAGGCAAATGACAATGAAAACATGATGATCCAAAACCTATAAGACACAGCAAAAGCAGTTCTTAGAGGGAAGTTTACAGCAATAAAATCTTACCTCAGGAAAAAAGAAAAATCTCAAATAAACATCCTGCCCTTACAGTTAAAGCAACTGGAGAAAGAAGAACAAACAAAACCAAAAGTTATTAGAAGGAAATAAATCAAAGCTCAGAGCAGAAATAAATAAAATAGAGACAAAGACAACAATAGCAAGGATCAATGAAACTAAAATCTAGTTTGCTGAGAAGATAAAAAAAATTGGTAAACTTTTAGCCAGACTCATCAAGAAAAAAAGGGAGAGGACTAAAATCAATAAAAATAGAAATGAAAAAGGAGAAGTTACAACTGACACCACAAAAATTCAAGGATGTTAAAAGACAACTACAAGCAAATATATGCCAGTGAAATGGACAACTTAGAAAAAATGAACAAATTCTTAGAGAGGCACAACCTTCCAAGACTGAATCAAGAAGAAATAGAAAATATGAACAGATCAGTCACAAGTACTGAAATTGAAACTGTGATTTAAAAACTTCCAACAAACAAAAGTCCAGGACCAAATGGACTCTAGGCGAAGTCTATCAAACATTTAGAGAAGAGTTAACACCTATACTTCTGAAACTATTCCAAAAAAATAGCAGAGCAAGGAAGACTCCCAAGCTCATGCTACAAGGACACCATCACCCTGATACCAAAACCAGACAGAGATATCACATAAAAAGAATATTATGGGCCAGTATCACTGATGAACATAGATCCAAAAATCCTCACCAAAATACTAGCAAATCGAATCAACAACATTTTGAAAGGATCATATACCATGACCAAGCGGGACTTATCCCAGGGATGCAAGAATTCTTCAGTATATGCAAATCAATCAATGTGATATACTATATTAACAAATTAAAGAATAAAAACCATATGATCATGTTAATAGATACAGAAAAAGATGTTGACACACATCAACACCGATTTATGATAAAAACTCTCCAGAAAGTGGGCATAGAGGGAACCAACCTCAACATAATAAAGGCTATATATGACAAACCCACAGCAAACATTATTCTCAGTGGTGAAAACAAAGCATTTCCTCTAAAATCAGGATCAAGACAAGGGTCCCCACTTTCACCACTATTATTCAACATAGTTTTGGAAGCCCTAGCCATGGCAATCAGAGAAGAAAAGGAAATAAAAGGAATCCAAATTGACAAAGAAGAAGTAAAACTGTCACTGTTTGCAGATGGCATTATACTATATATAGAAAATCCTAAAGATTCCAACAGACAACTACTAAAGCTCATCAATGAATTTAGTAAAGCTGCAGGATACAAAATTAATACACAGAAATCTCTTGCAATCCTATACACTAACAAGGAAATATCAGAAAAATAAATTAAGGAAACAATCCCATTTACCATTGTAACAAAAATAATAAAATACCTAGGAATAAACCTAGTTTCTGCTCCATGGCCCGGGGGTTGGGGACCCCTGCTCTATGACATAAATCATCAAGATCTTTTGACCCACCTCATAGAATAATGAAATTAAAAACAAAAATAAACAAATGGGACCTAATTAAAATCGAAAGATTTTGCACAGAATAGGAAAACATGAACGAAACAAAAAGACAACCCACAGAATGGGAGAAAATATTTGCCAATGAAGCGTCTGAGAAGGGATTAATCTCCAAAATATACAAACAGCTCATGCAGCTCAATATCAAAAAAACAATAACACACATCAAAAAATGGGCCAGAGAACTAATTAGACATTTCTCCAAAGAAGACATACAGATGGCATATGAAAAATGCTCAACATCACTAATTATTAGAGAAATGCAAATAAAATCTACAGTGAGGTATCACCACACAATGGCCAGAATGGTCATCAAAAAATCTACTAACAATAAATGCTGGAGAGGGTGTGGAGAAAAGGGAACCCTCTTGCACTGTTGGCGGGGTTGTAAATTGGTACAGCCACTATGGTGAACATTAATGGAGGTTCCTTAAAAAACTAAAAATAGAATTACCATACGACCCAGCAATTCCACTCTGAGGCAAATCCACGGAGAAAACCATAATTCGAAAAGATGCATGCACTGTGATGTTCACTGCAGCACTATATACAATAGCCAGGACATGGAAGCAACCTAAATGTCCATTGACAGAGAAATGGATGAAGAAGATGTGGTACATTTATACTATGGAATATAACTCAGCTGTAAAAAAAAAACAAACACAAAATAATGCCATTTGCAGCAACATAGATGGACCCAGAGACTGTCATATTGAGTGAAGTAAGTCAGACAGAGAAGGACAAATACATGATATTTCTTATATGTGGAATTAAAAAAAATGGTACAAATTAACTTTTTTACAAAACAGAAATAGAATTACAGATGTAGAAAACAATCATAGGGTTATCACCGGTGAAAGAGGGAGAGGGACAAATTAGGAGATTGAGATTGACATATGCACACTAGTGTACATAAAATAGATAACTAATAAGGATGTACTGTATAGCACAGGAAACTCTACTCAATACTCTCTAATGAGCTATATGGGAAAAGAATCTAAAAAAGAGTGGATATATATATATATATGTATAACTGATTCATTTCACTATATAGCAGAAAGTAACACAGCATTGTAAATTATACTCCAATAAAATTTTATTTTTAAAAATCGACTGCATATTTTACATTTATGGCACACCAAATTCTGACTAGCTAATTTGTACATCTCAATAGATGCACATTTAGTTAAGTACCTTTAGAATCTCAAACAGAATATTAGATTATGAGTTATTTGTCCATTGTTCTTATTGTACATATGAGAAAACGGAGGCCCAGGGAGAAGTGCTATCTCTCATACACTGAAAGGAGACATAAACTTATAACCAGGAGAACTGAATTCATATACAAGCTCTGTCACTTCCTTGTTGAGTGACCTTAGACGCCACAGGTCACTGAACCTTAGTTTCCTCATCTCTAAACAAGGGATAATAACCTGTACTTTACAGGGTTGTCCGGGGCTTCAGATGAGAACATATATTTGTAAGGGTCTAACAAAGCACATACCAGTAAAATCACAGATCCAGCTAGCAGCAGTGTATCAGTCTGGGGCATCAGTCTAGGCCTAGTCAAGAGGTAGAAACCAGTATAAAGAATTACTGAACTATAAAATTATTAAACTAAAATAAACTAACCATAAGATATAAGGAAACTATATATGGTACCCTAAGGCTGAAGGAAGGTACTCAAAGAAGGACAAATGTGGAAGGGGTTCAGATCTCATTGGAAAAGGTATAATCGAAGTCACTGAACAGAAGAGAAGTTTGCTGTTTTGGCCTGGTAGTCCACAGTCACTAAGTAAGCAGGAGGCAAGTCCAGAGGGCGGGTGGGAAGCAGAGAATCAGCAACCAGTGAAGCAGATAGAGAGGATGGGAACACTCTAGGTTTCAGGAAAGTTTCACAGGGCCAGTAGGAACCTTCCAGAGCACAAGCAGACGGTAATGGGGGGTGGCAGAGGAAGCGGAGAGCAGCACCTCTGTTATAAACCTTCAGTCAGCAGGTAGGCTATGTGGGGGTCCTACAGAAGGAAGCTCGAGGATAGCATGAGTGGAAAAGCCTTCAGGGACAGACATATATTGAAAGACCTATAGAAAGGTTATCACCAGGCCAGGTGGAGGTTTCAAGGTCATTGAGGGACCCTGTATTGTGGGTGTATGGCTGGATCAGAGCCCCACTGGACATCTCACTCCCTCTCTACCAACCCACCTATGCAGCAGCTAGAAACTACAGGACAATCACTCCTCCTGCAATATCCCTCCAGCACCCTCTACTGAGAATGCTTAATATCTTTCTTATAGTAAAAGAGAGATGCTTAAAGGATTTCTGTCCATTTTAACAGAACAGGTATTGAAGATGGTTGGAGCTAAGAGGCCATAAATTGATAACATACAGGGGTAGACTGGAAGCTACAGTTTCTAGTACTTAGCTCAGTGCTTTTTCTACTACCTTAAATTTCACAACTGGGAGAATTCTAGACAGTTTCTTGAAAACTACTCTCACACTGAGCTGTTTACCTTCCTTATAGGTGTGCAGGATGGTCCCACTGTTAGAGAAGTAGGAAAAAAGACGAATAGGAAGAGGGATTGGCTCAAGATGGTGGAGTAGAAGGACAGGCGCTCACTCCCTCTTGGAAGAGCACCAGAATCACAACTAACTGCTGAACAATCATTGACAGGAAGACACTGGAACTCACCAAAAAAGATTCCCCACGTGCAAAAACAAAGGAGAAGCTGCAATGAGATGTTAGGAGGGGCAAAGTCACAAGAAAATCAAATCCCATAACCACTGGGTGGGTGACTCACAAACCGGAAAACAATTAAACCACAGAAGTCCACCCACTGGAGTGAAGGTTCTGAGCCCCACATCAGCCTTGCAAACCTGGGGGTCAGGCAACGGGAGGAGGAATTACCAGAGAATCAGACTTTGAAGGTTAGTGGGATTTGATTGCAGGACTTCAACAGAACTGGGGGAAACAGAGACTCAACTCTTGGAGGGCACACACAAAGTAGTGTGTGCATCAGGACCCAGAGGGAAGAAGCAGAAGACTGAACCAGAACAACCTGCTAGTGTTGTCGGTTCTCCTGCAGAGGCGGGGGATGGCTGCGGTTCACCACAGGGACAGGAAACTGGTAACAGGGGTTCTGGGGGTGCTCCTTGGTGTGAGCCCTCACCGAGTCAGCCAATGGCCCTACCAAGGAGCCTGTAGCCTCCAGTGCTGGGCTGTCTCAGGCCAAACAACCAACAGGGAGGGAACCCAGCCTCACCCATCAGCAGACAAGTAGATTAAAGTTTTACTGAGCTCTGCCCACCAGAGTAACACCCAGCTCTACCCACCACCAGTCCCTCCCATCAGGAAGCTGCACAAGCCTCTTAGATAGCCTCATCTACCAGAGGGAAGACAGCAGAGGCAAGAAGAACTACAATCCTGCAGCCTGTGGAACGAAAACAACATTCACAGAAAGATAGCCAAAATGAAAAGTCAAAAGGCTATGTACCAGATGAGGGAACATGATAAAATCCCAGAAAAACAACTAAATGAAGTGGAGATAGGCAACCTTCCAGAAAAAGAATGCAGAATAATGATAGTGAACATGATCCAGGACCTTGAAAATAGAATGGAGGCAAAGATCGAGAAGATGCAAGAAATGTTTAAAAAAGACCTAGAAGAAGTAAAGAACAAACAAACAGAGACGAACAATACAATAACTGAAAAGAAAAATAGACTAGAAAGAATCCATAGCAGAATAACAGAAGCAGAAGAATGGATAAGTGACCTGGAAGACAGAATGGTGGAATTCATGCCATGGAACAGAATAAAGAAAAAAGAATAAAAATAAATAAAGACAGCATAAGAGACCACTGGGACAACATTAAATGCACCAACATTTACATTATAGGGGTCCCAGAAGGAGAAGACAGGGAGAAAGGACGTGAGAAAATATTTGAAGAAATTATAATATAAAACTTCCCTAACATGGGAAAGGAAATAGCCACCCAAGTGCAGGAAACGTAGAGAGTCCCAGGCAGGAAAAACCCAAAGAGAAACACACCGAGAAACATAGTAATCAAATTGACAAAACTTGACAAAGAAAAATTACTGAAAGCAACAAGGGAAAAATGACAAATAATATACAAGGGAACTCCCATAAGGTTAATGGTTCATTTCTCAGCAGAAACTCTAAAAGCCAGAAGGGAATGGCATGACATATTTAAAGTGATGAAAGGGAAGAACCTACAGCTAAGATTGTTCTACCTGGCAAGGATCTCATTCAGATTCGAGAGAAAAATCAAAAGCTTTACAGACAAACAAAAGCTAAGAGAATTCAGCACCACCAAACCAGCTCTACAACAAATGCTACAGGAACTTCTCTAAGAGGGAAACACAAGAGAAGAAAAGGACCTACAAAAGCAAACCCAGAACAATTAACAAAAACGCGATAGGAACATACACATCGATAATTGCCTTAAATGTAAGTGGATTAAATGTGCCAACCAAAGGACACAGACTGGCTGAATGGATACAAAAACAAGACCTGTATATATGCTGTCTACAAGAGACCCACTTCAGACCTAGGGACCCATACAGACTGAAAGTGAGGGGATGGAAAAAGATTCTGTGCAAATGGATATCACAAGAAAGCTGGAATAGCAATAATCATACCAGATAAAAGAGACTTTAAAATAAAGAATGTTACAAAAGATAAGGAAGGACACTACATAATGATCAAGGGATCAATACAAGAAGAAGATATAACAATTATAAATATATATGCACCCAACGTAGGAGCACCTCAATACATAAGGCAAATGCTAACAGCTATGAAAGAGGAAATTGACAGTAACACAAGAATACTAGGGGACTTTTAACACCTCACTTACACCAATGGACAGATCATCCAGAAAGAAAATTAATAAGGAAACACAAGCTTTAAATTACAAAATAGACCAGATTATTTAATTGATACTTATAGGACATTCCATCTGAAAACAGCAGATTACACTTTCTTCTCAGGTGCACACAGAACATTATCCAGGATTGATCACATCTTGGGTCACTAATCAAGCCTCGGTAAATTTAAGAAAATTGAAATTGTATCAAGCATCTTTTCCGACCACAACTCTATGAGGTTAGAAATCAATCACAGGGGAAAAAAACATAAAAAACACAAACACATAGAGGCTAAACAATAGGTTACTAAATATCCAAGAGATCACTGAAGAAATCAAAATATACCTAGAGACAAAGGACAATGAAAACACGACGATCCAAAACCTACAGGATGCAGCAAAAGCAGTTCTAAGAGGGAAGTTGATAGCAAAAAAATCCTACCTCAAGAAAGAAAAAAAAATCTCAAATAATCTAACCTTACACCTAAATGAACTAGAGAAAGAAGAACAAACAAAATCCAATGTTAGTAGAAAGAAAGAAATCATAAAGATCACAGCAGAAACAAATGAAATAGAAACAAAGAAAACAAGAGCAAAGATCAATAAAACTAAAAGCTGTTTTTTTTCAGAAGGTAGACGAAATTGATAAACCTTTAGCCAGACTCATCAAGAAAAACAAGGAGAGGACTCAAATCAATAAAATTAGAAATGAATAAGTAGGAGTTACAACAAACACCACAGAAATACAAAGCATCATAAGAGACTACTACAAGCAAGTCTACTCCAATAAAATGGACAACCTGGAAGAAACAGAAAAATTCTTAGAAAGATATAACCTTCCAAGACTGAACCAGGAAGAAATAGAAAATATAAACAGACCAATCACAAGTAGTGAAACTGAAACTGTGATTAAAACTCTTCCAACAAACAAAAGTCCGGGACCAGATGGCTTCACAGGTGAATTATATCAAACATTTAGAGAAGAGCTAACACCCATCCTTCTCAAA
Organism: Grampus griseus; assembly: GCF_964374135.1. Lineage (NCBI taxonomy): Eukaryota > Metazoa > Chordata > Mammalia > Artiodactyla > Delphinidae > Grampus > Grampus griseus. The sequence goes on from NC_138999.1 coordinate 57,091,794, forward strand.
CTCTTCCAAAAAATTGCAGAGGAAGGAACACTCCCAAACTGATTCTACGAGGCCACCATCCCCCTAATACCAAAACCAGACAGAGATACAGCAAAAAAGAAAAAATTACAGACCAGTATCACTGATGAATATAGATGCAAAAATCCTCAACAAAACACTAGCAAACAGGGTCATACACCAATTTCAATTGAGATTTATCCCAGGGATGCAAGAATTCTTCAGTATACGCTAATCAATCAATGTGATACACCATAATAACAAATTGAAGCATAAAAAACATATGATAATCTCAATATATGCAGAAAAAGCTTTTGAAAACATTGAACACCCATTTATGATAAAAGCTCTCCAGAAAGTGGGCATAAAGGAAACCTTCCTCAACATAACAAAGGCCATATACGACAAACCCACAGCAAATATCATTCTCAACGGTGAAAAACTGAAGGCGTTTCCTCTAAGATCAGGAACAAGACAAGGATATCCACTCTTGCGACCATTATTCAACATAGTTTTGGAAGTCTTAGCCACAGCAGTCAGAGAAAAAAGATAAATAAAAGGAATCCAAATTGGAAAAGAAGTAAAACTGTCACTGGAGATGACATGACACTATACATACAGAATCCTAAAGATGCCACCAGAAAACTACTAGAGCTAATCAGTGCATTTGGTAAAGTTGCAGGATACAAAATTAATACACAGAAATCTCTTGCATTCCTATACACTAACAACAAAAGGTCAGAAAGAGACATTAAGGAAACAATCCCATTCACCATTGCAACAAAAAGAATAAAATACCTAGGAATAAACATACCTAAAGAGGTAAAAGACCTGCACTCAGAAAACTATACGATACTGATGAAAGAAATCAAAGATGACACAAACAGATGGAGAGAAATACCATGTTCTTGGATTGGAAGAATCAATATTGAGAAATGACTATACTACCCAAAGCAATCTCCAGATTCAATGCAATCCCTATCAAATTACCAATGGCATTTTTTTACAGAACTAGAACAAAAAATCTTAAAATTTATATGGAGACACAAAAGACCACGAATAGCCAAAGCAATCTTTAGGGAAAAAAACGGAGCTGGAGGTATCAGGCTCCCTGACTTCAGACTATACTACAAAGCTACAGTAATCAAGACAATATGGTACTGGCACAAACATAGAAATATAGATCAATGGAACAAGATAGAAAGCCCAGAGATAAACCCACAAACCTATGGTCAAATAATCTATGACAAAGGTGGCAAGTATATACAATGGAGAAAAGACAGTCTCTTCAATAAATGGTGCTGGGAAAATGGACAGCTACATGGAAAAGAATTAAGTTAGAACACTCCCTAACACCATACACAAAAATAAACTCAAAATGGATTAAAGACCTAAATATAAGACCGGACACTTTAAAACTCGTAGAGGAAAACATAGGAAGAACACTCTTGGACATAAATCACAGCAAGATCTTTTTTGACCCACCTCCTGGAGTAATGGAAATAAAAACAAATATAAACAAATAGGACCTAATGAAACTTAAAACCTTTTGCACAGCAATGGAAACTATAAACAAGGCAAAAAGACAACCTTCAGAATGGGAGATAATATTTGCAAACAAATCAACAAAGGATTAATCTCCAAAATATATAAACAGTTCACGCAGCTCAATAGTAAAGAAACATACAACCCAATCAAAAAATGGATATAAGATCTAAATAGACATTTGTCCAAAGAAAACATACAGATGGCCAAGAGGCACATGAAAAGCTGCTCAACGTCACTAATTATTAGAGAAATACAAATCAAAAGTACAATGAGGTATCACCTCACACCAGTTAGAATGGGCATCACCAGAAAATCTATAGACAACAAATGCTGGAGAAGGTGTGAAGAAAAGGGAACCCTCTTGCATTGTTGGTGGGAAAGTAAATTGATATAGCCCCTATGGAGAACAGTATGGAGGTTCCTTGAAAAACTAAAAATAGCATTACCATATGACCCAGCAATTCCACTACTGGGCATATACCCCAAGAAAACCATAATTCAAAAAGACACATGCACCCCAATGTTCATTGCAGCACTATTTACAATAGCCAGGTCATGGAAGCAACCTAAATGCCCATTGACAGATGAATGGATAAAGAAGTTTTGGTAAATATATACAATGGAATATTACTCAGCCACAAATAGGAACGAAATTGGGTCATTTGTAGAGACGTGGATGGAGCTAGAGTCATACAGAGTGAAGTAATTCAGAAGGAGAAAAACAAATATCGTACATTAACTCATATATATGGAATCTAGAGAAATGGTACAGATGAACCACATTGCAAGGCAGAAATAGAGACACAGATGTAGAGAACAAATGTATGGAAACCAAGGGGGGAATGTAGGGGGATGAATTGGGAGATTGGGATTGACATACATATACTAACATGTATGAAATAGCTAATAAGAACCTGCTGTATAAAAAAAAATTTTTTAAACGGTGCATTTTGAAAACAAAAATAGAAACATGCATGTGATCCATCAATATCACTTCAGGAATGTATCTTAAGGAGATGATTAGACAAGTTTCAAAATCTGTATGTAAAAGGATGTTCATTACAATTTTTTTATGATAGTAAAAAAAATCAGAAAAAACCTAAATGACCAACAATTGAGAAATGCATAAATGGGTTATGGCACAGCTAGTTAATGGAATATTATATTGTATGTAGCCACTTTAAAAAAAAAGACTAATAGAAATTTCACCTTTCTGAGGCTCAGTTTCTTCATTGGGATAGTGAATAATGTACATACTACCTCACAGGTTTACTGTAAGAATTAAGGAAGACTGAATATGTAAAATCCCCAGCCTAGGCATGGGACATAGGAATTACATAACAGAAAATTTTTTCCTTTCCCTTAGATGACATGAAGTCAACCACTGCAGCATATTCTTACTTTCATTTTTCCTATTCTCACCGGGAATGAAAGAAAACCAGATGTAAGGGTTTTCGCATCATCTGTCCTTCTTCATCCACTTAATCAGTGTTATGTTAACAACTGTCATGGCACTTAACAAGTAGCTAATTATTTTCATACCACACTTGTGGTTTTAAAGGCTCTTTTTTCCTTCAATTATACATTTTCCCAATTAAGTATTCAATGATGGACTGAGTGGAATCCAGAATTGCTGGCCTATCCAGAGAACTCACTTTGCTTGAATGCCAGTTACTCACATAATGCCATGTCAACCTGACTGATGATACCAGGCAATGGAAAGCACATCCACTAGTCTGCTCTTTCTTCTCATAACTTGCTACTTTCATAGCCTCATCCAAAATGCTTGTCAAAGTATTCCATATGATAACCACTGTGCAGTGTGTTCTTAGTCCTAAAAGGGCCAGATGCTTGGTCAAGAACCTACATTTAGTTCTGGTAGGCTGTCTTGGTCACATGTTACATACATATTGGAGCTTACAAGATAGGCCTACACCTAGTTGTAAAGAATAAACTTGACAATTATTCATACCCCTTCATGAGACACTGGGGAATCAGAGAGATCCATGGGAACTGACATTATCTGGTACAATGCTGCCCTGTCCAATACAGTAGCCACTAGCCACATGTGACTCATTGAGCATTTGAAATGCGACTAGCATGACTGAGAAACTGAGTTGTTAATTTTATTTTCTTTATATAGCTTGTGGCTACCATATTGGACAGCATAGATCTAGACTATAGTTTAATGGAAGAATGTGGGATTTGAAGCTAAATAGATTCCCAGGTTTAAATCTTGTCAACTGTTAATTACTAACTATATAGCTATAACTTTGATCATGTTCTTTATCTTGTTCAAACCTCAGTTGCATGATTTGTAAAATGTGGATAATACCAGAACCTCACAGGGTTGTTTTGATTAGAGAATGAACGTAAAACACCTAGCCCGGGGCTCATCACATGGTAAGTCACCTTTAAATAATAGCTATTTATCAAGCTCCCCATTTTCCATATGGAGAAACTGAAGCTCCAAAAGAAATGTCTTGTCCACAGTTATAGAGCTAGTTGGAAGCAGAGTCAGGAGCCAAATCCAGATTGTCTCACATTTTTTGATAATGAGTTTTCCTATAGAGACGAATCCTCCTCACCCCTGAAGAGTGAAGGGTGGTAGCCCAAACAACTACTCAACTGCTATAAAAAAATATCTTATACATGTAGAGAAAATGTACCTTTGTGAAGCCTATTTGTTCCTTCCGGAAATTTTCCAGGGGTTTGATCAGCAAATCACTAGCATTGTGTACCTAGAGAAAAAGAAAGAACACGCAAAATAACTTGTAGATTAGCAAGGTTCAAATTCAACATTCATTGTTACTAGGGTATTTCCTTGTAATACACCATCCTGCAAAACGTTAACTAGTTTGCTGGTTTGTTGAGTTTTGTTACTGTGTTTCCCATATTGGTCTTTTAAAATCAAATGCTTTGATGATTACCTTAAGTGAATACCATGGGAGATAGCACAGGGGAGCATTTTTCTCAAGGACAAGAGCCCTTCCTGTGGGGGAGAAGATGAGAGTGTGGGTTTTCCAGTCATAGAGACCAGGGTTCAAATTCCAGCTGTGCCACTTAAGGTAATTTGCCACTCCAAACCTTTGTTAAATAGGATCATCACAGCACCTATCTTGTAGACAAAGTACCTAGCACAGAGTAAACACTCATTGTGGAAACTGGGAAGGAGTCAGAGAAACCATCCGATTTCTTGAATTCTAAGATTCATATTTTAACATTTCTGAAATCACCATGCATCATAGTTTGTCAGTGTTTTCCCTTCTTAGCAGCACATAAAATAATGACTCATCTAACAATCAATGACATCTTGGATTTAATGAGGGAATTACTCCCTAACCCTGGAGCAGTTGAGTAACTGACCTAGCTTTATGCAAACTGGTTTCTGAAGAAATGTTAAAGTGAACATTTCGCTTAAATTAACAAAGGTTTCAAAAACTCTTCTGGGTCCTTGCTACTCAAAACATGGCCCCCTAACCAGCAGCAGCAGCATCACCTGGGATCTTGTTAGAAATGCAGAATCTCAGCCTCCACCCCAGACCTATCAAATAAGAATCCTTATTTTAACAAGGGCCCTAGGTAATTTGTGTGTACACTCAAGTTTTAAAAGCACTGTTCTAGCTTTTTAATTTGTTTTAAGTTGGAGCTATTGGTATAATTAGACATTTGGATTCATTTCCTTAACTACTCACCAAAACTTTATTCTTGCATTAAAAATATAATGGCAAATTGGGATTAAGTTGATGCTTTCAAATCTTTCAATATTTATGATGTGTCTGGGAATTAATATAACTGTACATGGAAATCAAAATCTGTGAAAATCAGAGATAACATTAATACCAAAGTTGGAGAGGTGTGAAATCAAGTTTTAATTTGAAAAAGTAAACTTTTCCTCCTTAAAAAAAATCAAATGCTGTGAGAGGAAATGAAAGAAGGAACATTAGGGGCATTTCTCTGTAACTTTACTGGTAGTCTGATCTGAGTTTTTAATCGATAAATATCCAGGGTCATGCCCAGAAACAGACACAGGAAGCCTGAAGTATATGTGGAAAAGAGAAGAGAAAGGGAAGGGAAAATACATGAAAAGGCCAATTGCACCAAGTGCAAATCATTTCACGGGAGGCAAATGAGTTAGCAGGAATAGCATCAGGAAAAATCCCAGTATAAATTGTTTCCAGCCCTGCCCTGGTGTGTCATAAAACCAGAACATTTCCCTCAGAATTAGGAGTGTATTACAGCATCACAGAGAATACTGGACCAGGCCTTCTAACAACCTAACTGTAAGTTCAGAACCTGACAGGAACAGCCTGTCCAGGTACTAAAAATATTGGCATTAATATGGTGTTGGAAATATAAAAACATCATATCCAAATTGAATCCCTTGCACAGTGGGCAGGTAGAGACATACAAAGCTTTGTCTTCATGTAAACCTCTTGGGAGATTTCATCTATCCAACGCAACAAGTGGGGTTTGTTTCTTCGGAGGTACGAATTAGCTGCAATTTAATTTTGATCCATTACAAGACAAGAAAATGAGGGACTGGCTTTGTTATCAGAAGAGACAAAGTGTCAGTAAGACAAGATATGTCTTTATGACAAAAATAGAATAGAGAGTAGAAAGCCAGTTTTGACCAGTTCTGTATTCTCCAGAGTAAGAAGCAATTTTTAAACTACCAACAAAAAGCAACACAAATTGAGGCATTAATACATATTGTATCCAAGTCCTACAGGCACTTTGGACCTCTTATTTTCTATCCAGGTATGATTCAACGTTCAACTAAATGGGCAAACTCTCACCCAATCAAAGCTCCATGATATCAAAAATAGACACCAGTGACTATCCTTGATTGAAAACAATAATTCTCTTACTAAAAGTACCAGCCTGTCTCCTTTGCCCAATACACTCTACATTTCCATGGATTGTGAATTATGTGCTATCAACTTTGTGTACCCACCTGGAAATAAACTAAGTTATTGGTGTCATAGATTACATACAGGGAATAATTTTTCTTCTTTACTATTGTGGAAGTTTTAAAACATGGACACAAATTCTATGATACTCCTCACATTGAGAAGGAAGGTCTCCATCCCCTCTACCTTGAATATGAGTGGGTTTGTTACTGCTTTGAACAAACACAGTACAGCAGAAGGGATACTACATGACATCCCAGGCTAGGTCATAAAAGGCCAGTAACTTCCACCTGGTTCCCTTGGAACACTCCTCATGAGCCCTGAGCCACAATATAAAAAGTTGGACTACCCTGGGACTACCAAGCTAGAGAGACCAAATGTAGACATTCTTGTCAAAAGACCCGCTGAGCCCAGCCTTGCAGTCATCTCACTAAGGTGCCAGATATGTGAGTGAAGCTATTTTGGACCATCCATATCACCCCACCTCCAAGGTGAATACCACCACATAGAGCAGAAGAATCTCTGAGCTGACCCCTGCATGAATTCCTGACCCACAAAATCATGAGATAAAATTAAATAGTTTAAGTCACCACGTTTTGGAATAGGGTGTTATGTAGCAATAGATAATTAGAAAAACTATTTCCAGTTTCACGAAGATAACACAAAAGTAGCCAACTGGGAAACCTTGAGGAAGTTTGTCTTTGAATAAGAAGTGAACATGTCACTTCTAAAGAGAGTAATATGTGTCAAGCCTCTGTATGGATATTCAGCTGAGCCCTTGCATATGCAGGCACCCCAAGGATGGTACAGGTGCCAGTTTTTCATGTTCCACGGGGGATTTTCTTGCATAAGTAAGTGTGCCAGTAACTTCTCACAGAGTTCATAAGGCTACTATTTTTACGTTTGGCTCTGTCCCAGTCTAGAAAAGTAGCACATGGTTCACTTAAATTGGAGTCGAGAGTTTTCCTTAATTGCATTGGAAATACTGCTCCCTGTCTCCTACAATACAAATAGATTCTCTGAACCTTTTCCTCTCTTTAACATTCATTGGTTATTATACTAATTTCTGCCAGAACATAGAGCTAGAAATGTAGGAAAATGTCGCACTGAGGATTGGCTCTTTTTTCTTTCCCATTCAGCTTTACCTTTAAACTCCTTAGAAATCTAACAATTACTCAGAAAAGCCCTTTTAAGTAAACTTGGCCTTTATTCCCTTTCTTATCACTGCATTCATTTTGTGAGCTCTCTAGGACAAAAGCTCCTGCCTACTATATCACAGTAGAAGCCCCAGCATAAGTGACATTCTAAACACATTAGTGAGTTTATCTAAAATCTGGTTCTGATTGAATAAAACCAAACTAGATAGGCCACTTACTAAAATAGAGATGGCATTCAATCTATTAGTGAAATATTGCTCAGGAATCTTTGATGGTTAACCAATTACCAAAAGAAGGCATTGAGGGTACACTGTTTTAGGTCATTCTTGGCAGTCCTCAAAGAAAGACCTTGCCATTGCCAACAGAGTCCCCTTCAGAGTTAGAAAGGCATCTAGGCAAGCCTCTTATCATTAATCATAGAGAAAGTCTGTTACCCAGACTTTTAAAGGCCACTTTCAGAGGTACTACAACCTCCCCCACTGTACTTTTTAAGAAATAAAAGCGGGGATGCTCCTCTTCATTTATTCCCTCCATAGTTTCTTCAACAATTTAAAATTCATTATGAGGATGACTAGACATCTGCAGTTGTCACATGCTAGGGCTATGAACTTCCTTCATGTTCTACTAAAGCTTCTTTGGGCCTCTTTTTATAGAAATTATAGAAAGCTGTTTAACATTTACCATATTGAGGTACAAGAGTCCTTCTACCACAGTTCCAGGAAATGAGAGAGGTGCAGTCAAGAACGATCCCTGGCATGTTGTAAAAGGCCTTAATTGAGCCTAACCTACACAGAATTCCTGTAATTAAATAGGAAATAGGGAGCCAATACTCAAGACATGACTGAAGAATTGAGGGAACAAAAGGGCAGAACATAATTAAAGACAGAAGAAAATGAGTCAGTCCTGTGGAAAACAGCCAGCAATTATGGTGAGAAAAACATCTCAAAAGGTGAATCCTTCTTCAATATTTTAGAGCTTTGTAATCGGGTAAGTAAAAGAGATCAAGAAACAACTAGGGCTGAAGAGTTGTACAGCTGACATTTCTAGTGGTATCTGAATGAAATAGGGGTGAATGTCTTTGAGATCAACATTGGTAGCAGTCCACAAACTCTTATAACAGAAGAAAATATTTAGTAGAGTGTGGATTAGCTAGTGGGGCATCTAACAGGCTCTGGGAAAACTACCCATATTGGCCTCTCTTAACTATCATTATAAGCAAATCTCTTAAATGAAGAAAATTCCCAAGTCAAATTTCCACAAGCCAAATCTTGGGGGCAACAAAAGATAACTAGAAACATTTATATAATCAGTGCTTTTTGCTATTATAAAACACTACCATATTCATTTTATCATTTGGAGTACTTACAACGAACTTAGAAGATGGGAATTTTTTCTCATCTACATATAAAGAGAGACTAGAAGAAATAAAGTGATTAGTGTGAAGTCACAAATAAGTTAGTGGCACAGCCACTATTAGCACCTAAAGATCTAATTTCCCAGATTTACGGGCCCTGCCTTCAATCCTAACTCTCTAGGAGCTGAGATTAAATGGTAGCAGTATTCTGAGAAGCCAGTACCACCCTGTTGAAAAGGAAGAGTGATTACAGATTAAAGAACTCTTGCTATTGGAATAAATGGGTTTAACAAAACTGAGTTGCCAATACAAAGTCATCCAATGAGAGGAAGGGAAGATAGACCACTTTGTTGTCCTTAACATTGTTTCCACTTGACCCACATGCTCCTAATAAAAATAAATATTGACCAACATAGGTACTTCCACATTTAAGTCTCAGCTAGCTCTGGTGTGTGGCCAAGGACCTTCATTTTTAACAATTTCCCAGGTGACACTGGTGGTACAAGTCTAGGGACCACACAAAAAGATTATTTATTCAACTGTTAAAATAGAGTTCACAAAAAAATATAAATACTTAGGAATAAATCTAACAAAATACATATAAGACCATTATGAGGAAACTATAAAACTCTGAAGAAAGAAATCAAAGAAGGTCTAAATAAATGGGAGAGATAACCCATGTTCACAAATAGTAAGACAATATTTTTAAGATGTCAGTTTGTCCCATCTATAGATTCAATGCAATTCCAATCAAAATTCCAGCAATTTGTTTTGCGGATATTGATAAACAGGTTCTGAAGTTCATATCCTACTTCAAGACTTACTACAAAGTTACAGTAATCAAGATAGTGTGGTATTGGTCCATAACATTTTTCACAGAACAAGAACAAATAATCCTAAAATTTATATGGACCCACAAAAGACCTAGAATTGCCAAAGCAATCCTGAGGAAAAAGAACAAAGCTGGAGGTATAAACCATCCAGACTTCAGACAACATTACAAACCTACAGTAATCAAAGCAGCATGGTATTGGCACAAAAGCAGATACATATATCAATGGAAAAGAACAGAGAGCCCAGAAATAAATCCACAGACATATGGTCAATTAATCTATGACAAAGTATGCAAGAATATACAATGGAGAAAATACAGTCTCTTCAACAAGTGGTGTTGGGAAAGCTGGACAGCTATGTAAATCAATTAAATTAGAACACTCCCTCACACCATATACAAAAATAAACACAAAGTGTTTTAAAGACCTAAATATGACATGGCACCATAAAATTTCCAGATGAGAACATAGGCAAAACATTCTCGGACATGAATCATAGTGATATTTTCTTAGATCAATCTCCCAAAGCAAAAGAAATAAAAGCAAAAATAAACAAATGGGATCTAATGAAACTTAAAAGTTTTTGCACAGCAAAGGAAACCATTGGCAAAATGAAAAGACAACCTACGGAATAGGAGAGAATATTTGCAAACAATGTGATCAACAAGGAGTTAACATCCAAACTATACAAACAGCTCATACAACTTAATACCAAAAGAAAATTAAAAACTGAACAAAAGACCTAAATAGACATTTCTCCAGAGACATACAGATGGCCAACAGTCACAAGAAGAGATGCTCAACATCACAAATTATTAGAGAAATGCAAATCAAAACCACAATGAGGTATCACCTCACACTGGTCAGAATGGCCATCATTAAAAAATCTACAAATAATAAATGCTGGAGAAGATGAGGAGAAAAGGGAACCCTCACACACTGTTGGTGGGAATGTAAATTGGTGCAGTGACCATGGAAAACAGTATGAAGGCTCCTTAAAAAACTAAAAATAGAGCTACCATATGATCCAGCAATCACACTCCTGTGCATATATCCAGAAAAAAATTAAAACTTTAAGTTGAAGAGATACATGCACCCCAAGTTTCACAGTGGCACTATTTACAATAGCCAAGACATGGAAACAACCCAAGTGCCCATCAACAGATGATTGGCTTAGGAAGATGTGATACATACATACACACACACACACACACACACACACACATATATATATATATACACACACATATCAATATACACATACATATATATTTATATATAAACATACACATAATGGAATATTACTCAGCCATAAAAAAGAATGGAATATTGCCATTTGCAGCAACAGGGATGAACCTAGAGATTATCATACTAAGTGAAGTAAGTCAGACAGAGAAAGACAAATATCATATGATATCACTTACATGTGGAAGCTAAAAAATAAGACAAATGAATCTATATACAAAACAGAAACAGACTCACAGACATAGAAAATAAACTTACAGTAACCAAAGGGGAATGGGAGGGGAGGAGGGATAAATTAGGAATATAGGATTAACAGATACAAGCTACTATATATATAATAGATAAGCAACAAGGATTTACTGTATAGCACAGGGAGCTATATTCAACTTCTTGTAATACCTGATAATGGAAAATAATTTGAATATATATACATATATATATGAATCACTTTACTGTTATACCTGAAACTAACACAATATTTAAATCAACTATACTTCAATATTTTTTTAAATTTTGTAAAAAAAATCCTGTGATATTGCTGAAAAAATAGACAAACAGATCAATGGAACAGAATAGAGAGTCCAGATATAGATCCACACAAATATAGTCCATTGGTCTTTGCCAAAGAAGCAAAGGTAATTCAATGGAAAAAGGACAGTCTTTTCAGAAATGGTGATGAAACAACCAGACTTCCCCATGGAAAAAAAAAAAGGAATCTAGAGACAATTCTTACACTTTCTCAAGAATTAGCTCAAAAGGGGTCATAGACCTAAAGGTATAACATAGAATTATAAAACTCCTAGAAGATAACATATGAGAAAATCTAAATGACCTTTGGTTTGGCACTGATTTTTTAGATACAACCCCAAAAGCATGATCTGTGAAAGAACTGATAAGCTGGACTTCATTAAAATTTAAAAATTCTGCTCCACAAAAGACATTGTTAAGAAAATGAAAAGATAAGCCACAGACTGGAAATTTTTTTGCAATGCACATTTCTGATAAAGGACTGGCATCCAAAATATACAAAGATATCTTAAAACTGAACAATAAGAAAACAAACAAACCAATTAAAAAATAGGCAAAAGACCTGAACAGACACCTCACCAAAGATGATCTACAGGTGGCAAATAAGCATATGGAAAGATGTTCCAAATCAAATGTCATCAGGAAAACACAAATTACAACAGCAAAGATATACCATTACATGCACATATTAAAATGGGTAAAATCCAAAACACAGCCAACATCAAATGCTGGTGAGCATGTGGAGCAACAATAACTCTCATTCAAAGCTGGTGAGAATGCAAAATGGTAGTCACTTTGGAAGACAGTTTGGCAGTTTCTTACAAATCTAGACATATCACACAATCTAGCAATTGGATTCCTTGGAAATTAATCAAAAGAGTTGAAAATTTACATCCACACAAAAATCTGCACACAAATGTGTATGGTAGGTTTTTCATAATTGCCAAAACTTGGGAGTAAGCAAGATATCCTTCAATGGGTGTAGGGATGAACAAACCGTGGTACATCCATATGATGGAATATAGGTTATAATATATGCATATATATTATTCAATGACAAAAAGAAATGAGCTTTCAAGCCATGAAAAGACATAGAGGAACTTTAAACGCATATTACTAAGTCAAAGGAGCCAATCTGAAAAGGCTATATACTGTATGACTCCAACTGTATGATATTCTAGAAGAGGCAAAACACAGTAAAAAGATAAGTGTTTGCCAGGGATTTGGATATCAGAGAAGGAAGGGGGAATCACAGGGGATTTTTAGGGCAATGAAAATATTCTTTATGATGAAACTTTGATGGTGAATATATGTCATTAAGCATTTGTCAAAACTCATAAAATATTCAATAAAGAGTGAACCCTAATGTAACTATGGACTTAATAATATTGCATTGATGTTGGTTCATTAACTGAAACAAATGTACCACACATGCAAGATGATAATAGAGGAAACTGTATGGGGAGGAGAGGGGAAAGAAAGGGAGTACAGTTTACCCTTGAACGGTGCAAGGGTCAAGGGAACTGACCCCCCACACACACTGTGCAGTCAAAAGTCTGCATATAACTTTACAGTCAGTCTTCCAGTATCTGAGGTTCCACAACAATAGATTCAACTGAACTCGGATCATGTAGTACTGTAGTATTCATTGAAAAGCACCCACATATAAGTGGACACACACAGATCAAATCTGTGACGTTCAAAGGGCAACTGTATATGAAATCTCTCTGCACTTTCCACTCAACTTTTCTGTAAAATGAAAACTGCTCTAAATATTAAAGTCTATTAATATTAATAAATTAGACTTTAAATGTAAGGAAAAAAAGTTTTCACATAGATTTAAATAAAACAATCATATGTCATAAATAAAGCCCACATTATTACTTCTAAAAGCACATAAGCACATAAATAGATAATTTGTTTAAGAACACTAAAGACCACAATTTTTGTCAACATGTTCGACAGTCGAATTTAATGTCCTCTGAAATCTTATCTCACTGAAATGAATAGACTAATTTCCCTCTACCTAATGCTAAACTCTCAGGATGGGAACTTGAGATAGAATAACCAGATCAATTCCCTGTCTTTACAGTACCCAGGTAATGATGAGACAGAAACTGAAACAACATAGTGTCACTCCAACCAATGAGGACAAGAAAACTTCCCAAGATCAGAGATGATCTTGGTTCTAGGCCCAGTGTGATTGACCTACCATCATCATCCTCTCGTTTTCTACTTCGTTGAGCAATTCGGCAAATTCCTTGAAGGATTCAGCTGAAATGACAGAATAAAAGATAAACCAAATTAATCATGGTACCTGATAGGCAAGTGGGCAGAAATCTATGGGAAAAGAGGTAGAGACCAGTGCCCCAAGATGATATGACCACTAGAGGAAGGTGTCAAATCTAAGGACAACAGAAGAAGGAGTTCAGTACCTGGTGCATAGTTATTTCCTTTTTCTTCTTTTGTTTTTGTTTTTATTTTGCTAATGTTCCTACCCCAATTTTTTTTGCTCCAGTTGTACTGAGATATAATCAACATATAACACGGTATAAGTTTAAGGGGATTTTGGCAAACAGTAAAAAAAAAAAAATGAGCGTAAGATTAAAAAAATGTTAAACATAGAGTTACCACATGATTCAGCAATTCCATGCCTAGGTATATTGCTAAAAGAACTGAAAACATATACAAACAAACAATTATATACAAATGTTGTTGACTGCATTATTCGTAATAGCCAGTAAATGGAAAGAATGGAAGTGTTCTTCAATTGCTGAATGGTTAAACAGTTCTGATACAGCTATTCAATGGAACAATGTGTGGCAACGAAAAGAAACAAAGGATGGATACTCAATACAACATAGAATAACTTCAAAAACATTATGCTCAGTGAAAGAAGCCAGTCACAAAAAGCCACATATTGTATGATTTTGTTTAAATGAAATGTCTAGACTAGGCAAATCCAGAGAGACAAGAAGTAAATCACTGGTTCACTGAATGTAGGGGGAAGGTGGGAATAGGGACTGATGCTAATGGATTTGTGGTTTCTTTTGAGGGTGTGAAAATGATCTGGAATTGTATTGCAGCGATGCTTGCACAACTCTGTGAATATACTAAAAGCCACTGAGTTAAGGCTGGAGGGGAAGATGGAGGAAGAGTAAGACACGGAGATCGCCTTCCTCCCCACAGATACACCAGAAATACATCTACACGTGGAACAACTCCTACAGAACACCTACTGAATGCTGGTAGAAGACCTCAGACCTCCAAAAAGGCAAGAAAGTCCCCACGTACCTGGGTAGGGCAAAAGAAAAAAGAATAAACAGAGACAAAAGGATAGGGACGGGAGCTGCACCAGTGGGAGGGAGCTGTGAAGGAGGAAAGGTTTCCACACTAACTAGGAAGCCCCTTCACGGGCGGAGACGGCAGGTGGCGGAGGGGGAAGCTTCGGAGCCGCGGTGGAGACCACAGCAACAGGGGTGCGGAGGACAAAGCGGAGAGATTCCCGCACAGAGGATCGGTGCCGACCGGCACTCACCAGCCCGAGAGGCAGGTCTACTCAACCGCCGGGGCAGGCAGGATTGAGAGTTGAGGCTCGGGCTTCAGTCAAGCGCAGGGAGAGGACTGGGGTTGGCGGCGTGAACACAGCCTGCAAGGGGTTAGTGCACCACGGATAGCCGGGAGGGAGTCCAGGGAAAAGTCTGGACCGGCCAAAGAGGCAAGAGACTTCTTCCCTCTTTGTTTCCTGGTGCGCAAGGAGAGGGATTAAGAGCACTGCTTAAAGGAGCTCCAGAGACAGGCATGAGCCGCGGCTAAAAGCACGGACCCCAGAGATGGGCATGAGACGCTAAGCCTGCTGCTGCCGCCAACAAGAAGCCTGTGTGCAAGCACAGGTCACAATACACACACCCCTTCGTGGGAGCCTGTGCAGCCCGCCACTGCCAGGGTCCCGTGATCCAGGGACAACTTCCCCGGGAGAACGCATGGTGCCCCTCAGGCTGCTGAAACGTCACGCTAGCCTCTGCCGCCGTGGGCTCGCCCCGCACGCCATACCCCTCCCTCCCCGTGGCCTGACTGAGCCAGAGTCCCCGAAGCAGCGGCTCCTTTAACCCCGTCCTCTCTGAGAGAAGAACAGACGCCCTCCGACAATCTACACGCAGAGGCGGGGCCAAATCCAAAGCTGAGCCCCGGGAGCTGTGAGAACAAAAAAGAGAAAGGGAAATCTCTGCCAGCAGCCTCAGAAGCAGTGGATTAAAGCTCCACAATCAACTTGATGTAGCCTGCATCTGTGGAATATATGAATAGACAACGAATCATCCCAAATTGAGGAGGTGGACATTGAGATCAAGACTTATTACTTTTTCCCCTTTTCCTATTTTTGTGAGTGTCTATGTGTATGCTTCTGTGTGAGATTTTTTCAGTATAGTTTTGCTTCGACCATTTGTCCTAGGGTTCTATCAGTCCGTTTTTTGTTTGTTTGTTTGTTTTTAGTTTCTTGAGTTATTTTGTTTATTTGTTTTTTCTTTCTTTTAAAAAATTATTTTTCTTAATAATTACTTTTTATTTTAATAACTTTATTTTATTTTATCTTACTTTATCTTCTTTCTTTCTTTCCTTTCTTCCTTGCTTCCTTCCTCCCTCCCTCCCCCACTCCCTCCCTCCCCCACTCCCTTCCTCCCTTCTTTCTTTCTTTCTTTCTTTTTCTCATTCTCTCTCTCTCTCTCTCTCTTTCTCTCTTTCTCTCTTTCTTTCTTTCTTTCTTTCTACTTTTTCTCCCTTTCATTCTGAGCCATATGGATGAAAGGCTCTTGGTGCTGCAGCCAGGAGTCAGTGCTGTGCCTCTGAGGTGGGAGAGCCAACTTCAGGACACTGGTCCACAAGAGACCTCCCAGCTCCACATAATATCAAACGGCAAAAATCTCCCAGAGATCTCCATCTCAACACCAGCACCCAGCTTCACTCAACGACCAGCAAGCTACAGTGCTGGACACCCTATGCCAAACAACTA
Source organism: Grampus griseus (assembly GCF_964374135.1). Lineage (NCBI taxonomy): Eukaryota > Metazoa > Chordata > Mammalia > Artiodactyla > Delphinidae > Grampus > Grampus griseus. The sequence goes on from NC_138999.1 coordinate 57,108,377, forward strand.
GCAACACAGGAACACAAACCACCCATTAACAGAGAGGCAGCCTATAAACATAATAAGTCCACAGACACCCCAAAACACAACATGTTTACCTGCCCACCAGAAAGACAAGATCCACCCGCATCCACCAGAACACAGGCACTACTCCCCTCCACCAAGAAGCCTACACAATCCACTGAACCAACTTTATCCACTGAGGACAGACACCAGAAACAATGGGAATAATGAACCTGCAGCCTGTAAAAAGGAGACCCCAAACACAGTAAGATAAGCAAAATGAGAAGACAGAAAAACATACAGCAGATGAAGGAGCAAGATAAAAACACACCAGACGTAACAAATGAAGAGGAAATAGGCAGTCTACCGGAAAAAGAATTCAGAATAATGATAGCAAAGATGATGCAAAATCCTGGAAATAGAATAGACAAAATGCAAGAAACATTTAACAAGGATCTAGAAGAACTAAAGATGAAACAAGCAACGATGAACAACACAATAAATGAAATTAAAAATACTCTAGATGGGATCAATCACAGAATAACTGAGGCAGAAGAACGGATAAGTGACCTGGAAGATAAAATAGTGGAAATAACTACTGCAGAGAAGAATAAAGAAAAAAGAATGAAAAGAACTGAGGACAGTCTCAGAGACCTCTGGGACAACACTAAACGCACCAACATTCGAATTATAGGGCTCCCAGAAGAAGAAGAGAAAACGAAAGGGACTGAGAAAATATTTGAAGAGATTATAGTTGAAAACTTCCCTAATATGGGAAAAGAAATAGTTAATCAAATCCAGGAAGCAGAGAGAGTCTCATACAGGATAAATCCAAGGAGAAATATGCAAAGACACATACTAATCAAACTGTCAAAAATTAAATACGAAGAAAACATATTAAAAACAGCAAGGGAAACATAACACACAAGGGAATCTCCATAAGGCTAACAGCTGATCTTTCAGCAGAAACTCTGCAAGTCAGAAGGGAGTGGCAGGACATATTTAAAGTGATGAAGGAGAAAAACCTGCAACCAAGAGTATTCTACCCAGCAAGGATCTCATTCAGATTTGATAGAGACATTAAAATCTTCACAGACAAGCAAAAGCTGCGAGAGTTCGGCACCACCAAACCAGCTTTACAACAAATGCTAAAGGAACTTTTCTAGGCAAGAAACACAAGAGAAGGAAAAGATCTAAAATAACGAACCCAAAGCAATTAAGAAAACGGGAATACAGACATACATATCGATAATTACCTTAAATGTAAACGAACTAAATGCTCCCACCAAAAGACACAGAATGCCTGAATGGATACAAAAACAAGTCCAGGTATATGCTGTCTACAACAGATCCACTTCAGACCTAGAGACACATACAGACTGAAAGTAAGGGGATGGAAAAAGATATTCCACTCAAATGGAAACCAAAAGAGAGCTGGAGTAGCAATTCTCATATCAGACAAAATAGACTTTAAAATAAAGACTATTAAAATAGACAAAGAAGGACACTACATAATGATCAAGGGATCGATCCAAGAAGAAGATATAACAATTGTAAATATTTATGCACCCAACATAGGAGCACCTCAGTACATAAGGCAAATACTATAAGCCATAAAAGAGAAAATGGACAGTAACACACACATAGTAGGGGACTTTTACACCCCACTTTCACCAATGGACAGATCATCCGAAATGAAAATAAATAAGGAAACCCAAGCTTTAAATGATACATTAAACACGGTGGACTTAATTGATATTTATAGGACATTCCATCCAAAAACAACAGAATACACATTTTTCTCAAGTGCTCATGGAACATTCTCTAGGATAGATCATATCTTGGGTCACAAATCAAGGCTTGGTAAATTTAAGAAAATTGAAATTTTATCAAGTATCTTTTCTGACCACAATGCTATGAGACTAGGTATCAATTACAGGAAAAGATCTGTAAAAAATACAAACACATGGAGGCTAAACAATACACTACTTAATAACGAAGATATCACTGAAGAACTCAAAGAGGAAATCACAAAATACCTAGAAACAAATGACAATGGAGACACAACGACCCAAAACCTATGGGATGCAGCAAAAGCAGTTCTAAGAGGGAAGTTTATAACAGTACAATTCGAACTAAATAAACAGGAAACATCTCGAATAAACTACCTAAACTTGCACCTAACGCAATTAGAGAAAGAAGACCAAAAAAACCCAAAAAGGAGCAGAAGGAAAGAAATCATATCAGAAATAAATGAAAAAGAAATGAAAGAAATGATAGCAAAGATCAATAAAATTAAAATCTGGTTCTTTGAGAAGATAAATAAAACTGATAAACCATTACCCAGACTCATCAAGAAAAAAAGGGAGAAGACACAACTCAACAGAATTAGAAATGAAAATGAAGTAACAACTGACACTGCAAAAATACAAAAGATCATGAGAGATTACTACAAGCAACTCTATGCCAATAAAATGGGCAACCTGGAAGAAATTGACAAATTCTTAGAAATACACAACCTGCCAAGACTGAATCAGGAAGAAAGAGAACATATGAACAGACCAATCACAAGCACTGAAACTGAAACTGTGATTAAAAGTCTTCCAACAAACAAAAGCCCAGGACCAGATGGCTTCACAGGCGAATTCTATCAAACATTTAGAGAAGAGCTAACACCTATCCTTCTAAAACTCTTCCAAAATATAGCAGAGGAACACTCGCAAACTCATTCTACAAGGCCACCATCACCCTGATAACAAAACCAGACAAGGATGTCACAAAGAAAGAAAACTACAGGCCAATATCACTGATGAACGTAGATGAAAAAATCCTCAACAAAATACTAGCAAACAGAATCCAACAGCACATTAAAAGGATCATACACCATGATCAAGTGGGGTTTATTCCGGGAATGCAAAGAGTCTTCAATATACATAAATCAATCAACGTGATACACCATATTAACAAATTGAAGGAGAAAAACCATATGATCATCTCAGTAGATGCAGCAAAAGCTTTCGACAAAATTCAACACCCATTTATGATAAAAACCCTGCAGAAAGCAGGCATAGAGGGAACTTTCCTCAACATAATAAAGGTCATATATAACAAACCCACAGCCAACATCGTCCTCAGTGGTGAAAAACTGAAAGCATTTCCACTAAGATCAGGAACAAGACAAGGTTGCCCACTCTCACCACTCTTATTCAACATAGTTTTGGAAGTTTTAGCCACAGTAATCAGAGAAGAAAAGGAAAATAAAAGAATCCAAATCGGAAAAGAAGAAGTAAATCTGTCACTGTTTGCAGATGACATGATACTATACATAGAGAATCCTAAAGGTGCTACCAGAAAACTACTAGAGTTAATCAATGAATTTGGTAAAGTAGCAGGATACAGAATTAATGCACAGAAATATCTGGCATTCCTATACACTAATGATGAAAAATCTGAAAGTGAAAGCAAGAAAACACTCCCTTTTACCAATGTAACAAAAAGAATAAAATATCTAGGAATAAACCTACTTAAGGAGACAAAAGACCTGTATGCAGAAAATTATAAGACACTGATGAAAAAAATTAAAGATGACACAAATAGATGGAGAGATATACCTTATTCTTGGATTGGAAGAATCAACATTGTGTAAATGACTCTACTATCCAAAGCAATCTTCTACAGAATCAATGCAATCCCAATCAAACTACCACTGGCATTTTTCACAGAACTAGAACAAAGAATTTCACGATTTGTATGGAAACACAAAAGACCCTGAATAGCCAAAGAAATCTTGAAAACGAAAAATGGAGTTGGAGGAATCAGGCTCCCTGACTTCAGACTATATTACAAAGCTACAGTAATCAAGACAGTATGGTACTGGCACAGAAACAGAAAGGTAGCTCAATGGAACGGGATAGAAAGCCCAGAGATAAACCCATGCACATATGGTCACCTTATCTTTGATAAAGGAGGCAGGAATGTACAGTGGAGAAAGGACAGCCTCTTCAATAATTGGTGCTGGGAAAACTGGACAGGTACATGTAAAAGTATGCAATTAGATCACTCCCTTACACCATATGCAAAAATAAGCTCAAAATTGATTAAAGACCTCAATGTAAGCCCAGAGACTATCAAACTCTTAGAGGAAAACATAGGCAGAACACTCTGACATAAATCACAGCAAGATCCTTTTTGACCCACCTCCTAGAGAAATGGAAATAAAAACAAAAATAAACAAATGGGACCTAAAGAAACTTCAAAGCTTTTGCACAGCAAAGGAAACCATAAACAAGACCAAAAGGAAACCCTCAGAATGGGAGAAAATATTTGAAAATGAAGCAACTGTGAAAGGACTAATCCCCAAAATTTATTAGCAACTCATGCAACTCAATAAGAAAAAAACAATCAACCCAATCCAAAAATGGGAAGAAGACCTAAATGGACATTTCTCCAAAGAAGATATACAGACTGACAACAAACACATGAAAGAATGCTCAACATCATTAATTATTAGAGAAATGCAAATCAAAACTACAATGAGATATCATCTCACACCAGTCAGAATGGCCATCATCAAAAAATCTAGAAACAATAAATGCTGGAGAGGGTGTGGAGAAAAGGGTACACTCTTGTACTGCTGGTGGGAATGTGAACTGGTACAGCCACTATGGAGAACAGTATGGAGACTCCTTGAAAAACTACAAATTGAACTACCATATGACCCAGCAATCCCACTACTGGGCATATACCCTCAGAAAACCGTAATTCATGAAGAGTCATGTATCAAAATGTTCATTGCAGCTCTGTTTACAATAGCCCAGAGATGGAAACAACCTATGTGTCCATTATCGGATGAATGGATAAAGAAGATGTGGCACATATATACAATGGAACATTACTCAGCCATAAAGAGAAATGAAATTGAGCTATTTGTAATGAGTTTGATGGACCTACAGTTTGTCATACAGAGTGAAGTAAGTCAGAAAGAGAAAATCAAATACCGTATGCTAACACATATGTATGGATTTTAAGGGAAAAAGAGTCATGAAGAACCTAATGGTAAAACAGGAATAAAGACACAGACCTACTAGAGAACGGACTTAAGGATATGGGGAGCAGCAAGGGTAAGCTGTGACAAAGCGAGAGAGTGGCATGGACATATATACACTACCAAACGTAAAATAGATAGCTAGTGGGAAGTAGCCGCATAGCACAGGGAGATCAGCTCGGTGCTTTGTGACCACCTAGATGGGTGGGATAGGGAGTGTGGGAGGGATGGAGACGCAAGAGGGAAGAGATATGGGAACATATGTATATGTATAACTGATTCACTTTGTTATAAAGCAGAAACTAACAGACCATTGTAAAGCAATTATACTCCAATAAAGATGTAAAAACGAAACAAAAATCAAAGAGAAGACGCCAAGATCAGAGGGTGAATGGAGGAGACTAAGGGTTTATTCGTGTATGTATATATGGAGTAGTCATAGGCTCATGGGTTCTCAGAGGCTAATGGACCTCCAAGTTGAACTCCCACTGAACAGGGAATAATGGGAAGTTTTCTGTGTATAAAAAAAAAAAAGCCACTGAGTTGCACACTTTTAAATCGTGCATTTTATGTGTGAATAATATCTCAATTTATAAAATAATGTAATCATTTAGCCAAAGCTCACTGAGATCCATCCTTAGTATTGTTGAATTTTGAGGGTTTTTTCCTCATGAATAATGAAGGCTGATTCATTTTTAAAGCCTAGATTCCAGTAGTAGCAGCTCTTGCCATCTCTGTTTGATCATCTATTTCAGATGCTATTTAGTAACCTATTCTTTGTTTACCTCTACCTGGAGGTGTGGGCAGTGTGAGTGGCAAGACCTTAGCTCTGCCAGCAAGATGGATCTGAATTTGAAAACTAGTTCTGCCATTTATTTTCTGTGTGACCTTGAACATGTTGCTTAGTCTCTTCTGAGCCTTAGTTTTCTCCTATTCAAATTAGGGATAATTACATGTTCCTAACAAATTTATTGTGAGGATTAAACCCTGAGTCAAAGGGCTTGACACAATTACATTTCAAGAAGTCAAACTTTTCATTTAAATGTTCCAATATTATATGCATTTGTGACATTTCCTTTAGAGGCAAACTGATCTTCCCCGGAAAAGTGCCAGAATAACAAAAATATATCTCTGACTCCTTTTGTAGCATAAATTATTTGGAGACAGGAGATCAGTGAATATTTTCATCTTTTCCTATTTATTCTTTCTGATTAGGGTATTTTTCTTCTTTATGCTGAGTTTGAGCTTTTAATTTGCCGTGTTTGCAACAGTGACTTTCCTAAGTGTGTGCAGCAACTTAATCCTCAGAATTAAGAAATGCTATTGTCGGATGACCTGCATTGATCGTGAACTTAGCTTCCTTGGTAATAGGAATGCTGGATTTGTTGTCAAGGTCTCTTAGGAAGAAAAAATTATTTTTGATTTAAAATATTAATATGAATGCATTTGTTTTTCTAGGCTTTCAGTATCTTCTCTTTCATATACCATTTGAGAATATATTTCCTATTTTTGGTAAAATGTTAGGGACTTCTAAATAGTAGTTATTAGAGTTTGAAAGAGTACAAAAGAATATTTAGCTTATCTATATATGAATAAATTGAAGTCCAAGGAGGAAGAAGTGACTTGTTCAGTCACCTTTCCAATAAGTGGCAGAACTGACACTAGAAAAGCAGAAATTTGCAATGGGGGAGAAGGGATAATGTTTATTATCTACTATGCGTTGGCACTCTACATTTACCTTCTTAAAGATTTAGTCCTTACAACAACACTCTCAGGTTTATCATCAGGCCTACCTGAGAAGTTAGGCAACTGAAGCTCAAAGGGGTCAAGTCAGTCATCAAATATCGCACAGCAGGAAGATGATAGAATGAGGCTAAAAATCTGGGTCTTTCTCTCTCTAAAAGTCATACTCCTTATATTTCTCTGTCTTGTCCCCTAGACTAGAATCCTCCTCATCTCTTAGCCCATCTATTGTTCTCTCTCACATACCACATGCCTTTCGTATCTACAGTCCCACAAAAGCTCTTCAGGAACCCAAGGAGAAACAAAACCAGAATGCAGGGAGATGATTCTAGGATTAATATGAAGGAAGTGGATACTGAAAGTGAGAAATGGCCTGCCTCAGGAGAGAGTGTGCCCCTGTCATTTAGCGTGACTAACAGTCCTGGGCAAACAGGTACTGGAGGTTTTCCTGGAATGTGCGTTGTTCAGTTTTATAACTGTGATAGTCCTGGGCACACCTAGATAAGTTGGTTACCACTATTGTCACTAGAGGTGTGTGAGCAGGATGGCTGCTAATGGTAGCTGTTGCATGAAGAGCTGTTTACGACCATCTGAGTCCCCTCTGTTACTATGAACCAATATATTTATTTTTTTGTTTGTTTTTGGACCTGTTGTCCAAATCCTGATAAAACTGGGTCAAGGAACTGGTAGTGAAACATAATAAGAAGACAAAAGTCAATACTTTTTTAAAAATATTTAAAGTTAAAAAATTAAAAATTTAAAAAAGTAATAACAAGAGACTAGCTGGGGTTTACTGCCCTCTGTACTACAAAAACATAGTTTTATTGTTATTTTCTTTGTTCAACCATTTTTTTGTTCAATATAAGAACACACTCTCAGGTAATTAAGATTTATTTCCTAACTCAACCTCTGGGTGTGCACTTCAACAATTGTATTGTGTCACAACAACTAGGATTTTTGACACTTAGCAGGTGAATCTGGGTTTAATTGTTATGAGGAGGGATGAAGCCTTGTCATTTAAGTTCCCTAGATTATTCTAACGTGTAGCCAGGGTTGAGTATGTCTGCCTTACATTCAAGAAAGAACAAAACTAACATTTTTTAAAAGGCTTTTCTGTGTGCTTGGAGTTGTGCATGTATTATCTTATTTAATCATGAAACAACCCTGTGAAATAGGAAGTATTATTTCTAGGTAAGGAAAGTGGGATTCAGAGAATTTGAGTAACTTGCCAAAGGTCACAGAGCTAGTAAGTCATATGTGCTTTTTATTCAAACACAGTGCTTCTAACACAAGGAAAATGACACTTAACACTTTATAAAATCTGCTGGAAACTAATTATTTCATTCTATATCCATAACCACTCTGAAGTAACAATTAGTAATATCCTCATTTTATGGATGAGGAAATTGAGGCATTAAATGGATAAACTGAGAGTAATTTGTCTAGGTCGGTGAGTAGTGTGGAGTAGGGAACCAAACTCAGTTCTCAGGATTCTTGCACCATTTTTCTTTACAAAGCACATCCATTACTTCTCCCCCAATCTTTGCTTGTCTATGAAATGAGGGAAATCCTAGCTACTCCTAAGGGTGGCTGTAAGGATGAAATGAAATATCAGATATGAAAGAACTCTCAGAAAACTACAGGCCAATATCCCTGATGTATATAGATGCAAAAATTCTCAAAAAAATACTAGTAAGCAGAATTCAGCAGTACATTAAATGTACAATACACCATGATCAAGTGGGATTCATCTCTGGGATGCCAGGGTAGTTTTACATATGAATATCAATAAAACTGATACGTCACATTAATAGAATGAAAGACAAAAATTATGTTCATCTCAATAGGTATAGAAAAAGCATTTGACAAAATACAACATCTGTTTGTCATTAAAAACTCTCAACAAATTAGGTACAGAAAGAACATACCTGAATATAATAAAAGCCATGTATGGCATGCTCACAGCTAATATCATACTCCATGGTGAAAGTCTGAGACTTTTCTTCTAGGATGAGGAAGAAGACAAGGGTGCCCACTCTCACCACTCCTATTAAACACAGTACGGAAAGTCCTAGCCAGAGCAATCAGGCAAGGAAAAAAAATAAATGGCATCAGAATTGGAAAGGAGGAAGGTAAATTGTCTTTATTTGCAGATGACATGAATTTTATATATAGAAAATCCTAAAGATTCCACCAAAAAACTGTTAGATATAATCAACAAATCCAGTAAAGTCACTGGATAGAAACCAACACACAAAATTCAGAAGAATTTCTATACACTGACAATGAGTTATCTGAAAACGAAATAAAGAAACTGATCACATTTACAATAATATCAAACAATAAAATACGTAGGAATAAATTTAACCAAGAAAGTGAAAAATCTCGACACTGAAAACTAAAAGAAACTGCAAAAGAAAAAGAAGACACAAATAAATGTAAGGACATCCTGTGTTCATGGATTGGAAAAATTAATATTGTTAAAATGACAATACTACCTAGAGACATCTATAGACTCAATGTAATCTCTATCAAGATCACACTGGCATTTTTTTACGGCAGTAGAAAAATCAGTTCTAAAATTTGTGTGGCACCACAAAAGACCACAAATAGCCAAAGTAATCCTGAGAAAGAGGAACAAAGCTGAAGAAATCACACTTCCTGATTTCAAACTGTATTTTAAATCTATAGTAATAAAAACAACACGGCATTAAAAACAGACACGTATGGGACAAATTTGAGAGCCCATAAATAAACCCATGCCAATACTGGACAAGAGAGCCAAGAATACTCAATGGAGAAAAGACAGTTTCTCCAATAAATGGTGATGGGAAAATTGGATATTCACATGTAAAAGAATGAAACTAGACCTTATCTTACACCACTCACAAAAATTAATCTGTAATGGATTAAAGATCTAAATGTGAGACTGAAGCGTCAAGTCTCCTAGAAGAAAATATAGGGGAATATCTTCTCAACATTGGTCTTGGCAATGAGTTTTTGGATGTGACACCTAAAACACAAACAACAAAATTTTAAAATTCACAAGTGAGACTACATCAAACTAAAAAGCTTCTGCACAACAAAAGAAATGACTAACGAAATGAAAAGGCAACCTGTGGAATGGGAGGTAACATCTGCAAATCCTATAACTAATAAGGGAGTAATATCCAGGTTATATAAAGAATTCATCGACTCAATAGCAAAAACAAACAAATAATTCAATTAACAATGGATGAAGGAACTGAATAGACATTTTCCCAAAGAAGATATTGAAACAGCCAACAGGTATATGAAAAGATACTTGGAATCACTAATCATTAGGAAAAAGCAAATCAAAACCATGATGAGTTATCAACTCATGCTTCTTAAATGACTAGCATTAAAATGATAAAAGATATAAAGGTTGGAGACAAGATGGCAGAGTAGAAGGACTTGAGCTTATTTCCTCTCATGAAGACACCAAAATCACAACTAACTGCTGAACAACAAGAGAAAAAGACTGGAACTTACCAAAAAAGATGTTCTACATATAAAGACAAAGAAAAAACCACGAGATGGTAGAAGGGGCACACTCACTATACAATCAAATCCCATACCAACTGGGTGGGCAACCGACAAACTGGAAAATAATTATATAGCAGAGGTTCTCCCACAGGAGTGAGAGTTTGGAGCCCCACATCAGTCTCCCCAGTATGGGGGTCAGGCATCAGGAAGAGAGCCACCAAAGCATTTATTTGAAGGCCAGTAGAGGTGAATCACAGGAACACCACAGGACTGGGCAAAACAGAAACTCCATCCTTGGAGGGCACACACAAGGTCTTGCGTGCACAGGGACCCAGGAAAAATGCAGTGACTTCATAGGAGCCTGGGCCAGACCTACCAGCTGGTCTTGGTGGGTTTCCTGGGGAGCTTGGGGGTGGCTGTGGATCACTGTGGGGGAAAAGGACACTGGTGGTGGAAGTACCAGGGAGTAATCATTGCAGTGAGCTCTCCTGGGGAAGCCAGAATTTTGTCAGCAAGACCTGATCCTACCAAACACGCTATAGGCTCCAGTGCTGAGACGCATCAGGCCAAAGAACCAGCAGGGTAAGAACACAACCCCACCCATCAGCAGACAGCCTGCTTTAGGTCTTCCTGAGCCCACAGCAGCATCTAAACACATCCCATGACATGGCCCTGCTCACCAAAGGGACAAGACCCAGCTCTACCAATCAGTGGACAGGCACAAGTTCCCCCCTGCCACCATTATAGGGGTCCCAGAAGGAGAAGAGAGAGAGAAAAGGCCTGAGAAAATAATTGAGGAGATAATAGCTGAAAATGTCAGTAACATGGGAAAGGAAATAGTCACCCAAGTTCAGATAGCACAGAGAGTCCCAGGCAGGATAAACCCAAGGAGGAACATGCCGAGACACATAGGAATCAAATTGAAAAAACTTAATGAAAATATGAAAATATTAAAAGAAACAAGGGAAAGGCAACAAATAACATACAAGGGATTTCCCCATAAGGTTATCAGCTTATTTTTAGCCGAAAATTTGCAGGCCAGGAGGGATGGAAGGCTCTCATTCAGAGTTGACAGAGAAATCAAAAACTTTACAGAGAAGCAAAAGCTAACAGAATTCAGCACCATTAAACCATCTTTAAAACAAATGCTAAAGGAACTTCTCGAGGCAGAAAAGAAAAGGCCAAGCTAGAAAGAAGAAAATTGTTAATGGGAAAGCTTACAGGTAAAGGCAAACATACAGTAAAGGTAGAAAATCATCCACACACAAATAAGGTATCAAAACCAGTCACCGTGAAGAGAGTACAAATGCAGGAATTTGAAATTAAGACACCAGCAACATAAAAAAATCCAGTATATATAGAGAGACTGCAATACCAAAACCTAATGGTAACCACAAAACAAAATTCTATAATAGATATACACACAAAAAAGAAAAAGCAATCCAAACACAACAATAAAGATAGTCATCAAATCACAACAGAAGAGAAAAAGAGGAAGGAAAGAATAAAAACCTACAAAAACAAATCCAAAACAATTAACAAAATGGCAATAAGAACATACATAACAGTAATTAACTTAAATGTAAATGGATTAAATGCTCTAACCATAAGACATAGACTGACTGAATGGATACAAAAACAATACCCATATATATGCTGTCTATAAGACACCCATTTCAGATCTAGGGGCACATACTGAAAGTGAGAGGATGGATAAAGGTATTCCAGGCAAAAATAAATCAAAAGAAAGCTGGAGGAGCAATACTCATCTCTGACAAAATAGGCTTTAAAATATAGACTGTTAAAAGAGACAAAGAAGGACACTACATGATTATCAAGGGATCAATCCAAGAAGAAGAAGATATAAAGCTTATAAATATATATGCAGTCAGCATAGGAATACCTCAGTATATAAGGCAAATGCTAACAGCCATAAAAGGAGAAATAGACAGTAAAATAATAATTGTGTGGGAATTTAACACCCCACTTACACTAATGGACAGATCATCCAGACAAAAAATCAGTAAGGAAAGACAGGCCTTAAATAACACATTAAACCACATTAGACCATAATTGATATTTATACAGCATTCCATCTGAAAGCAGCAGAATGAACATTCTTTACAAGTGCACATGAAACATTCTACAGGATACATCACATGATGGGCCATAAAGCAAGCCTCGGTAAATTTAAGAAAATTGACATCATATCAAGCATCTTTTCAGATCACAATGCTATGAGATCAGAAATCAACTACAACAAAAAACTGTAAAAAACACAAACATATGGAGGCTAAAATATATGCTACTTAACAACCAATGGATCACTGAAGAAATCAAAGAGGAAATCAAAATATACCTAGAGACAAATGACAATGAAAATACAACAATCCAAAACCTATGGGACCAGCAAAAGCAGTTCTAAGAGGGAAGTTTACCGCAATAATATCTTACCTATGGAAACAAAAAAATCGCAAATACACAAGGTAAATTTACACCTAAAGCAACCAAAGAAGAAAAAAAATAGTCAAAGTTAGAAGAAGGAAAGAAATCATAAACACCAGAGAAGAAATAAATTAACTAGAGATGAAAAAAATAATAGAAAAGATCAATGAAACTAAAAGCTGATTCTTTGAAAAAATAAACAAAATTGATAAACCTTTAGCCAGACTCATCAAGAAAAACAGGGAGAGGACTCAAATCAATAAAAGTAGAATTGAAAAATAAGTTACAACTGAAACCACATAAATGCAAAGTAACATAAGAGAAAACTACAAGCAAATATATGCCATTAAAATGGACAACCAAAAAGAAATGGACAAATTTTTAGAAAGGTACAACATTCCCAAGACTGAACCAAGAAGAAGTAGAAAATGTGAACAGAGCAATCACAAATACTGAAATGTAAATTGTGATTTAAAAACTCCTAACAAACAAAAGTCCAGGATCACATGGCTTCATAGGTGAATTCTATCAAAGATTTAGAGAAGAGTTAACACCTATACTTCTGAAACTATACCAAAAAATTGCAGAGGAATGAACACTCCCAAACTCATTCTATGAGGTCACCATCACCTTGATACCAAAACCACACAAATATACCAGATAAACGAAAATGAAAAGCCAATATCACTGATAAATATAGATGCAAAAATCTCCAACATACTACCAGCAAACCAAATCCAACAATACACTGAAATGATCATACAACATGATAAAGTGGAATTTATCCCAGAGATGAACAAATTTTTCAAAATCCAAAATTCAATCAGTGTCATATATCACATTAACCAATTGAAGAATAACAACCGTACAATATTCTCCATAGATGCAAAAAATCTTTTGACAAAATTCAACACACATTTATAATAAAAACTCTCCAGAAAGTGGGCATAGAGTGAACTTATCTCAACATAATAAAGGCCATATATGACAAACCTACAGCTAACATCATACTCAATGGTGAAAACCTGAAAGCATTTCCTCCAAGATCAAAAACAAGACAAGGATGCCCACTCTCACCACTTTTACTCAACATAATTTTGGAAGTCCTAGGAACAACAATCAGAGAAGAAAAATAAATAAATGTGATCCAAATTGGAAAAGAAGCATTAAACTGTCACTGTTTCCAGACGACACGATATTATACACGGGAAATCCTAAAGATGCCTCTGGAAATCTACTAGAGCTCATAATGAATTCAGTAAAGTGGCAGGACACAAAATTAATACACAGAAATCTGTTGAATATCTATACATTAACAACAAAATATCAGAAAGAGAAATTAAGGAAACAATCCCATTTACCATTGCATCAAAAAGAATAAAATACATATGAAAAAAACTACCTAAGGAGGCAAAAGACCTGCACTCCACAAACTATAAGACACTGATTAAAGAAACTGAACATGACACAAACAGATGAAAAGATATACCATGTTCTTGGATTGGAAGAATCTACTTGGTCAAAATGACTATACTACCCAAGGTAATCTACAGGTTCAGTGCAATCCCTACCAAACTACCAATGGCATTTTTTGAAGATCTAGAACAACAACAACAAAAAATCTTAAAGGTTGTATGGAAACACAGAAGACTCCGAATAGCCAAAGTAATCTTGAGAAACAAAATCCAAGCTGGAGGAATCAGGCTCCCTGACTTCATACTACACTATACAGCTAAAAGAATCAAAAGAGGATGGTACTGGCACAAAGAAAGACTTCCAGAACAATGGAACAAGATAGAAAGCCCAGAAATAAAACCACACACCTAGAGGCAATTACTCTATGACATAGGAGGTAAGAACACAGAATAGAGAAATGACAGTCTCATCAATAAGAGGTGCTGGGAAAACTTGAAAGCCACATGTAAAAGAATGAAATCAGAACACTAACACCATACAAAAAAATAAACAAATGGGACCTAATGAAACTCAAAAGCTGTTGCACAGAAAATGAAACCATAAAGAAAATGAAAAGACAACCCACAGAATGGGAGAAAAGATTTCCAAATTATGTAACTGACAAGGGATTGATGTCCAAAATATACAAAAAGCTCATGAAGCTCAATATCAAAAAAACAAGCAACCCAATCAAACAATGGGCAGAAGATCTAAATAAACATTTCTACAAAGAAGACATACAGATGGCAAAAGAGCACATGAAAAGATGCTGAACATCTCTAATTATTAGAGAAATGCAAATCAAAACTGTAATGAGGTATCACCTAACACTGGTCAAAAAGTCTACAAACAATAAATGCTGGGGAAGGTGTGGAGAAAAGGAAACCCTCCTACACTGTTTGTGGGAATGTACAGGCACTATGGAGGACAGTACGGTTGTTCCCTAAAGAAACTAAATATAGAACTACTATACAATCCAGCAATCCCACTCCTGGGCATGTATCTGGAGAAAAACATACTTCAGTAAGGTATATGCACCCCAGTATTCATTGCAGCACTATTTACAATAGCCAAGACATGGAAGCAACCTAAATGTCCATAAACAGAAGAATGGATAAAGAAGATGTGGTACATATATACAATGGAATATTACTCAGCCATAAAAAATGAAATAATGCCATTTCCAGCAAAATGGATGGACCTAGGGATTATCATACTAAGTGAAGTAAGTCAGATACAGAAAGACAAATATCATATGATATCACTTAAATATGGAATCTAAAAAAATGATACAAATAAACTTATTTACAAAACAGAAACAGAGTCACAGACTTAGAATACAAACTTATGCTTACCAAAGGGGAAAGGTGGGGGGAGGGATAAATTACGAGGTTGGGATTAACATATACACACTACTCTATATGAAATAGGTAATCAACAAGGACCTACTGTATAGCACAGGGAACTCTACCCAATACTATGCAATAACCTATATGGGAAAAGAATTTGAAAAAGAATAGATATATGTAAAACTGACTCACTTTGCTGTACACCTGCAACTAACACAACAGTGTAAATCAATTATAATCCAATATAAAATAAAATTTCTTTAAATAAATAAAATTTTTTAAAAGATTCTCTCTTTGCTGCTGTCTGTTGACATTTTGGTTGTGGCGGCTTTAAGCATGTATCTCTTAGAGTTTGTCTTCCTTTGAGTTTGTTGAACTTGTTAGACGAGAATATTAATGGTTTAGAACCATATTTTGCAGGTCAAGCTTTTGGTCATTGCTTCTTCAAATAATCATTGGTGCCCTTGCACGCCCTCTGCTTCTTCCGGTAATCCCATTATACATGTACTGTTATGTTTAATGATATTCCATGACCTCTGAAATTCTGTTCATTTTCTTAATTATTTTTTCTTTCTTTACCTCAGAATGAATATTCTCAATTCATCTGTGTTTAAGTGCACCAATTCTCTTTTCTGCCTGTACCCTGTAGTGAATTTTTCATTTCAGTTACTGTACTTTTCAACCACACAGTTTTCCAGTGGTGGTTCTTATTTACTAATTAAATAAATTACAATTTAATTTTTATATTAATATATTTATATATTTGAAATAGCTAATTGAAAATCTTTTTCAAGATTGGTTCAACATCGCAGGGTAGAAGGATGTGCTCTCACTCCCTCTTGCGACAGCACTGGAATCACAACTAACTGCTGAACAATCATTGACAGGAAGACACTGGAACTCACCAAAAAAGATAGCCCACAATCAAAGACAAAGGAGAAGCCACAAAGAGATGGTATGAGGGTCGCAATCACAATAAAATCAAATCCCATAACTGCTAGGTGGGTGATTCACAAACTGGAGAACACTTATAACACAGAAGTCCACCCACTGGAGTGAAGGTTCTGAGCCCCAAATCAGGCTTCCCAACCTGGGGGTCCGGCAATGGGAAGAGGAATTCATAGAGAATGAGACTTTGAAGCCTAGCGGGATTTGATGGCAGGACTATGACAGGACTGGGGGAAAGGAAGACTCCACTCTTGGAGGGCACACACAAAATAGTGTGCACGTCAGGACCTAGGAGAAAGAGCACTGACCCCATAGGAGACTGAACCAGACCTACCTACTAATGTTGGAGGGTCTCCTACACAGGTGGGGGCTGGCTGTGGCCCATCATGAGGACAAGGACACCGGCAGCAAAAGTTCCGGGAAGTACTCACTAGCATGAGCCCACCCAAAGTCCACCATTAGACACACCAAAGAGCCCAGGTAGGCTCCAGTGTTGGGTGGCCAAAGGCCAAACAACCAACAGGGAGGGAACAGAGCCCCACCCAACAGCAGACAAGCAGATTAAAGTTTTACTGAGCTCTGCCCACCAAAGCGACAGCCAGCTGTACCCACCACCAGTCCCTCCCATCAGGAAACATGCATAAGCATCTTAGATAGCCTCAACCACCAGAGGGCAGACAGCAGAAGCAAGAAGAACTACAATCCTGCAGCCTATGGAACAAAAAACACATTCACAGAAACACAGACAAGATGAAAGGCAGAGGGCTATGTACCAGATGAAGGAACAAGATAAAACCCCAGAAAAACAACTAAATGAAGTGGAGAGAGGCAACGTTCCAGAAGAAGAATTCACAATAATGATAGTGAAGATGATCCAGGACCTCAGAAAAAGATCGAGAAGATGCAAGAAATGTTTAACAAACACCTAGAAGAATTAAAGAACAAACAAACAGAGATGAAAAATACAATAACTGAAATGAAAAATACACTAGATGGAATCAACAGGAGAAAAACTGAGGCAGAAGAATGTATAAGTGACCTGGAAGAGAGAATGATGGATTTCAATGCTGCAAAACAGAAACAAGAAAAAAGAATGCAAAGAAATGAAGACAGCCTAAGAGACCTCTGGGACAACATAAATGGACCAACATTCGCATTATAGGGGTCCCAGAAGGAGAAGAGAGAGAGAAAGTACCACAGAAAATATTTCAAGAGATTATAGTTAAAAACTTCCCTAATATGGGAATGGAAATATCCACCCAAGTCCGAGAAGCCAGAGAGTCCCATACAGGATAAACCCAAAGAGAAACATGCTGAGACACATAGTAATCAAATTGGAAAAAAATAAAGACAAAGAAAAATTATTGAAAACAGCAAGAGAAAAATGACAAATAACATACAAGGGAACTCCCATAAGGTTAAGAGCTGATTTCTCAGCAGAAACACTACAAGCCAGAAGGGAGTGGCATGACATATTTAAAGTGATGAAAGGGAAGAACCTACAACCAAGATAACTCTTACCCGGCAAGGGTCTCATTCAGGTTCGATGGAGAAATCAAAAGCTTTACAGACGAGCAAAAGTTAAGAGAATTCAGCACCACCAAAACAGCTCTACAGCAAATGCTACAGGAACGTCAATAAGTGGGAAACACAAGAGAAGAAAAGGACCTACAAAAAAACCCCAAAAACAATTAAGAAAATGGTAAGAGGAACATACATATCAATAATTGCCTTGAACGTGAATGGATTAAATGCTCCAACCAAAAGACAGGCTCGCTGAATGGATACAAACACAAGACCCATATATATGCTGTGTACAAGACACCCACTTCAGACCTAGGGACACATACAGACTGAAAATGAGGGGACAGGAAAAGGTATTATGTGCAAATAGATGTCAAAAGAAACCTGGAGTAGCAATACCCATATCAGATAAAAGAGACTTTAAAATAAAGAATGTTACAAGAAACAAGGAAGAACACTACTTAACGATCAAGGGATCAATCCAAGAAGAATATATAACAATTATAAATATATATGGACCCACTATAGGAGCACCTCAATATATAAGGCAAGTGCTAATAGCTATGAGAGAGGTAATTGAGAGTAACTCAAGAATACTAGGAGACTTTAACACCTCACGTACACCAATGGAAAGACCATCCAGAAAGAAAATTAATAAGGAAAAACAAGCTTTAAATTACAAAATAGACGAGATGATTTACTTGATATTTATAGGACATTCCATCTGAAAACAGCAGATTACACTTTCTTCTCAAGTGCGCATGGAACATTCTCCAGGATAGATCACATCTTGGGTCACAAATCAAGCCTCAGAAAATTTAAGAAAACTGAAATCATATCAAGCATCTTTACTGGTCACAATGCTATGAGATTAGAAATCAATTACAGGGGGAAAAGCATAAAAAACACAGACACAAGGACGTTAAACAATGTTACTAAATAACCAAGAGATGGCTGAGGAAATCAAAGGGAAAGTCAAAAAATACCTAGAGACAAATGACAATGAAACAAGATGATCCAAAACCTATGGAATGCAGCAAAATCAATTCTAAGAGGGAAGTTATAACAATACAAGCCTACCACAAGAAACAAAAAAAAAACTCAAATAAACAATCTAACCATACACCTAAAGGAACTAGAGAAAGAAGAAAAAACAAAACCCAAAGTTAGCAGAAGGAAAGAAATCTTAAACATCAGAGCAGAAATAAATGAAATAGAAACAAAGAAAACAATAGCAAAGATCAATAAAACTAAAAGCTGTTTCTTTGAGAAGATAAACAAAATTGATAAACGACTGGCCAAACTCATCAAGAAAATGAGGGAGAGGATCAAATTAATAAAATTAGAAATGCAAAAGGAGATGTTACAACAGAAACCACAGAAATACAGAGCATCCTAAGAGAATACTACAAGCAACTGCCAAAAACATGGACAACCTGGAAGAAATGGACAAATTCTTAGAAAGGTATAACCTTCCAAGACTGAACCAGGAAGAAAGAGAAAATATGAACAGACCAATCGAAAGTAATGAAATTGAAACTGTGATTAAAAATCTTCCAACAAACAGAAGTTGAGAACCAGATGGCTTCACAGGTGAATTCTATCAAACATTTAGAGAGGAGATAACACCCATCCCTCTCAACCTCTTCCAAAAAATTTCAGAGGAAGGAACACTCCCAAACTCATTCTATGAGGCCAACATCACCCTGATACTAAAACCAGACAAAGATACTACAAAAAAATAAAATTACAGACAAATATCACTGATGAATATAGCTGCAAAAATTCTCAACAAAATACTAGCAGACAGAATCCAACAACACATTAAAAGGATCATCTGCCAAGATCCAGTGGGATTTATCCCAGCGATGCATGGATTCTTCAATATACGCAAATCAATCAGTGTGATACACCATATTAACAAATTGAAGAATAAAAACCATATGATCATCTCAATAGTTTCAGAAAAAGCTTTTGACAAAATTCAAAACCGATTTATGAAAAAAACTCCTCAGAAAGTGCGCATAGAAGGAACTTACCTCAACATAATAAAGGCCATATATGACAAACCCACAGCAGACATCATTCTCAGTGCTGAAAAACTGAAAGCGTGCCCTCTATGATCAGGAACAACACAAGGATGTCCACTCTCACCAGTATTATTCATCATAGTTTTGGAAGTCCTAGCCATGGCAATCAGATGAAAAAGAAGTAAAAGGAATACAAATTGGAAAAGAAGAAATAAAACTGTCACTGTTTGCAGATGACATGATACTATACATAGAGAATCTTCAAGATGCCACCAGAAAACTACTACAGCTGATCAATTAATATGGTAAAGTTGAAGGATACAAAATTAATGCACAGAAATCTCTTGCCTTCCTACACACTAATGATGAGAAATCTGAAAGACAAATTAAGGAAACACTCCCATATACCACTGCAACAAAGAGAATAAAATACCTAGTAATAAACCTACCCAGGGAGACAAAAGACCTGTATGCAGAAAATGATAAGACACTGATGAAAGAAATTAAAGATGATACAATCAGTTGGAGAGATATACCATGTTCTTGGTTTGGAAGAATCAATATTTTGAAAATGATATACTACCCAAAGCAATCTACAGATTCAATGCAATCTCTATCAAACTACCAATGGCATTTTTTACCAAACTAGAACAAAATACCTTAAAATTTGTATGGAGACACAAAAGACCCTGAATAGCCAAAGCAGTCTTGAGGGGGAAAAAATGGAGCTGAAGGAAGCAGACACCCTGATTTCAGACTATACTTCAAAGCTACAGTAATCAAGGCAATATGGCACTGGCACAAAAAAAAGAAATATAGATCAATGAAACAGGATAGAAAGCCCTGAGATAAACCCATGCACCTATAGTAAACTAATCTATGACAAAGGAGGCAGGGATATACGATGGAGAAAAGACAGTCTCTTCAATACGTGGTGCTGGGAAAACTGAACAGTTAAATGTAAAAGAAAGAAATTAGAACACTCCCTAAAACCATACACAAAAATAAACTCAAAATTGATTAAAGAGCTAAATGTAAGACTGGACAGTATAAAACTCTTCAAGGAAAACATAGGAAGAACACTCTTTGACATAAATCACAAGATCTTTTTTAATCCACCTCCTAGAGTAATGGAAATAAAAACAAAAATAAACAAATGGGACCTAATGAAACTTAAAATCTTTTGCAAAGCAGCGGAAACTACAAACAAGATGAAAAGACAACCGTCAGAATGGGAGAAAATATTTGCAAGTGAATCAACAGAGGATTAATCTCCAAAATATATAAACAGTTCATGCAGCTCAATATTAAAAAAACAAACAACCCAATTCAAAAAAGGGCAGAAGATCTAAATAGACATTTCTCCAAAGAAGACATACAGATGGCCAAGAAGCACATGAAAAGCTGCTCTACATCACTAATTATTAGAGAAATGCAAATCAGAACTACAATGAGGTATCACCTCACACCAGTTAGAATGGGCATCATCAGAAAATCTACAAAAACAAATGCTGGAGAGGGTGTGGATAAAAGGGAACCCTCTTGCACTGTTGGTGGGAATGTAAATTGATACAGCCACTGTGGAGAACAATATGGAGGTTCCTTAAAAAACTAAAAATAGAATTACCATATGACCGAGCAATCCCACTGCTGGGCATATACTCAGAGAAAACGATAATTCAAAAAGAGACATGCACCCCAATATTCACTGCAGCACTATTTACAATTGCCAGATCATGGAAGCAACTTAAATGTCCATCAAGACATGAATGGATAAATAAGTTGTGGTACATATATACAATAGAATATTACTCATTCATAAAAAGGAACGAAATTTGGTCATTTGTAGAGACGTGGATTAATCTAGAGACTGTGATACAGAGTGAAGTAAGTCAGAAAGAGAAAAACAAATATCGTATATTAACGCATATATGTGGAACCTAGAAAAATGGTATAGATGAACCAGTTTGCAGGGCAGAAATAGAGACACAGATGTAGAGAACAAATGTATGGACACCAAGGGGGGAAAGTGGTGGTGGGGGGGTGATGAAGTGGGAGATTGGGATTGCCATATATACACTAATATGTATAAAATGGATAACTAATAAGAACCTTCTGTATAAAAAAATAAATAAAATAAAATTCAAAAATTGTAAAAAAAAGAAAATCTTTTTCTATGAAGTCCAATGATTTTGTTCCCTCATGGACAGTCTCTATTTAATTTTTTTTCTGTGTTGATAGGTCATGATTTATTTCTTTGCATGTCTCATATTTTTGTTGTTGAAAAGTTAGCATTTTAAATAATACAATGTGACAACTTTAGAAATCAGAACCCCCCTCCTTTCTTGTTGTCGCTGTTCATTTACTGACTTTGTGCACTAATTCTATAAAATCTGTACTCTTTGTCATGTAAAGCGACTGAAATCTCTAGTCAGATGGCTTAGTGGTCAGCTAATGATTGGACAGAGATTATTTAAATGGTTTAAACCAATAAAGATCCCAGCCTTTGTTGAAGGGCTCTGTGTGTGTGTTGCTGTACACCTTCAATAGTTACCCAGTTGGTTTATAACTCTGCATTAGTATTAACTTCCAGCTTGTACAGAGCTTCAAGGTCAGCCAGAGGTCAAATATTAGAGCCTTCTCAAGTCTCTTTGGACATGAGCAAAGCCCTACACATGTGCATGACTTTCTATATTTCCAGAAATATGTTGCAACTTTCCAAGCTCTCCAGGGACATCTCATTCTCCAGTTTTTCCTGACAGGTTAATTTTTCAGCTTCATGTTTGCTACTATTCTTTTTGCTGCCTGAGGCAGCTGTGGTGCTAAACAATTATCACTAATTGTTTTTGAAAATGCCCTGAAAAAATTCTATTTGCAGTTAGTCATCTCTGAGGTAATTCAAATAAGAGAAGACCTAAAATCATACTTCTCAGCTTTAGAGGAACTTCAGACCCATTCTGCGCTCACCAATGGCTGCTAGAGTGATGGGTTTTACAGCTTCCATGACTATGCAGCTGTTAGTTTCAATGGTGCTGTGGAGCTGGAGAGGGGGGGTGGGAATAAACGAAATTAAAACATCACAGAGTTCACTGTTCTTTCAATTATCTAGCATTTTTCCTGAATAAACACACCTTATATTGTTGCAAATTTCTGCTAATTTCTAGAGGTCTTAAAAAGTTGTTTTGGGCAATTTTTGCCAGTGTTTTGAGTGCTTTTATGTAGGAGCAGCTTTTCTGAGGTCATGTCTTAACCAATTCCACCGAGGTCAGAGCTTTTTGATCCTTACTTTCAATTAACAAGAACTTCAATAATTGTTAAATCAATTAAGTTACTGAGTCAAGGAAAATATCACTGTTCAATATCTGGTTTCTAAAAGGCCTTAATATAAGGCCAAATATTGATGATCAGAAGACTTTAAAAGCTCATTGAGGTATATGACAACAGGCAAGAAGGATTTGCAAAGTCAAGGTAGTTTCTGCCTTCTGGTCCCCTACTATCTAAAAGGCTCAGACTTTTACAGATCCTCTACCTTTTTCTACCTACCTCATTTTATTTGTAAGGAGACCTGGGTCCAGAGATGGGAACTGACTTGCCTGAGGTCACACAACTAGCTGTACGGTCATAAAGGAACCTTAAATGAATGCTTGCTCTAACCGCCTTAAGATAACAATGTGTCTCCAGTCACAACCAGAGTACCTCTGTAATATACTTTTCTCTATCTAATTGCACCACAAATAGTGTTTTCCTTACCCGAAAGGTCTCATATTCATTCTTCTTTGCTCATGTATATAGTGAGTTGAGAAATGCTTCAAGGGCTAAATCAAGAAGTTTGGACCACAGTTACTTATAGCTTAGAGTCATGGAGTCCTGTAAGACCCCTTACTGGTATATTTTTAACCAAACTCATGGAATATTACATCCCCTTCTGAGAGATAGCCCTGCAAATGGCTCTCTAGTGTCAATGGAATAAAAACAAAAGCTTTAGTAAGATCATACTATCCATTAGAGTGCTGTGGGAGAGAATAAAGAGCAGGGAGAGGGAGCTGAACGCTTGCCCTCTCTTCAGATGAGAGGAAGGGTAACTAAGAAACCTGGCTAGAGAAGGAAGAAAACAGGCCTACAAAACCACCACTGTCATCACCACGACCATCAACAAGAACATTGCCTGCACTACCAGCACTAAAAAGCATGGCTTACAAAACTGAATGCAATGCTCTTCAATAATGTCTAGCAGTCCTATAGCATTAAAAAGATAGCCCAGCAAGAATTAACTATCTTCAGAAAATTTCAAGGGAGAAAAGAGCAAAAACTTAAGAAAGGGGAGAGGAAGGGAAAGGCACTACACTAGATGCTTCTCAAGTCTTCTATTGTTTATCATTATCACTTTATTAAAGAGAAAACTGAGGTTCAGCAAGGTCAAATAATACAGTGTCTTCCAAAGGAGCTGTAAATTTCCAATGAAGGCTAACAATATTGACCAAAACACTTACTATTGTTTATCTCCTTTTACCCAGTAAATTCACTTCTGGGAATCCGTGTCTGAAAAATAATCGTGGATACAGGGAAAAAACTTTATGCCCAAAGATAAGCATTCAACAGTATTAATGATAATGAATAATTGAAAACAAATAAAATGTCCAGTGATTGGGGAAAGCTTAAGTACACCAATTTAATGGATTTTATAACACCCATCAAAAAGAAGCAGTACACAAACTTATGAACAAAGCAGAATGCCTATGGTGAAAAATTATATGAAAAAGTAGAATAAAAAAATGTACACAAAAGTATACATAACTACAAATATGTATAGAAAATTATGTTCAGGCCCCCAAAAAAGCACTGGAAGGAAACATATCAAAATAGTTCAGGTTATTTTTTCTGTGTGTATGGTATCTCCTATTGTTTTATTTCTTTTTTTTTAATACAACTTTATTGGAATATAATTGCTTTACAATGTTGTCATAATTTCTGCTCTACAACAAAGTGAATCAGCTATATGTATACATATATCCCCACGTCCCCTTTCTCTTGCAACTCCCTCCCACCCTCCATATCCAACCCCTCTAGGTGGTCACGAAGCAATGAACTGATCTCCCTGTGCTACGCGGCTGCTTCCCACTAGCTATCTGTTTTACATTTGATATTATATATTAGCCCATGCCACTCTATCACTTCGTCCCAGCTTACCCTTCCCCCTCACCGTGTCCTCAAGTCCATTCTCTCCGTCTCCATCTTTATTCCTGTCCTGCCCCTAGGTTCTTCAGAACCATTTTATTTTTTTAGATTCCATATATATGTGTTAGCATACGGTATTTGTTTTTCTCCTTGTGAATTACTTCACTCTGTATGATAGTCTCTAGGTCCATCCACCTCACTACAAATAACTCAATTTCAATTCTTTTTATGGATGAGTAATATTCCATTGTATATATGTGCCACATGTTCTTTACCCATTCATCAGTTGATGGTCACTTAGGTTGCTTCAATGTCCTGACTATTATAAACAGAGCTGCAATGAACATTGTGGTACATGACTCTTTTGGAATTATGGTTTTCTCAGGATATATGCCCAGTAGTGGGAATGCTGGGTCATATGGTAGTTCGATTTTTAGTTTTTTCAGGAACCTCCATACTGTTCTCCATAGGGGCTGTATTAATTTACATTTCCACCAACAGTGTAAGAGGGTTCCCTATTCTCCACACCCTATCCAGCATTTACTGTTTGTAGATTTTCTGATGATGGCCATTCTGACCAGGGTGAGGTGATACCTCATTTTAGTATTGTTTTGCATTTCTCTAATGATTAGTGATGTTAAGCATCCTTTCATGTTTTTGTTGGCAATCTGTATATCTTCTTTGGAGAAATGTCTATTGAGGTCTTCCACCCATTTTTGGATTGGATTATTTGGTTTTTTGATATTGAAGTGCATGAGCTGCTTGTATATTTTGGATATTAATCCATTGTCAGTTGCTTCATTTGCAAATATTTTCTCCCATTCTGAGGGTTGTCTTTTGGTCTTGTTTATGGTCTCCTTTGCTGTGCAAAAACTTTTAAGTTTCATTTCCCATTTGTTTATTTTTGTTTCTATTTCCATTAATCTAGGAGGTGGGTGAAAAAGAATCTTGGTGTCATGGATGTCACAGCATGTTCAGCCTCTGTCTTCCTCTGAGAGTTTTATAGGATCTGGCCTTACATTTAAGTCTTTAATCCGTTTTGAGTTTATTTTTGTGTATGGTGTTAGGAAGTGTTCTAATTTCATACTTTTCCATGTAGCTGTCCAGTTTTCCCAGCACCACTAATTGAAGAGGCCACTTTTTCTCAACTGTGTATTCTTGACATCTTTGTCAAAGATCAGGTGACCATACAGTCACGGATTTCTCTGTGGGCTTTCTCTCCTGTTCAATTGATCAATATTTCTTTTTTTGTGCCAGTACCATACTGTCTTGTTGAGTGCAGCTTTGTAGTATAGTCTGAAGTCACAGAGCCTGACTCCTCCAGCTCCGTTTTTTCCCTCAAGTTTGCTTTGGCTATTCGGGGTCTTTTGTGTTTCCATACAAATTGCAACATTTTGTGTTCTAGTTCTGTGAAAACTTCCATTAGTAATTTGATAGGGATTGCATTGAATCTGTAGATTGTTTTGGGTAGTATATACATTTTCACAATGTTGACTCTTCCAATCCAAGAACATGGTATATCTCTCCAACTGTTTGTATCGCCTTTGATTTCTTTCAACAGTGTCTTATAGTTTTCTGCATACAGGTCTTTGGTCTCCTTAGGTAGTTTTATTTCTAGGTATTTTATTCTTTTTGTTGCAATGGTAAGTGGTAATATTTCCTTTATTTCTCTTTCAGATTTTTCATCATTAGTGTATAGGAATGCAAGAGATTTCTGTGCATTAATTTTATATCCTGCTACTCTACCAAATTCATTGATTAGCTCTAATAGTTTTCTGATGGCATCTTTAGGATTTTCTATGTATAGTATCATGTCATCCACAAACAGTGACAGTTTTACTTCCTCTTTGCTAATTTGGATTCCTTTTATTTCTTTTTGTTCTCTGATTCCTGTGGCTAAAAGTTCTAAAACAATTTTGAATAATATTGGTGAGTGTGGGCACCCACTGTTGTTCCTGATCTTAGAGGAAATAGTTTTAGTTTTTCACCATTGAGCATGATGTTGGCTGTGGGTTTGTCATATATGGCCTTTATTATGTTAAGTTTCCCCTATACCTACTTTCTGGAGGGTTTTTTATCATAAATGGGTGTTGAATTATGTCAAAAGCTTTTTCTGCATCTATTGAGATTCTTATAGGGTTTTTATCCTTCAGTTTCTTAATATGGTGTATCACATTGATTGATTTGTGTATATTGAAGAATCCTTGCATTCTTTGGGATAAATCCCACTGGAGCATGGTGTAAGATCCTTTTAATGTGCTGTTGGGTTCTGTTTGCTATTATTTTGTTGAGGATTTTTGCATCTGTATTCATCAGTGATATTGGCCTCTAATTTTCTTTTCTTGGGACATCTTAGTCTAGTTTTCATATCAGGCTGATGGTGGCCTCGTTGAATGAGTTTGGAAGTGTTCCTTCCTCAGCTACATTTTGGAAGAGTTTGAGAAGGACAGGTGTTAACTCTTCTCTAAATGCTTGATAGAATTCGCCTGTGAAGTCATCTGGCCCTGGGCTTTTGTTTCCTAAAAGATTTTTAATCACAGTTTCAATTTTTCTGCTTTTGATTTGTCTGTTCACATTTTCCGTTTCTTCCTGGTTCAGTACAGCAAAGTTGTACTTTTCTAAGATTCTTTCCATGTCTTCCATGTTTTCCATTTCATTGGCACATAGTTGCTTGTAGTAGTCTTTCATGATTCTTTGTATTTCTGAGGCATCAGTTACTTCTCCTTGTTCATTTCTAATTCTGTTGAATTGAGCATTCTCCCTTTTTTCCTGATGAGTCTGGATAATGGTTTACCAATTTTGTTTATCTTCTCAAAGATCCAGCTTTTAGTTTTATTGATCTTTGCTCTTGTTTCCTTCATTTGTTTTTCATTTATTTCTTATCCAATCTTTATGATTACTTTCCTTCTGCTAGCATTGTGTGTGGTTTTTTTTTTTTGTGCTTCTTTCTCTAATTGCTTTAGGTGTAAGTTTAGGTTGTTTATTTGAGATTTTTCTTGTTTCTTGAGGTAGGATTCTACTGCTATAAACTTCTCTCTGAGAACAGCTTTTGCTGCATCCCAAGGGTTTTGCATCATCGTGTTTTCATTGTCTTTTGTTTCTGGGTATTTTTTGATTTCCCCTCTGACTTCTTCAGTGATCTCTTGGTTATTTAGTAGCATTTTGTTTAGCCTCCATGGGTTTGTATTTTTTAGTTTTTTTTTCCTGTAATTGATATCTAGTCTCATAGCATTGTGGTCGGAAAAGGTGCTTGATGCAATTTCAATTATCTTAAATTTACCAAGGCTTGATTTGGGACCCAAGATGTGATCTATCCTGGAGAAGTTCCGTGAGCACTTGAGAAGAAAATGTATTCTGTTGTTTTTGGATGGAATGTCCTATAAATATCAATCAAGTTTATCTGGTCTAATGTGTCATTTAAGGTTTGTGTTTCCTTATTTATTTTTTGTTTGGAAGATCTGTCCATTGGGGTAAGTGGGGTGTTAAAGTCTCCTACTATTATTGTGTTACTGTCGATTTCCTCTTTTATGGCTGTTAGCATTTGCCTTATGTATTGAGGTGCTCCTGTGTTGCTTCCATAAATATTTACAACTGTTATATCTTCTTGGATTGATCCCTTGAGAATTATGTAGTGTCCTTCCTTGTCTCTTGTAGTAGTCTTTATCTTAAAGTCTATTTTGTCTGATAGGAGTATTGCTACTCCAGCTTTCTTTTGATTTCTACTTGCATGGGATATCTTTCTCCATGCTCTCACCTTCAGTCTGTATGTGTACCTAGGCCTGAAGTGGGTCTCTTGTAGACAGCATATATACACGTCTTGTTTTTACATGTATTCAGCCAGTCTGTCTCTTTTGGTTGGAGCATTTAATCCATTCACATTTAAGGTAATTATCAATATGTATGTTCCTATTGCCATTTTCTTAATTGTTGTGGGTTTGTTTCTATGGCTCTTTTTCTTCTCTTCTTTTTCCCGCCTAGAGAAGTTCCTTTAGCATTTCTTGTAAAGCTGTTTTGGTGGTGCTGAATTCTCTTAGCTTTCGCTTGTCTGTAAAACATTTGATTTCTCTGTCTAATCTGAATGAGATCCTTGCTGGGTATAGTAATCTTGATTGTACGTTTTTCCCTTTCATCACGTTAAATATGTCCTATCACTCCCTTCTGGCCTGCAGACTTTCTGCTGAAAAATCAGCTAATAACCTTATGGGGATTCTCTTGTATGTTATTTCTTGCTTTTCCCTTGTTGCTTTTAATATTTTTTCTTTGTATTTTATTTTTGATTGTTTGATTAATATGTGTCTCAGTGTATTTCTCCTTGGGTTTGTCCTGTATGGGACTCTGCATTTCCTGGACTTGACTATTTCCTTTCCTATGTTAGGGATGTTTTCCAGTATAATCTCTTCAAATATTTTCTCAGATCCTTTCTTTTTCTTTCCTTCTTCTGAGACCCCTATAATTTGATTGTTCTTGCATTTAATGTTGTCTTCAATTGAAACTGTCCTCAATTCTTTCCATTCTTTCTTCTTTATTCTGCTCCATGGCAGTTATTTCCACCATTCTATCTTCCAGCTCACTTATCCACTCTTCTGCCTCCATTATTTTGCTATTGATTCCTTCTAGAGAATTTTTAATTTCATTTCTTGTGTTGTTCATCATTGTTTGTTTGCTCTTTAGTTCTTCTAGGAACTTGTTAAACGTTTCTTGCATTTTCTCCCTTCTATTTCCAAGATTTTGGATCATGTTTACTGTCATTACTCTGAATTCTTTTTCAGGTAGACTGCCAATCTCCTCTTCATTTGTTTGGTCTGGTGGGTTTTTACCTTGCTCCTTCATCTGCTGCATATTTCTCTGTCTTCTCATCTTGTTTAGTTTACTGTGTTTGATGTCTCCTTTCCCCAGGCTGCAGGGTCATAATTCCTCTTACTTCTGTTGACTGTCCCCAGTGGGTGAAGTTGGTCCAGAAGCTTGTGTAGGCTTCCTGGTGGGAGGGACTGGTGCCTTTGTTTTGGTGGGTGGGGCTGGATCCTTTCCCTCTGATGGGTAGGGCCATGTCCGTTTGTGTATTTTGGGATGTCTGTGAGCTTAGTATGACTGTAGGTAGCCTGTGTGCTAATGGTGGCATTGTGTTCCTGTCTTGCTAGTTGTTTGGCATGAGGCGTCCAGCACTGGAGCTTGCCAGCCCTTTTGTGGAGCCAGGTCTTAGTGCTGAGACAGATATCTCTAGGAGAGTTCTCAATGATTAATATCCATGGAGCCGGGAGTCCTCTGGTGGCCCAACATCTTGGACTCAGCTCTTCCACCTTGGAGCCTCAAGCCTTTTCCCCGGCCGGGGCACCAAGACCCTGCAAGCTGCACGGCATAGAATAAAAGGAAGAAGAAAAATAAATAAACGGAGAGACAAAACCCCAAGACAAACATACACACACTAGGGCTTCCCTGGTGGCGCAGTGGTTGAGAGTCCGCCTGCCGATGTAGGGGACACGGGTTCGTACCCCAGTCCGGGAGGATTCCCACATGCTGCGGAGTGGCTGGGCCCATGAGCCATGGCCACTGAGCCTGCATGTCCAGAGCCTGTGCTCCGCAACGGGAGAGGCCACAATGGTGAGAGGCCTGTGTATCGCAAACAAAACAAAACAAAACAAAAACAAAAACATACACACACTCACAGAAAGAAAAGAAAAAGAGAAAACAAAGAAGAGAGCAACCAAACCAATAAAGAAACCCAAAAACGAATACAAACACTAAAAACTAAACTAACAATTACATAAAACCAGAAACAAATCAAATGCAGAAAGCAAAATTGAACTGAAGGATTTGCTTGGCCCAGTGAGCTGACTTGTTATACTCAGATGGACCCTGGCCAACTTGATCTGGCTGCTCTTCAGGTAAAACATCCAGATGGCCCAAATAACCAGCTTCTTCTGCAGTTGTTCAGTTGTTCTGCATGGAGAGGCTTAGTTGGCCAGAGGGCTGGTTAAATCCTGGGATTCTTCACAGGAAACAGGAGTGAGGACAGTCAGTTCCAAGGCCTCTCTTCTTTGTGTTTCGTCCAGTTTCACTTGTCTATAGGGTGCTGTGTGCAGAAGCCTTGCTGCTAGCACTTTAGACCAGAGTTCCTAGCACAGTGAAATGGCTGTGCTTACACCTCAGCTCTGTGGGCAGACGTGTGGAGAAGTGCTGCACCCAGCTCCTCTCAGGCATAAGCAAGGCAAGGGAGCTCCTGGGCAAGGGGTCCCACCAGGTCACATAGACTCCTGGACTCTGATGTCCTTTTATTCCTTTGCTCTTAGTCTAGTTTCACTTGCTCACAGGGAGCCATGTAAAGAGGTCTCACAGCTGTTCCTTCAGACCACAATTGTGGTTCTTTGAGTGGAAGGCATAAGTTTATATGTATATATACATATAAACTTTAGATGCAAGAAGAACTGATTTAAAATCCCACTTATGCTAATTACTAGCTATATTAACCTGTGCAAGTTTCTTTTTCTTTTTTTTTTAATTAAAGTATAGTTGATGTACAATACATAAGTTACAGGTGTAGGATACAGTGATTCACAGTTTTTAATGGTTATACGCCATTTATTCTTATTATAAAATATTGGCTATATGCCCTGTTGCACAATATACCTTTGTAGCTTATTTTATACCTAATAACGTGTACCTGTTAATCTCCTACACTTATATTGCCCCCCCCTTCCATTTCCCCACTGGTAACCACTAATTTGTTCTCAGTATCTGTGAGTCTGCTTCTTTTTTGCTATACTCACTAATTTGTTGTATTTTTTAGATTCCACATATAAGTAATATCACATAGTATTTGTTTTTCTCTCTCTGACTCATTTTATTTAGCGTAATATCCTTAGGTCCATCCATGTTGCTGCATATGGCAAAATTTCATTCTTTTTATGTCTGAGTAGTATTCCATTTTGTGTGCGTGTGTGTGTTTCTGTGTGTGTACACACATACCCCACAACTTCTTTACCCATTTATCTGTTGATGGACACTTAGGTTGCTTCCACAACTTGGCAATTGTAAATTATGCTGCTATGAACTTTGCGTTGCATGTATTTTTTCAAATTAGTGTTTTCTTTTTATTCAGATGTATACCCATGAATGGAATTGCTGAGTCATATGGTAGTTCTACTTTTCATTTTTTTAAAGAAACCTCCATAATGTTTTCCAAAGTGGTGCATCAATTTACATTCCCACCAACAGTGTAGAAGGGTTCTCTTTTCTCCACATCCTTGCCAACATTTGTTATGTGTGTTCTTTTGGATGATAGTCATTCTGAGACATGTGAGGTGATATCTTATTGTGATTTTGATTTCAATTACCCTGATGGTAAGTGATGCTGAGATTGTTTCCTGTGCCTCTTGGCCATCTGCATTTCCTCTTTGGAAAAATGTCTATTCAGTTCTTCCGCCCATTTTTAATTTTTTTTTAATGTTGAGTTGTATGAGCTGTTTATATATGTTAGATATTAATCCCTAATCAGGCATATCATTTGTAAATATATTATCCCATTTGGTAGGTTGACTTTCCATGTTGTCAATGGTTTCCTTTGCTATGCAAAAGCTTTTAAGTTTAATTAAGGACCATTTGGGTTTTTTTTTTGCTTTTATTTCCTTTGCTGGAGTTGATAGATGCGAAAAATATTGCTATGATTTATGTCAAAGAGTGGTCTGCCTATGTTTTCCTCTAGGAGTTTTATGGTTTCAGTCTTACGTTTAGGTCTTTAACCCATTTTCAGTTTATTTTTGTATATGGTGTTATGAGAATGCTCTAATTTCATTCTTTTACATGTAGCTGTCCAGTTTTCCCAGCACAACTTATTAAAGAGATTGTCTTTTCTCCATTGTATATTCTTGTCTCCTTTGTCATATATTCATTGACCATAAGCACGTGGTTTTATTTCAGGGCTTTCTATACTGTTCCATTGATCTATTTGTCTGTTTTTGTGCCAGTACCATAGTGTGCCAATGACTGTAGTTTTGTAGTATAGTCTTAAGTCGGGAGGCATGATTCCTCCAGATCTGTTGTTCTTTCTCAAGATTTCTTTGGCTATTTGTGTTTCCATACAAATTTTAAAATTATTTGTTCTAGTTCTGCGAAAAATGTCCCTGGTATTTTGATAGCAATGGCATTGAATCTGTATATTGACTCAGGTAGTATAGGCATTTTGACAGTATTAATTCTTCCAGTCCATATACTTCCAACTGTTTGTGCCATCTTCAAATTCTTTCATCAGTGTGTTATAGTCTTCCGAGTACAGGTCTTTTACCTCCTTAGACAGGTTTATTCCTAGGTATTTTATTCTTTCTGATGCAATGGTAAATGGGATTGTTTCCTTCATTTCTCTTTCTGATAATTTATTGTTAGTGTATTGAAATGTAACAGATTTCTGTATATTAATTTTATATCCTGCAACTTTGCTTAATTCATTGATGAGCTCTACTAGTTTTCTGGTGGCATCTTTAGGACTTTCTATGTATAGTATCATGTCATCTGCAAACAGTCCCTTAACCTTTCTTAGCCTCAGTCAACCTCTTAAGAATTGCTCTGAATATTAGATAATGCATGCAAACAATTTTCGCATAGTAGGTACTCAGCAAATGAAACTTTTAATATTCTGTGTTCTCTTTTTCCACATTTTTATTATAATGCAGAAATGCCAATAAACTCAATATTTTTTTAAAAAAATGAAAACTAAGATCACATAGCTAACAAATGGATAGGTCAAAATCTGTACCCAGATCCAGCCACCTAAAAGACCATGTGCCTAACTCCTATCAACTCTCCATAGAGAACCAGTGAGCCAAGGTGTTAGAAGGGTCATTACCAGGGATATAAGATAGTGGCAAAGACAAGATAGAGAGCAAAGCTCAGAGAGTGCAATTACAAGAGTCTATGTGACCTTTATGATGGGGCAGGAGTGAATGGCAGGCAGGCCTGAAGCCTGAGCCTCTTGAAGGACGTTCCTGGGAAACTGACATTCACTTCACCTAATCTCACAGTCCACAATCAGGAATGTGTTGGGATTGTTTTAGACCACATACTCAATGCTAGCTGGCACCTAAGCAGCAGTCTACAGATAAGTTAGATGGGAAGCATGGCAGGAGGGTATGAAAAGTTCATGAGAATTGGAGAGGGTGACACTCATGCCTTGCAGTCTCCTCATTCTGCATGGGTGTCATCTTTTCAATCAACACCTCCATGGGAAGAACTCAGAGGGCCCTGAGAGCTGACACTTCTCTTTGAAAGCACTCTGGGTTATGCCCTGCTTTGTGAATCCTAGATCACTGACAATGCTGAACTTACTTTGAACCCTGGGCTCCAGGACAGCAGAGGCTATTAAGAAACACCCTTTCATGTTCTGAAAAACAAGTAAACCACAAAGGACCATCTCCATCCTCCCTCATGACTCCCATAAGACTCACAGATGACTTCCTTGTTTATCTGCCTCTATAATACCCCCAAGTTTCCTTTCTTTTCTTTAATATGTTCCTCATTAATGAAGGTTTTCCCTATGGTAACAGTCTGAATACAATGAACTCCTTAAACTAGCTAGTGCACAGTTTTGGTACTTTGGATTTTATCATTTGAGTTGCACAGGAAGCACTGTCAAATCAAAAGAAATTCTTAGCCTTCCCTGGGTTAAATCTGATAGGTAAAATGTTTTAATACACATATTATAGATATTATATGCTGTACAGGAAGCTCCTAGAAAATTGTCAATGCCCTCATTGTCCATGATATGTTTCTATTTATCAGAATCCTGGTGCTACCTTGCCTGATATTACAAAACAGTATAGTGTCATTAGTTGCAATTTATTTTAAATGGTAGCTTAATTATAACATTAATTCTTTAACTTGAAATCAGCATCTTCAAATCAGTGGTTTTAATTGGGCACTCATTTCTCTTACCTTTGGAATCTTATTAATATAGAGATGTTTAGGAGTACTCCAGATCATTTTTTCTCATTACATGATATTCTTAATGTATTCTTGGTATATTCTAACTATATGGTTGGCATATTATGCCACTATAATTACCGTATATCTGAAGTTTTTTGTAAATATTGTATTCATCCATTTTTATAAATTAGATGTAATATCCACTCTTCTTTGGACATAGACATCATTATGTTTACAAATATTTTGTCCAATACCTTTTCTGGATTAATATTTATCTTGTTCTGCATACCACAGAAATAGCCACATGTCCTTGTCAGTTGCATTATTATTCTTATAATGAACTCTCATCATATCTTTCACTTTTGAAAATTACCAGTAGTAAGTTAGTCACAGCTATGTAAATCTCTTCCTCATCTATAGATACTTTATGTTTTATTCTAATGCAACCCTAAAAGCACTTGTAATTGTCTACAGGGCAGAGTACTTCATTGTTAACAAAGAAGGACTTTCTCAGAACCCCAGAGAATAGCACTGTACCAATCCTTTTGTGTACAGGTTTCTGATGGCACCCTTTAATGACCTTTGAGATCATACCAGTGAATTGATTCAGGATTCTGAGAACTCTGAGAATCAAATGAATTCATGAGTTTGCTAATGCAAGGTCTAGTAAAACAAGAACTACTTAGGACTGAATGAACTAATGAAGGATGATTGAGGGTTTTGTTTGGAATATTACTGATGTTACAATGTTCTATTTTTTGAATATATAAGGAACCCATTTCTCTTATGTTGTAAGTTGTCTATAACTCATAACAATTTAGAATATTATGTTTTTGTAAGTTGAAATGAAATGACATTCATTTGTAAATGACATTTGTAAGTGGCATTATCTCTGCCTAATCCCATCTAGGATTCAGAAACTCATATTATTCTTATTTCCATAACAATAAAATTATTTACATAGGTTTAATTAGAGTCTGTCCTCTTTATTATCAGGAAAGGGTTGGAACACTGGTTTTTGCAACCAAGGCCTTACCTGGAATGACATATATGAAAATGATGCTCATTGAATCAGATATGACCAGATACTTTTAAGGAGAAAGGTTGACTTTACGGAGCCAACAATGCTCACAAAGCCCTCGTGGAAAAACCAGGCTGACACCTGTATTACAGAGTTCTTGGCCTTATAGGTGAGTAAGGAAACTCTCTTCCTGGCAGACACAAAAACTTTAGGATATGCTGGGTATCTAGAGAAGAATCCACCCAAATTTTTAGGTACTGCAGGTGAAATCTGGTGGATAATTCTTGGCTTGGCTTCTTAGCCTCAAAGGGCTTTTAAAAATCCAATCTTAGATTCTTTTTGAAAACTTCCAGCAAAGCAAACTTAAATAGACCCATATGGCAAATAATTATCCTTGTTGTGAGTACAAATAATTAGGCGAAATCTCATGAGACCAGCCTTATTTTTTAAATCAAGAATATTTTTTCTTTGAGATTAACTTTCATCAAAAGGGAGTATTTTTGTGTTTCAATGGAAAATGATGCATTGTCTATAGCACACCCTTTTGGATTATCAGAGTTTTGCCCTGTTGTCTTTGAGCTAGTTGAACTTTTGCATCTCTTGTTAATTGAGGGTAACTTACAAACATGCACACCCTGTCTTATCTGGTTGAGATTTAAACGACTTCCTCCTCTTGTCAAAAAAAAACAGTTTTGGTATCTATCTGTAAATTGAACTGGATCCAGCCAACTTTCCCAATTTGTAAATATTTAGCAAATTTTCAATCCCTTCTATTTTTTCCAATATCTAGTTATAATCCTCCAAACTAGCAATTCCAATGTTCCCCTTCCCATATGATCTGGAGTCATGGAGAACTAAGACCTGATGATCCATATCCCTATAAGGATTCCAGGTCACCTTGTAACTGACCCTTTCCCCATGATATGAAGAAGACCTGTGAACTGAAACCCGATGACTTGATATAAACCTCTAAGTGCTCACCACCACAGCAGACCATGCACTGGGCTAGAATTTTCCCTGGACAAACCACTGTCTGGACTAAGGAAGTCAGGTGAAATGCTCAATTCATATATGCCCTTATATGAAAGATTGCCAGGAATATGGACAATATCACAAAGAGGACTGACATCCCACCTTGAGAGGTTCAAGAAACTCCAATGAGCGGCACTACATAATCAAAAAATTTTCCACCACTGACCACTTAGAAATCACTGGACCCTCAGTGTTCAACTCCTGGCTCTTTTCTTTAATACAAACTTTTGTGTTAAACAACAAAGTCCTACTGTACAGCACAGGGAACCATATTCAATTTCTTGTAACAAACCATAATGGAAGAATATGAAAAAGAATATATGTGTGTGTGTGTGTGTGTGTGTGTGTGTGTGTGTATAAAACTGAATCCCTTTGCTGTATACCAGAAACTAACACAACATTGTAAATCAACTATACTTCAATAAAAAATAAATAAAATTTTAAAAAAAATTTTAACTTTTATATTAATATTTTTCTTTCTCATTTAGGGTATACCTCTTCTTTTAGGATGTCTGATTTTCAGGACCCTAAAACAACTGACCTTTGCAACCTCAAAAGGTGGTCAGAAAAACACCAACAAAAGTCCTCAAGCAACTATTTCTTAAGCCCTGCTGCATCCCAATCAGGTTTATGATTGCCTGTGAACTATCAGCAATGAATAATATTCATGTTGAATAAAAGTGTGGGGGCTGGGGTAATAGATAATGTAGAATTTTACCTGAGTCCTCTGCTCCTATAAAGCAGTAATGGGTGGCTCATGGAACTTTCTACCTGCAAGTTTGACCTTAAATCAATCTGCTTGGTCCACAAAGGAGTTTCTTCAAATATGTTGATGACTAGACTAGAAATTTGATTTGCAGTCTGAGATTTAAAATCACTGCATTTTCTTTCTCCAGGCATAAACAAGCAAACTGATTCATTTCACCTAACACGGGTCCTGAGACTCTGGATCAACAAGCTCTCCAGGTAATTCTGATACAAAGCTATATTAGGAATAACTGAACTAGATCCCTGTAAACACTGACATCTCATTTTACATTTTCCTCTTGTAGTTAACTCGGGAAATATAGTTTCAAACTAACAGCTTTCTCCAAAAATTAGGTTCTACCACCTTCCTAGTAGGATCACCAGGAATTGAGACAAATGATTTATATACACCCTCTGATACATGTATACATGTATTTATCTGATTTACTCCTCACAATTCTGGGAAGTAGGTTATACTGCCTACTTTACAAATGAGGAAAACAGAGACCCAACAAGCTCAAGTAATTTTGCCAAGATCTCATAGCCAATAAATAAAACTCAAATCTGAAGGAGATACAACACTACCTAAACACTTGTCATTTCCTTTTGTTACTGGGCCATAGAGGTAGAGAAAAGGTCAGACAATGCTAATTGAAAGCACAGATGTCGCACTCTAAAGCAGTGACAAATGTCATGGTCAGGGCAGTGAGATACTTCCTCCCACTTGTCTCTGTTGTACACAGACTGTGAGGTCCAAGAGCTGACCATCAAGGGAAGGAACTCTTCAGAGAAGCTTCAGGCTTTCCCTTACATCCCCTAGGAATCACTACCATCTCTGTTACACAACTGGAATCTACAATGGGGTTAATGCTACTGATTACCTCTTGCAGCAACCATGAAAAATCTATTATGGGGAGAACTGCAAGGCCCTCTTCACATGTAATGTGAAATCTAAAAGCTCAGCCCAAAATTCCATCCTAACTGTACCTTTACCAGTTTTTCCAGTGAAACAGAAGGGCCAGTAGTACTGGCAATTGGAGGGCATGGCACACTCTGTTCTTTCCACTTCCAAAGCAACTGTTCTTTCCCAACAATAGCCTCCCAGTAGGATCTCCAAGATTGCTTCTCAGAGCCTCTAAGGAGCTTCAGCCTCAGCCGGTGGAGCATCGGTTGTTCGCCTCACTAACACCACACGTCCCAGCTTTCAAAATGACAAAATCAACAAAGCCAATGACTATGACAGGCCATTGAAATTCTCAAAATCTCTTTTCAGTCCCCATCAATAAACATTAGTTTATGAGTCAGCATCACTAAAAGCAATGGTCAGATGATAACTAGGAGTTTCTGGAATTGGCAGGCAAATGATAACTGAGTCAAAGGGTTACTGTAAAGCATACATTAAGAAGCAAATGTGTCACAGCCAGCAGACATCAACAAGAACCTGGCAGCACCAGGGGGTCATTTTTATTTTTGTTTATAAGCCATTATGCTCAAGCTCACACACTCTTTTATGCTGCTGGTACTAGTTGACAATTATGGTGGGTTTCAGAGGGGTGAGAGAGTTGAAGCACAAAGTTCAACATAAAAGAAGATATGGGACACATCTCAGATCTGTTGGTTGGCTTTAGGGAAAATGGGCACATGTTCAAAGTCTGACTTTTTTTGTTTTTGTTTTTGCGGTATGCGGGCCTTTCACTGTTGTGGCCTCTCCCGTTGTGGAGCACAGGCTCCGGACACACAGCCTCAGCAGCCATGGCTCACGGGCCTAGCTGTTCCGCGGCATGTGGGATCTTCCCGGACCGGGGCACGAACCCGCATCCCCTGCATCGGCAGACGGACTCTCAACCACTGCACCACCAGGGAAGCCTAGTCTGACATTTTTTTAGTAGAAAAAAGACATATTTATGAAATTCCACATACCATGCATCTGCAGTCTTCAAGGTTACCAATTGATAGGCAAGTAGTAGTTATTTTTAAGAAAGAAATATGTTTAGTTTGGGATGCTATAATAAAATACCATAGATTGGGTCATGTATAAACAATAGAAATTTCTCACAGTTCTGGAGGCTGGAAGTCCAATATCAGAGTGCCAGCATGGTTGGGTTCTGGAGCATGCTCTCTTTCAGCTTATAGACTGCTGATTTCTTGCTGTATCCTAACATGATGGAAAGAGGGCTAGAGAGCTCTCTGGGGTCCCTTTCATGAGGGCACTAAAACCATTCATGAGGGTTCTACCCTCATGATCTATCTGCTTCCCAAAGGCTCCACCTCCTGGCACCATCACTTTGGGGATTGGCTTTTAACATGAATTTGGGGGAGATACAAACATTCAGTCTGTTGCATTCCATCCCCTGCTCCATAAAATTCATGTCCTTCTCACATGTAAAATATATTAATTCCATCCCAACAGCCCTACAAGTCAACTCATTCCAGTATCAACTTTTAGGTCTAGAGTCCAAAATTTCATCTAAATATCTAAATCAAATATGGGTGAGACTCAAGGTACAAATTATACTGAGGCAAAATTCCTCTCTAGCTGTGAACTTGTGAAAACAAACAACTTATGTGCTTCCAAAATACAATGATGGGACATGCATAAGATAGACATTCCCACTCCAAAAAGAAAGAAGGAAGGAACGATAGGTCCCAAGCAAGCCCAAAATCTAGCAAGGCAAGTTCCATATGATCTTAAGTCTTGAGAACAATGCTCTTTGGCTTGATGCTCTGCTTTCTAGACCCACTGTGGCAGCAGTCTAGCCTTCTGGACCCACTGGAGTAGCAACATCACCCCCACAGTGTGGTGGAGGGCTGCCCACACTGTGGCTCTCTGCAGTGGCCCCACACATTTTGGTTCTCTGTCTGGAAGAGGCATGGGGAGAGAGGTTTGTGTGTATCCTCAGGATTCTGCAGAGTGGCCATACCCCTACACCTAGGGTGGGAGTGGCAGCCCTGATGATCTCTGAATCACCTTCAGGGTCCTTCTTCCCTTGTTTTGAAGAAGAATAGTGCAGGTTCACATTGCTCTATGGTCTGGTCCTATAGGATCTAATAAGTTTTCCTTCATTTTGTCTTGTTTTCTCTGTTTCCTTTAGTCCTAGCTGGCAGTGTTTCTGCTGGTATAATCCCATCTTTATTCCTAGCTTTTGTTGAGATACTTGATTAAATCCATGGTTCACACCCACATTAATTTCCTTATCAAATGGTACGTCTACCATACCTTTAGTGCTTTCTTCCAAATACACTTTCTCATTTTTTGTAATATGGATGAATCTTTAAGTTCTGGTTCCTTTTTGCTTAAAAATTTCACCTTCTCTTCATTTCTCTCCTCTGACATTTTAGTATAAGCAGTCAGGGTAAACCAAGCCACTCCTTTAACACTTGCTTAGAAACCACATTAGCCAAATATCCAATTTCATTGCTTGCAAGTTTCACCTTCCAAAAAAACACTAGAACACAAACAGTGCAGCCTAATTATTTGCCTCTCTATAACAAGGATCACCTTTCTCCATTGTCCCATAACATGTTCCTCCTCTCTGTCTGAGACCTCCTCAAAATGGACTCTACCATCTATATTTCTACCAATATTCTGTCCATGATTACTTAGGTATTCTCCAAGAAGACTGAAGCTTTCCCTACCACTCTTTCTTCTTTCAGAGCTCTTGCCAGAATCACCTTTAAAATTCCATTCACAGCAATCTAGACTTTCTCTGTCATGCACCTCAAAATTCTTTCAGCTTCTGCCCATTACCCAGTTCCAAAGCCACTTCCACATTTTTAGGTGTTTGTTATAGCAGCACCCCGGACTTCTCAGTACCAATTCGTGTTTAACTGAGTTCAGGACACTATAGCAAAATACCATAGACTGTGTGGCTTATAAACAACAGAAATTTATTTTGCACAGTTCTGGAGGCTAGAAGTCTGAGATCAAGGTCAGGTTCTCCTGAGAGCTTTCTTCCAGGTTGCAGACTTCCAACTTCTCACTGTATCCTCACATGATGGAAAGAGGGTGAGAGAGCTTTCTGGAGTCTCTTTTATAAGGGTACTAATCCCATCCATGAGGGCTCCACCTTCATGACCTAATTACCTCCCAAAGGCCCCACCTCCTAATACCGTCACATTGGAGGTTAGAATTTCAACGTATGAATTTGTGGAAGACACAAAAACATTCAGTCCATTGCAAGGTACAAAGTAACAAAACCTTATATTAATAATAATGATTAAAATAATAATAATAATAATGATTAAATAGCTAACATTTATTTAGGCACTGTGCACACATGGCATTGATCACCTCATCCCCATATTACAGATGAGAAATGTAACACTTAGAGAGGTGAAGTCACTTTCCAAGATTACACAGCTAATAAGCTGCAAAGCTAGAGTTCAAACTTGGACTATCTGACTCTCACAATATTAACTTTTAAATAAGCCATGCCCTTAGACCAAGACAGATTTGCAGAAGTAGAATGAAGTGGAGTGAATAAAGAAATAATCCAAATGCAAATGTCTGCCTCACTAGTTACACTGCCACATTTATCCAAAACATTAGTCATCAACCTCATAAAAATACTCATTGCAGTATGATTTATAAACATGAAAAATTGGAAAAAAGTTAAATTTCTAACAACAGTTGAAGAGTATATAAAGTATAGCTCCTATAATAATGAAACTCAAATGCATCCATTACTCATTCATTCAACAAACATGTATTGAGCATCTACTATATGCTAGGTACTCCTCTACATGCTAGGGAAATAGTAATGAACAAAACAATGTCCTTGTCCCATGCAATGAAGCTTATGAAAATTTTTAAATGACATGAGAAAATACTTGATGAAATGTCAGGTTGAAATTAGATAAAATTATGTATTTAGTATGAACTAAATTACACATACACAAAACAGATACATGTACAAAAGAGAGTTAAAAGACAATATGCCAATACATCCAATACATTGCTTCTGTGCTGAAATATCTTATTACAGGTAACTTTATATTTTTATATATTATTCATATTTACTGCAAAGAGCATTTAATATAATAATAATACATTTTATATTTTAGTTCTTGGGCTCATAAATATAATTGTTTTGGTGACATTAGATCGTTCACACTATTTCTGTGCTCTCATCTAGCAAATGCTTTACACTAACTCTTTAATGTGGTACTGCAAGGACAATGGTGCTTCAAGGACAAAGGACAACCCTGCCTGAAAAAGTTTCAGCGTTACACCCCCTACCCGACTCTTAGTCTCCCTCCCCACCATGTCAGGATGGTTACAAAATTCCTGAGCCCACCTGGGCGACGCCCACCTGGGCAACTGGACCTGTCCCAAATAAGGAAAGGCATATGCCCTGCCTCACTCGCACCCTATAGAAGGAAGGTATATGTGCCTCGACCAATAAGTAAATGAAATTTTCACCTCGGACCATTCCTTTGTTTTCTGGCTATAAAAACTAATCAATAGCACATGTTCCGGCTCGACTCTCCCAGACTACTAGGAAGTCGGGCTGCCTTCTGGCAGCGACCTTTCCCTCTAATAAATTCTACCTTCTTTACATTCTGCCCTGTGTCTGGAAATTCTTTTCC
The DNA here is from genome assembly GCF_964374135.1 of Grampus griseus. NCBI lineage: Eukaryota > Metazoa > Chordata > Mammalia > Artiodactyla > Delphinidae > Grampus > Grampus griseus. The sequence continues at coordinate 57,151,892 of NC_138999.1, forward strand.
AATGCACCTTCGGACCACGACAATTAACTCAGTGGTTACCAAACTTTTTTCTTCAATGGCCAGAGGGCAAATATTTGAGGCTTTGAAAGTCATGCAGTCTCTGCCACTACTACTCAATGCTGCCGTTGTACTACAAAATCACCCACAGACAATATTTAACTGTGTTCCAGTTAAGTCTGTGTTCCAACAAAACGTTATTTACAAAAAAATGTGGCAGAGAAGATTGGCCCAAGGGCCATAATTAACTTCATAACAAACACAAAGTTCTTACTTCCACTGTTCAATCTCCTAATTGTAACATCCTTGAGAGATAAATATTAACCACATTTTACAGAGGACAAGACTAAGGCTCAGAGAGAGGAAATATCTTGTCCAACATCATGCAGCTCACAAAGCGAGTTATTAAGTTCAGCTCCCAAAGAGAGATGCCAAATCTCCTGTTGCCTTAAAAGCTGTACATATATAAATGCTAATTTTAAACTTTCTCGGGGAATTTGTTCCTTAGAAGAACCTTACTCTAAATTATTTTGCGAAAAAAAACAAAAAAAATCACTCTTTATCCTTCACAAAAACATCTATTTTCGTGTGTTAGATTCTTTAAAGAAAAATTCCCCTGCAGACAGAGTCAAAGACCTCAGTGGAGGTTTAAGGGATATCTTTTGATTGCTTTTGTGTAAGTAGGAAATGGGACTACAAGGGAATGTTTCTTTATGTTTCTTAAGCAGCCTCCCAGGAGCTTGGCACAACAGGGGACAACAGGGATTAAAGATGCCCAAGTTTTCTATACCCACAGACCAAGTAAGCTGCTTTTTCTCAGACCTGCTATGAGAGGCACATGGCCATATGTAGCTGAAGACTTACCAATGTTAATCTCGTCATCAGTCAGAGTGTCTCCAATGAAATCAAACTGAAAGGACTGCAACGTTTGGGAAAATTTCTGAACAGCAGAGGAGTAATCTGTAAAGGAAGGGAAACAGGAGAAATGGTCAATACTGCTGCCTTTTGTCTGATTTCCTCATCTCTGTTAGAGCAGACAGGAGAAAAACAAAGGGAAGTGCTCCTAGCAGGTAGCAAGTTGCATTGCAAGACGTTAAACCAAAGACCAGACCTTCAGTAGAAAATTTGAGCAACTAAAACCACACATTAAAGATGAAGTAGGGCAGCTTAGTGAAGTCCTTTGTTTAAGTCATGGTACATGTTTTATATTCAATCCCTGTCCTATATGACCTGTTCTACCCAAAGCCTGTAAGACCTAAAGCTACTTAGTTGTACTCCTAAGAGAGTCTCCCTAAGCTTTATTGAGTGCCTATTATGGACAATGGACTAGACGTTTTCTTACCTCTACCAAAGAAATATCCACAATAATTGTACAAAGAAAAAAATAGCTCCAGGTTCCAGAGCTATCTGGAAGAGCTGTAACTAGAAGCCCGGTGGTCTGTCTGCATCTCTAGGGCATTTCCCATGACAACATAGGTAGTAACAGCTGGACATTTTACACATTAACCAGATGGCAGCCTGGGTTAAGATACTATCTGGCAGAGGGACAAATTTAACTTGCTCACAGAGTATGCACTAAGGGACCTAAAATAAGGAGATAATTGATGAAAAATTGAGGGTGGTATGGCCAGACAGATGTTTTTATTTTTGGTCAATGATTTTGAATTTTATTACACAGAAGTTTAATGATGATATAAAATTAAATCATAATTAGCTACGCTTTTGACAAATTATCCTTATTGAAATTTTTAAAATATGACATTCACCGGTATATCCAGCCAAACCTCCAATCTTGCTATGCCAAGAGTGGTTCTCAGGCCAGCAGTATCATCATCACCTGGGAGCTTGATAGAAATACACATTCCCAGGTCACACCCCAGACCTACAAAATCAGAAACTGCATTTTTATATAATCCCTAGGGGATTCATATGCTCTTTAGAGTTTGAGGAGCACTGCTGTCACCAACTAAAGTAACACATTAAGACCATATTCTATGAAAGATCAAGCTTCTTGGTAATTTTTGGCCCCCTTTTCCTATTTCTTCTTTCACTCCTTAGCTTCATCATCCTCCACCTTCATATCTATCAGATATACAAGCTACTGAAAGTTTCTGCTCTCACTCTAACAGAAAGGGAGACAATGCAAACAACAGTCCTTTCAATGAAAAGTTATCATGGTTAGGCTATCATGGTTAAAAACAATAAAACATGCTTAGGCATTTGTCTGGAGCAGATAAACATGCCAAGAATTTTATTACCTTCTTGCCTATGTCCCATTTTCAGGAGTACTTATTTTTAGTATTTAGATCCTTGACCCTCTGAACACATAATTGGCAATAATAACAACAATAATAATAATACTTTACAGAGATTGGAGACTGCAGACCAGGTTACCATTTGTTTTCAAATTTCCACATTTTAGAATCACATTTTCCACTTCAAATCAGGCCATATAAATGTGAGAGGAGCATGCACACCCTGCCTTCCACATTTCATCAGCAAAGAGAACACAAAACTGCCTCCATATCTGGAAAACTTTTCTCTGGCCTCTTTGGCCAGCAGCAAAAAAAATGCAAGGCCAGAGTTTCCCATGTGCTCTGTTTTACTCAGGGAAATTATATATGATATTCATTGTACTGTCCTTTCACAAATACCAGGATTTCGTAAATTGAGCTGAGCAAGGTACAGTTATAAATCACTCCTCATTTAGAATTATATGAACATTTTAGAAACCACAAATATTATGATTTTCAACATTTACAGTATTTTGTAAGTAAAGGCATGGAGTGAGAAAGGAGTTATATTCATTCCCTTTCTCATTATTTGCACCAACACTCTTCTCCAGATTTCTTGGACTTCAAAACACTACCTTACATCTGCACAGAGCCTGAAAATGTTTATGAAGGACTTTGCACAAACACTTTTCATTTACTCTTCCCAAGTACCTAAAGGTAGGTATTACTATCCTCACCTTATAAACAAACCCAAAAAATGAGACCATGAAGCAAATCACATGCACAAAAATACAAACACAAATTAACAGCTCTTCATGGAAAGAAGGTCTCATTTATTTGGCCTCTGTACTGAGGGAAATGCCAGGAAAGACATATAGTTTAGATTAATGTGTTGGGTGACTTCCTGACTACAAAGAATCAACACATAACCTAGAAATGCTTATCATGGATGGGACATTTATTTCTTTATCGTCCTAAAATTCGCTGCACCACTCCAAACCATGTAAATTCATCCTTATATCCTCCCTGATACTGCCCCACCCCCACCCACAACGCCACTATCTCATAATTTTTCAAGCTATCTTTGTCAGTTCTCCCTCAATCACCTTCTTATATATTCGTGTGTCTTCTATGATGTTTTTCCCTCATCTTTTCCTAGCTCATTTTAGAATGTAGTTGGATAGTGCCTTTTAGGCAATTGAAGCTTCCAGGGAATGAGGCAGAATATAAACGGGATCGATTAGTTAACTAATTCATATTATATAGATCCCAATTTGGTTTCTATCATTATAGTTTTCTACAGAATCATACGGAATATCCTCTTTTATTTCCAACTTATTTAAGTCTGCAGGATGTCTTGGTAATTCATGAATCAGTAATTCAATCTTTTTGTTACTAAGTAGTATCCTATTGTGTAAATATACCATAATTCATTCATTCATCTATTCAGGGACTTTTGTGATGTTTCTAGCCTTTCACTATTATGAATAAAAACTGCTATAAACACTCATGTAAAATTCTTTCTGAGACATATGTTTTCACTTCTCCCAAGGAGTGCACCCTAGGAGCTCAATGAATGTGTTTTACAGTTAGTTGCTAAATGTATATTAAACTATATAAGAAAAGGTTAAACTGTCTTCCAAAGCCATTGTACCATTTTGTATTCTTATCAACAATGTATGAGAATTTCAGTTGATCCACATACTTTCCAGCATCTGGTTATTTACTTCTTAATTTTAATTTTAGCCATTCTAATGGGTGTGTAGTGGTATTTCACTATAGTTTTAATTTGCATTTTCCTGATGACTAATGGTGCTGAGTATCTTATCATGTACTTATCGGACATTTGTAATAATTTTTCTTACAAAGGGTCTGTTCAAATTTTTGCTTGTTTTATGATTGAGTTGTTTATTTTCTTATTATTGAGCTATAAAATTTCTTTATATATTCTGGATCCAAGTATTTTGTCCCATATATATATATATATCTATATATATATCTATATATATATATATATATATCTCACAAGTACTATATAAATTAACTAAAGCTTAACAATCTAAGGGTTGTATATTCAAGACAAAAGAGTGAATCTTCATAAAAACAGTGAATGTTGTGATATATTAAGTTATTCTAATCAAATCACCTTCTTTCCAGCTCTGCAATCTCTGCAATAACGCTAAAAACCAACAGTCTCACAACTACAGTATCTATGAAAACCAACAGTTTAGCAGCCACTGGAGAGGGCAGAACTGAGCTGGAGGTTCACAAGGCCCCACTCTCAGAGAATGATTACTATTTGTCCAGTCTGAGAGGTACAGAAAGCTCCATTCTTAGAGTTTGTCTTTGCTTCTCTTAATGCAAAGTTCATTCTGTGTAAACTATGCTGCCATTGGAGCATTTACAAAAACAATCATCTGAAATTGTTTAAGATTGTGGTGACCTGAAGTGATGTACAAACTGGACTTATAAAGTGGCTGAACAAAACACCTGCTAAGAAAAAAAAAAGAATGACAAATTAGAGAAAGACATACTCATAGGGGTCTTTGCAAAGCTGAAAACTATTCCAAGAAATCTAGAAAGATACATACATGCAAAGAAATGTATGCACACTCTGGGTTGTGTGTTTGCCCACAGAAGACTTGAAAAGGCCTTAATCTCTCTCTTCTGCCTGAATTTGAGGCCCTGTACAAGCAAGGAGAGAATGGTAAGGCAGCATTGTAAATTTACTGCCCAAATGTTGAAGGCATGCCTTAAAACACACACAAAGCCTTTCAGCAAAAGCTGGGAGACTTACTGGTTAAAATTGTTTAATAAAATCACTGTCCAATCATTAGCAGAACACTAAGCTAAGCTATCAAAGACTTCAGTGGCTTCACACAACAAAAAGTACAGACTTTAAGACAGATATAGTCCAGGAGGTCAAAAAACAAAGAACAATAAGAGTCACTTATAACAAACCCTGGGAGGGAGACAGAATCTAATCTTCAGAGTTGTCACATTATATTTTTCTAAATGTACCCTTTTGAACAAGAAATTAGGAGTCACACAGAGAATACTGCCCCATACTCAAGAAAAAAAACAGGTTATCGATAGAAACTATTCAGGAGGAAGCCCAGACACTGGACTTTCAAAAAAAAAAGATTTTGAATTAGCTATTTTAAATATGTTCAAAGAATTAAACTAAACCATGCCTAATAACTAAAGGAGAGAATAAGAATGATGTGTCACCAAATAAAAAATAAAAATAGAGTGTTGGAGATATTTTTAAAAGAGCCAATTAAACCTTCTGTAGTTAAAAAATACAAGGAGGGCTTCCCTGGTGGCGCAGTGGTTGAGAGTCCACCTGCCGATGCGGAGGACGCAGGTTTGTGCCCTGGTCCGGGAGGATCCCACATGCCGTGGAGTGGCTGGGCCCGTGAGCCATGGCCGCTGACCCTGCGTGTCCAGAGCCTGTGCTCTGCAACGGGAGAGGCCACAGCAGTGAGAGGCCCGCGTACCAAAAAAAAAAAAAAATAGTACAAGGAATCAATAGTAAAGATCAATAAAACTAAAAGCTGGTTCTTTGAGAAGATGAATAAATTAATAAACCATTAGCTGCATTCATCAGGGTAAAACGGGAGAAGACTCAAATCAACAGAATTTGAAATGAAAAAGAAGTAACAAATGACACCAAAGAAATACAAAGGATCATGAGAGATTACTACAAGCAACTATGTGCCAATAAAATGGACAACCTGGAAGAAATGGACAAATTCTTAGAAAAGCAAAACCTTCCAAGACTGAATCAGGAAGAAATCGAAAATACAAACAGACCACTCAAAAGCACTGAAATTGAAACTGTGATTAAAAATCTTCCAACAAACAAAAGTGGAGGACCAGGTAGCTTCACAGACAAATTCTATTAAAAATTTAAAGAAGAGTTAATATCCATCCTTCTCAAACTCTTCCAAAATACAGGAAAGGGAGGACCACTCCCAAACTCATGCTTTGAAGCCACCATCACACCAATACCAAAACCAGACAAAGACGTCATGAAAAAAGAAAATTACAGGCCAATATCACTGATAAACATAGATGCAAAAATCCTCAACAAAATACTAACAAACAGAATCCAACAGCACATTAAAAGAATCATATACCATGAGCAAGACGGGATTCCCCCTGGAATGCAAGGATTCTTCAATATACACAAATCAATCAATGTGAAATACCATATTAACAAACTGAAGGATAAAAGCCATATGACAATCTCAATAGATGCAGAAAAAGCTTTCAACAAACTTCAATACCCATTTGTGATAAAAAACTCTCCAGAAACTGGGCATAGAGGGAACCAAACACAACATAATAAAGGCCATATATGACAAACCCACAGCCAACGTCATTCTCAATGGTGAAAAACTGAAACCATTTCCTCTAAGATCAGGAACAAGACAAGAGTGCACACTCTCACCAATATTATTCAACATAGTTTTGGAAGTCTTAGCCACAGCAATCAGAGAAGTAAAAGAAATAAAAGAATCCAAACTGGAAAAGAAGAAGTAAAACTGTCACTGTTTGCAGATGACATGATCCGATACATAGAGACTCCTAAAGATGCTACCAGAAAACTACTAGAGCTAATCAATGAATTTGGTAAAGTGGCAGGATACAAAATTAATGCACAGAAATCTCTGGCATTCCTATACACTAATGATGAAAAATCTGAAAGTGAAATCAAGAAAACACTCCCATTTACCATTGCAACAAAAAGAATAAAATATCTAGGAATAAACCTACCTAAGGAGACAAAAGACCTGTATGCAGAAAATTATAAGACACTGATGAAAGAAATTAAAGATGATACAAATAGATGGAGAGATATACCATGTTCTTGGATTGGAAGAATCAACATTGTGAAAATGACTCTACTACCCAAAGCAATCTATAGATTCAATGCAATCCCTATCAAACTACCACTGGCATTATTCACAGAACTAGAACAAAAAATTTTGCAATTTGTATGGAAACACAAAAGACCCCGAGTAGCCAAAGCAATCTTGAGAACGAAAGAAGGAACTGGAGGAATCAGGCTCCCTGACTTCAGACTATACTACAAAGCTACAGTTATCAAGACGGTATGGTACTGGCACAAAAACAGAAAGATAGATCAATGGAACAGGATAGAAAGCCCAGAGATAAACCCATGCACATATGGACACCTTATCTTTGATAAAGGTAGCAGGAATGTACAGTGGAGAAAGGACAGCCTCTTCAATAAGTGGTGCTGGGAAAACTGGACAGCTACATGTAAAAGTATGAGATTAGATCACTCCCTAACACCATACACAAAAATAAGCTCAAAATGGATTAAAGACCTAAATGTAAGGCCAGAAACTATCAAACTCTTAGAGGAAAACATAGGCAGAACACTCTATGACATAAATCACAGCAAGATCCTTTCTGACCCACCTCCTAGAGTCATGGAAATAAAAACAAAAATAAACAAATGGGACCTAATGAAACTTCAAAGCTTTTGCACAGCAAAGGAAACCATAAACAAGACCAAAAGACAACCCTCAGAATGGGAGAAAATATTTGCAAATGAAGCAACCGACAAAGGATTAATCTCCAAAATTTACAAGCAGCTCATGCAGCTCAATAACAAAAAAACAAACAACCCAATCCAAAAATGGGCAGAAGACCTAAATAGACATCTCTCCAAAGAAGATATACAGACTGCCAACAAACACATGAAAGAATGCTCAACATCATTAAACATTAGAGAAATGCAAATCAAAACTACAATGAGATATCATCTCACACCAGTCAGAATGGCCATCATCAAAAAATCTAGAAACAATAAATGCTGGAGAGGGTGTGGAGAAAAGGGCACCCTCTTGCACTGCTGGTGGGAATGTGAATTGGTTCAGCCACTATGGAGAACAGTATGGAGGTTCCTTAAAAAACTACAAATAGAACTACCATATGACCCAGCAATCCCACTACTGGGCATATACCCTGAGAAAACCAAAATTCAAAAAGAGTCATGTACCAAAATGTTCATTGCAGCTCTATTTACAATAGCCCAGAGATGGAAACAACCTAAGTGCCCGTCATCGGATGAATGGATAAAGAAGATGTGGCACATATATACAATGGAATATTACTCAGCCATAAAAAGAAACGAAATTGAGTATTTGTAATGAGGTGGATAGACCTAGAGTCTGTCATACAGAGTTAAGTAAGTCAGAAAGAAAAAGATAAATACCGTATGCTAACACATATATATGGAAGTTAAGAAAAAAAATGTCATGAAGAACCTAGGGGTAAAGCAGGAATAAAGACGCAGACCTCCTAGAGAACGGACTTGAGGTTATGGGGAGGGGGAAGGGTGAGCTGTGACAGGGCGAGAGAGAGTCATGGGCATATACACACTAACAAACGTAGTAAGGTAGATAGCTAGTGGGAAGCAGCCGCATGGCACAGGGATATTGGCTCGGTGCTTTGTGACAGCCTGGAGGGGTGGGATAGGGAGGGTGGGAGGGAGGGAGACGCAAGAGGGAAGACATATGGGAACATATGTTTATATATGACTGATTCACTTTGTTATAAAGCAGAAACTAACACACCATTGTAAAGCAATTATACCCCAATAAAGATGTTAAAAAAAAAAAATTGTACCTTCAGCTAAAAAAAAAAAAAAAAAAAAAAAGAATACCTGCCATCTAGCAGCCATAAGACTGCAGCCACTCTCTACAGTGAGCCCTGAGGAAACTCAGGATGTGAAAACTTGCCCCAGATAGCTGAGGTGCATAACAAAGGAATGATTTCAGTGAGCCCAGACTCTTGCACCTTCCCATAAATAGAAAAAGCACTAAATTCCTTAACTTGACATATCTGGTTTTCTTTAAGTAACAATAATCTTTTGATGTTTAGTCTACCTGCCTTTTGTTGCACAACTTCTATATAACCTGGCTCCCCCCTCTAGCCTCCTCAGAGCAGTTTCTCAGAGCTATCTGAAATGCTGTCTCCCAGGCTTCAGTCCTCATTTTGCCCCGAATAAAACTTAACTTGCAACCCTTACGTTGTGCATTTTTTGTCAACAATTATGGCAACCATGAAGGGACCCAGAGTGGACTTCTCTCCTTCACCTGAACTCTATGAGGAATCAAAGCCTTGGTACCAGCAGAGGCCCCTTGCACCCGTCGGGCTCCTTGGAGAGTCCAGACGAATTTGGGTACGTCTCTCCTGGTTCTCAGATCTCCAATGCTGGTTGATCATCCTGAGTTTTATTTGGTGGTATATAGCAGGTACCTACCCCTGCCCAGTTGAAAGATACTGGGCTGGGGTGGGGGGGAGCAGCTGAAAGATACCAGGGAATACCCACCCAGGTGAAAGATACTGGGGAGGGAGGTGCTGGTTGAAAGATACCAGGGTTTGCTTAGTTTTAAGAGACTGAGTGGTCTTGGCTGAGTGGTTAGGTAAGTGGCTGATCTGACACTTTTCCTCAGTTCAGCTGCCTTAATAGAATTTGCCAAGATAAAAATGAAGATATAACATGAAAGCAATGCTCCAAAGAAAAGGGACAAGACTCCTCCCAGCCGGTTACAGCTTTCTCAGGCGACTAAGAAATTTACGGGAGTGGTGGAGGCAGAGGCCTCATATCATGCAGTGGTCCCATAGGGAAACCCTCTCATTAATTAAAACACTTGCTTAGGGCTTCCCTGATGGCGCAGTGGTTGAGAGTCCGCCTGCCGATGCAGGGGACACGGGTTCGTGCCCCGGTCCGGGAGGATCCCACATGCTGTGGAGCGGCTGGACCCGTGAGCCATGGCCGCTGAGCCTGCGCGTCCAGAGCCTGTGCTCCGCAACGGGAGAGGCCACAACAGTGAGAGGCCCGCGTACCGCACAAAAATTTTAAAAAATGAAAAAAAAAACACTTGCTCATCCAGGGGCTGCAGATAAGAATTGGCCATTCAGAAATCTGAGCACCCAGTGGTCTTAGACCACTGAAGGGAGACACTGAGACACATAAAAGCACTGAAACAACTCTAGGGTGATACCTAGAGGACTCAAGCTCACAAGCAGCACACTGGCCCACCACACAACTTCATTAGTAAATTTTATCCCTGACAAATTCAACTTAAAATGGGAAATAGAATCTCTCAAACACAGAAACAAGGGGCGTCAGAAAACCAACCTCCGACTAACACACCAGACAGATTCATGTATAACACTGTACGGAGCTCATACTTGCAAGTACCTAGTTAACTGGGGAAATTATACTAAAGGAGATCTGAACCTAAAATGGCCAAATTGGGGTTCTTCTGATATTCCAAAATTGCTATTTTTGCGCACACAGTTAAAAAAAGCCTGCCACAAGATCAAACAGACTGAATGGAATGCTTATTTTGACTGGTACCTAGAAGCTTCTAATAGAGGAAATGATAGAGTAACTTTTTGCAACAATATCAGAACTAAAAAAGGCTGCTAGCACCCTGTCTCTGACTCTGTCTCTCCCTCTGCTCCTCCCATGTATCCTCTTCTATCAGAATTGCTTGGCCCAGATGCTATCTCTTTTTCTCTTCCAACTCTTCCACCTCCTGCTGCTCCCTCTTCCCCAGCAAAGGAAGATAAAAAAGTCAGAAGTGATTATAGCTCCCTTTAATGAGAAACCTATTACAGGGAGAGGTGAGCCATCCTCGGTGCTTATGTACACATCATGGACCTGAGCAGAACCTAGAGCCTTGGCTAAAGAATTTCCGGATCTGAGTCAGGATCCACTGGAATTTGCTAAGGAATGTGAGTTAACCATCCAGACCTATAAGCCTGGGTTTTCAATTTTATATCAATTGGTATTTACTTAATTGGAAATTAAAGGAAATCTCGCCCTACTGTCTTTCAGATGTAAATGTTCTACCTGATCTTTCTAGTACGATCCCTGTGTGTGTGTGCCTGTGTGTGTCTGTGTGTGTGTATGTGCTTTGAAAACTTGACCTCTGCCATACTGTTTGAGAGTAAACTCTCCAGATTTTACTTAGATTACATTCTCCCCCACTCTCTTATGGGGAAGCCTCTTGCATCTTAATAGTTTGAATCAGTATATATATACTTTATTAATGGCCAAATGATGGATCCTTTTAAAATTGGAGAAACTAACAAATTTGTGAATCTAGAGCACTCTCATTATAAACAGCTGTTTTATTGGTACCTATAAAAACAAAAAAAATCAAATTAAAGGTGGAAAAAAGAAATATATCTAATGATTAACCTAAGAAATTCTTTAGTTTAAAACAAGTAAGAAAAACTGGTTTGGGAAGCTTCATTTGTGGTCTGTGCTTTCCCTCAATGGGTCTTACAGATGCTAATAAAAGCATTACAATAATTAATGTTAACAGGAAAAATCCTGTAAGGAAAATCTAGATACTATTTCCAACAAGATAGAAATTTTAAAGGAATTATCTCGAATAAAGAAATATTTAGATGGTTATTTAAAATGGGATAAATAAAATGGACGTTTATGTAATTAAAACACAAGGTTTTGATATTACTACACTACCTAAGGTTAAATGGGCCAGAAGGAACCCCATACTAGTCCCCAACATTAAAAGCCAAACAAGTCTGTTCTATTTATCCCAGTTTTAAAATATATTTAAGATTTGATGGAGAAATTAAAACCTTTAGAGACAAGCAAAAGCTGAGAGAGTTCAGCACCACCAAATCAGCTCTACAACAACTGCTAAAGGAACTTCTCTAGGCAAGAAACACAAAAGAAGGAAAAGACCTACAATAACAAACCCAAAACAATTAAGAAAATGGGAATGGGAACACACATATCGATAATTACCTTAAATGTAAATGGACTAAATGCTCCCACCAAAAGACACAGATTGGCTGAATGGATACAAAAGCAAGACCCATATATTTGCTGTCTACAAGAGACCCACTTCAGACCTAGAGACACATACAGACTGAAAGTAAGGGGATGGAAAAAGGTATTTCATGCAAATGGAAACCAAAAGAAAGCTGGAGTAGCAATTCTCATATCAGACAAAATAGACTTTAAAACAAAGACTATTAGAAGAGACAAAGAAGGACACTACATAATGATCAAGGGATCGATCCAAGAGGAAGATATAACAATTGTAAATATTTATGCACCCAACATAGGTGCACCTCAATACATAAGGCAAATACTGACAACCATAAAAGGGGAAATCGACAGTAACACATTCATAGTAGGGGACTTTAACACCCCACTTTCACCAATGGACAGATCATCCAAAATGAAAATAAATAAGGAAACACAAGCTTTAAATGATACATTAAATGAGATGGAGTTAATTGATATTTATAGGACATTCCATCCAAAAACAACAGAATACACATTTTTCTCAAGTGCTCATGGAACATTCTCCAGGATAGATCATATCTTGGGTCACAAATCAAGCCTTGGTAAATTTAAGAAAATTGAAATTGTATCAAGTATCTTTTCCGACCACAACGCTATGAGACTCGATATCAATCACAGGAGAAGATCTGTAAAAAATACAAACACATGGAGGCTAAACAATACACTACTTAATAACGAAGTGATCACTGAAGAAATCAAAGGGGAAATCAAAAAATACCTAGAAACAAATGACAATGGAGACACTACGACTCAAAATCTATGGGATGCAGCAAAAGCAGTTCTAAGAGGGAAGTTTATAGCAATACAATCTTACCTTAAGAAACAGGAAACATCTCGAATAAACAACCTAACCTTGCACCTAAAGCAATTAGAGAAAGAAGAACAAAAAAACCCCAAAGTTAGCAGGAGGAAAGAAATCATAAAAATCAGATCAGAAATAAATGAAAAAGAAATGAAGGAAACGAGAGCAAACATCAATAAAACTAAAAGCTGGTTCTTTGAAAGGATAAACAAAATTGATAAACCATTAGCCAGACTCATCAAGAAAAAAAGGGAGAAGACTCAAATCAATAGAATTAGAAATGAAAAAGGAGAAGTAACGACTGACACTGCAGAAATACAAAAGATCATGAGAGATTACTACAAGCAACTCTATGCCAATAAAATGGACAATCTGGAAGAAATGGACAAATTCTTAGAAAGGCACAACCTGCCAAGACTGAATCAGGAAGAAATAGAAAATATGAACAGACCAATCACAAGCACTGAAATTGAAACTGTGATTAAAAATCTTCCAACAAGCAAAAGCCCAGGACCAGATGGCTTCACAGGCGAATTCTATCAAACATTTAGAGAAGAGCTATCACCTATCCTTCTCAGACTCTTCCAAAATATAGCAGAGGGAGGAACACTCCCCAACTCATTCTACGAGGCCACCATCACCCTGATACCAAAACCAGACAAGGATGTCAAAAAGAAAGAAAACTACAGGCCAATATCACTGATGAACACAGATGCAAAGATCCTCAACAAAATACTAGCAAACAGAATCCAACAGCACATTAAACGGATCATACACCATGATCAAGTGGGGTTTATTCCAGGAATGCAAGGATTCTTCAATATACGCAAATCAATCAACGTGATACACCATATTAACAAATTGAAGGAGAAAAACCATATGATCATCTCAATAGATGCAGAGAAAGCTTTTGACAAAATTCAACACCCATTTATGATAAAAACCCTGCAGAAAGTAGGCATAGAGGGAACTTTCCTCAACATAATAAAGGCCATATATGACAAACCCACAGCCAACATCGTCCTCAATGGTGGAAAACTGAAAGCATTTCCACTAAGATCAGGAACAAGACAAGGTTGCCCACTCTCACCACTCGTCTTCAACATAGTTTTGGAAGTTTTAGCCACAGCAATCAGAGAAGAAAAGGAAATAAAAGGAATCCAAATCGGAAAAGAAGAAGTAAAGCTGTCACTGTTTGCAGATGACATGATACTATACATACAGAACCCTAAAGATGCTACCAGAAAACTACTAGAGCTAATCAATGAATTTGGTAAAGTAGCAGGATACAAAATTAATGCACAGAAATCTCTGGCATTCCTATACACTAAGGATGAAAAATCTGAAAGTGAAATCAAGAAAACACTCCCATTTACCATTGCAACAAAAAGAATAAAATACCTAGGAATAAACCTACCTAAGGAGACAAAAGACCTGTATGCAGAAAATTATAAGACACTGATGAAAGAAATTAAAGATGATACAAATAGATGGAGAGATATACCATGTTCTTGGATTGGAAGAATCAACATTGTGAAAATGACTCTACTACCCAAAGCAATCTACAGATTCAATGCAATCCCTATGAAACTACCACTGGCATTTTTCACAGAACTAGAACAAAAAATCTCACAATTTGTATGGAAACACAAAAGACCCCGAATAGCCAAAGCAATTTTGAGAACGAAAAATGGAGCTGGAGGAATCAGGCTTCCTGACTTCAGACTATACTACAAAGCTACAGTAATCAAGACAGTATGGTACTGGCACAAAAACAGAAATATAGATCAATGGAACAGGATAGAAAGCCCAGAGATAAACCCACGCACATATGGTCACCTTATCTTTGACAAAGGAGGCAGAAATGTACAGTGGAGAAAGGACAGCCTCTTCAATAAGTGGTGCTGGGAAAACTGGACAGCTACATGTAAAAGTATGAGATTAGATCACTCCCTAACACCATACACAAAAATAAGCTCAAAATGGATTAAAGACCTAAATGTAAGGCCAGAAACTATCAAACTCTTAGAGGAAAACATAGGCAGAACACTCTATGACATAAATCACAGCAAGATCCTTTTTGACCCACCTCCTAGAGAAATGGAAATAAAAACAAAAGTAAACAAATGGGACCTAATGAAACTTAAAAGCTTTTGCGCAGCAAAGGAAACCATAAAGAAGACCAAAAGACAACCCTCAGAATGGGAGAAAATATTTGCAAATGAAGCAACTGACAAAGGATTAATCTCCAAAATTTATAAGCAGCTCATGCAGCTTAATAACAAAAGAACAAACAACCCAATCCAAAAATGGGCAGAAGACCTAAATAGACATTTCTCCAAAGAAGATATACAGACTGCCAACTAACACATGAAAGAATGCTCAACATCACTAATCATTAGAGAAATGCAAATCAAAACTACAATGAGATATCATCTCACACCAGTCAGAATGGCCATCATCAAAAAATCTAGAAACAATAAATGCTAGAGAGGGTGTGGAGAAAAGGGAACCCTCTTACACTGTTGGTGGGAATGTAAATTGATACAGCCACTGTGGAGAACAGTATGGATGTTCCTTAAAAAGCTACAAATAGAACTACCATATGACCCAGCAATCCCACTACTGGGCATATACCCTGAGAAAACCATAATTCAAAAAGAGTCATGTACCAAAATGTTCATTGCAGCTCTATTTACAATAGCCCAGAGATGGAAACAACCTAAGTGTCCATCATCGGATGAATGGATAAAGAAGATGTGGCACATATATACAATGGAGTATTACTCAGCCATAAAAAGAGACGAAATTGAGCTATTTGTAATGAGGTGGATAGACCTAGAGTCTGTCATACAGAGTGAAGTAAGTCAGAAAGAGAGAGACAAATACCGTATGCTAACACATATATATGGAATTTAAGAAAAAAATAATGTCATGAAAAACCTAGGGGTGAAACAGGAATAAAGACACAGACTTACTAGAGAATGGACTTGAGGCTATGGGGAGGGGGAAGGGTAAACGGTGACAAAGCAATAAAGAGGCATGGACATGTATACACTACCAAACGTAAGGTAGATAGCTAGTGGGAAGCAGCCGCATAGCACAGGGAGATCAGCTCGGTGCTGTGTGACCACCTGGAGGGGTGGGATAGGGAGGGTGGGAGGGAGGGTGACGCAAGCGGGAAGAGATATGGGAACATATGTATATATATAACTGATTCATTTTGTTGTGAAGCTGAAACTAACATACCATTGTAAAGCAATTATGCTCCAATAAAGATGTTTAAAAAAAAGCGTTAAAAAAATATATATATATTTAAGGGGCTAGAAAAAAATTTTTTCTTTACACCAAGATACCTGACCAACGATTATTTGGGACAACAATTAGGCCAAAGGTTCTGAGTTCATTGGCTCAAGCCCACTCTGGGGATCCCAGAGCCTGTAACAGGGAAGAGCAAATTCTGACTCCATGTTGGTTCTGTTTCTTTTACTTTAACCTTTGCTTTTTGTTCCTTTTGTTAGTATTATAATCACTGTCTATAGCTGTAAGCATACATAATGGCCTGCAACAGGGAACCTTGCCCCTCTGCCTGACTGTTAAACTAAAAGGCCTTTGTTCAGCTCTCAGAGAGACATTCTGACCCTGCCCACCTGTGAATGGCTGCAGAAAAGAAGAAATTAACGTATCCCCTCACCAGTGTAGACCAAGCAAGGAGATATCTTGCAAGATAAATGGCCTTTTTACTTTACTCCCTCACCTCCATTCCCTCTCTGTTCTATAAAAGTATCTGACATCCAGACCCTGATAAGATGTTTTTTTGGGTACACTAGTCCGCCATCTTCTCAGTCTGCCTGCTTTCCAAATAAAGTCACTATTCCTTGCCTCAACACCTCGTCTCCTGATTTATTGGCCTGTTGTGCCAGGCCAACAAGCAAAGCGAGCTAGGACTCGGTAACAAGACTTTTATATAAAAATAGATAAAATGGACAGGGAACAAAAAGAAGAAAAACTCCTAGAACTCCTCCTGTAAGCTTGTTGATTGGACCCTAATGAAAAGTAAAGTTAAAGGTATAAAGTTGACAGAAATGAGATGAAAGTATATAAAATTGGTATATATAAATGAGCTTTATATAAGATGGATACATCTTTTTTGGTTAATTATATTGGGGGATAGGCATGTTTCACTGGGAAATACTTCCCCTGCATGGACTTATAAGACAAGGCATATAAATCTTCCCCTCAGGAAATATTAATTGAACATACTAAAAGACACCAATAGGGTTACTTGAGCCATACAAATAAGGAAAACTGGGAACTAACATTAAAGAGCTAATAAAAATAAAAATAGTGATTTTGCTCTGGGTTTAACTTGTAAACTCAGAAAGAAGGTCTTTGCTGAATGCCTTATACAAACCTTTGAAGGCATGATAAACTAAACTCTAAAGTTCTACAACATAGAACTCATAAAATAAGTTAGAAATCTTGTCACTGATAAAATCTTTTAGTATCTTATGGGTGACAGACCTGTTCTTTGGGAAACTAAAAGCAACCATCTTTCTCTTGCAAATCTCTACAAACCAGGCCACAAGGACCTGAGACTGAGCCTAATTAGGTCAATCTGGCAAGACCTGAAACCAAGGGGAAAACAATGGCAAAGTGGCACTTTTAAAATTCAAACCACCGGGAATGCTCCCTCAGCCAATCTTTACAAACAGTAAAGCCTTAGTCATCTAAGCAAGCAACTTTAATGTGTTCCAACTGTTCTTTGTAAACTAGTAAGTTTATATTGTAATACCTGATTCATAACTAAGTTTTTTTTTAATGAAGCCATGAGATCTCTAGTTTTGCCTGTTTATGTCTGTGTACACATTATACATATGATATATCTCTACCTCTGGAAAGTATTATGAAAATTGAATTTATAAGAGCTCTATTTAATATTTTTTAAAAAGCACTTACAAATAAAGAAACCGGCCAAAATGACTTTCAGGTTCACGTGAACTGGGAAATATTCAATATTAAGTTGACATCCGGTATTAAAGTTTGTTTGTTGATCTAATTAATATAGACATGCCGTTAGAGTCATCAATATTAAGTATAATACTTTATTGTACCTAAGTTTAATAGAAGTCAAATAAGACCTTATGTCTGTTGCAAGAAAAATAACTTGATATGATGAGTCTCTGAATGTAAATGAGATGAGAGCTTTTGGGTAAACTCTTTAAAAATAGATTTTAGAAATGTCTACTTAAAATTATCTCTTCAGATATCTGATAACTTCTAGAGTTGTGCTAATTTAAGTGCTGAAAGTTTATTGAATAGCTAGATAATTTCCAAAAAAAATGAGATACTGAGACATCAATTACTAAGTAGAGAAACTAAAGGTATTTAGGACTATTAATGACAATGTTTGGTGCCACCCTGAGATAGCCTCTATAAGAAAACAAATGTTTTTAGAAATTATCACTGGTATTTATGTTCATCAATGTACAGAATACTAATGTAAAAGACAGTTCACAATTGCTTACTTCTTAACTTTCACTAGAAATTAAGTTTTTAAGAGTTGAGGATTCTAATTTAAACACATAATTAAAGTTAATACGAATAATATGGAAACACTTCAGTGTACAGTAGGAAAAGAGAATGTGTGTTTTTAGTAAAGAAGATATGAGGAATGGAATTACATTTTATTGAGGGAAAAGAAAGAAAGTATGTCTTGATTTATTTGGATAGAAAAATAAGGGACAGGCTGATATGAAAACAGAAAGTGATGAAAGATTGTGGAAAGAAACCACGAGGGGAAAAAAAGTTTTATGCATGGTCAGGATTAATTAAATTTAGATTGAAGTTAACTAAGTAAATAGATTTTGTTGTTAAGTAAGCTGGTACAAGACTGGGATTTGAACAAAGTTTCTTAGAGTGCTCCTTTTTGGTAGATTTTGTGAGTTTCTGTGCCCTTAAGTAATGTTTTTTAGACTTTGGTTAAATGAATAAGTATTGTTTCAGAGTGACCTGTTGTGTTTTAAAACCGTTTTGATATTTTTAACAAACTTACCAAATATTAAACTCCAACTAAAGCTCTTTTAGCCTCCAGCTGATTCTGGGCTGCTCTGAAGGAACGTCTCTGAGACATCTTAAAGAGGAATGTTAAACTAAGTTTATTTGGTATGTTTAATTACTTCAGAAAATTTGTCAAGTGATTGGAGATGAAACTTAGGTTGTAGTGTATGGATAAATGTCATTAATATAGATATTCCAAAATTGATATGGAATTCCTAACATCTGATATGCCCTGATATAATGTTATCAGTCAAAATTCTATTTATTCTAAAATGTTATATGTCACAGAAATATCCAAGTTTCCTACTAATTGCATTGTATTCTAATTTTTAAACCTTGCTATTTTAAGTTTTGTCTGGATGCTTTTACAAAATGAAGATTTTCAAGAAGACTCATAAAAAGAACTTTTTGTAACAAACATAAGTTTCTGATGGCCTTTAAATAATACCACTGAACTGTATAACAAATGACAGAAAACCTGAATACTTCATCCATATCAATAGGAATCAATTACATGGAACTGAATGAACTGATGAATATAATTTATAACTTTATGACTTTGGGAAATATACTAGCTTTACTCTTTGTTTTTCAGAAAAACTTTTTCTCTTACGTTATGACCTACAAGTTGATAAAGTATACCTTTGTAAAACAAAGATAAAACATTTATCTTTTTCTCTCTACCTAACCCTGCCAGAATTTGGCTTCTCCACCTGGCTCTCCTATGAACTTGATGGTTTATTGCAACTGAATTACAACTAATCAGTTTTTTTCTTCCTTTTTCTTTTTTTGGGCTGTGTTGGGTCTTCATTGCTGCATACAGGCTTTCTCCGGGTGTGGCGAGTGGGGGGCTACTCTTCATTGAGGTGTTCGCACTTCTCATTCTGGTGGCTTCTCTTGTTGTGGAGCATGGGCTCTAGGCACACAGGCTTCAGTAGTTGCAGCATGTGGGCTCAGTAGTTGTGGCAGGCGAGCCCTAGATGCGTAGGCTTCAGTAGTTGTGGCGTGTGGGCTCAGTAGTTGTGTCTCACGGGCTCTAGAGCACAGGCTCAGTAATTGTGGCACACGGGCTTAGTAGCTCTGCAGCATGTGGGATCTTACCAGACCAGGGATTGAACCCCTGTCCCCTGCATTGGCAGGCGGATTCTTAACCACTGTGCCACCAGGGAAGTCCCCTAATAATTGTTTTAATTTGCTCTTAGTTTCCAAATTGTTCATGATTTGTGTCTCCCTCCTGCACTATGTCTTTGTCAATATTACTAACTGCATTACTTATATCCTGTCTATTTTATAAGATGGTTGTCTCTTACAGTACTCAATGTGTAACCAGGCCTCCAACAAATTTGATGATGGCTAAACATCTTGAGAAAATAGATCACATTTGTGACTCATAAAATAATTTTAATAGTGTGATTCTAGATATGGGAAGAAGCAACAAAGGAAAATATTTCCTGTGTCATAGTAGATTAGTAAGACAGAGGACCCAGAGAATCTTTAACTGTCAACAGGGCCTAATCCAGAAATTAACACCTGGTGTGGGATAGCAACAAGAACTTTCGCCTGATCTAGGATGAGCCTCCCAGTACTGTGGGACAAAATTTGGTCATGAAATGTCTCCCAAACATTGGTTGAATTTCCAACCAAGAGAAGGGACTGATATATAGAATATTTAAACAAAGGATGTCACAGTCATCAACGATTGCATCCCGCAATGTGAGCTGGTGAGTCCTGAGGAAACACAGGGCCAAAAATAATACCTGCCATTTGGCAGGCATCAGACTGCAGCCACTCCCTACAGTGAGCCTTGAGGAAACTCAGGATGTGAAAACACAGGATACTGGACCCAGATAGCTGAGGTGCATATCAAAGGAATGATTTCAGTGAGCCCAGACACTTGCACCTCCCCATAAATAGAAAAAGCACTAAATTCCTTAACTTGAGATATCTGGTTTTCTTTAATTAACAATAATCTTTTGATGTTTAGTCTACCTGCCCTTTGTTACAAAACTTCTATATAACCAGGCTCCCTGCCACTCACCTCCTTGGAGCAGTTTCTCAGAGCTATCTGAAATGCTGTCTCCTGGGCAGCAGTCCTCATTTTGTCCCAAATAAAACTTGTAACTCTCACGTTGTGCTTTTTTTTTTTTTAAGTGAACAAGAGCAATGAAGCAAATATGACAGAATGTTCATCTTCAGGGGTAGGTCCAACAATGATTTTTATATGACCCTCTGTACTTTAAAATTTGCATTCATAAGAGACGTTCAAGATGGCGGAAGAGTAAGATGTGGTGATCAACTTCCTCTTCACAAATACATCAGAAATATATCTAAATGTGGACCAACTCCTACAGAACACCTACTGAATGCTGACAGAAGACCTCAGGCTTCCGAAAAGGCAAGACACTCCCCACGTACCCAGGTAGGGCAAAAGAAAAAAGAAACAACAGAGACAAAAGAATAGGGATGGACCTGCACCACTGGGAGGGAGCTGTGAAGGAGGAAAAGTTTCCACACACTAGGAAGCCCCTTCACTGGAGGACACGGGGGTGGCAGGGGGGGAAGCTTCAGGGCCACAAAGGAGAGCACAGCAACAGGGGTGCAGCGGGCAAAAGTGGAGAGATTCCTGCACAGAGGATTGGCGCCGACCAGCACTCACCAGCCCCAGAGGCTTGTCTGCTGACCTGCCAGGGCTGAGGGCGGCTGGGAGCTCAGGCTCGGGCTTCAGAGGTCAGATCCCAGGGAGAGGACTGGGTTTGGCTGTGTGAACACAGCCTGAAGGGGGCAATTGTGCCACAGATAGCTGGGAGGGAGTCCGGGAAAAAGACTGGACCTGCCTAAGAGGCAAGAGACCATTGTTTCAGGGTGCAGGAGGAGAGGGGATTCAGAGCACAGCCTAAACAAGCTCCAGAGATGGGTGCGAGCTGTGGGTACCAGTGCAGACACCAGAGACGGGCATGAAACACTAAGGCTGCTGCTGCAGCCACCAAGAAGCCTATGTGCAAGCACAGGTCACTATCCACACCTCCCCTCCCGGAAGTCTGTGCAGCCCGACACTGCCAGGGTCCCATGATCCAGGGACAACTTCCCGGGTAGAACACATGGCATGCCTCAGGCTGTTGCAACATCACGCCAACCTCTGCTGCCACAGGCTCAACCCACATTCTGTACCCCACCCTCCCCCCACCTGAGTGAGCCAGAGCCCCTTAATCATTTGTTACTTTAACCCAGCCCTGTTTGGGTGGTGAATATATGCCCTCAGGCGACCTACACACAGAGGCGGGTCCAAATCTAAAGCTGAACCTCTGGAGCTGTATGAACAAAGAAGAGAAAGGGAAATTTTCCCCAGCAACCTCAGGAGCAGTGGACTAAATCTCCACAACCAGCTTGATGTACCCTGCATCTGTGGAATACCTGAATAGACAACAAATCATCCCAAAAGAGAGGCAGTGGACTTTGGGAGCAATGATAAATATATATTTTTTTTCCTTCTTCTCTTTTTGTGAGTGTAAATGGGTATGCTTCTTTGTGTGATTTTGTTTGTATAGCTTTGCTTTTACCATTTGTCCTAGGGTTCTGTCTGTCCGCTTGTCTTTTTTTTTAAGTATAGTTTTTAGCACTTGTTATCATTGGTGTATTTTTTTTTGGTTTCGTTGCTCTCTTCTTTCTTTTTTTCTCTCTTTTTTTATTACTTTCTAATTTTTTATTTCTAACAAATATTTTCTACTTTTTACTTTAATAACGTTATTTTATTTTGTTTTCTTTCTTTTTTTCTCCCTTTTCTTCTCAGCCACATGGCTGACAGGGTCTGGTGTCCCAGACACAGGTCAGGCCTGTGCCACTGAGGTGGGAGAGCCAAGTTCAGGACATCGGTCCACCAAAGACCTCCTGGCTCCACGTACTATCAAATGGCAAAAGCTCTCCCACAGATCTCCATCTCAATGCTAAGAAGCACCTCCACTCAATGACCGGCAAGCTGCAGTGCTGGACACTCTATGCCAACCAAGTAGCAAGAAAGGAACAAAATGCCACCCACTAGCAGAGAGGCTGCCTAAAATCATAACAAGGTCACAGACAGCCCAAAACACACCACCGGACATGGTCCTGTGCACCAGAAAGACAAGATCCAGCCTCATCCACCAGAATACAGACACTAGTCCCCTCCACCAGGAAGCCTACACAAGCCACTGACATAACCTCACCCACTGGGGGCAGGCACCAAAAACAACAGAAACTACGAACCTGCAGCCTATGAAGAGGAGACCCCAAACACAGTAAACTAGGGCAAAATGAGAAGACAGACAAACACACAGCAGATGAAGAAGCAAGGTAAAAACCCACAAGACAAAACAAATGAAGAGGAAATACGCAGTCTACCTAAAAAAGAATTCACAGCAATGATAGTAAAGATGCTCCAAAATCTTGGAAATAGAATGGAGAAAATACAATAAATGATTAACAAGGACATAGAAGAACACAAGAGAAAACAAACAATGATGAATAACACAATAAATGAAATTAAAAATTCTCTAGAAGGAATCAATAGCAGAATAACTGAAGCAGAAGAAGGGACAAGTGACATGGAAGATAAAATAATGGAAATAACTACTGCAGAGCAGAATAAAGAAAACAGAATGAAAAGAATCGAGGACAGTCTCAGAGACATCTGTGACAATATTAAACACACCAACACTGGAATTACAGGGGTCCCAGAAGAAAAAGAGAAAAAGAAAGGGACTGAGAAAATATTTGAAGGGATTATACTTGAAAACTTCCCTATTATGGGAAAGGAAATACTAAATCAAGCCCAGGAAGTGCAGAGTCCCATACTGGATAAATCCAAGGAGAAAAATTCCAAGACACATATTAATCAAACTATCAAAAAATAAATACAAAGAAAAATATTAAAAGCAGCAAGGGAAAAACAACAAATAACATACAAGGGAATCCCCATAAGGTTAACAACTGTTCTTTCAGCAGAAAATCTGCAAGCAAGAAGGGAGTGGCAGGACATATTTAAAGTGATGAAAGGGGAAAACCTACAACTAAGATTATTCTACCCAGCAAGGATCTCATTCAGATTCGACAGAGAAGTTAAAACCTTTACAGACAACCGAAAGCTAAGAGAATTCAGCACCACCAAAACAGCTTTATAACAAATGCTAAAGGAACTTCTCTAGGCAGAAAACACAAGGGAAGGAAAAGATCCACAATAACAAACCCAAAACAATTAAGAATATGGGAATAGGAACATACATATCGATAATTACTATAAATATAAATGGATTCAATGCTCCAACCAAAAGTCATAGACTGGCTGAATGTAACAAAAAAAATGACTCGTATATATGCTGTCTACAAGAGACCCACTTCAGCCCTATGGACACATATAGACTGAAAGTGAGGGGATGGAAAAAGATGTTCCATGCAAATGGAAATCAAAAGAAAGCTGGAGTAGCAATTCTCATATCAGACAAAATAGACTTTAAAATAAAGACTATTACAAGAGACAGAGAAGGACACTACATAATGATCAAGGGATCAATCCAGGAAGAAGATATAACAATTGTAAATATTTATGCACCCAACATAGGAGCACCTGAATGCATAAGGCAAATGCTAACAGCCATAAAAGGGGAAATCAACAGTAACACAACCATCATAGGGGACTTTAACACCCCACTTTCACCAATGGACAGATCATTCAAAATGAAAATAAATAAGGAAACAAAAGCTTTAAATGATGCATTAAACAGGATGGACTTAATTGATATTTATAGGATATTCCATCCAAAAACAACAGAATACACTTTCTTCTCAAGTACTCATGGAACATTCTCCAGGATAGATCATATCTTGGATCACATATCAAGCCTTGGGAAATTTAAGAATATTGAAATCATATCAAGTATCTTTTCCTACAACAATGCTATGAGACTAGATGTCAGTTACAGGAAAAAAAAAACTGTAAATGATGCAAACACATGGAGGCTAAACAATACATTCCTTAATAACCAACAGATCACTGAAGAAATCAAAGAGTAATGCAAAAAATAACTAGAAAGAAATGACAATGAAAACACAACGAGCTGAAACCTATGGGATGCAGCAAAAGCAGTTCTAAGAGGGAAGTTTATAGCAATACAATCCTACCTCAAGAAACAAGAAACACCTCAAATAAACCACCTAACCTTACATCTAAAGCAATTAGAGAAAGAACAAAAACAACCCAACTTTAGCAGAAGGAAAGAAATCATAAAGATCAGATCAGAAATAAATGAAAAATAAATGAAGGAAATAGTAGCCATTATCAATAAAACTAAAAGCTGGTTGTTTGAGAAGATAAACAAAATAGATAAACCATTAGCTAGACTAATCAAGAAAAAAAGGGAGAAGACTCAAAGCAATATAATTAGAAATGAAAAAGCATAGGTACAACTGACACTGCAGAAATACAAAGGATCATGAGAGATTACTACAAGCACCTCTATGCCAATAAAATGGACAATCTGGAAGAAATGGACAAATTCTTATAAATGCATAACCCTACGAGACTGAACCAGGAAGAAATAGAAAATATGAACAGACCAATCACAAGCACTGAAATTGAAACTGTGATTAAAAATCTTCCAACACGGCTTTCCTGGTGGCGCAGTGATTGAGAGTCCGCCTGCCAATGCGTGGGACGCTGGTTCGTGCCCCGGTCCGGGAAGATCCCACAGGCCGCGGAGTGGCTGGGCCCATGAGCCATGGCTGCTCAGCCTGTGCATCCGGAGCCTGTGCCCTGCAACAGGAGAGGCCACAACAGTAAGAGGCCCAAGAACCGCAAAAAAAATAAAAATAAAAATCTTCCAACAAACAAAAGCCCAGGACCAGATGGCTTCACAGGGAAACTTTATCAAACATTTAGAGAAGAGCTAACACCTATCCTTCTCAAACTCTTCCAAAATATAGCAGAGGGAGAAACATTCCCAAACTCATTCCATGAGGCGACCATCATGCTGATACCAAAACCAGACAAAAATGTCACAAAGAAAGAAAACTACAGGCCAATATCACTGATGAATATAGATGCAAAAATCCTCAGCAAATACTAGCAAATAGAATCCAACAGCACATTAAAAGGACCATACACCCTGATGAAGGGGGGTTGACCCCAGGAATGCAAGGTTTCTTCAATATACACAAATCAATCAATGTGATACACCATATTAAAAAATTGAAGGAGATGAACCATATGATCATGTCAATCGATGCAGAGAAAGCTTTCAACAAAATTCAACATCAATTTATGATTAAAAAAACCCTCCAGAAAGTAGGCATAGAGTGAACTTTCCTCAACATAATAAAGGTCATATATGACAAACCCACAGTCAACATCGCCTTCAATGGTGAAAAACTGAAACCATTCCCACTAAGATCAGGAACAAGACAAGGTTGCCCACTCTCACCACTATTATTCAACATAGTTTTGGACGTTTTAGCCACAGCAATCAGAGAAGCAAAAGAAACAAAAGGAATCCAAATCTGAAAAGAAGAAGCAAAGCTGTCACTGTTTGCAGATGACATGATACTATACATAGAGAATCCTAAACATGCTACCAGAAAACTACTAGAGCTAATCAATGAATATGGTAAATTAGCAGCATACAAAATTAATGCACAGAAATCTCTTGCATTCCTATAAACTAATGATGAAAAATCTGAAAGCGAAATTAAGAAAACACTCCCATTTACCACTGCAACAAAAAGAATAAAATATCTAGGAATAAACCTGCCTAAGGAGACAAAAAACCTGTATGCAGAAAGTCATAAGACACTGATGAAAGAAATTAAAGATGATACAAATAGCTGGAGAGATATACCATGTTCTTGGATTGGAAGAATCAACATTGGGAAAATGACTATACTTACTACCCAAAGAAATCTACAGATTCAATGCCTTCTCTATCAAACTACCACTGGCATTTTTCACAGAACTAGAACAAAAAATTTCACAATTTGTATGGAAACACAAAAGATCCCAAATAGCCAAAGAAATGTTGAGAAAGAAAAACGGAGCTGGAGGAATCAGCCTCCCTGCCTTAAGACTATACTACAAAGGTACAGTAATCAAGACAGTATGGTACTGGTACACAAACAGAAATATAAATCAATGGAACAGGATAGAAAGCCCAGACATAAACCCATGCACATATGGTCACCTTATCTTTGATAAAGGAGGCAAGAATATACAGTGGAGAAAAGACAGGCTCTTCAATAAGTGGTGCTGGGAAAACTGGACAGGTACATGGAAAAGAATGAAATTAGAACATTCCCTAACACCATACACAAAAAGAAACTCAAAATGGATTAAAGACCTAAATGTAAGGCCAGACACTATCAAACTCTTAGAGGAAAACATAGGCCGAACCCTCTATGACATAAATCACAGCAAGATCCTTTTTGACCCACCTCCTAGAAAAATGGAAATAAAAACAAAAATAAACAAATGGGACCTATTGAAACTTAAAAGTTTTTGCACAACAAAGAATACCATAAATGAGACGAAAAGACAACCCTCAGAATGGGAGAAAATATTTGCAAATAAAGCAACTGACAAAGGATGAAGCTCCAAAATTTACAAGCAGCTCATACAGCTCAATATCAAAAAACAAACAACCCCATCCAAAAATGGGCAGAAGACGTAAATAAACATTTCTCCAAAGAAGATATACAGATTGCCAACAAACACATGAAAGAATTGCTCAACATCACTAATCATTAGCGAAATGCAAATCAAAACTACAATGAGGTATTACCTCACACCAGTCAGAATGGCCATCATCAAAAAATCTACAAACAATAAATGCAGGAGAGGGTGTGGAGAAAAGGGAATCCTCTTGCACTGTTGGTGGGAATGTAAATTGATACAGCCACTATGGAGAACAGTATGGAGTTTCCTTAAAAACCTAAAAAATAGAACTACCATATGACTCAGCAATCTCACTACTGGGCATATACCCTGAGAAAACCATAATTCAAAAATAGCCATGTACCAAAATGTTCATTGCAGCTCTATTTACAATAGACAGGACATGGAAGCAACCTAAGTGCCCATCATCAGATGAATGTGCAAAGAAGATGTGGCACATATATACAATAGAATATTACTCAGCCATAAAACGAAACGAAATTGAGTCATTTGCAGTGAGGTGAGTGGACCTAGATTCTTTCATACAGTGTGAAGTAAGTCAGAAAGAGAAAAACAAATATCGTATGCTAACACATATATATGGAATCTAAAAAAAAAATCGTTCTGAAGAACCTAGAGGCAGGATAGGAATAAAGACGCAGACGTAGAGAATGGACTTGAGCACACGGGGAGTGGGAGGGGTAAGCTGCGATGAAGTGACATAGTGGCATGGACTGATATATACTACCAAATGTAAAATAGATAGCTAGTGGGAAGCAGCTGCCTAGCACAGGGAGATCAGCTCAGTTCTTTGTAACCACCTAGAGGGGTGTGATAGTGAATGTGGGAGGGAGACGCAAGAGGGAGGAGATATGGGGATATATGTATATGAATAGCTGATTTACTTTGTTATACAGCAGAAACTAACACACCATTGTAAACAATTATACTCCAATAAAGATGTTAAAAAGAAATAAACAAAAGGGATGTGAAAGTAAAAAAGAAATTGCATTAATAGAAGTAGTGATAATAATAATAAAAATAAGTAATTTCGTTTTCCTTGTGGCTCCTGTGCTCTTTCCAAAGCAGAGCTTTTCCCCCCAAGTTTCCTACATAATGTTTGTGGCAGCAATTGGCCGTTCAGCACTCACTAACAGCCAAGGTTAGAGACACAGGGAAAACCAAAGAAAATGTGAAAACCTGGCACCCAAATAATTGCCTGTTGTTGTCCGTGCTTTTTCACTCACTGGGACCTTCTGGGAGTTGCATTGAATTCCAAGTTCAGAGTGATGCCCTCGGGGGGAATTCTACTTTTGTGATCCTTTCTTACAGTTATCACCAACACTAGTAAGAACCTGGCTACAGGCCAGGGAAAGGTCATATTGCCTGTGTATTTAATCTGCCCCCCCAGAATGCAGAGCTTCCTAGGTCCTGCTTAGACTTATTAACATTTGAAAAGCTTTCCTTTTTTCAGATTTATTGAGTACTGGTCCCTTTTCTGATTCCCAAGGGAAAACTCCAATTCTCCTCAGCAGAGCCTCTGCAAAAGACTCAGCCTTTGAGAAAATAAAGCAGTAGACCTCTGGGCCAAAAAGGACAGAGAGGGAATCTTTATAACCACTCTATCATTTTTCCTACTCTAATTGGTCACTTGTAGAATTTTTTTAAAAAAGCAGAGAGATTAAACCCTTCAAATCATAAGTACATAGGCTGCTGCTATGCCTATATACAGATCTATAGGAGGTAAAGTGAACAGATTCTGCTGCCTGGATGCAGAAACAATAGAAAATGTCCCTTGGGGCCAAATTTGTTTCTTTAACACAGGAAGACAATATTCTTCAGCGACTGACCACTCCATCATCAGCTAGTCCATTCAATCTTACAGAGAAAAGAACCAAAATGCTAAAACTTCAAGTTCACATTCTAGCCCCTGATAAATCACAATTATATTACATATACATAATGGTAGCCAAGAAATGCATAAAGTACTACATATACCGTAGTAATATATAGCCAATAAGACTGGTAACTCAAAGTATATATCCATGTGTACACACAGAGAAATGGAATATTTTCTGCCATATCAGTAAACAGAGGATGTCACAGTCATCCTGTGCAGGCTGCACAGGCAGACTGCAGCCCTGCAACGTGAGCCAGTGATCCCTGAGGAAACTAAGGAAGGAAAGAATACCTGCCATCTAGGATCCATCAGAGTGCAGCCACTCCATACAGTAGGCCCTGAGGAAACTCAGGATGTGAAAACAGGGGATACTGGCCCCAGATAGCTGAGGTGCATATCAAAGGAATGATTTGAGTGAGCCCAGACTGCTACATCTTCCTATACATAATAAAGCAGTAAATTCCTTAACTTGAGATATCTGGTTTTCCTTTAAAAATAATATTTTGATGTTTAGACAACCTTCCCTTTGTTGCAAAACTTCTGTATAACCTGGCTCCCCCACTTACCTCCTTGGAGCAGTTCTCTCAGGGTTACTTGAGATGCTACCTCCCGGGCTTGAAGTCCTAAAAATTCCTGCCGAATAAAACATAACTCCCAACTTTTAGGTTGTAAATAATTTTTTTTTCTTTTTTTTTTTTTTGCGGTACGCGGGCCTCTCACTGTTGTGGCCTCTCCCGTTGCGGAGCACAGGCTCCGGACGCGCAGGCTCAGCGGCCATGGCTCATGGGCCCAGCCGCTCCGCGGCATGTGGGATCTTCCCGGACCGGGGCATGAACCCGTGTCCCCTGCATCGGCAGGCGGACTCTCAACCACTGCGCAACCAGGGAAGCCCTGTAAATAATTTTTTAAGTCGACAACACATGTGTACACACACTCACAACCCTATATATGAAAGGACTGTGATAAAATATATAAAATGAGCACCTTCACATTGACAGTAAATTCCCAGTAACTCTATATAAGAAAACAAGTATCATTAATTTGAGACTAACCACCTCCTCTGACTTTTAAGAGCCTCCAATCATACTCCTAAGGACCAATATCAACAGGGAAATTTTCTCTAATTCAACTGTCATTTTCTACTCCAGTCCAATAAGTCTTAATCTGACATTGATGCTGATAGTTAATCCATTCCAGAAAGATACTTGCTTCTCTAATTCTTAAAGTTCACTAGGAAAGCAGTTCTTATAGCTTTTACTAATCACTAAATTTCACACCTAACAGCACATCTTAAACTAACAGATGAAATTATAAAGGATATTTTAAATATTTTTTGGTAAAACTGCTTATTTTAAAATGAAAAGACTGAAGTCCAGGAAGGAAGCATGATTTCCCCTAAATCACAAAAATAATTAGTGTAGTATCAGAGCTAAATTTTAACAGGCTAAGACAAATGATTTTGTGCTTTTCTTGGTGAGGAGGTGGGAGAACACAACAAAACGCTCTTAGTATTTTAATAAACACCATCCCTCATCTACCTCTCCTATTGGATTATAATGTAATTGAATTTTTATGTAGTTAGATTTTGATATAGATGGATTTCAGTGTAGTTGGATTTTGATATAATTGGATTTTAATTTTGGATTTCAATGTTTGGATTCCAATGCAGTTGATAAATAAATTGGATTGCTAAATAATTCTATCACTACTTATAAAGCAGTTAAGGACTAAATGAGATAACATGTACAGGGTTCCTGGCTCAGAATAAATGCTCAATAAATTGTACTTTCTCTTGTTCATAATGATGTCTTACATATGCATACAGGCTTAATAGTTTACAAAGGGGCATTGATACCAAGCAGGACTCTGCGGGGCTCCTGGGTACAAAAGTCTTCCTGTGTTCCCCATTTTTTGATTACAGGAAATAGGCTGCATTCAGCCTCCAGGACCTTCCCTGAGTTCCAAAGAGCAAGTACCAACAGTTGTTAATTAGGGAAGGGAGGGGAGACAAGGGAGGAACAGCCAAGAGAAACAATAGTGCAGCCTTGGGGCAAGGTCCTTGTTCCCCATCAAGGGACACACAAGCTGTTTTGCAGATACTGAAACTCCCACCAGGTGGAAGAAGTTAACGGTTACATGCTGCCCACAAGCATATAGACCACAGGCCGGTTGGAACCAGACGGTTGATGATGCTGGCTCCCTCTTACCTCACCACCGACTAGTCTGAAGAATGTCCACAAGCTGATTACACCCTCTTTGAACCTTACTATAAAACTTCTCACTACCTCCTCCAGGTTGGGACACACAGTTTTGAGGGCACTAGCCTGTTGTGACCCCGTTTGCCTGGCAAAGCAATAAAGCTATTATTTTCTACTTCACCCTAAACTCTGCTTCCAAGATTTAATTTGGTGTCAAGGTACAGAGGTTGGATTCAGCTTCAGCACTGACATAAATTCTCTGATTAGTATCATGACAACTGTGTGAATTAGATAGAAGAAATATTCTTATTCTCCTTAAAAACAAAAGGTAAAGGAGGCTCAGAGGATATAAGTAAGCTGCCAAGCATCACCCAGAGCTGCCCAGTGACAGCTACAAGACTCACAGGAAGTCCTCAGACCTCAAAGCCCACAGTGTTCTTTCCCTATGCCAGTGGTTCTCAAACTTCAAAGTGCATCAGAATCAACTGGAAAGATGGAGCTTGTTAAAACACAGTCTACTGTGCCCCACCCCAACAGTTTCTGATACAGTATATGTGGGGTGGTACCTGAGAATTCACATTTCTAACATACTGCCAAGTGATGCTAATGGTGCTGGTCTAGGGACCACACTTTGAAAACTACAGTTCTATTCCATACTGACAAGTTAAGAAGATGTGATCTAACATGGGTAAAGAATCTCATGGGAAACATCTCTCTTGCCCACAGTATCACAGAATGTCAGAGCTACAAGGAAAACTAGAAATCATCTAGCCCAGTGGTTATGGCCCCTGGTTTATTATTAGAATAACATGATACAATTTTCGAAAAATCACCTTTGCCTGGCTCTACCCTCAGAGATTGTGATTTCAATTGCATAGGAGGACACTTAAGTTCTACTGAGAGAATCCTTTGCTGGCAGACACACCTTACAAGAAATACTAAAGGGTTTCTTCAGGCTAAAAGCAATTGACCATAGGAGAGGGGTGGCCAAGATGGTGAAGTAGGAAGACCATAAGGTCGCCTCCTCCCATGGGCACACCAAAATTGCAATTATTTACAGAGCAACTAACCATGAGAACAACCCGAAGACTAGCAAAAAATATCTTCTGCAACTAAAGATATAAAGAAAGCACCACAAGGAGATGGGTAGGAGGGGCAGAGACGGTATGATCAAGAACCACATCCCTGGGTAGGCTACCAACAATTGTGAGATAACTAAATTACAGATGTTCTTCCCAAGGAGCAAGGGGTCCAAACCCCATGTCAGGTTCCCCAACACAGGTGTCCTGCAGGGGAGATTAAAACGTCCAGAATGGTTTGCTTTGAAGGCCAGCAGGACATACTTTTGGGAGATTCTGAGGACTGTAGTAAATAGAGATTCCCCTCTTAAAGGATGCACACAAAATCACACACTCTGGGACCCAGGGTAAAAGCAGTAATGTGAAAGAAGCCTGGGTCAAATCCAACTGCTGATCTTGGAGAGCCTCCTGGATAAGCAGGTGGAAACTGGAGCTAACCTCGGGAACAGAGACACTGATGACAGCCATTTTGGGGAGCTCGTTCTACCATGAGAACACTGGTGCTGGCAATCACCATTTTGAAATCCTTTCTCTAGCTTATTAGCAAAAGAAAAAGGCTCTGCTTACTAGTGTGTCAACATGAGTAGTGGGCCACCTGAGGCCAAGAAGCTCTCCAGACAGGGACACAGCACAACTCTCCAGCAGTCCACCAACCTGAAGATCCTTTTAGCCCACAGTCATACCAGGAGCCAGCCCTGTTGACCAGAGGGTCCAGGACCCAGCCCCACACAGCAGTGCATAAGCAACAGCCCTGGAACCACCTAGGATCTGCAGTCAGGTACTGGGACATGGACCCACCCACAAGTAGACTGATACCAACTCCAGGAAACCAAGGGTCCTGCAACCAGAGACCCCGGGACCCGACTCCACCCATGAGTGGGTTGGCACTAGCCCCAGGACTAGCTTCACATACCACTGGATGGGCATCAGCACCAGGATCCACTGAGCTGTGGTCTCACCTACCACCAGTCAGGCATCAGCCCAGGGACTCACCAAGCCCAGGCCCCACTCACCAGCAGGCAAACACCAGCTCTGGGACACCTTGGGACCCTCAGTCAGTGGTCCCAGAAACCAGCACTTCCCACCAGCAGGCCAAGACCATCTGTGAAACACCTTGCAAACCTCAGTCATCTGCCCCTGGACCCAGCACCACTCACGAGTTTTGGGATACACTGAATTCCACAACCAGTGGTATCAAAAGTCAGCCTGCCCACCAGCAGGCTGGCACTAGTTCCAGAGCCCCCAAACCCACAACCACCCATCCCAGAACCCAACTCCACCCAAAAATGGGCCAGCACTAGCCCTGGGACCACCAAAGACCTCACAGCCAGCCACCTTGTGACCTGTCCCACCAACCAGTGGCCAGCAGCCTCTGCACAAGGCAAGGCCTGGCATCAACTATACCAGAAGCGAGCCACATCTACTAGACAACCCACAGTAGTCAGCCCACCACAACAGAAGGACCCACACAGCCTACATAGGAGACACTGCTATAGCATAAGCTCAGGTGACAAGTGGGAAATGCACTGCTGGGATGCATAGGACATCTCCTACAAAAGGCCACTTCTCCAAGGTTGGGAAATATAACCAAACTATCAGATACATAAAAATAAAAACAGCAACTTTGGTAAAATGAGGTGACGGAGGAATATGTTAAAAAGAAGGAACAAGATAAAACCCCAGAAGAAGAACTAAGTGAAGTGGAGATAGGCAAACTACCTGATAAAGAGTTTAAGGTAATGAACATAAAGATATCCAAAGAATTCAGAAGATGGGAGGAACAGAGGGAAAGTTAGAAGTTTTAACAAAGAGCTATAAAATAGAAAGAGAAACCAAACAGAGATGAAGAATATAATAATGGAAATTTTAAAAATATACACTAGAAAGAATAAACAGTAGACTGAATGATACAGAGGAACTGACCAGTGACCTGGAAGACAAAGTAGTGGAAATCACTGAAGCTGAAGAGGAAAGAGAAAAGAGAATGCAAAGAAATGAGGACAACTTAAGAGACTTCTGTGACAACATCAAGTTTACTAATGTCTGCATTGTATGGGTCCCAGAAAGAGAAGGGGGGCAAAGAACATATTTGAAGACACAGTAGCTGAAAAATTCCTAAACCTGGGAAAGGAAACAGACATCAAGTTCCAGCAATCACAGAGTCCAAAACAGGATCAACCCAAAGGTGACTTAATCAAAACACATTCTAAATAAAATTACAAAAATTAAAGAGAAAATATTAAAATTAGCAAAGGAAAAGCAACACATTACATACAAGGGAACTCCCATAAGGGTATCAGCTGACTTTTAAGCAGAATCTTGCAGTCCAGAAGGAAGAAACACAATACATTTAAAGGGATGAAAGGGGAAAATCTACAACCAAGAACACTCTACCCAGCAAGGCTTTCATTCAGATTTGACGGAGACATAAAAAAATCTTACAGACAAGCAAAAGCTAAAATACTTCAGCACCACCAAACCATCTTTACAACAAATGTTAAAGGGACTTCTACAAGCAATACCAAAAAGCTACAACTTGAAATATGAAAATTATGAAAGGAAAAATCTCATTGGTAAAGGCAAATACACAGTAAAGGTTGTAAATCAAGGATGTATAAAGCTTAGTAGGAGGGTTCAAAGACAAAAGTATTAAAATAATCTACATCCACAATAAGTGGATAAGGGATACGCAAAAAAAGATGTAAAGTATGACGTCAAAAACAGTAAATGGGGTGGTGGAACAAAAATACAGGGTTATTAATATGCACTTGAATTTAAAAGATCAGCACACTGCTCATTTTCTGTCTGGATTACCTGTCCATTGATGTAAGTGGGATTATATCAAACTGTATGCATATCTGTATCTATAACTACATCTATATATGTGGGGTGTTAAAATCTCCTATTGTTGCGTTACTATCAATTTCTCCCTTCATGTCTGTCATTTTCTGTATGGATTATTTATTCATTGATGTAAGTGGGACATATAAATCTGTACGCATATCTATATCTACATCTATATGTGTGGGGTGTTTAAATCTCCTATTATTATTGTGTTACTATCAATTTCTCCCTTAATGTCTGTTAATGTCTATCAATTGCTATCAATTTCTCCCTTAATGTCTGTTAATATTTGTTTAATGTATTGAGGTGCTCCTATGATGGGTGCATATATATTTATTATTTATTTATTTTGCGGTACGCGGGCCTCTCACTGTTGTGGGCTCTCCCATTGCGGAGCACAGGCTCCGGACGCGCAGGCTCAGTGGCCATGGCTCACGGGCCCAGCCGCTCCACGGCATGTGGGATCTTCCTGGACAGGGGCACAAACCCGTATCCCCTGAATCGGCAGGTGGACTATCAACCACTGCGCCACCAGGGAAGCCCGCATATATATTTATAATTGTTGATTCTTTTTCGTGGATTGATCCCTTGATTATTATGTAATGTCCTCCTTTGGCTGCTGTTACATTCTTTCTTTAAAAGTCTATTTTTTTTTCTGATAGCAGTACTGCTAATCCGGCTTTGTTTTTCTTTTCTAGTTGCATGGAATTTCTTTTTCCATCTCCTCACTTTTAGTCTGTGTGTTGCTGGATCTGAAGCAAGTCTCTTTTAGGCAGCATATATACAGGTCTCGTTTTTGTATCCATATAGATGGGCCTTGTTATTTATATCCATTCAGGTACTCTATATCTTTTGATTTCAGTATTTAGTCCATTTACATTTAAAGTTATTATTGATAAGTATGTTCTTATTGCTATTTTGTTGATTGTTTTTGAACTTTTTGGTTCCTTTCTTCTTTCACTCTCTTCCCTTATGATTTGATTTATAACTACGTTAACAAATTGAAGAATGAAAATCATATGGTCATCTCAAAGGATAAAGAAAGAGCTTTTGACAAAGTTCAACATAGATTTATGATAAAAACTCTCAACAAAGTGGGTATAGAAGGAACATAACTCAACGTGAGAAAGGCCATATATGATATGCCCACAGATAACATCATAGAGAATGATGAAAAGCTGAAAGCATTTCCTCTAAGATCAAGAACAAGACAGAGATGCCCATTCTCACAAATTTGGTGGTTAACATCCAAAATATACAAAGAACTCAAACAACTCAACATCAAGAAAAACACCCAATTTAAAAAGGGGAAGAAGAGTAGACATTTTTCCAAAGAAAACATATAGATAGCCAACAAGCACATGAAAAGATGCTCAACATAACTAATCATCAAGGAAATTCAATTCAAAACCAAACTGAGATATCACCTCACACCTGTCAGAATGCCTATTTTCAAAAAGACAACAAATGCTGGCAATGATGTGGAGAAAATGGAACCCTTGTGAACTGTCAGTGGAAATGTAAATTGGTGTAGTCATTATGGAATACAGTATGGGCATTCCTCAAAACATTAAAAATGAAACTACCATATGATCCACTTCCACTCCTGGGAATTTATCTGGAGAAAACAAAACACTAATTCAAAATTATATATGTACCCCTATGTTCATTGCAGCATTATTTACTATAGCCCAGATATAGAAGCAACCTAAGTGCCCATCAATAAATAAATGGATAAAGAAGATGTGGTACATATATCCAATGGAATATTGCTCGGCCACAAAAATAATGAAATCTTGCAATTTGCAATAACATGATGCACCTAGAAGGTATTATGCTAAATGAAATAAGTCAGAGAAAGACAAATACTGCATGATTTCACTTATATGTGGAATTTACAAAACAAAATAAATGAAATAACAAAACAGAAACAGTCATAGACTCAGAGAAAAAAATGGTGGTTGCCACTCCTACACCATTGGTAGGAATGTAAATTGGTACAGTTACTATGGAGAACATTATGGAGGTTCCTAAAAAGCTAAAAATAGAGCTACCATATGATCCAGCAAACCCACTCCTGGGCATATACATGAAGAAAACCATAATTTGAAAAGATACATGCATCCCTGTGTTCATTGCAGCACTATTTACAATAGCCAGGACCCGGAAGCAACCTAGATGTCCATCAGCAGAGAAATAGATAAAGAAGATGTGATATATATATATGAATACACACATATATATATATATATATATATATATGCACACACACACAATGGACTATTACTCAGCCATAAAAAAGAATGAAATAATGCCATTTGCAGCAACATGGATGGACCTAGAGATTGTCACAATGAGTGAAGTAAGTCAGATAGAGAAGGACAAATATCACATAATATCACTTACATATGGAATCTAAAAAAAAAGTGGTACAAATGAACTTATATACAAAACAGAAATAGAGTTAAAGGTGTAGAAAACAATTTTATGATTACCGGGGGAAGGAAGTGAGGGTTAAATGGGAGATTGGGATTGACGTACACACACTACTATATATAAAATAGATAACTAATAAGGACCTACTGTATAGCAAAGGGAACTGTACTCAATACTCTGTAATGACCTATATAGGAAAAGAATCCAAAAAAAAGAGTATATATGTATATGTATAACTGATTCACTTTGCTGTACAGCAGAAAGTAACACATTATAAATCAACTATACTCTAATTAAACAACTAATTAAAATAAATAAATAAATGTGAAGTTAATCTCTGATGTTCATGGGAAGTGATTCATGGCCACTTTCTACAATATGCCAAGAAGATGCTTTATATCTAATACATAAAGTGACACTTTCTGTATTAGTCTATAATCAATACTCTTTGCTGCATGCTCTGTCACTAAAATAAAACCATGATTGTTCTACAAATAAAGTTTTAATTACAAACACACACACAAAAATAAGCATTAGGGATGTAATGTACAACATGATAAATATATTTAACACTGCTGTATGTTACATATGAAAGTTGTTAAAAGAGCAAATCCTAAGAGTTTTCATCACAAAGAAAATAATTCTCTTTCTATTTCTTTAGTTTTGCATCTATATGATATGATGAATATTCACTAAACATACTGTGATAATCACTTCATGATGTATGGAACTGAAATCATTATGCTGTACACCTTAAATGTAGAGTGCTGTATGTCCATTACATCTCATAAAACTGGAAGAGAAAAATATATGTATGTTTATCTTTCAATGAATTTTTAAAGTTAAAAAAAGGCAATGGGCCATCAAAGGTAATTCAAATTCACTTGAAAAACTGAGATCTCTTGCAGTAGTAATTCTGTAATTTTAAATGATTATGCATTTATAATTCATTTTCCTTTCTTCTCCTAACTGATATAAAAAGACAAATGTATAAAACTATATGTATATAATTGCATTTTGTGACCCGTAACACAAGGAAATATCACTTTTACAATAAAATCACAAAGAAAGAGGGTGAAAGCAAAGCCTTAATAGAGTAAGTGGCACAAAATGGTAACTTAAATCCAAAAAAACAAATGAAGAGAATCAGAAATTGCACCCAAGATGATTAATATAACAAACTCCATAAATTTATGCCTATTCTCCTTTCTTCTCACAACTTCTTAAAAAGACATTAATTAAATCTTAGAAGCAATTATAACAATGTATTGTTAGTTTTCTAAATATACAAATACAATATGTATAACTATAATATCAATACTAGCATTTAATACAGAAAAAGCAGTGAGGAATATATGAACAAAAAAGACATGAGAAATATAAAAAAAGTAAAATGGCAGATGTAAATCCAACTATATTAATAATAACATTAAATCTGAATTGATTAAATAACTGAATCAAAAGATAGTGAATGATATATAATAAAGAATATA
The DNA here is from genome assembly GCF_964374135.1 of Grampus griseus. Taxonomy (NCBI): domain Eukaryota; kingdom Metazoa; phylum Chordata; class Mammalia; order Artiodactyla; family Delphinidae; genus Grampus; species Grampus griseus. Next base: position 57,191,504 of record NC_138999.1, read on the forward strand.
TGCGGGAGAGAGCGGGAAGATGGTGAAGAGTAAGATGCAGAGATCACCTTCCTCCCCACAGACACACGAGAAATATATCTACACGTGGAACAACTCCTACAGAACACCTACTGAATGCTGGCAGAAGACCTCAGACCTCCCAAAAGGGAATAAACTCCCCACGTACCGGGGTAGGGCAAAAGAAATAACAATACACAGAGGACAGGACCTGCACCAGTGGGAGGGAGCTGTGAAGGAGGAAAGGTTTCCACAACCTAGGAAGCCCCCTCGCGGGTGGAGACTGCGGGTGGCGGAGGGGGAAAGCTTCAGAGCCACCGAGGAGAGCACAGCAACAGGGGTGAGGAGGGCAAAGCAGAGAGATTCCCACACAAAGGACCAGTGACGACCAGCACTCACCAGCCCGAGAAGCTTGTCTGCTCACCTGCTGGGGCGGGCGGGGCTGGGAGCTGAGGCTCGGGCTTTGGACACAGCGCAGTGAGAGGACTGGGGTTGGCGGCGTGAACACAGCATGCAAGAGGTTAGTGCACCAAGGTTAGCCGAGAGGGAGTCCGGGGAAAAGTCTGGACCTGCTGAAGAGGCAAGAGACTTTTTCTTCCCTCTTTGTTTCCTGATGTGCGAGGAGAGGGGATTGAGAGCGCTGCTTAAAGGAGCTCCAGAGACGGGCGCGAGTCGCAACTAACAGCACGGACCCCAGAGACGGGCATGAGACTCTAAGGCCGCTGCTGCCGCCAACAAGAAGCCTTTGTGCAAGCACAGGTCACTATCCACACATCCCCTCCCAGAAGCCTATGCAGCCCGCCACTGCCAGGGTTCCATGATCCAGGGACAACTGCCCTGGGAGAACGTAAGGCGCGCCTGAGACTGGTGCAAAGTCCCACCAGGCTCTGCTGCCTCAGGCTCGCCGCGCATCCGCAGCCAGCCCTCCCCCCGGCCTGGGTGAGCCAGAGTACCCAAAGCAGCTGCTCCTGTAACCCCGTCCAGTCTGAGCGAAGAACAGACGCCCTCCGGTGACCTACACGCAGAGGCGGGGCCAAATCCAAAGCTGAGAACCGGAAGCTGTGCGAACAACGAAGAGAAAGGGAAATCTCTCCCAGCAGCCTCAGAAGCAGCACATTAAATCTCCACAATCAAACTGATGTACCCTGCATCTGTGGAAAACATGAATAGACAACGAATCATCCCAAATTGACGAGGTGGATATTGTGAGCAAGACTTATTATTTTTGCCCCTTTTCCTCTTTTTGTGAGTGTGTATGTGTATTTTTCTGTGACACATTTTGTCTGTATAGCTTTGCTTTCACCATCTGTCTCCTAGGGTTCTATCCATCCATTCTGTTTGTTTCTTTTAACTTTTTTTAAAAAAATTTCCTGATAATTTTTTATTTTAATAGCTTCATTTTATTTAATCTTACTTTATTTTATTTTATCCTTTGTTTCTTTCTACATTTTATTCGTTTTATTCTGATCCATGTGGATGAAAAGCTCTTGGTGATGCAGCCAAGATCAGTGCTGTGCCTCAGAGGTGGGAGAGCCAATTCAGGACACTGGTCCACAAGACACCTCCCAGCTCCACATAATATCAAATGGCGAAAATCTCCCAGAGATCTCCATCTCAACACCAGCACCCAGCTTCACTCAACGACCAGCAAGCTACAGTGGTGGACACCCTTTGCCAAAAAATTAGCAAGACAGGAACACAACACAACCCATTAGCAGACAGTCTGCCTAAAATCATAATAAAGCCACAGACACCCCAAAACACACGATCAGACGTGGACCTGCCCATGAGAAAGAGAAGATACAGCCTCATCCACCAAAACACAGGCACTAGTCCCCTCCACCAGGAAGCCTACACAACCCACTGAAACAACTTTAGCGACTGCGGACAGACACCAAACACAATGGGAACAACGAACCTGCAGCCTGCAAAAAGGAGACCCCAAACACAGCAAGATAAGCAAAATGAAAAAACAGAAAAACATACAGCAGATGAAGGAGCAAGATAAAAAACCACCAGACCTAACAAATGAAGAGGAAATAGGCAGTCTACTGGAAAATGAATTCAGAATAATGATACTAAACATGATCCAAAATCTTGGAAATCGAATACAGAAAATGCAAGAAACATTTAACTATGACCTAGAAGAACTAAATATGAAACAAGCAACAATGAACAACACAATAAATGAAATTTAAAATACTCTAGAAGGGATCAAAAGCAGAATAACTGAGCCAAAAGAACGGATAAGTGACCTGGAAGATAAAATAGTGGAAATAACTACTGCAGAGCAGAATAAAGAAAAAAGAATGAGAAGAACTGAGGACAGTCTCAGAGACCTCTGGGACAACATTAAACGCACCAACATTCGAATTATAGGGGTTCCAGAAGAAGGAGAGAAAAAGAAAGGGACTGAGAAAATATTTCAAGAGATTATACTTGAAAACTTCCCTAACATGAGAAAGGAAATAGTTAATCAAGTCCAGGAAGCACAGAGAGTCCCATAAACGAAATATCCAAGGAGAAACACGCCGAGACACATATTAATCAAACTGTCAAACATTAAATACGAAGAAAACATATAAAAGGAGCAAGGGAAAAACAACAAATAGCACACAAGGGAATCCCCATAAGGTTAACAGCTGACCTCTCAGCAGAACTCTGCAAGCCAGAAGGGACTAGCAGGACATATTTAAAGTGATAAAGGAGAAAAACCTGCAACCAAGATTACTCTACCCAGCAAGGATTAAATTCAAATTGGATGGAGAAATTAAAAACTTTACAGACAAGCAAAAGCTAAGAGAGTTCAGCACCACCAAACCAGCTTTACAACAAATGCTAAAGGAACTTCTCTAGGCAAGAAACACAAGAGAAGGAAAAGACCTACAATAACAAACCCAAAACAATTAAGAAAATGGGAATAGGAACATACATATCGATAATTACCTTAAATGTAAATGGACTAAATGCTCCCACCAAAACACACAGATTGGCTGAATGGATACAAAAACAAGACCCATATATATGCTGTCTACAAGAGACCCACTTCAGACCTAGAGACACATACAGACTGAAAGTAAGGGGATGGAAAAAGATATTCCATGCAAATGTAAACCAAAAGAAAGCTGGAGTAGCAATTTTCACATCAGACAACATAGACATTAAAATAAAGACTATTAGAAGAGACAAGGAAAGACACTACATAATGATCAAGGGATCAATCCAAGAAGATATAACAGTTGTAAATATTTATGCACCCACCATAGGAGCACCTCAATATATATGGCAAAAACTAACAGCCATAAAAGGGGAAATCGACAGTAACACATTCATAGGAGGGGACTTTCACATCCCACTTTCAATAATGGAAAGACCATCGAAAATAAAAATAAATAAGGAAACACAAGCTTTAAATGATACATTAAATAAGATGGACTGAATTGATATTTATATGACATTCTGTCCTAAAAAAACAGAATACAAATTTTTATCAAGTGCTCATGGAACGTTCTCCAGGATAGATCATATGTTGGGTCACAAATCAAGCCTTGGTAAATTTAAGAAAGTTGAAATTGTATCAAGTATCTCTTCTGACCACAACGCCATGAGACTAGGTATCAATTACAGGAAAAGATCTGTAAAAAATACAAACATGAAGGCTAAACAATACATTACATAATAACAAAGTGATCACTGAAGAAATCAAAGAGGAAATAAAAAAATACCTAGAAACAAATGACAATGGAGACACGATGACCCAAAACCTATGGGATGCAGCAAAAGCAGTTCTAAGAGGGAAATTTATAGTAATACAATCCTACCCTAAGAAACAGGAAACATCTCGAATGAACAACCTAACCTTGACCTCAAGCAATTAGAGAAAGAAGAACAAAAAAACACCAAAGTTAGCAGATGGAAAGAAATCATAAAGATCAGATCAGAAATAAATGAAGAAGAAATGAAGGAAATGATAGTAAAAATCAATAAAACTAAAAGCTGGTTCTTTGAGAAGATAAACAAAACTGATAAACAATTAGCCAGACTCATCAAGAAAAAAAGGGAGAAGACTCAAATCAATAGAATTAGAAATGAAAAAGGAGAAGTAACAACTGACACTGCAGAAATACAAAAGATCATGAGAGATTACTACAAGAAACTATATGCCAATAAAATGGGCAACCTGGAGGAAATGGACAAATTCCTAGAAATGCACAACCTGCCAAGACTGAATCAGGAAGAAATTGAAAATATGAACAGACCAATAACAAGCACTGAAATTGAAACTGTGATTAAAATTCTTGCAACAGGGCTTCCCTGGTGGCGCAGTGGTTGAGAATCTGCCTGCCAATGCAGGGGACACGGGTTGGAGTCCTGGTCTGGGAGGATCCCACATGCCGCGGAGTGACTGGGCCCGTGAGCCACAACTACTGAGCCTGCACGTCTGGAGCCTGTGCTCCGCAACAAGAGAGGCCGCGATAGTGAGAGGCCCGCGCACCGCGATGAAGACTGGCCCCCACTTGCCGCAACTAGAGAAAGCCCTCGCACAGAAACGAAGACTCAACACAGCCATAAATAAATAAATAAATAAAATTAAAAAAAAAAAAAGTTCTTGCAACGAACAAAAGCCCAGGACCAGGTGACTTCACAGGCGAATTCTATCAAACATTCAGAGAAGAGCTAACACATATCCTTCTCAAACTCTTCCAAAATATATCAGAGGGAGGAACACTCCCAAAATCATTCTACGAGGCCACCATCACCTTGATACCAAAAGCAGACAAGGATGTCACAAAGAAAGAAAACTACAGGTCAGTATCACTGATGAACGTTGATGCAAAAATCCTCAACAAAACACTAGCAACCAGAATCCAACAGCACATTAAAAGGATCATACACCATGATCAATTGTGGTTTATTCCAGGAATGCAAAGATTCTTCAATATACGCATATCAAACAACGTGATACACCATATTAACAAACTGAAGGAGAAAAACCATATGATCATCTCAATAGATGCAGAGAAAGCTTTCAACAAAATTCAACATCGATTTATGATTAAAAAAAACCCTGCAGAAAGTAGGCATAGAGTGAACTTTCCTCAACGTAATAAAGGTCATATATGACAAACCCACAGCCAACATCGCCTTCAATGGTGAAAAACTTAAACCATTCCCACTAAGATCAGGAACAAGACAAGGTTGCCCACTCTCACCACTATTATTCAACATAGTGTTGGACGTTTTAGTCACAGCAATCAGAGAAGAAAACGAATAAAAAGAAATCCAAATCGGAAAAGAAGAAGTAAAGCTGTCACTGTTTGCACATGACATGATACTATATATAGAGAATCCTAAAGATGCTACCAGAAAACTACTAGAGCTAATCAATGAATTCGGTAAAGTAGCAGGATGCAAAATTAATGGACAGAAATCTCTGGCATTACTATACACTAATGATGAAAAATCTAAAAGTGAAAACACTCCCTTTTACCGTTGCAACAAAAAGAATAAAATATCTAGGAATAAACCTACCTAAGGAGACAAAAGACCTGTATGCAGAGAATTATAAGATGCTGATGAAAGAAATTAAAGATGATACAAATAGATGGAGACATATACCATGTTCTTGGAGTGGAAGAATCAACATTGTGAAAATGACTCTACTCCAAAACAATCTACAGATTCAATGCAATCCCTATCAAACTACCACCTGCATTTTTCACAGAACTAGAACAAAAAATTTCACAATTTGTATGGAAACACAAAAGACCCAAAATAGCCAAAGCAATCTTGAGAATGAAAAACAGAGCTGGAGGAATCAGGCTCCCTGACATCAGACTACACTACAAAACTACAGTAATCAAGACAGTATGGTACTGGCACAAAAACAGAAAGATAGATCAATAGAACAGGATAGAAATCCCAGAGATACACCCTTACACATATGGTCATTTTATCTTTGATAAAGGAGACAGGAATGTACAGTGGAGAAAGGACAGCCTCTTCAATAAGTGGTGCTGGGAAAACTGGACAGGTACATGTAAAAGTATGAGATTAGATCACTCCCTAACACCATATAGAAAAATAGGCTCAGTATGGATTAAAGACCTAAATGTAAGGCCAGAAACTATCAAACTCTTAGAGGAAAACATAGGCAGGAGACTCTATGACATAAATCACAGCAAGATCCTTTCTGACCCACCTCCTAGAGAAATGGAAGTAAAAACAAAAATAAACAAATGGGACCTAATGAAACTTCAAAGCTTTTGCACAGCAAAGGAAACCATAAACAAGACCAAAAGACAACCCTCAGAATGGGAGAAAATATTTGCAAATGAAGCAACTGACAAAGGATTAATCTCCAAAATTTACAAGCAGCTCATGCAGTTCAATAACAAAAAAACAAAACCCCAATCCAAAAATGGGCAGAAGACCTAAATAGACATTTCTCCAAAGAAGATATACAGACTGCCAACAAACACATGAAAGAATGTTCAACATCATTAATCATTAGAGAAATGCAAATCAAAACTACAATGAGATATCATCTCACACCAGTCAGAATGGCCATCATCAAAAAATCTAGAAACAATAAATGCTGGAGAGGGTGTGGAGAAAAGGGAACACTCTTGCACTGCTGGTGGGAATGTGAATTGGTTCAGCCACTATGGAGAACAGTATGGAGGTTCCTTAAAAAACTACAAATAGAACTACCATATGACCCAGCAATCCCACTACTAGGCATATACCCTGAGAAAACCAAAAGTCAAAAAGAGTCATGTACCAAAATGTTCATTGCAGCTCTATTCACAATAGCCCGGAGGTGGAATCAACCTAAGTCCCTATCATTGGATGAATGGTTAAAGAAGATGTGGCACATATATACAATGGAATATTACTCAGCCATAAAAGGAAACAAAATTGAGCTATTTGTAATGAGGTGGATAGACCTAGAGTCTGTCATACAGAGTGAAGTAAGTCAGAAAGAAAAAGACAAATACCATATGCTAACACATATATATGGAATTTAAGAAGAAAAAAAATGTCATGAAGTACCTAGGGGTAAGACAGGAATAAAGACACAGACCTACTGGAGAACGGACTTGAGGATATGGGGAGGGGGAAGGGTGAGCTGTGACAGGGCGAGAGAGTCATGGACATGTACACACTAATAAACGTAAGGTAGATAGCTAGTGGGAAGCAGCCGCATGGCACAGGGATATCGGCTCGGTGCTTTGTGACCGCCTGGAGGGGTGGGATAGGGAGGGTGGGAGGGAGGGAGACGCAAGAGGGAAGAGATATGGGAACATATGTATATGTATAACTGATTCACTTTGTTATAAAGCAGAAACTAACACACCATTGTAAAGCAATTATACCCCCAATAAAGATGTTAAAAAAAAAACTGTATTTCTATACAGTAGCAATGAGCAATCCAAAACTGAAATTAAGAAAAAAGTTTAATTTACAATAGTAAAGGAATCTGGACCCAACTTCAGTGTGTGTATGTGTGTGTGTGTGTGTGTGTGTGTGTGTGTGTGTGTGTGTGTGTTGGAGGGGTTTCCCACATCAACAAGAATTTAATTATGACACTATCTACACGGAGATAGCATCATATTCCACAGGCTAAGGGCTCAGTCCTGAAGACTACTCTCTCACAAAGCCCAGGTTGTTACCTGTACTTCTGGATCAACTGCCTATAAATCAAATGTTCCCATGACCCCCTTCTTGAGTTTGATTAATTTGTGAGAGGAGCTCACAGAAATCAGGAAACCCATTTACTCACTAGACTACTGGTTTATTACAGAGGATATTAAAGGACATGAATCAACAGCCAGATGAAGAGATACATAGGGCGGGGTCCTGAACAAAGGAGCCACTATCATGGTGGAAGTTGGGACCCAACAAGTACCCCATGTGGAAGTGTTCTGGTTCATTAACCTGGAAGCTCTCAAAATCTCTCATTTTGTGTTTTTACGGAGGCTTCATTACATAGGCACAATTGATTAAATCATTGGCCATTTATGATTGATTCAACCTCCAGCCCTTCTTCCCTCTCCAGAAATCAAACTGAAAGTTCTAACGGTCTAATCATGGAAGGTTCCCCTGGCAACCAGACCAGACCTCATCCTCAGGTGCTTTCCAAAAGTCACCTCATTAACATAAACCCAGTTATGTTTATGTTCCACAACTGGGTGGAAAGGCTTTTGTTATGAATAACAATACATGCATTTCAGGAACTGTGAATAAGAGACAAACTATAACAAAAGATGCTCCCAGTGTTCTTATTACTCAGGAAATTTGAAGGATTTGGGGACCTGTGAAACAGGAACCACACATGAAGACCAAATACATATGTGATAAATATATTTTGGTTATCTGAATGACCAACTAATTATATATTCCTTATAAATCACAATATCACAAATAACCTCAAAAACAATACTTAGAACTAAATTTAACAAATTAACGTGCAATTTATACACTGGAAACTACAAAACATTGTTGAAAGAAATTAAAGAGGAACTAAAGTAGAAAGACAGTCCATGTTTATGTTCAGAAAACAATATTGTTAAGATGGAAATATTTACATTGTTCTACAGATTCATTGCAATCTCTACCAAAATTTCCTTTCCTACAGAAATTGACAAGCTGATCCAAAAATTCATATGGAAATTCAAGAAACCAAGAGTATTCAAAACAATCTTGAAAATGGAAAACAGAGTTTGGGGATTCACATACTAGGTTTAAAACCTTAATACAAAGCTACAGCAATCAAGACTGTGTGGTCTTGCCATAAAGACAGACATAAACATGAATAAAATAGAATTGAGAGTCCAGAAGTAAACCCACACATTTGTGGTCAACTGATTTTCAACAAAGGTCTCAAGACAACACAATGCAGAAAAAAATAGTCTCTTCAACAAATACTACTGGCACAAATGGATATCACCTGCAAAAATATGAAGTTGGACCCCCCACTTCACAGCATACACAAAAGTTAAGTCAAAATGGATCACAGACCCAAATGCAAGATGTAAAACTACAAATCTCTTAAAAGAAAACATATGCATAAATCTTCATGTCCTTGGATTAGGCAATGAATTCTTAGATATGACACTCAAAGCACAAGCAAAAAAAGAAAAAGTAGATAAGCTGAAATCATTAAAAACCTTTGTGCTTCAAAGCTCACCATCAAAAAAGGTAAAAACACAACCTACATGATGGAAAAGAATATTTATTTGCAAATCCTGTATCTGATAGGGAACTTTTATCTAACTCTGTAATAAAAAGGAAAATAATTTACAAATGAACAAAGGATCTGAATAAACGTTTCTCCAAAGAATATGTTAAAATGACCAATAAAAAAATGAAAACATGCTTCACATCAAAAACCAATGGGGAAATGTAAATCAGAACCATAATGAGATACCACTTCACACCCACTAGTATGGCTATAGTAAAAAGACAGATAATAACATGCATTGGTGGGGATGCATTGGTGGAGAAACTGGAACCTTCATATGCTGTTGGTAGGAGTATAACATGATGCAGCCACTTTGGAAAACAGCCTAGCGGTTCCTTAAAATGTTAAACATAGTGTTACCATATGACTCAAAAATTCTACTGTTAGGTATATATAAATATGTATCTGAGAAATGAAAATGTATGTCACTCAAAAACTTGTACATGAATGTTCATAGGAGCATTGTCCATAACAGGTAAAACGTGGAAACACCCCAAATGTCCATCAACTAATGAATAAATAAAATGTGGTATATCCATGCTATGGAATATTACTCACCAATATAAAGAAATGAAGTACTGATACATGCTAAAGCATGGATGCACCTTGAAAACATTAGGCTAAAGGAAAGAACTCAGTGGCAAAAGGTCACTTATTTTATAATTCTACTTATATGAAATATACAGAATAGGCCAATATCTAGAGATAGAAATTAAGCTTAGTGGTTACCTATGGTTAGGGCCATGGGATGAATGCTAAATGGTATGGGGTTTCTTTTTGGGGTGATGAAAATGTTGTAAAGTTGGTTATACACTCAGGAATATACTAAAAACCAATGAATCACACACACTTAATGGGTGAGTTTTATAGTATGTGACATATATCAATAAAGCTATTAAACGGTGAATAGAATAGAATGACAAACCCCCATGTGTCCTCACTTCCCCAAATTCAATAATTACCTCATTCATTAGGCCTTGGATTTTAATAGATAAAATAGTGTGAACAAAGGCCTAAAGGTGGAAAAGTGCAAAAGACTTTCAGATTTAAAAATGGAGGATAGGGCAAAGTACACCAAAGAGTTCTTTAACTAAATTACAACTTTTTGAGATTTGGTTCTTCTATAAAACAAACTTGAAATAACTTGAATGGGTTCCCACTAACCAAAGGCAGGGCAACGTGAACATTATAAAGTATAATAATTTCAATGAATTGAAACTCATCAAATACGAAAATCCGTGAGTTTTATAATGAGTTCTATAATGCCCATCCTCCTAATTGGTCACCTATGCAGGATGTTAGAGAATCAAGTCATTATCTGAAAATTGGTAAATAAAGGGGAAAAAAATCAAGCACTTTTTCTGCCTTTTCAATACAAATATATTTCAAGATAACCAAATAGTGATGAGAACAAGTTATTCTTTATAGAAAAATTCCAACTAAGAAAATTGAGGGACTGACAATTAAAATATCACCATTTTTCAAACCATTATTAAACAACAGATCTAGGCAATAGCTGCTAAAACCATTAGGTGAGGGACAAGCTGATAATAAATTTTACAATGGAAGTATCAAGCTGAAAAACCTCTGTACACACAACCTTAAAATTACACACACACCAAAGGGCAACCAAGTATTATGTACCTCCTGATGTAAGGCAATAGAAAACACAATACACACAAAAAATGAACCTAAATCTGATCAAACATCTAGATCTAACTGCAAGCCTACAGGAATTCCTAGAGGAATATGTTAAATAACAGCATGGTGATGGAATCAGTAAAGTCCATGGAATCATACTATGAGAAAGGCTAGAGGTCAAACAAGCAATTTCTTCAACAAGTAAACTGTAAGTGAAGAAAAAGGGAAATTTTAAAAACATAATTAAGAGACATACCCACTCAGTGCAATGGATGGGCCTTGTCTGAGTCTTGATAGGCTAACTATAAAAAAACAATTTAGAAGACAATCAGGAAATGTGGATATTTAATCTTTATTTGATGATATTAAAGAAATATTTTAATTATTTTAGGTGTGATATGTGATTGTGGTTATGTTTTTTAAAATTCTCATTTTGTGAGGTAAATACTAAAATATAATATGTTGTCTTGAAACTTGCTTCAAAATAATCCAGTTGGGAAAGGAAAATTGAGTGTACAACAAACAAAAGTGGCCACGAGTTGATACTTATGGAACATGGATGATGGGCACATTGGGTTCACTATATGTGAACTCTACTTGAATATGTCTGAATTTTTCCACAATAAATTTTTTTGAAATAAATGAATGTAAATATATAAAAATGTTTTAAAGTTGGAGTAAAAAAACTAAGGTAATTACAAAGACTACATAATGTTTGATTACATTTATATGAAATATCCAGAATATGCAAATCCATAGAGATAGAAAATAAATTAGTGGTGGTCTAGGGTTGTGGGGGTTGAAGAGAAAGAGAGGGACTGCTAATGAGTATGAAGTTTCTGTTCGGGGAGACAAAAATGTTCTAAAATTGATTGTGGTGATAGTTGCACAAATCTAGATACACTATAAACCACTGAATTGTGCGCTTTAAACAGGTGAATTGTATGCTATGTGAATTTATCTCAATAAAGCTGCAATATTAAAACAAATTCATGGCTCCTTAGGGGGATAATAATGAAGAAAAGGTTATGAAACATTGACTCAGACAATGGATATGGAAGTGTTTTGTATATAGAGAAGCACTATTTGCCACAACATTTAGCTCTTGTAACTCAAGGACCAACAGAATAGTTATCACCTCTTCAGACCAATAAACATACTTAATATTTCTCATCCTAAAAAAAAGAACCCTTAACCCTTAACCTATCATAGCTGTTGATCTTTCTCACCTTTTCACCTTGAAGAGAGATCTATATCCTCACTCAACATGTGGTCCCCAGACCTATTAAATCAGTCTTCATTTTAACAGTTCTCAGGTGTTTAGTATACGCCTTCAAGCTTAAAAAGCACTGATATAGCCAGCTCATCATTGAGGAGAAAGTCGAGGCAAGAGCATAGGAATGTGACGACTCTCCAAAGCTGTGGCCAGATTAACCTTAATTACAGAAAGGTAAAATTTGTAGCCTAATATATGTGACACTGCACCTGTTTAAAAATCATTCTAAGAATGGAAAGACAAAACTTCTATGAAAATCCAGCCCCTTTTCCTGACCAAACAATGGCTATTTCCTCAGCTGCACACTTTAAAAAAGCTGCAAGCAAAGTGTATGAACAATTTACATAAGAAATAATAAGTAGAGACGAGGGGAAGATGGAGGAAGGGTAAGACACAGAGATCACCTTCCTCCCCACAGATACACCAGAAATATATCAACACATGGAACAACCTGACAGAACACCTACTGAACGCTGGCAGAAGACCTCAGACCTCCCAAAACGCAAGAAAGTTCCCACGTACCTGGGTAGGGCAAAAGAAAAAAGAATAAACACAGACAAAAGGATAGGGCTGGGACCTGGCACCAGTGGGAGGGAGCTGTGAAGGAGGAAAGGTTTCCACACACTAGGAAGCCCCTTCGAGGGTGGAGACTGCGGGTGGCAGAGGGGGGAAGCTTTGGAGCCGCGGAGGAGAGCACAGCAACAGGGGTGCGGAGGGCAAAGCAGAGAGATTCCCGCACAGGGGATCGGTGCCGAACAGCACTCACCAGCCCGAGAGGCTTGTCTGCTCACCCGCCGGGGTGGGCGAGGCTGGGAGCTGAGGCTCAGGCTTTGGTCAAAGAGCAGGGAGAGGACTGGGGTTGCCGGTGTGAACACAGCCTGCAGGGGGTTAGTGCACCACGGCTAGCCGGGAAGGAGTCTGGGGAAAAGTCTGGACCTGCCCAAGAGGCAAGAGACTTTTTCTTCCTCTTTGTTGCCTGGTGCGTCAGGAGAGGGGATGAACAGCGCTGCTTGAAGGAGTTGCAGAGACGGGCGTGAGCCATGGCTAAAAACATGGACCACAGAGACGGGCATGAGGCGCTAAGGTTGCTACTGCCGCCACCAAAAAGCCTGTGTGCGAGCACAGGTCACAATCCACACCCCCCTTCTGGGGAGCCTGTGCAGCCCGCCACTGCCAGGGTCCCGTGATCCAGGGACAAATTCCCCGGGGGGAATGCACGGCCGGTCTCAGGCTAGCGCAACGTCACGTGAGCCTCTGCCGCCGTAGGCTCGCCCCACAGTCTGTACCCCTCCCTCCCCCAGGTCTGAGTGAGCCATATTCCCCGAAGCAGCTGCTCCTTTAACCCCATCCTGTCTGAGCGAAGACAGACGCCCTCCGGCGACCTACACGCAGAGGCGGGGCAAAATCCAAAGCTGAGCCCCAGGGAGCTGTGAGAACAAAGAAGAGAAAGGGAAATCTCTCCCAGCAGCCTCAGAAGCAGCGGATTAAAGCTCCACAATCAACTTGATGTACCTGCATCTGTGGAATACATGAATAGACAACGAACCATTCCAAATTAAGGAGGTGGACTTTGAGAGCAAGATTTATATTTTTTCCCCTTTTCCTCTTTTTGTGAGTGCATATGTGTATGCTTCTGTGTTAGATTTTGTCTGTATAACTTTGCTTCCACCATTTGTCCTAAGTTTCTATCCATCCTTTTTTTTCTCTTAATAATTATTTTTTTTGTTTTAATCACTTTTTATATTTTAACTTATTTTATTTTATTTCACTTTATCTTTATTTTTTCCTTCCTTCCATCCTTCCCTCCTTCCTTCCTCCCTCCCTCCCTCCCTCATTTCTTTTGTTCTTTCTTCCTTTCTTCCTTTCTTCCTTTCTTTCTTTCTTTGTTTCTACTTCTACTAATTCATTCTTCCTACTTTTTCTCCCTTTTCTTCTGAGCCGTAGGATGAAAGGCCCTTGGTGCTGCAGCCAGGAGTCAGTGCTGTGCCTCTGAGGTGGGAGAGCCAACTTCAGTACACTGGGCCACAAGAGACCTCCCAGCTCCACATAATATCAAACAGCTAAAATGTCCCAGAGATCTCTGTCTCAACACCAGAACCCAGCTTCACTCAATGACCAGCAAGCTACACTGCTGGACATCCTATGACAAACAACGAGCAAGGCAGGAACACAAACCCACCCATTAGCAGAGAGGCGGCCTAAAATCATAATAAGTCCACAAACACCCCAAAACACACCACCAGACGTGGACCTGACCACCAGTAAGACAAGATCCAGCCTCATCCACCACAACACAGGCACTAGTCCCCTCCACCAGGAAGCCTACACAGCCCACTGAAACAACCTTAGCCACTGGGGACAGACACCAAAAACAACTGGAACTACGAACCTACAGCCTGCAAAAAGGAGACAACAAACACAGTAAGATAAGCAAAATGAAAAGACAGAAAAACACACAGCAGATGAAGGAGCAAGATAAAAACCCACCAGACGTAACAAATGAAGAGGAAATAGGGAGTCTACCTGAAAAAGAATTCAGAATAATGATAGGAGAGATGATCCAAAATCTTGGAAATAGAATAGACAAAATGCAAGAAATATTTAACAAGGACCTAGAAGAACTACAGATGAAACAAACAATGATGAACAACACAATAAATGAAATTAAAAATACTCTAGATGGGATCAATCACAGAATAACTGAGGCAGAAGAACGGATAAGTGACCTGGAAGATAAAATAGTGGAAATAACTACTGCAGAGAAGAATAAAGAAAAAAGAATGAAAAGAACTGAGGACAGTCTCAGAGACCTCTGGGACAACACTAAACGCACCAACATTCGAATTATAGGGCTCCCAGAAGAAGAAGAGAAAACGAAAGGGACTGAGAAAATATTTGAAGAGATTATAGTTGAAAACTTCCCTAATATGGGAAAAGAAATAGTTAATCAAATCCAGGAAGCAGAGAGAGTCTCATACAGGATAAATCCAAGGAGAAATATGCAAAGACACATACTAATCAAACTGTCAAAAATTAAATACGAAGAAAACATATTAAAAACAGCAAGGGAAACATAACACACAAGGGAATCTCCATAAGGCTAACAGCTGATCTTTCAGCAGAAACTCTGCAAGTCAGAAGGGAGTGGCAGGACATATTTAAAGTGATGAAGGAGAAAAACCTGCAACCGAGATTACTCTACACAGCAAGGATCACATTCAGATTTGATGTAGAAAATAAAACCTTTACAAACAAGCAAAAGCTGACAGAGTTCAGCACCATGAAAGCAGCTCTACAACAAATGCTAAAGGAACTTCTCTAGGCAAGAAACACAAGAGAAGGAAAAGACCTACAATAACGAAAGCAAAACAATTAAGAAAATGTGAATAGGAACATACATATCGATAATTACCTTAAATGTAAATGGACTAAATGCTGCCACCAAAACACAGAGATTGGCTGAATGGATACAAAAACAAGACCCATATATTTGCTGTCTACAAGAATCCCACTTCAGACGTAGAGACACATATAGACTGAAAGTAAGGGGAAGGAAAAAGATATTTCATGCAAATGGAAACCAACAGAAAGCTGGAGTAGCAATTCTCATATCAGACAAATTAGACTTTACAATAAAAACTATTACAACAGACGAAGAAGGACACTACATAATGATCAAGGGATCGATCCAAATGAAAGATATAACAATTGTAAATATTTATGCACCTAATATAGGTGCATATTATAGGTGCAAATACTAACAGCCATAATAGGGGAAATAGACAGTAACACATTCATAGTAGGGGACTTTAATACCTCACTTTCACCAATGGACAGATCATCCAAAATGAAAATAAATAAGGAAACACAAGCTTTAAATGATACATTAAACAAGATGGACTTAATTGATATTTATCGGACATTCCATCCGAAAACAACAGCATACACATTTTTCTCTAGTGCTCATAGAACATTCTCTAGGATACATCATATCTTGGGTCACAAATCAAGCCTTGGTAAATTTAAGAAAATTGAAATTGTATCAAGTATCTTTTCCGACCACAACACTATGAGACTACATATCAATTACAGGAAAAGATCTGTAAAAAATACAAACACATGGAGGAGAAACAATACACTACTTAATTACGAAGTGATCACTGCAGAAATCCAAGAGGAAATAAAAAAATACCTAGAAACAAATGACAATGGAGACACAACGACCAAAAATCTATAGGATGCAGCAAAAGCAGTTCTAAGAGGGAAGTTTATAGCAATACAATCCTACCTTAAGAAACAGGAAATATCTCGAATAAACAACCTATCCTTGCACCTAAAGCAATTAGAGAAAGAAGAACAAAAAAAATCCAAGGTTAGCATAAGGAAAGAAATCATTAAAATCAGTAAAGAAAAAAATGAAAAAGAATTGAAGGAAACAATAGCACAGATCAATAAAACTAAAAGCTGGTTCTTTGAGAAGATAAAATTGATAAATCATTATCCAGACTCATCAAGAAAAAAAGGGAGAAGACTCAAATCAATAGAATTAGAAATGAAAAAGGAGAAGTAACAACTGACACTGCAAAAATACAAAAGATCCTGAGAGATTACTACAAGCAAATCTATGCCACTAAAATGGACAACAAGGAAGAAATGGACAAATTCTTAAAAATGCACAACCTGCCAAGACTGAATCAGGAAGAAATAGAAACTATGAACAGATCAATCACAATCACTGAAATTGAAACTGTGATTAAAAATCTTCCAACAAACAAAGGCCCAGGACCAGATGGCTTCGCAGGCGAATTCTATCAAACATTTAGAGAAGAGCTAACACCTATCCCTCTAAAACTCTTCCAAAATATAGCAGAGGGAAGAACACTCACAAACTCATTCTATGAGGCCACCATCCCCGATACCAAAACCAGACAAGGATGTCACATAGAAAGAAAACTACAGGCTGATATCACTGATGAACATAGATGCAAAAATCCTCAACAAAATACTAACAAACAGAATCCAACAGCACATTAAACAGATCATACACCATGATCAGGTGAGTTTTATTCCAGGAATGCAAAGATTCTTCAATATACGCAAATCAATCAACATGATACACCACATTAACAAATTGAAGGAGAAAAACCATATGATCATCTCAATAGATGCAGAGAAAGCTTTCGACAAAATTCAACACCCATTTATGATAAAAAAAAACCTGCAGAAAGTAGGCATAAAGGGAACTTTCCTCAACATAATAAATGCCATATATGACAATCCCACAGCCAACATTGTCCTCAATGGTAAAGAACTGAAAACACTTCCACAAAGATTTGGAAGAATACAGGGTTGCCCACTCTCACCACTCATCTTCAACATAGTTTTGGAAGTTTTAGCCACAGTAATCAGAGAAGAAAAGGAAATAAAAGGCATCCAAATCAAAGAAGAAGAAGTAAAGCTGTCACTGTTTGCACATGACATGATACTATACATAGAGAATCCTAAAGATGCTACCAGAAAACTACTAGAGCTAATCCATGAATTTGGTAAAGTAGCAGGATACGAAATTAATGCACAGAAATCGCTGGCATACCTATACACTAGTGATGAAAAATCTGAAAGTGAAATCAAGAAAACACTCCCATTTACCATTGTAAAAAAAAGAATAAAATATCTAGAAATAAACCTACCTAAGGAGACAAAAGACCTGTATGCAGAAAATTATAAGACACTGATGAAAGAAATTAAAGATGATACAAATAGATGGAGAGATATACCATGTTCTTGGATTGGAAGAATCAACATTGTGAAAATGACTCTAGTACCCAAAGCAATCTACAGATTCAATGCAATCCCTATCAAACTACCAGTGGCATTTTTCACAGAACTAGAACAAAAAATTTCACAATTTGTATGGAAACACAAAAGACCCAAAATAGCCAAAGCAAACTTGTGAACGAAAAATAGAGGTGGAGGAATCAGGCTCCCTGACTTCAGACTATACTACACAGGTATACTAATCGAGATAGTATGGTACTGGCACAAAAACAGAAGGATAGCTCAATGGAACGGGATAGAAAGCCCAGAGACAAACCCATGCACATATGGTCACCTTATCTTTGATAAAGGAGGCAGGAATATACAGTGGAGAAAGGACAGCCTCCTCAATAAGTGCTGCTGGGAAAACTGGACCGGTACATGTAAAAGTATGAATTAGATCACTCCTTAACAGTAGAACACTCCCTAACACCATACACAAAAATAAGCTCAAAATGGATTAAAGACCTAAATGTAAGGCCAGAAACTATCAAACTCTTAGAGGAAAACATAGGCAGGACACTCTATGACATAAATCACAGCAAGATCCTCTTTGACCCACCTGCTAGAGAAATGGAAATAAAAACAAAAGTAAACAAATGGGACCTAATGAAACTTCAAAGCTTCTGCACAGCAAAGGAAACCATAAACAAGACCAAAAGACAACCCTCAGAATGGCAGAAAATATTTGCAAATGAAGCAACTGACAAAGGATTAATCTCCAAAATTTATAAGCAGCTCATGCAGCTCAATAACAAAAAAACAAACAACCCAATCCAAAAATGGGCAGAAGACCTAAATAGACATCTCTCCAAAGAAGATATACAGACTGCCAACAAACACATGAAAGAATGCTCAACATCATTAATCATTAGAGAAATGCAAATCAAAACTACAATGAGATATCATCTCACACCAGTCAGAATGGTAATCATCAAAAAATCTAGAAACAGTAAATCCTGGAGAGGGTGTGGAGAAAAGGGAACCCTCTTGCACTCTTGGTGGGATTGTAAATTGATACAGCCACTATGGAGAACAGTATGGAAATTCCTTAAAAAACTACAAATAGAACTACCATGAGACCCAGCAATCCCACTACTGGGCATATACCCTGAGAAAAGCAAAATTCAAAAAGTGTCATGTACCAAATATTCATTGCAGCTCTATTTACAATAGCCCTGAGATGGAAACAACCTAAGTGTCCATCATCAGATGAATGGATAAAGTAGATGTGGCGCATATATACAATGGAATATTACTCAGCCATAAAAAGAAACGAAATTGAGCTATTTGTAATGAGGTGGATAGACCTAGATTGTGTCATGAAGAGTGAAGTAACTCAGAAAGAGAAAGACAAATACCGTATGCTAACATATATATATGGAATTTAAGAAAAAAAATGTCATGAATAACCTAGGTGTAAGACAGTTATAAAGACACAGACCTACTAGATAATGGACTTGAGGATATGGGGAGGGGGAAGGGTAAGCTGTGACAAAGCGAGAGAGAGGCATGGACATATATACAGTACCAAACGTAAGGTAGTAAATTACTGTGAAGCAGCCACATAGCACAGGGAGATCAGCTCAGTGCTTTGTGACCACCTGGAGGGGTGATATAGGGAGGGAGGGAGGGAGGGAGACGGAAGAAGGAAGAGATATGGGAACATATGTATATATGTAACTGATTCATTTTCTTGTAAAGCAGAAACTAACACACCATTGTAAAGCAATTATACTCCAGTAAAGATGTAAAAAAAAAAAAAAGAGCAAGAAGGCAAGTCCTATAAATAAGGAGAATGTATTTTTAACCACGGAAAGGACCATATCCGAGACACATAAGAAACTCCTAAAAATCAAGAAGTTAATAGAAAACTAAACAAAAGATTCCACCAAAGCCAAAAATGAGATATCCAAAAGTCCAAAAGTCCAATAAACATAAGAAAGTTTACTAGTCATCTAATGAACTTCATTAATCATCAGGGAAATGCAAATTAAACCACAATGCAATACCATTACACACCTACCTGTAGAGCTATACATGAAAAGACTGTCAGTTCCAAATATTGCCAAGGATGTGGAACAATTAAAACTTTTATACACTGGTGGTGTGTGGGTAAATTTGGAAAAAATCTTTGGTGTTTTCTACTAAGGTTGAACATACGCTTCCTCTGCTGGTAATCTATCGCTGCATAATAGCAATATTGTTTCAGTGACTTAAAATAATAAATATATATTCTCTCAAAAAAATGAAATAATAAGCACATAAAATATAGATTACTTAAGAACACACTGAAATAGCAGTTTGTCTTTTATTGATTTATTTATTTTGTTTTTTTTAGCTTTTAAATTTCATTAGGTCCCATTTGTTTATTTTTGTTTTTATTTCCATTACTCTAGGAGGTGGCTCAAAAAAGATCTTGCTGTGATTTATGTCATAGAGTGTTCTTCCTATGTTTTCCTCTAAGAGTTTTATAGTGTCCAGTCTTACAGTTATGTCTCTAATTTATTTTGAGTTTATTTTTGTGTATGGTGTTAGGGAGTGTTCTCATTCATTCTTTTACATGTAGCTGTCCAGTTTTCCCAGCACCACTTATTGAAGAGACTGTCTTTTCTCCATTGTATATCCTTGATTCCTTTGTCATAGATTAGTTGCCCATATGTGCTTGGGTTTATCTCTGGGCTTTCTATCCTGTTCCATTGATCTATATTTCTGTTTTTATACCAGTACCATATTGTCTTGATTACTGTAGCTTTGCAGTATAGTCTGAAGTCAGGGTGTCTGATTCCTCCTGCTCCATTTTTTTCCCTCAAGACTGCATTGGCTATTTGGGGTCTTTTGTGTCTCCATACAAATTTTAAGATTTTTTGTTCTAATTCTGTAAAAAATTGCCATTGGTAATTTGATAGGGGTTGCATTGAATCTGTAGATTGCTTTGGGTACTATAGTCATTTTCACAATATTGATTGTTCCAATCCAAGACCATGGTATATCTCGCCATCTGTTGGTATCATCTTTAATTTATTTCCTCAGTGTCGTATAGTTTTCTGCATACAGGTCTTTTGTCTCCCTAGGTAGGTTTATTCCTAGGTATTTTATTCTTTTTGTTGCAGTGGTAAATGAGAGTGCTTCCTTAATTTCTCTTTCATATTTTTCACCATTAGTGTACAGGAATGCAAGAGATTTCTGTGCATTAATTTTGTATCCTGCTACTTTACCAAATTCATTGATTAGCTCTAGTAGTTTCCTGGTGGCATCTTTAGGATTCTCTATGTATAGTATCATGTCATCTGCAAACAGTGACAGTTTTACTTCTTCTTTTCCAATTTGTATTCCTTTTATTTTTTTCTTCTCTGATTGTCTTGGCTAGGACTTCCAAAACTATGTGGAATAATAGTGGCGAGAGTGGGCATCCTTGTCTTATTCCTGATCTTAGAGGAAATGCTTTCCAATTTTCACCATTGAGACTGATGTTTGCTGTGGGTTTGTCATATATGGCCTTTATTATGTTGAGGTATGTTCCCTCTATGCCCACTTTCTGGAGAGTCTTTATCATAAATGGGTGTCGCATTTTGTCAAAAGCTTTTCCTGCTTCTATTGAGACGATCATATGATTTTTCTCCTTCAATTATTTAGTACGGTTTATCACATTGATTGATTTGCATATATTGAAGAATCCTTGCATCCCTGGGATAAATCCCACTTGAGCATGGTGTATGATTCTTTTAATGTATTGTTGGATTCTGTTCGCTAGTATTTTGTTGAGGATTTTTGCATCTATATTCATCAGTAATATTGATCTGTAATTTTCTTTTTTTGTTGTATCTTTGTCTGGTTTTGGTATCAGGGTGATGGTGGCCTCATAGAATGAGTTTGGGAGTATTCCTTCCTATGCAATTTTCTGGAAGATTTTGAGAAGAATGGGTGTTAGCTCTTCTCTAAATGTTTGATAGAATTCACCTGTGAAGCAATCTGGTGCTGGACTTTTGTTTTTTGGAAGATTTTTAATCACAGCTTCAATTTCATTACTTGATATTGGTCCGTTCATATTTTCTGTTTCTTCCTGGTTCAGTCTTGGAAGGTTATACCTTTCTAAGAATTTGTCCATTTCTTCCAGGTTGTCCATTTTATTGGCATAGAGGTGTTTATAGTAGTCTCAGGATGCTTTGTATTTCTGTGGTGTCTGTTGTAACTTCTCCTTTTTCATTTCTAATTTTATTAATTTGAGTCCTTTCCCTCTTTTTTTTGATGAGTCTGGCTAATGGTTTATCAATTTTGTTTATCTTCACAAAGAACCAGCTTTTAGTTTTATTGATCTTTGCTCTTGTTTTCTTTGTTTCTATTTCATTTATTTCTCCTCTGATCTTTATGATTTCTTTCCTTCTGCTAACTTTGGGTTTTGTTTGTTCTTCTTTCTCTAGTTCCTTTAGGTGTAAGGTTAGATTGTTTACTTGAGATTCGTCTTGCTTCTTGAGGTAGGCTTGTATAGCTATAAACTTCCCTCTTAGAACTGCTTTTATTGCATCCCATAGGTTTTGGATCGTCGTATTTTCATTGTCATTTGTCCCTAGGTATTTTTTGATTTCCTCTTTGATTTCTTCAGTGATCACTTGGTTATTTAGTAACGTATTGTTTAGCCTCCATGTGTTTGTGTTTTTTACGTTTTTTCCCCTGTAATTCATTTCTAATCTCATAGTGTTGTGGATAGAAAAGATGCTTGATATGATTTCAATTTTCTTAAATTTACTGAGGCTTGATTTGCGACCCAAGACGTGATATATCCTGGAGAACGTTCCCTGCACACTTGAGAAGAAAGTGTAATCTGCTGTTTCTGGATGGAATGTCCTATAAATATCAATTAAATCTATCTGGTCTGTTGTGTCATTTAAAGCTTGTGTTTCCTTATTAATTTTCTGTTTCGATGATCTGTCCATTGGTGTACGTGAGGTGTTAAAGTCCCCCACTATTATTGTGTTACTGTTCATTTCCTCTTTTAGAGCTGTTAGCACTTGCCTTATATATTGAGGTACTCATATATTGGGTGCATATATATTTATAATACATATCTTCCTCTTGGATTGATCCCTTGATCATTATATAGTGTCCTTCTTCATCTCTTGTAACATTCTTTATTTTAAAGTCTATTTTATCTGATATGAATATTGCTACTCCAGCTTTCTTTTGATTTCCATTTGCATGGTATTTCTTTTTCCATCCCCTCACTTTCAGTCTGAATGTGTCCCTAGGTGTGAAGTGGGTCACTTGTAGCATATATATTGGTCTTGTTTTTGTATCCATTCAGCAATCCTGTGTCTTTTGGTTGGACATTTAATCCATTCATGTTTAAGTTAATTATCAATAGGTATCTTCCTAATTGCTTGGGTTTGTTTTTGTAGGTCCTTTTCTTCTCTTGTGTTTCCCACTTAGAGAAGTTCCTTTAGCATTTGTTGTAGAGCTGATTTGTTGGTGCTGAATTCTCTTAGCTTTTGCTTGTCTGTAAAGTTTTTGATTTCTCCATTGAATCTGAGTGACATCCTTGTTGGGTAGAGTAATCTTCGTTGTAGTTTCTTCCCTGTCACCACTTTAAGTATATCATGGCACTCCCTTCTGTCTTGTAGAGTTTCTGCTCAGAAATCATCTGTAACCTTATGGGAATTCCCTTGTATGTTATTTGTCCTTTTTCCCTTGCTGTTTTCAGTAACTTTTCTTTGTCTTTAATTTTTGCCAATTTGATTACTATGTGTCTCGGCGTGTTTCTCCTTGGGTTTATCATGTATGGGATGCTCTGGGCTTCCTGGACTTGGGTGCCTATTTCCTTTCCCACGTTAGGGAAATTTTTTGACTATAATCTCTTCAAATATTTTCTCAGGTCCTTTCTCTCTCTCTTCTCCTTCTGGGACCCCTATACTGCAAATGTTGTTGCATTTAATGTTGTCCCAGAGCTCTCTTAGGCTGTCTTCATGTCTTTGCATTCTTTTTTCTTTATTCTGTTCCACAGCAGTGAATTCCACCATTCTGTCTTCCAGTTCACTTATCCGTTCTTCTGCCTCAGTTATTCTGCTGTTGATTCCTTCTAGTGTATTTTCCATTTCAGTTATTGTATTGTTCATCTCTTTTTGTTTATTCTTTAATTCTTATAGATCTTTGTTAATTATTTCTTGCATCTTCTCAATCTTTGCCTCCATTCTTTTTCCGAGGTCCTGGATCATCTTCACTATCATTATTTGGAATTCTTTTTCTGGACGGTTTACTATCTCCACTTCATTTTGTTGTTTTTCTGGGGTTTTATCTTATTCCTTCATCTGGTACATAGCCCTCTGCCTTTTCATCTTGTCTGTCTTTCTGTGAATGTGATTTTTGCTCCATAGGCTTCAGGATTGTAGTTCTTCTTACTTCTGCTGTCCACCCTCTGGTGGATGAGGCTACCTAAGAGGCTTGTACAAGTTTCCTGATGGGAGTGACAGGTCCAATTTGCCTTTAATAAAGAAATCCAATGCTTACAAGACTGCAGGAAAATACATATACACTCAAAACAACGCTGGTGTCATGAATTATCATAACCTATGACGTTCATTCCTGAAATATATATATCAATATTTAGAAAGTAGGGCTCAGAAAAGGGAAACATTTGACATGGGCCCCAGAGCTAGTAAGTGGTACAGCCGGGACTGTAACCCTGGTATATTACACTACAACACTCCTGCATCCAACCACTAGGCAAATTTCCTCTCAAGACAGTGAAGTTCTGCTTAGCAAATACCTCCAAAATGTCTATATACTTTGGCCAAATAAAACTCAGTGGCACTTTTCATCTTAAGTAAATATTTTGAAAGGAGATTATAAATCTATATATTAAAAATTGATCACAGCATTACTCATAATAGCAAAATGAAAAATGAAAAGCAGGTCTTGGGGAAGATGGCAGAAGAGTAAGATGTGGAAATCACCTTCCTCCACACAGATACACCAGAAATACATCTACACGTGGAACAACTCCTACAGAACACCCACTGAATGCTGGCAGAAGGCTTCAGACCTCCCAAAAGGCAAGAAACTCCCCACGTACTTGGGTAGGGCAAAAGAAAAAAGTATAAACAGACACAAAATAGGGACGGGACGTGCACGAGTGGAAGGGAGCTGTGAAGGAGGAAAGGTTTCCATACAGTAGGAGCCCCTTCGCGGGTGGAGACTGCAAGTGGCAGAAGGGGAAGCTTCGGTGCTGCGGAGGAAGCATAGCCACAGGGGTGCGGAGGGCAAAGTGGAGAAATTCCCGCACAGAGGATCAGTGCCGACTGACACTCACCAGCTCGAGAGGCTTCTCTGCTCACCCGCCGGGGCAGGTGGGGCTGGGAGCTGAGGCTCCGAATTCGGAGGTCAGACCCCAGGGACAGGACTGGAGGCGTGAACACAGCCTGAAGGTGTTAGTGCATCACGGCTAGCCAGGAGGGAGTCCAGGGAAAAGTCTGGACCTGCCGAAGAGGCAAAAGACTTTTTCTTCCCTCTTTATTTCCTGGTGCGTGAGGAGAGGGATTAAGAGCAATGCTTAATGGAGCTCCAGAGACAGGCGCGAGACACGGCTAACAGCACAGACCCCAGAGACAGGCTGGAGATGCTAATGCTGCTGCTGCCGCCACCAAGAACCCTGTGTGCAAGCACAGGTCAATATCCACACCGCTCCTCCTAGGAGCCAGTACAGCCCACCACTGCCACTGTCCCGGGATCCAGGAACAACTTCCCCGGGAGAACACACAGTGTGCCTCAGGCTGGTGCAACGTCATGGTGGCCTCTGCTGCTTCAGGCTTGCCCCGCATCTGTTCCCCTCCCTCCCCCCGGCCTGAGTGAGCCACAGCCCCTGAATCAGCTGCTCTTTTAACCCCCTCCTGTCTGAGCCAAGAACAGACGCACTCCAGCGACCTACACGCAGAGGCAGGGCCAAATCAAAAGCTAAGCCCTGGAATCTGTGAGAACAAAGAAGAAAAAGGGAAATCTCTCCCAGCAACCTCAGGAGGAGCGGATTAAATCTCCAAATCAACTTAATGTACCCTGCATCTGTGGAATACCTGAATAGACAACGAATCATCCAAAAATGAAGGGGTAGATTTTGAGAGCAAGATTTATTATTTTTTCCCATTTTCCTCTTTTTCTGAGTCTGTATGTGTATGCTTCTGTGTGAGACTTGGTCTGTACAGCTTTACTTTCACCATTTGCTTTCACCATTTGTCCAAGGGTTCTGTCCATCCGCTTTTTTTATTTAACTTAAAGAAAAAGTGTTTTTCTTAACAATTTTTTTATTTTAATAACTTTAGTTTATTTTATCCTATTTCATTTTATTTTACCGTCTTTCTTTCTTTCTACTTTTTCTTCATCTTATTCTGAGCCATGTGGATTAAAGGCTCTTGGTGCTGCAGCCAGGAGTCAGCGCTGTGCCTCTGGGGTGGGAGAGCCAACTTCAGGACACTGGTCCACAAGAGACCTCCCAGATCCACGTAATATCAAACGGCGAAAATCTCACAGAGATCTCCATCTCAACACCAACACTCAGCTTCACTCAACAACCAGCAACCTACAGGCCAACCTATGCCAAACAACTAGAAAGACAGGAACACAACCCCACCCATTTGCAGAGAGGCTGCCTAAAATCATATGAAGGCCACAGACACCCCAAAACACACCACCAGACGTGGACCTGCCCACCAGAAACACAAGATCCAATCTCACCCACCAGAACACAGGCACTAGTCCCCTCCACCAGGAAGCCTACACAAGTCACTGAACCAACTTTAGCCACTGGGAACAGACACCAAAAACAATGGAAACTAAGAACCTGCAGCCTGCAAAAAGGAGACCCCAAACACAGTAAGATAAACAAAATGAGAAGACAGAAAAACACACAGCAGATGAAGGAGCAAGATAAAAACCCACCAGACCTAAAAAATGAAGAGGAAATAGGCAGTCTACCTGAAAAACAATCCAGAATAATGATAGTAAAGATGATCCAAAATCTTGGATATAGAAGAGACAAAATGCAAGAAACATTTAACAAGGACCTAGAAGAACTAAAGATAAAACAAGCAATGATGAACAACACAATAAATGAAATTAAAAATACTCTAGATGGGATCAATAGCAGAATAACTGAGGAAGAAGACCGGATAAGTGGACTGGAAGACAAAATAGTGGAAATAACTACTGCAGAGCAGAATAAAGAAAAAAGAATGAAAAGAGCTGAGGACCGTCTCAGAGACCTCTGGGACAACATTAAATGCACCAACATTCGAATTATAGGGCTCCCAGAAGAAGAAGAGAAAAAGAAACGGACTGAGGAAATATTTGCAGAGATTATAGTTGAAAACTTCCCTAATATGGGAAAAGAAATAGTTAATCAAATCCAAGAAACACAGAGAGTTCCTTACAGGATAAATCCAAGGAGAAACATGCCAAGACACATATTAATCAAACTGTCAAAAATTAAATACAAACAAAACACATTAAAAGCAGCAAGGGAAAAACAACAAATAACAAACAAGGGAATCCCCATAACATTAACAGCTGATCTTCCAGCAGAAACTTGACAAGCCAAAAGTGACTGGCAGGACATATTTAAAGTGATGAAGGAGAAAACCCTACAACCAAGATTACGCTACCCAGCAAGAATCTCACTCAGATTTGATGGAGAAATTAAAACCTTTACAGACAAGCAAAAACTGAAAGAGTACAGCACTACCAAACCAGCTTTACAACAAATGCTAAGGGAACTTCTCTAGGCAAGATACACAAGAGAAGGAATAGGCCTACAATAACAAAACCAAAACAACTAAGAAAATGGGAATAGGAACATACATATCAATAATTACCTTAAATGTAAATGGATTAAATGCTTCCACCAAAACACACAGACTGGCTGAATGGATTCAAAAACAAGACCCATATATATGCTATCTACAAGAGACCCACTTCAGACCTAGAGACACATACAGATTGAAAGTGAGGGGATGGAAAAAGATATTCCATGCAAAAGGAAACCAAATGAAAGCTGAAATAGCGATTCTCATGTCAGACAAAATAGATTTTAAAATAAAGACTATTACAACAGAAAAAGATGGACACTACATAATGATCAAAGGATCGATCCAAGAAGAAGATATAACAGTTGTAAATATTTATGCACCCAACATAGGAGCACCTCAATACCTAAGGAAAATACTAACAGCCATAAAAGGTCAAATCGACAGTAACACATTCATAGTAGGGGACTTTAAAACCCCACTTTCACTAATGGACAGATCATCCAAAATGAAAATAAATAAGGAACACAAGCTTTAAATGATACATTAAACAAAATGGACTTAATTGATACTTATAGGACATTCCACCCAAAAACAGAATACACATTTTTCTCAAGTGCTCATGGAACATGCTCCAGGATAGATCATATCATGGGTCACAAATCAAGGCTTGGTAAATTTAAGAATATTGAAATTGTATCAAGTAACTTTTCTGACCACAACGCTATGAGACTAGACATCAACTGCAGGAAAAGATCTGTAAAAACTACAAACACATGGAGGCTAATCAATACACTACTTTATAATGAAGTGATCACTGAAGACATGAAAGAGGAAATAAAAAAATACCTACAAACAAATGACAATGGAGACACGATGAACCAAAACCTATGGGATGCAGGAAAAGCAGTTCTATGAGGGAAGTTTATACCAATACAATCCTACCTTAAGAAACAGGAAACATCTCGAATAAACAACCTAAACTTGCACCTAAATCAATTAGAGAAAGAAGAACAAAAAAAAAACCAAAGGTAGCAGAAGGAAAGAAATCATAAAAATCATATAAGAAATAAATGAAAAAGAAATGAAGGAAACGATAGCAAAGATCAATAAAACTAAGAGCTGGTTCTTTGAGAAGTTAAACAAAATTGATAAACCATTAGCCAGGCTCATCAAGAAAATAAGGGAGAAGACTCAAATCAATAGAATTAGAAATGAAAAAGGAGAAGTAACAACTGGCACTGCAGAAATACAAAAGACCATGAGAGATTACTACAAGCAACTCTATTCCACTAAAATGGACAACCTGGAAGAAATGGACAATTTCTTAGAAAGCACAACCTGCCAAGACTGAATCAGGAAGAAACAGAAAATATGAACAGATCAATCACAAGCACTAAAATTGAAACCGTGACTAAAAATCTTCCAATAAACAAAAGTCCAGGAGCAGATGGCTTCACAGGTGAGTTCTATCAACAATTTAGAGAAGAGTTAACACCTATACTTCTCAAACTCTTCCAAAATATAGCAGAAGGCATAACACTCCGAAATTCATTCTACAAGGCCACCATCACCCTGATACCAAAACCAGACAAGGATGTCACAAAGAAAGAAAACTATAGGCCAATATCAATGATGAAAATAGATGCAAAAATCCTCAACAAAATACTAGCAAACAGAATCCAACAGCACATCAAATGCATCATACACCATGATCAAGTGGAGTTTATTGCAGGAATGCAAGGATTCTTCAATATACGCAAATCAATCAACCTGATATACCATATTAACAAACTGAAGGAGAAAAACCATATGGTCATCTCAATAGATGCAGAGAAAGGTTTCAACAATATTCAATACCCATTTATGATAAAAACCCTCAGGAAAGTAGGCATAGAGGGAACTTTCCTCAACATAATAAAAGCCATATATGACAAACCCACAGCCAACATCGTCCTCAATGGTGAAAAACTGAAAGCACTTCCACTAAGATCAGGAACAAGACAATGTTGCCCACACTCACCACTCTTCTTCAACATAGTTTTGTAAGTTTTAGCCACAGCAATCAGAGAAGAAAAGGAAACAAAAGGAATACAAATCGGAAAACAAGAAGTAACATGATACTATACATAGAGAATCCTAAAGATGCTACCACAAAACTACTAGAGATAATCAATGAATTTGGTAAAGTAGCAGGGTATAAAATTAATGCACAGAAATCTTTGGCATTCCTATACACTAATGATGAAAAATCTGAAAGTGAAATCAAGAAAACACTCCCATTTACCATTGCAACAAAAAGAATAAAATATCTAGGAATAAACCTACCTAAGGAGACAAAACACCTGTATGCAGAAAATTATAAGACACTGATGAAAGAAATTAAAGATGATACAAATAGATGGAGAGATATACCATGTTCTTGGATTGGAAGAATCAACATTGTGAAAATGACTCTACTACCCAAAGCAATCTACAGATTCAACGCAATCCCTATCAAACTAACACTGGCATTTTTCACAGAATTAGAACAAAAAATTTCACAATTTGTATGGAAACACAAAAGACCCCGAATAGCCAAAGCAATCTTGAGAACGAAAAACGGAGCTGGAGGAATCAGGCTCCCTGACTTCAGACCATACTACAAAGCTACAGTAATCAAGACGGTTTGGTACTGGCACAAGAACAGAAAGATAGATCAATGGAACAGGATAGAAAGCTCAGAGATAAACACACGCACATATGGCCACCTTATCTTTGATAAAGGAGACAGGAATGTACAGTGGAGAAAGGACAGCCTCTTCTATAAGTGGTGCTGGGAAAACTGGACAGGTACATGTAAAAGTATGAGATTAGAATACTCCCTAACACCGTAAACAAAAATAAGCTCAAAATGGATTAAAAACCTAAATGTAAGGCCAGAAACTATCATACTCTTAGAGGAAAACATAGGCAGAACACTCTATGACATAAATCACAGCAAGATCCTTTTTGACCCACCTCTTAGAGAAATGGAAATAAAAACAAAAATAAACAAATGGGACCTAATGAATCTTCAAAGCTTTTGCACAGCAAAGGAAACCATAAACAAGACCAAAAGACAACCCTCAGAATGGGAGAAAATTTTTGCAAATGACAAAACTGACAAAGGATTAATCTCCAAAATTTATAAGCAGCTCCTGCAGCTCAATAACAAAAAAACAAACAACCCAATCCAGAAATGGGCAGAAGACCTAAATAGACATTTCCCCAAAGAAGATATACAGATTTCCAACAAACACATGAAAGAATGCTCAACATCATTAATCATTAGGGAAATGCAAATCAAAACTATAATGAAATATCATCTCACACTGGTCAGAATGGCCATCATCAAAAAAATCTAGAAACAATAAATGCTGGAGAGTGTGTGGAGAAAAGGGTACACTCTTGTACTGCTGGTGGGAATGTGAATTGGTACAGCCACTATGGAGAACAGTATGGAGGTTCCTTAAAAAACTACAAATAGAACTACCATATGACCCAGCAATCCCACTACTGGGCATATACCCTGAGAAAACCATAAGTCAAAAAGAGGCATGTACCAAAATATTCATTGTAGCTCTATTTACAATAGCCAGGAGATGGAATCAACCTAAGTGTCCATCATCGAATGAGTGGATAAAGAAGATGTAGCACATATATACAATGGAATATTACTCAGCCATAAAAAGAAATGAAATTGAGTTATTTGTAGTGAGGTGGATGGACCTAGAGTCTGTGACACAGAGTGAAGTAAGTCAGAAAGAGAAAGACAAATACCGTATGCTAACACATATATATATGGAATCTAAGAAAAAAAAAGTTGATGAAGAAACTAGGGGTAAGATTGGAATAAAGACACAGACCTACTATAGAATGGAGTTGAGGATATGGGGAGGGGGAAGGGTAAGCTGTGACAAAGTGAGAGAGTGGCAGGGACATATATACACTACCAAACGTAAAATAGATAGCTAGTGGGTAGCAGCCGCATAGCACAGGGAGATCAGCTCGGTGCTTTCTGACCACCTAGAGGAGTGGGATAGGGAGTGTGGGAGGGATGGAGACACAAGAGGAAAGAGATATGGGAACATACGTATATGTATAACTGATTCACTTTGTTATAAAGCAGAAACTAACACACCATTGTAAAGCAATTATACTCCAATAAATATGTAAAAAAATAAAAATAAAGATAAAGGCTGGCAAGGAAGAGAAAGTGAGGTGGGCTCCTGTTTCAGCCAGGGTGGCCAGAGAAAGCCTTCTGGCAGGTCCTTTCATCCAAAGTAACTCCAAGTCTTGTCCAACACGCCATCCCTGACCCTATGGGCTGGATCTATGGCCCCACCCCATGGCTTTTGAGCACTTGGTACCGTGCAATGCAATCTATGTGGACACATCCTCCTCCCCTCCCAGACTGCTAATATCTTCAGAACAGTGTTCCTTTCTGGATCCTCTCAGTGACCCTAACATTCAACACATGACTTGCTTAGGAAATGTTTATTAAATGAGCAAATAAATGGATGAATGGAGGAATTGATGAACTGGCATTTGCAGTAGGCACTAAAGATTAAGTAAGTGGCCCACAGGTGGCAAGGGGTAACATGGAAGTGTGAAACTGCACAGCGTATCTGTAAAATGGGTCCCATTGCTTGATGTGGTGGGCGGTGTCTGGATGTGGAATAAAAGGAGAGCTGGCAGGGGAGGAGCTTAGATTGTGCCCAAATTATAAAAGGTCTTGAATGCCAGGCTAAGAATTTAACCCTACAAACAGAGATAACCATGTAAAGTTTACCCTTCCTTGCATTGTCTACGTGTAGGTGGCACTCAATAAACGTGTATGGAATTGAAGGGTTCTGGACAGAATGGACTGAGGTAGCTCTTCTTTGCCAGCAGCTGGTCAGTGAACAAGGGTGGCTTAAGTGGAATAAAAATAGCAGCTGCCAGGAATCCTCCTGGCACTGAAATACAACTCTTTTCCCATCATGGTGTCTTAAATCCCTCCATTAGAGAGTCATTTATTACGGGCTTAATGTTTTGGGGGAGCTGGGATCCCCAAGGTTTCCAGAAAAGATGATACTCATATTTTATGTTTTTTATTCAATAAAGTGTTTATCGGACATCTAAAAAAAAAAGAAAAGCAATCTAAATGTCCCAAAACACAGCTTAATTCAGAAATAATCTCAGCAGCGATGGGTTTTCAAAATGAGAATAAGTTGTTTTAAATAACTCAAGATTGGGAAACTCAAATAAAATCTGTATATTAGATAATAGTATCAATGATAATTTCCTGGTTTTGATAATTATACTGTGGTTACATAGGAAAATTTCATTGTTTTTAGGACACGCACACTGAAGTATTTAGAGGTAAAGAGGCATAATATGTCTGCAATTTCTCTCAAATGTTTCAGAAAAGAAAGAGAGAATGATTTTTAACAAGTGTGGGAAATGTCACCACTTGAAGAACCTAGGTAAAGAATAACAAGTTTATACAGGAATTCTTTGTATGATTTTTGCAATTATTCTATAAATCTGCAACTACTTAAAAATGTGAAATTCATGGGGCTTCCCTGGTGGCGCAGTAGTTAAGAATCCACCTGCCAATGCAGGGGACATGGGTTCGAGCCCTGGTCCAGGAAGATCCCACATGCCGTGGAGCAAGTAAGTCCGTGTGCCACAACTACTGAGCCTGCGTTCTAGAGCCCGTGAGCCACAGCTACTGAGCCTGTGCCCCTAGAGACCATGCTCAGCAATGAGAAGCCACCTCAATGAGAAGCCCGTGCACCGCAACAAAGAGTAGCCCCTGCTTGCCACAACTAGAGAAAGCCTGTGCACAACAACAAAGACCCAACACAGCCAAAAATAAATAAATAAAATAAATATATTTTTTAAATGTGAAATTCATGAAAAATCTCAAAATTTTATTTCTACAATGACTACATAATTTTTTTAAAAAACTGGAATGAAACACACCATATATTTGTTTGTACCTTTTGACCATCTTCATCAATTTCCCCACTCCTCACCCCCATCTCTGGCAACCACAAATCTATTCTCTATTCCGATGAGTTCAGGTTTTTAGATTCCATACGTAAGCAAGATCATAGAGCATTTGTCTTTCTCTGTCTGACTTATTTCATTAAGCACGATGGCCTCAAGATCCATCCATGTTGTTGCAAGTGGCAGTAATTCCTTCTTTTTTAAATTTTATTGAGATATAGTTGATGTACAGTATTATACAATTTACAGGTGTACATAGTGATTCACAATTTTAAAGGTTCTACTCCATTTATAGTTATTATAAAATATTGCTATTGGATTACTGTTATTTATATAAATAAGTCCTGATATTGTCAAAGAGGTCATAAACTGTCCTCAATTCTTTTCATTCTTTTTTCTTTTTTCTGTTCAGCATCAGTGATTTCCATTACTCTGTCTTCTAGCTCACTGATCCATTCCTCTGTACCATTTAGTCTACTGGTGATCACTTCAAGTGTATTTTTCATTTCAGTTATTGTATTCTTCATCTGTGTTTCATCGTTCTTTAATATTTTCTAACTCTGTTAAAAACTTCTAACTTCTTGCTCTGTGCATACGTTCTTCTCCCAAGTTCTCTGATCATCTTTATGATCACTATCCTGAACTCCTTCTCAGTTAGATTGCCCAGCTCCACTTCACTTAGTTCTTCTTCTGGGGTTTTATCTTGTTCCTTCCTTTTAACATATTCCTCTGTCACCTCATTTTGCCGAACGTGCTTTTTTTTATTTTTATGTATCTGGTAGTTTGATTACATTATCCACATTGGAGAAGTGGCCTTTTGTACGAGACATCCTATACGTCCCAGCAGCACATTCTCCACTCGTCATCTGAGCTATATGCTGTAGGGGTTCCCCCTATGAGGGCTGCATGTATCCTTCTCTTGTGGCAGGCTATGTGGGCAGTCTGGTAGGCTTGTTTGGACCCTGGTCCAGTTGTTTGCCCCCCCAGTCCAGTTGTTAGCCAGTCCCTGCCTTGTGCGGAGGCTGCCAGCCACTGGTTGATGGGACCAGGTCACGAAGCAGGTGATTGCCAAACCCCAGGGGGCCCCAGGGCTTATGCTGGCTCACAGGTGAGCAGAGTCAAGATCCCAAAGACTCCAAGGCTGTTGCCTGCCCACTGGTGGGTGAAGCCACGTCTTGGGTTTAGTACTGGTCTACTGGCAGCAGAGCTGGGTCCTGGAGTCTGGTTGCAGAATCCAGGGGTCCAAGAGCTGGATCGTTGCTGTGGGGGGCTGACTGCCAACACAGTGGGGTACAGTGTCCAGTGTGTCCTGAAGTTTGCACTGGCCTGCTAATGGGCAGGGCCAGGACCCAGCTGGCCCCAGGGCAGGGTCTGCCCTGCTGACAGGCAGGCTGCAGGATTGTGGTTTTCTTCAGCCTTGTGTCTGCTCTCTTGTGGGTGACGCTGGTCCAGAGGCTTGAGCAGGCTCCCTGGAGGGCAGGGTCAGGGCCCAGGGGATTCTGGGACTCACGCCTGCTCACTGGTGGATGGAGCTGGGTCCTGAACCCTCTGATGGGCAGGACTGAGTCCATAGGTGGCTGTGGGCTCAGAGGGTCTTAAGACAGCCTGTCTGCTGATGGGTGGAGCTGTGTCCCTGGCCATTTACTTTCTTGGCCTGAGGCATCCCAGCACTCGTGCCTACATGCTGTTGCATGGGGCCAGGTCTTGGCACTAATGAGTTAGAGGGAGGATTCCACAATTGTGCTTGTTGCACCGGTGTCCACATGGTAGAAGGAGCTCCCAGTAATGGCTGCCACCAGGGTCTGT
The DNA here is from genome assembly GCF_964374135.1 of Grampus griseus. Classification (NCBI taxonomy): domain Eukaryota; kingdom Metazoa; phylum Chordata; class Mammalia; order Artiodactyla; family Delphinidae; genus Grampus; species Grampus griseus. Next base: position 57,227,091 of record NC_138999.1, read on the forward strand.
TTCCAAGGTGAGCTTTCCTCCTGCCTCTCCAGGAGATTCTCCAAGATCAGCAGGTAGGTCTGGACCAGTCTTCTCTAAAATTAATGCTTCTGCCCTGGGTCACGGAGTGTATGAAATTTTGTGTGCACCCTTTAAGAGTGAAATCTCTATTTCCCTCAACCTTCTAGGACTCCCAAAAGTAAGTACTGCTGGCCTTCAAATCCATATGCTCTGGGGGCTCATATTTTCAGTGCTGGACCCCTGGGCTACAGAGGCTAACATGGTGCTCAGACATTTCACTCCTTTGGAAGAACCTCTGCAATGTAATTATTCTACAGTTTGTGGGTCACCTGCCCAGGTGTATGGCACTTGACTATTTCATGAGTCTGCCCCTCCTACCTGTCTCACTGTGTTTCCTTCTTCATGTCTTTAGTTGTAGAAGATCTTTTTTGGTAGTTTTTGGTCTTTTTCATCAATGATTGTCCTGAAGATAGTTGTGATTTTGGTGTGCCCATGAGAGGAGGTGAGCTCAGTGTCTTTCTACTCTACCATTTTGGCCAATCTCTATCAGAATTTTCTTCTTTTTTATAGCTGAATAATATTCTAGTGTGTGTGTGTGTGTGTGTGTGTGTGTGTGTGTGTGTGTGTGTGTGTGTGTATACACACCCCAACTTCTTTATCCATTCTTCCACCAATGAATACTTAGGTTGCTTCCATGTCTTTGCTATTGTAAATAATGCTGCTATGAACAGGAGGGTGCAGCTATCTCTTTGAGATAGTGATTTAGTTTTCTTTGGATAAATACTCAGACATGGGAGTTCCAGATCCTATGGTAGTTCTACTTTTCTTTTCTATTTTTTTTTTTTTTTTTTTTGCGGTACGTGGGCCTCTCACTGTTGTGGCTTCTCCCGTTGCGGAGCACAGGCTTTGGATGCGCAGGTTCAGTGGCCATGGTTCACAGGCCCAGCCACTCCGCAGCATGTGGGATCTTCCTGGACCAGGGCATGAACCCGTGTCCCCTGCATCGGCAGGCGGACTCTCAACCACTGTGCCACCAGGGAAGCCCTACTTTTCATTTTTTAGGAGCATCCATAATGTTTTGCATAGTGGCTGCACCAACTTATATTCCCACCAACAGCACCAAGGGTTCCCTTTTTTCCACACCCTCAGTAGCATTTATCTCTTGTCTTTTTTACGAAGGTTATTCTATGAGGCATGAGGTGATATTTCATTGTGATTTTGCATTACATTTCTCTGATGATTAATGATGTTGTGCATCTTTTCATGTACCTATTGGCCATCTGTATGTCTTCTTTGGAAAAATGTCTATTTCAGATCCTCTGCCCATTTTTTAATCTAATTGTTTTTTTTTGGTATACCATAGTATTAAGAGTGTTTAAATTAGAGTGGTGGCATTCTGAGGTGATTCCTTTTCCTCTTCTTAATTCCAAGAATTTTTATGTAGCTACATTACCTTATTTGGGGAAAAAAAGCATTCAAAAACAAATAATAAAACACATATGAGTAAAATTAGATAAGAACATAAAAATTTTTAAAAGCTAATTTTATGGGTAAAAATAGTTTTCACTGTTATTACTAGTATTTTAATAGTAAATAAATAAATACCCCTTTTAAAGAAACCACAGAGACTATTATCAGCAGAGGTGCAAACTGCATGACCTTGAAACACACATACTGTTATATCTGGAGCCATCCCAGCTAAAATGAAAAAGGAGTGGAGTACCCTGAGCACTGAATGAAAGGCATAGTTCTCAGAACTGATGAGCTGAAGAGAGAGGTGACCAAGAAGACAAACCACTATTAATAGGAGAACAATAGAGTCCTAAGAGAAATGAACAAGCAAAGAAACAACTGTGAAATTCAAGAGAAATCAAAGGGATCTGTAGAAATGACAAGCACAACATGTCCAATAGTCTGTAACATGAAACAATCAAGTTAGGCAATAAGGAGAGAATGGGGGTCTTTCCTGGAATGCAGCAGGTGGCTGGGAGAAGTGGCTACTTCAGCAGAATGCTAAAAATGCCCTTAGAACCTAGAATATCAGCACAGGAAGACCCATGAGAGTAACTAATGTAATCTCTGATTGTACACAATTGGAAACCAAGGCCCAGAAAAGAGGAAGGGCCTTATGAAAAGTCCACAGTGAGTTCTGGCTTAATGAGTTCTAAAACCTAATACCAGGCCAGATCTCTTTCCACAAACACCAGCTGCTTTCCCCAAAGTGCTGTATGCTAAGAATGTTACTATTTTTACAAGGGGAATCTAAAGCCCTCAAAACATTATACTGCAAATTGTGTTCATTATAAAAATCTGGCAATGTAATCTCAATTTCTCTCCAGAGAATTATTCTGGGAAAACAATCTAAGTTCTTTACCTTGCAATAATTTCTCATATGTATATACAAGATAGGACCAGAGTATAAGAACCAAATGCAGAATTGTGGACCACTTCACATTTTTCAATATGATAGTTGCTATAATATGTCAGAGGAAGGACACATATCCAAAGCCCACCTCTTTTACCTACCCCCTGGCTCCTACCTAGACATATTCTCTAGTGTCTTTTAGTACAAATGGCAAGAGGCCTGACCTCCTAGTACTGTCTCTGCCATTCATAGCTAAGTAACTTTGCACCTCATTTCCTTTATCAGTAAACGAGGGGGCTGCAGATTCTGTGAACACTAAATTAACACTGCCATAATCAAACCTTCAACACCTCCATATTCAAATGTGTATTTCCTTATGAGAAAATTAGGAACCTTCCTCAGAGCAACCAGCTGGCCCTCATGGCCTAAATTCAAAATCTAGGAGTCCAAAGTTATGAACTCTATTACTAGCACTGCTAAAAAGTTCTCTGGATGTGCCTGAGGAAGTTCCAAAGGAAGGAGCCATTCTACACTGGGTCAGTTGATCAGTCAAGCTAAGATTTGGAAACACTAATTTTGCAAGGAATTTTGGTGAGGGAAAAGGCACGTGAATTTTGGAGACAAAAGAGATCTTAAACAACCAAACAACACTTTAACAGAGTAACCTGTCAAGAAATACATGTTGGCCGGGGAATCAGTAGACCTGGAATCTAGTCCTGAGGCTGCCAATTACCAGCTGTGTGACCTTAATAGGAACAAGAGGCTAGGATTAAGGGGGACACTAACATTCACTGAGCATCTACTACGTGGCAGGCACATGAGTTACCTAAAATGTCAGGGGACAACTATTTTCCCCAAAATTTTTTCCAGCTAAAACATCCAAATTTAATCTCTATCAGAACAAGGTAGAGAAGCAGATGGATTCAATCATGCAAAACTTATTCTGAGTGTTGGTTTTATAACCGGTTTTAAAGAAAAATAAGGCTAATGAAGGTGGAGGGCACAGCTGGCAGAAAGAAGAGCATCTAATTAAGTTTTGAGGAGGGAACTAGCAAATGTGAAAGTGGAAGACAGAGAGGAAAGAAAGAAAGTACCTATATGAACATGACCAGAGCAAGAAACCTATTAGGGGAATAATGAAACTGAAAAGAAATAATAGAAGGAGCAGTTTATTAAACATTTACCAAAATAATCACCACAAACTGTCTACAAAATATATGATATGCATAGAGAAAAAGACTGGTAAAAAATGTAAAAAAAGTGGTTTTTACTGAGACTGTCCATGATTGTCGCTTTCTTATTTATACTCCTGTGTATTTTTCAAATTTTCTTAGTGAGCATATATTAATATTATTATTATAGTGGGAAAAAGAATATACCTCATGCAAAATGTTTATTTACTCAGCATCTATTTTGTGTCAGGAAATGTGACAGGTAATAGGGCTACAAAGATAAACAAGAGGGCAACTGTTTTGGCACAGGAGAGACTTCACAAAAGAGTGATTTATATTTGGCTGTGACTTCAAGGATAAAGAGATATTCACCCAGGTGAGAAGGGAGGACAAAATTACAGGCAGAGAAAATAGCAAATAAAGAGACAATGAATCTGGGAGGACAAAATTACAGGCAGAGAAAATAGCAAATAAAGAGACAATGAATCTGGGAGGACAAAATTACAGGCAGAGGAAATAGCAAATAAAGAGACAATGAATCTGGGGAAAAAATCAGAAATATTCTGAGAACTTAACACAGTTGGCAAGTAGGGGGTATGGGGAGGAGTAGCAGGAAATAAAACTGGAGAAGTATTATAAATAGAAGAAAAATTGTGAACAGCCTTGAATACCACACAAAGAAATTTAAATTTCAACCTACAAAAGCTTTTATGAACCAAAGAATAACCAAATCATATTTTAATGGTAGAAGAGCCATTAACATGCCAAGTGTTACCTAGGTGTAAGTTTGCCTCTGCCATATTTTCATATCCCTTAGCCCACATATTATATTTTACTGACTTCTTTATTTATCAGAGATTCTTTCTGTGTTCCCTCAACCAGATTTCAACCACATGAATATGTCACAGGAGGAGGAAGATAGAGGCTAGGAAGTCAGTAGCATTATTTTCTCTTTTCTCACCACTGACTGTACATTCAGGGGTGCTCTCAAAATAGAATTGCAAAATTCCAATTGATCTGTATATTGTCCCAGAAAATATGAAAAAGCACCAATTTAAAATATTCCATCCTGAGCTTCCCTGGTGGTGCAGTGGTTGAGAGTCCGCCTGCTGATGCAGGGGACACGGGTTCGTGCCCCGGTCCGGGAGGATCCCACATGCCACGGAGTGGCTGCGCCCGTGGGCCATGTCCGCTGAGCCTGTGCATCCAGAGCCTGTGCTCCACAACGGGAGAAGCCACAACAGTGAGAGGCCCGCGTACCGAAAAAAAAAAAAAAAAAAAAAAACAACTCTCAGCATGTTGAGAATGTCAAGTTGATAAAGAAAATCTACAAAAACCTAGAGTTAACATAATACTTAATGGTGAGAAACTAGAACATTTCCCACTAAGATCAAGAACAAGGCAAGCATGTCCCTTCTCAACACTACTTTTCAACTGGAAGTCCTAGTTGAATAAGGCAAAAAAAGAAAATAAAAGGTATACAGGTTGGCAAGGAAGAAATAAAACTATCTTTGTATGCAGATGACATTATTATCTATGTAGAAAAACCCAAAGAATGAAGAAAAATCTCCTCGAACTAATAAGCAATGATAGCAAGATTGAAGAATACAAAGTTAATAAAAGTCAACCATCTTTATATATGCCAGCAGTTTACAATTTGAATATGAAATTTAAAACATTACATTAGCATCCAAAAACTGAAATATTTAGGCATAAATATACAAAATATGTACAAGATTTACCAGTAAAATTATAAAATTCTAATGAAAGAAATCAAAGACCTAAATAAATGAAGAGACACTATGTGCATAGGAAGACTCAATATTATCATTTTCCACTTCTTCCAACTTGATCTATAGATTTAATGCAAAGTGATTCTAAAGTTCATATGAAAAGGCAAAAGGCCCAGAATAGTCAATGCAATATTGAAGGGGAACAAAGCCAGAGGACTGACAGTACCCAACTTACTGACTACAAACTACAGTATCAAGACAGTGTGACAGTGGCAAAAGAACAGACAAATAGATCAATGGCATAGAACCCAGAACCCAGAAATAAACCCACATAAACATAGTCAACTGATCTTTGACAGAGGATCAAGGTAAAATTCAGTAAAGAAGTGACAGTCTTTTCAAAAAATGGTGCTGTAACAACTAGATGCAAAAAACAACTAGAAGCAAAAAAAAAAAAAAAGGAATCTAGAAACAGACCTTACACCTTTCACAAAAATTAACTCAAAATGGATTACAGACATAAATGTAAAACACAAAACTATAAAAAACCTAGAAGATAACATAGAAGAAAATCTAAGTAGCCAGGATTTGGCAAAGACTTTTTAGATGTAACAGCAAAAACATAATTTATGAAAGAAACAATTGATAACTGGACTTCATTAAAATCAAAAATATCTGCTCTGTGAGGGACACTATTAGGAATAATAAAAAGCCACAAACTGGGAGAAAATCTTTACAAAACACTTATCTGATAATGGACAGCCACCCAAAATATACAGAGGACCCTTAAAACTCAATAATAAGAAAACAAACAACTCAATTTTAAAATAGGCAAAAACAAATATTAAATGCTGGAGAGGGTGTGGAGAAAAGGGAACCCTCCTACATGGTTGGTGGGAATGTAAATTGGTACAACCACTACAGAGAACAGTATGGGAGTTCCTTAAAAAACCTAAATAAAGACCTACCATATGACCCAGCAATCCCACTCATGGGCACATATCTGGTGAAAAACAGTAAACTGAAAGGATGAGTGCACCCCCAATGTTCATTGCAGCACTATTTACAACAGCCACGACGTGGAGGCAATCTAAATGTCCATCAACAGAGAAATGGATAAAGAAGATGTGGTACATACACATACAATGGAACATTACTCAGCCATAAAAAAAGAACAAAATAAAGTCATTTCCAGCAACATGGATGGACCTAGAGATTGTCATACTGAGTGAAGTAAGTCAGACACAGAAAGACAAATATCATATGATATCCCTTACATGTAGAATCTTAAAAAAAAATGGTACAAATAAACGTATTTACAAAACAGAAATAAGAGTCACAGATGCAGAAAACAAACTTATGGTTATCAAGGGGGAAAGGGGGAGGGGAGGGATAAATTGGGAGATAGGGATTGACATATACACACTGCTATGTATAAAATAAATAACTAATAAGGACCTACTATATAGCACAGGGAACCCTACACAATACTCTATAATGGCCTATATGGGAAAAGAATCTAAAATAGAGTGGATATATGTATGTGTATAACTGATTCACTTTGCAGTACACCTGAAACTAACACAATATTGTAAATTATCTATACTCCAATAAAACTTCTAAAAAATAGTTAAAATTTTTAAAATAGATAAATATAACTGTACAAAAGATCTGAACAGACACTACACAAAAATGGTCTACAGGGACTTCCCTGGTGATGCAGTGATTAAGAATCCGCCTGCCAATACATGACACGGGTTCGAGCCCAGGTCCAGAGAGATCCCACATGCCGTGAAGCAACTAAGGATGTGCACCACAACTACTAAGCCTGTGCTCTAGACTCCACAAGCAACAATGACTGAGCCCACGTGCCACACTACTGAAGCTGCGTGCCTAGAGTCTGTGCTCTGAAACAAGAGAAACCAACGCAATAAGAAGCCTACACACTGCAATAAAGAGTAGCTCCCACTCGCTGCAACTAGAGAAAGCCCAAGCGCAACAATGAAGCCCCAACGCACCCATAAATAAATTTATTAAAATAAAGGTGTACAAATGGCAAAAAGCTTATGAAAAGATGCTTGACAATATGTATCATTGGGGAATTGCAAATCAAAGCAATAATGTGACACCACTACACACACATTAAAAAGTTTAAACTCCAAAAACACTGACAAGCCCACATGCTGGTGAAGAAATGGGACACAAGAAACTACTTTTTCTTCCCTATTTTTTTCCCTTATTTTCTAACATCTTTATTGGAGGATAACTGCTTTACAATGTTGTGTTAGTTTCTGCCGTATAACAAAGTGAATCAGCTATATGTGTACATATATCCCCATATCCCCTCCCTCTTGGGTATCCCTCCCAGCCTCCCTATCCCACCCCTCTAGGTGGTCACAAAGCACTGAGCTGATCTCCCTGTGTGATGCAGCTGCTTCCCACTAGCTATCTATTTTACATCTGGTAGTGTATATATGTCAATGCTACTCTCTCACTACGTCCCAGCTTGCCCTTCCCACTCCCCATGTCCTCAAGTCCATTCTTTATGTCTGCATCTTTATTGCTGCCCTGCCCTTAGATTCTTCAGAACCATTTTTTTTAGATTCCATATATATGTGTTACCATACGATATTTGTTTTTCTCGTTCTGACTTACTTCACTCTATGACAGACTCTAGGTCCATTCACCTCACTACAAATAGTCCAATTTTGTTTCTTTTTATGGCTGAGTAATATTCCATTGTATATATGTGCCACATCTTTTTTATCTATTCATCTATCGATGGACACTTACATTGCTTCAATGTCCTGCATATTGTAAATAGTGCTGCATTGAACACTGTGGTACATGTCTCTTTTTGAATTATGGTTTTCTCAGGGTATATGCCCAGTAGTGGGATCACTGGGTCGTATGGTACTTCTATTTTTAGTTTTATAAGGAACCTCCATACTGTTCTCCATAGTGGCTGTATCAATTTACACCCCCACCAACAGTGCAAAAGGGTTCCCTTTTCTCCACACCCTCTCTAGCATTTATTGTTTGTAGATTTTAATGATGGCCAATTTGACCAGTGTGAGATGATATCTCATTGTACTTTTGATTTGCATGTCTCTAATGATTAGTGATGTTGAGCATCCTTTCATGTGTTTGTTGGTAATCTGTATATTTTCTTTGGAGAAACGTCTATTTAGGTTTTCTTCCCATTTCTGGATTGGGTTGTTTGTTTTTTTCATATTGAGCTGCATGAGCTGCTTATATATTTTGGAGATGAATCCTTTGTCAGTTGCTTCATTTACAAATGTTTACTTCCATTCTGAGGATTGTGTTTTCGTCTTGTTTATGATCTCCTTTACTGTGCAAAAGCTTTTAAGTTTCATTAACTTGCATTTGTTATTATTTCCATTTCTCTAAGCGAAAAGGATCTTCCTGTGATTTATGTCATAGAGTGTTCTGCCTATGTTTTCCTCTAAGAGTTTTATAGTATCTGGACTTACTTTCAGGTCTTTAATACATTTTGAGTTTCTTTTTGTATACACTGTTAGCAAGTTCTAATTTCATTCTTTTGCATGTAGCTGTCCAGTTTTCCCAGAAGCATTTATTGAAGAGGCTGTCTTTTCTCCATTGCATATTCTTGCCTCCTTTATCAAAGATAAGGTGACCATATTGCGTGAGTTTATCTCTGGGCTTTTTATCCTGTTCCATTGATCTATATTTCTGTTTTTGTGCCAGTACCATACTGTCTTGATTACTGTAGCTTCCAAGTGTAGTCTGAAGTCAGGTAGCCTGATTCCTCCAGCTCCGTTTTTCTTTCTCAAGATTGCTTTGGCTATTCGGGGTCTTTTGTGTTTCCATACAAACTGTAAAAATTTTTGTTCTAGTTCTGTGAAAAATGCCATTGGTAGTTTGATAGGGATTGCACTGAATCTGTAGATTGCTTTGGGTAGTAGAGTCAATTTCACAATGTTGATTCTTCCAATCCAAGAACATGATATATCTCTCCATCTGTTTGTACCATCTTTAATTTCTTTCATTAGTGTCTTTTAATTTTCTGCATACAGGTTTTTGTCTCCTTAGGTAGGTTTATTCCTAGGTATTTTATTCTTTTTGTTGCAATGGTAAATGGGAGTGTTTACTTAATTTCTCTTTCAGATTTTCAATCATTAGTGTACAGGAATACAAGAGATTTCTGTGTATTAATTTTGTATCCTGCTACTTTACTATATTCATTGATTAGCTCTAGTAGTTTTCTGGTAGCAGCTTTAGGATTCTCTATGTATAGTATCATGTCATCTGCAAACAGGGACAGCTTTACTTCTTTTCAGATTTGGATTCCTTTTATTTGTTTCATCTGTGATTGCTGTGGCTAAAACTTCCAAAACTCTGTTGAATAATAGTGGTGAAATGATCTCTTGGTTATCTAGTAGCGTATTGTTTAGCCTCCATGTGTTTATATTTATTACAGTTTTTTCTTCCTGTAATTGATATTTAGTCTTACAGCCTTGTGGTCAGAAAAGATGCTTGTTATCATTTCAATTTTCTTACATTTACCAAGGCTTGATTTCTGACCCAAGATATGATGTATCCTGGAAAATGGTCCATGAGCACTTGAGAAGAAAGTGTACTCTGTTGTTTTTGGATGGAATGTCCTATAAATATCAATTAAGTTCATCTTGTTTAATATGTCATTTAAAGCTTGTGTTTCCTTACTTATTTTCATTTTGGATGATCTGTCAATTGGTGTAAGTGCAGTGTTAAAGTCCCCTACTATTATTGTGTTACTGTCGATTTCTTCTTTTATGGCTCTTAGCATTTGCCTTATGTATTGAGGCGTTCCTATGTTGGGTGCATCAATATTTACAATTGTTACATCTTCTTCTGGGATTGATCTGTTGATCATTATGTAGTGTACTTCTTTGTCTCTTGTAATAGTTTTTATTTTAAAGTCTATTTTGTCTGATATAAGAATTGCTACTCCAGCTTTATTTTGAATTCCATTTGCATGGAATATATTTTTCAACCCCCTCACTTTCTTTGTGTCCCTAGGTCTGAAGTGGGTCACTTATAGACAACATATACATATATATGTATGTATACAAAAACATATATGTTTTTGTATCCATTCAGCCAGTCTATGTCTTTTGATTGGAGCATTAATCCATTTACATTTAAGCTAATTATCGATATGTATGTTCCTATTACCATTTTCTTAATTGTTTTGGGTTTGTTTTTGTAGGACTTTTCCTTCTCTTGTGTTTCCTCCTTAGAGAAGTTCCTTTAGCATTTCTTGTAAAGCTGGTTTCATGCTGCTGAATTCTCACGTTTTGCTTGTCTGTAAAGGTTTTAAATTCTCTGTGGAATCTGAATGAGATCCTTGCTGGGTAGAGTAATCTTGGGTTTAAGTTTTTCCCTTTCCACACTTTAAACATGTCCTGCCACTTCCTTCTGCCTTGCTGAGTTTCTGCTGGAAGATAAGCTGTTAACCTTATGGGCATTCCCTTGTATTTTATTTGTTGCTTTTCCCTTGCTGCTTTTAATATTTTTTTGTATTTAATTTTTGATAGTTTGATTAATATGTGTCTTGGTGTATTTCTCCCTGGATTTATCCTGTATGGGACTCTCTGCACTTGCTGGACTTGATTATTTCCTTTCCCATGTTAGGAAGTTTTCAACTATAATCTCTTCAAATATTTTCTCAGACCCTTTCTTTTTCTCCTCTTATTCTGGGACCCCTAAAATTCGAATGTTCGTGTGTTTAATGTTGTCCCAGAGGTCTCTGAGACTGTATTCAATTCTTTGCATTCTTTTTTCTTTATTCTGCTCTGCTGTAGTTATTTCCACTATTTTATCTTCCAGGTCACCTATCCGTTCTTTTGCCTCAGTTATTCTGCTATCGATTCCTTCTAGAGAATTTTGAATTTCATTTATTGTGTTGTTCATCATTGTTTGTTTGCTCTTTAGTTCTTCTCGTTCCTTGTTAAACGTTTCTTGAATTTTCTCCATTCTACTTCCAAGATTTGGGATCATCTTTACTATCATTATTGTGAAGTCTTTTTCAGGTAGACTGCCTATTTCCTCTTCATTTGTTTGGTCTGGTGGGTTTTTACCTTGTTCCTTTTTCTGCTTCATATTTCTGTTTTCTCACTTGGTTTAACTTACTGTGTTTGGGGTCTCCTTTTATCAACCTGCAGGTTCACAGTTCCCATTGTTTTTGGTGTCTGCCCCCAGTGGGTGGGGTTAGTTCAGTGGCTTGCATAGGCTTCCTGGTAGAGGGGACTGTTGCCTGTGTTCTGGTTGGTAGGGATGGAACTTGTCTTTCCAGTGTGCTGGGCTGCATCTGGTAACGTGTTTTGGGGTGTCTGTGGCCTTATTATGATTTTAGGCAGCCTCCCTGCTAATTGGTGGGGTTGTGTTCCTATCTTGCTAGTTGATTTGCATGGGCCATCCATCACTGGATTTTGCTGGCCGTTGGGTGGAGCTGGGTCTTAGCACTGAGATGGAGATCTCTGGGAGAGCTCTCGCCGATTGATATTACATGTGGCCAAAAGGTCTCTGGTGTTCCAGTGTCCTGAACTTGGCTCTCCCACCTCAGAGGCTCAGGCCTGACACCAGGCCAGAGCCCCAAGACCCTGTCTGCTACACGGCTCAGAAGAAAATGGAGAGAAAAAGAAAGAAGAAAAAAATTTTAATGATAATAAAAAAGAAGAGAACAACCAAACCAATAAACAAATCCACCAATGATAACAAGCGCTAAAAACTATACTAAGATTAACATAAAAATCAGAAACAAATCAGTCGCACACAGCAGATCCCATGTCTACAGTTGCTCCCAAGTCCTCCACCTCAATTTTGGGATGATTCATTGTCCATTCAAGTATTCCATAAATGGAGGATAAATCAAGTTGATTGTGGGGATTTAATCCACTGCTCCTGAGGCTGCATGGAGAAATTTCCTTTTCTCTTCTTTGTTCACACAGTTCCTGGGGTTCAGCTTTGGTTTTGGCCCCACCTGTGCATGTAGGTCGCCCTCAGGCATCTGTTCCCGCCCAGACAGGATGGGGTTAAAGGAGCAGCTGATTAGGGGGCTCTGGCTCACTTATGCCAGGGGTAGGGAGGGGAATGGTAGTTATAATTGGCATGCAGGGCAAACCTGCAGTGGCAGAGGTCAGCATGATGTTGCAACAGCCTGAGTCGCACTGTGTGTTCTCCCAGGGAATTTGTCCCTGGATCACAGGACCCTGGCAGTGGCATGTTGCACAGGCTCCCAAGGGGGTATGGATACTGACCTGTGCTTGCACACAGGATTCTTGGTGGCTGCAGCAGCAGCATTAATATTTCATGCCCGTCTCTGGGGCCCAAGCTGATAGCCATGGCTTGCACCCATCTCTGCAGCTCGTTTAGGCAGTGCTCTGCCTTTTGTGGGCAGACAGGGAAGGAATCCCCTCTCCTCGTGCACCCTGAAACAATGGTCTTGCTCTTCCGCAGGTCCAGACGTTTTCCCGGACTCCCTCCCAGCTAGCTGTGGTACACTAGCTCCCTTCAGGCTGCGTTCATGCAGCCAACCCCAGTCCTCTCCCTGGGAACTGACCTCTGAAGCCCGAGCCTCAGCTCCCAGCCCCCACCAGCCCCAGCAGGTGAGCAGACAAGGCTCTCAGGCTGGTGAGTGCTGGTCAGAGGCAATCCTCCGTGTGGGAATCTCTCTCCCCTTTGCACTCTGAACCCCTGTTGCTGCACTCTCCTCCATGGCTCTGAAGCTTCCCCCCTGCCCACACTCCGTCTCCACCAGTGCAGGGGCTTCCTAGTGTGTGGAAACTTTTCCTCCTTCACAGCTCCCTCCCAGAGGTGCAGGTCCCATCCCTATTTTTTGTCTCTGTTTTTTCTTTTTTCATTTGCCCTACCCAGGTACGTGGGTATTTTCTTTCCTTTTGGGAAGTCTGAGGTCTTCTGCCAGCGTTCAGTAGGTGTTCTGTAGGAGTTGTTCCACATGTAGACGTATTTTTGATGTATTTGTCGGTAGAAGGTGATCTCCACGTCTTACACCTCTGCCATCTTGAAGGTGCCCCCCAACAAGGAACTCTTAATTATTGCTAATTGGAATGCAAAATAGTATGGCCACTTTGGAATACAGTGGCAGTTTCTTATAAATCCAAATATACTTTTATCATATGATCTGGCAATCACCCTCTCTCCTGGTTATTTACCAAAATGAGTTAAAAATGTATGCCCACACACAAAAAAAAAACTGCATGCAGATGTTTGTAGCAGCTTTAGTTCTAATTGCCAAAACTTGGAAGTAACCAATATGTCTTTCAGTAGGTGAATGGATAAACTATAGTATATCCAGACAATGGAATATTATTCAGCAAAAAAAATTGAGTCTTCTACCCATGGAAAGACATGGAGGAACTCTAAATGCATAATTGCTAAGTGAAAGCAGCCAATGTGAAAAGGCTACTACTGTATGATTCCAACTACAATGACATTCTGGAAAAGGCAAAACTACAGAGACAGGAAAAATATCAGTGGTTTCCAGGGACTTAAAGGAGGGAAGGAAGGATGCATAAGTGGAGCACAGGAGATGTTTAGAGTAACAAAACTATTCTGTATGCTACTACAATGGTGAATATATGTCATTATATGTCTAGAGCATGTTAAAACCCAGAGCAAGTACAACATAAAGAGTGAACCCTTAAGTACACGTGATATATTAATAATAGGGCAAAGGTGGTGGAGGATAGGTAGGGGCATATGATAACTCTCTGTACTTTCCACTCAATTTTTCTGTAAAACTAAAACGGCTTTAAAAAATAAAATCTATTAATTAAAAAGAGAGATTGAAGGAACCAGGAGAATGTAAATATAGACTGGGTTGTGGATGATATTAGAAATTACTTGCAATTTGTATTGAGTATGATGGTTTGCAGTGGTTCTATATACTTAAAAAGTGTAAGAGATGAACACTGAAATCATTATGGGTATAATGACATACTTGGGATTTACATTAAAATTCTCCAGAAAAAAACTCTGTGCATATGCAAGAATGTATCAGCATGTGTGTTCGAAGGATTAAGGGGAGATATGTGAAATAAGATTGGAAAAAATGTTGAGTGATGGATACATTAGGTTCATTATACCAGACTATGGTTTTTCTGTATGTTTGAAATTTTCCATAAGAAAAATTTCTTTGAATACGTGTTAATTAGGGAGGTCCCTGGTGGCCTAATGGTTAGGATTCCAGGCTTTCACTGCTGTGGCCCAGGATCAATACCTGGTCAGGGAACTGAGATCACACAAGCAGCAGGGTGCAGCTTAATTAATTAATTGATTAATTAAAATACATGTGGATTAAAATGCCAGAAGAGCACAAAGTTTCCTTCCAGCCCTAAGGTTCTTGATTCTGGAGATTGGAATATGCCCACACTTACTCAATGCATGTGCTGTGTGGGAAGCTGGATTTTCACAATAATTAATAAACAGACATTCTCCCTCAATCTCTAATATCCACTCACAAGAAGCACCTGCTATGGATTCTTCTCTGGGAACTCTTGACATGTGAGCAGTGACTTTGGTCACGGGGTGGTTTTCATAATCTCCTATTACTTCAGCCCAATAGTAAGTGTCTTTCATGGGATGCTTCCAGGCTGTAGTATCTCTGTGATTTTAAACTTCCATTGGGATAATTATTCCTATATGTTTGTGTTTTAGACAGAGCAAAAACATTTTTCTCTGAACATCTACTGCAATCTATTTCATCTTTGTGTTTTACAGCTAAATAGTGGAACACAGATTTTAACATAATGGCAAAGAACACTTATTCTCAAAAACAATCTTTGCAATTTATAGAATCTTAACATCAAGTCTAAATAATAATGATAGACTGCTCAAATATATATATGACTGTCTTCAGAAAAGGTGAGTTTTCTCTTTCTATCAGGATGAAATTCAGATTCTTTAATAGAATAACTGGTCAACTAAGAACAGCTGAGAGAACCACTGAGAGCTAAGAGAAAATCCCAGGCAACCTTTAAAGGATGAGAGTTCAGTTTTCTATATGCGCCTATTTAAATGTAAATTCACTAAAATAAAATAAAATTAAAAATTCAGTTCCTTAGTCACACTAGCCACATTTCAAGTACTCAATAGATATATGTGGCTAGTGGCTACTATATTGGAAATCAAACGTAGAGAATATTTCCATTATCAAAAAAAATTCTACTGGACTGCACCAATCTAGTGCACAGTGGTTAAGTTCACAAGCTTTAGAGTCAGAACAAAATTCCACTACATGTTCCTCAACCACCCAACTCTGTGATCTTGGGTGATTTACCTAAATTATCTAATCCTTGCACTTCCTCATCTATGAAATGTGAGTGACAACAGTATCTACTTCACAGGGTGAGTATGAGGATTAGTGAGTGTATGTATATGGGTAAAATGGTAAACTTTAGCTATTATTATTGTTGCATGTGCTAAGCAACTATAATACAAAGAAAACAGTCTTGAGAGAGAACTGAACTGGGGGAATCACACTCCCTGACTTCAGACTATACTACAAAGCTATAGTAATCAAAACAGTATGGTACTGGCACAAAAGAAGGCACATAAACCAATGGAACGGAATAGAGAGCCCGGAAATAAACCCATGAACTTATGGTCAATTAACCTATGACAAAGGAGGCAGGAATATACAATGTAGAAAAGACAGTCTCTTCAATAATTGGTGTTGGGAAAATTGACCAGCTACATGTAAAAAAAAAAATGAAATTAGAACATTCTCTAACACTGTATGCAAAAATACAGTCAAAATGAATTAAAGACCTAAATGTAAGACCAGATACTATAAAACTCCTAGAGGAAAACACAGGCAAGACACTCTTTGACATAAATCGTGCAATATTTTTTTTGATCTGTCTCATAAAGGAAATAAAATCAAAAATAAACAAATGGGACCTAATTAAACTTAAAAGCTTTTGGACAGCAAAAGAATCAACTGACAAAACGAAAAGACAACCTACTGAATGAGAGAAAATATTTACAAATATGACCGATAAGTGATTAATATCCAACATATATAAACAGCTCGTATAATTCAACATCAGAAAAACAAACAACCCAATTAAAAAATAGGCAGAAGAACTGAATAGACATTTTTCCAAAGACAAAATGCTGATGGCTAACAGGCACATGAAAAGATGCTCAACGTCACTTATCATCAGGGTAATGCAAATCAAAACCACAATTATATACTACCTCACATGTCAGAATGGCTATCATCAAAAATAACACACACAACAAATGTTGGCGAGGATGTGGGGTAAAGGTAAGCCTCGTGCACTGTTGGTGAGACGGTAAATTGGTGCAGCCACTGTGGAAAACAGTAAGGAGGTTTCTCAAAGAAACTAAAAATAGGGGGAGAAGAGTCAAAATGGCAGTGTGGGAAGACATGGACTAGGCATCTCCCCACAACTAGGGTGCCTGCCGGCCGCTGGTGAGGAACTCTGACCCCAAATGAGACGGTAGGAACCCCAGAGTGAACCAGTAGGACATAGGGGGACCGCGGAGGAGGATAAGTGGAAGCCAGACAAGATCGGCGCCCCTGAGGCTGGGGAGATCAGGAGAGGCAGGTGGGAGGGATGCTCCAGGAAGAGCAGGAGAGGAGTGGAGGGCGATTGCCTGGCCCACTCAGGCCAGGGAGCTGAGCTCCCAAGCCATTCCCCCCGCAAAGCCCCATCCAGGCCACATGGGTCCTGGGGGCATAGGAGGGAGGCCAGCAAAATCAGGAAAGGTAGGCAGGGTGGCCCTCCTAGATCTCAGAACAGAGGACCAGTATAGGAGAGGAGGGCATTTGCCCCACCCACTTGAGCCCAGGAAGCCTGCTAGGCTCCCAGGTGAGTTCCCCTGCCCTCTGAGACCAAGGGTGGGGGGCACGCCTGGGCCCCTTCTGTTCCTTGAGCCTAACCCCACCCCCCACAAACCCAGGGCCTTTTCCAGCACAGTTGGTCCTGAGCATTGGCCCTGCCCACCACCCAAACATCACCCTTGCGTAGGCCCTGCTCGCCACTGCCAAGGCCTCACACCCCCTGCCTTTTTTTTCTCTTATCTCTCCTCCACTTTTTTACTATTGTGGTACTGATGCAACTTCTGGTTGTTGATTCATCTTTATTTTTATTTTTACATTCATTCTAACATATATGTTAGTTTCCTAGTCTAATTTTATTTTTTACTTTGTTATTGTTCCCTCTTTTTTTTTCTTGCTGCCCCACACGGCTTGTGGGATGTTGATTCGTGAGCCTGGGGTCAGGGGGAAGCTCCTGCAGTGGGAGCTCCAAGTCTGACCCACTGGACTAACAGAGAACCTCAGACCCCAGGGAATATTATCAGAGTGAGGTCTCACAGAGTTCCTCAACTCAGCACCAAGACCCAGCTCTGCCCAATAGCCTACAAACTCCAGTGTTGGAAGTCTCAGGACAAACAACCAGTAAAACAGGAACACAATCCCACTCATAAAAATTAAAAACTAATGAAACGGCAAAAAAATATGTCACAGATGAAGAAACAAGGTAAAAACCTGCAAGACCAAATAAATGAAGAGGAAACAGACAATCTACATGAAAAGGAATTGAGAGTAATGACAGTAAAGATAATCCAGAATCTCAGAAATACACTGGAAGCACAGATAGACAAGAAATGTCTAACAAAGATCTAGAAGAACTAAAGAACAAACAAACAGCGATGAACAAGACAGTAACTGAAATGAAAAATACAGTACAAGGAATCAATAACAGAATAACGGAGGCAGAAGAACGAATAAGTGAGCTGGAAGACAAAAGGGTGGAAATAACTGCCGAGGAGCAGAATAAACAATAAAAGAATGAATAGAATTGAAGACATCTCAGAAACCTCTAGGACAACACTAAACACACCAACATTCGAATTATAGGGGTCCCAGAAGAAGAAGAGAAAAAGAAAGGGTCTGAGAAACTATTTGAAGAGATTATAGTGGAAATTTTCTCCAACATGGGAAAGGAAATGATCACCCAAGTCCAGGAAGTATAGAGAGTCCCATACAGGATAAACCCTAGGAAAAACACACCAAGACACATTTAATCAAAATAACGAAAATTAAATTCAAAGAAAAAAATATTAAAGGCAGCAAGGGAAAAACAAAAAGTCATATACAAAGGAATCCCCATAAGGTTACCAGCTGACTTCTCAGTGGAAACTCTGCAGGCCAGAAGGGAGTGACAGGATATACTTAAAGTGATGAAAGAAAGAAACCTACAACCAAGATTACTCTACCCAGCAAGGGTCTCATTCAGATTCAATGGAGAAGTCAGAAGCCTTTCAGACAAACAAAAGCTAAGAGAATTCAGCACCACCAAACCAGCTTTACAACAATTGCTAAAGAAAACTCTCTAAGCAGGAAACACACGAGAAGAAAAAGACCCACAAAAACAAACCAAAAACAATTAAGAAAATGGTAATAGGAACATATATATCGATAATAATCTTGAATGTAAATGGATTAAATGCCCCAATGAAAAGACACAGCAAAGCTTAAGGGATACAAAAACAAGACCCATATATATGCTGTCGACAAGAGACCCACTTCACACCTAGGGACACATACAGACTGAAAGTGAGGGGATGGAAAAAGATATTCCATGCAAATGGAAATGAAAAGAAAGCTGCAGTAGCAATACTCATATCAGATAAAATACACTTTAAAATAAAGACTGGGGGCTTCCCTCATGGCGCAGTGGTTAAGAATCTGCCTGCCAATTCAGGGGACATGAGTTCAAGCCCTGGTCTGGGAAGATCCCACATGCCACGGAGCAACTAAGCCTGTGTGCCACAACTAGTGAGCCTGTGCTCTAGAGCCCACGATCCACAACTACTGAAGCCCGTGAGCCTACAACCTGTGCTCTGCACCAAGAGAAGCCACCACAATGAGAAGCTCACACACTGCAATGAAGAGTAGCCCCCACTCGCTGCAACTAGAGAAAGCCCGCGCTCAGAAACAAAGACCTGATGCAGCCAAAAATAAATAAATTTAAGTAAATAAAATAAAGACTGTAACAAGAGATAAGGAGGGACACTACATAATGATCAAAAGATCAATCCAAGAAGAGGATATAACAATTATAAATGTTTATGCACCCAACATAGGACCACCTCAATACATAAGGCAAATGCTAACAACCATGAAAGGAGAAATCAACAGTAACACAAAAATAGTAGGGGACTTTAACACCCTACTTACTCCAATGGACAGATCATCCAGACAGAAAATAAATAAGGAAACAGAAGCTTTAAATGATGCAAAAGACCAGACAGGTCTAACTGATATTTATAGAACATTCCACCGAAAACTGGCAAAATACACTTTCTTCTCAAGTGCACATGAACATTCTCCAGGATAGATCACATCTGCTTCACAATTCAAGCCTTGGAAAATTTAAGAAAACTGAAATCATATCAAGCATCTTTTCTGACCACAATGCTATGAGTTTGGAAATCAAATACAGGAAAATAACTGTAAAAAACACACATACATGGAAGATAAACACTGCACTACTAAATAACCAAGAGATCACTGCAGAAATCAAAGAAGAATTAAATACATACATAGAAACAAATGACAATGAAAACACGACAACGAAAATCCTATGGGACACAGCAAAAGCAGTTCTAAGAGGGAACTTTATAGCAATTCAATCTCACCTCGGGAAACAAGAAAAATATCAAATAAACAATCTAACCCTACACTTAAAACAACTAGAGAAAGAAAAACAAAGAAAACCCAAAGTTAGTAGAAGGAGAGAAATCATAAAGATCAGAGCAGAAATAAATGAAATAGAAATAAAGAAAACAATAGCAAAGATCAATAAAACTAAACACTGGTTCTTTGCGAAGATAAACAAAATTGATAAACCCTTAGCCAGACTCATCAAGAAAAAAAGGGAAATGATGCAAATCAATAAAATTAGAAGTGAAAAAGGAGAAATCATAACTGACACTGCAGAAATATAAAAGATTACAAGAGACTACTACAAACAACTATAGGCCAATAAAAAGGACAACCACAAAAAATGGACCAATTCTTGGAAAGGTACAATTTTCCAAGACTGAACCAGGAAGAATTAGAAAATATGAACACACCAATCACAAGTAATGAAATTAAAACTGTGATTAAAAATCTTCCAACAAAAGTCCAGGAGCAGATGGCTTCACAGGCAAATTCTATCAAACATTTAGAGAAGAGCTAACACCGATACTTCTCAAAGTCTTCCAAAAAATTGCAAAGTGAGAAAAACTCCCAAATTCATTCTATGAAGCCACCGTTACCCTGATAACAAAACCAGAAAAAGATATCCCAAAAAAAGAAAATTATAGACCAATATCACTGATGAACATAGATGCAAAAATCCTGAACAAAATACTAGCAAAGAGAACCAACAGCACATTAAAAGGATCAGGCACCATGATCAAGTGGGATTTCTGCCAGGGATGCAAAGATTCTTCAATATACGCAAATCAATCAGTGTGATACACATTAACAAATTAAGGAATAAAAACCATATGATGATCTCAACAGATGTAGAAAAAGCTTTTGATAAAATTGAACACTGATTTATGATAAAACTCTCCAGAAAATGGGCATAGAGGGAACCTAACTCAACATAATAAAGGCTATATATGACAAATCCACATTAGGCATCATACTCAATGGTGAAAAACTAAAGCATTTCCACTAAGATCAGGAACAAGACAAGGATGTCCACTCTCACCACTCTTATTCAATATAGTTTTGGAAGTCCTAGCCATGGCAATCAGAGAAGAAACAGAAAGAAAAGGAATACAAATTGGAAAAGAAGAAGTAAAACTGTCACTATCTGCCAATGACATGATACTATACATAGAAAATCATAAACATGCCACCAGAAAACTACTAGAACTAATCAGTGAATTTGGTAAGGTTGCAGGATACAAAGTTAATGCACAGAAATCTCTGGCATTGCTATACACCAACAATGAAAAATCAGAAAGAGAAATAAGGAAACACTCCCATTTACCACTGCAACAAAAAGAATAAAATACCTAGGAATAAACCTGCCTAAGGCAGCAAAAGACTTGTACTCTGAAAACTATACAACACTGATGAAAGAAATCAAATATGACACAAACAGATGGAGAAATATACCATGAATCAGAACAAAAAATCTTACAATTCGTATGGAAACAAAAAAGACCCCAAATAGCCAAAGCAATCTTGAACGGAGTTGAAGGAATCAGGCTCCCCAACTTCAAACGATACTACAAAGCTACAGTAATCAAAACAGTATGGTACTGGCACAAAAACAGAAATATAGATCAATGGTACAGGATAGAAGGCCCAGAGATAAACCCATACACATACAGGCATGTAATTTATGACAAAGGAGGCAAGAACATACAATGGAGAAAAGACAGAGTCTTCAATAAGTGGTGCTGGGAAAACTGGACAGCTACATGGAAAAGAATGAAAGTAGAATGCTACTTAACACCATACACAAAAATAAACTCCAAATGGATTAAAGACTTAAATATAAGACCAGACACTATAAAACTTTTAGATGAAAACATAGTAAAAACACTCTTTGACATAAACCACAGCAAGTTCTTTTTTGACCCACCTCCTAGAGTAACAGAAATAAAAACAAAAATAAACAAATGTGACTTAATTAAACTTAAAAGCTTTTGCACAGCAAAGGAAACCATAAACAAGACAAAAAGACAACCCTCAGAATGGGAGAAAATATTTCCAAATGAAACAACAGACAAAGGATTAATCTCCAAAATATACAAACAGCTCATTGAGCTCAATATCAAAAAAACAATCTAGTTAGAAAATGGCCAGAAGACATAAATAGACATTTCACCAAGGAAGACATACAGATGGCCAAGAGGCACATGAAAAGATGCTCAACATTACTAATTATCAGAGAAATGCAAACAAAACTACAATGAGGTATCACCTCACGCCAGTCATAATGTCAAAAAAGCTAGAAACAATAAATACTGGAAAGGGTGTGGTGAAAAGGGAACCCTCCTACACTGTAGGTGGGAATGTAAATTGATATAATCACTATGGAAAACAGTATGGAAGTTCCTTATAAAACTAAAAATAGAACTACCATATGACCCAGCAATCCCACTACTGGACATATACCCTGAGAAAACCATAATTCAAAAAGAGACATGCACCACAATGTTCACTGCAGCACTGTTTACAATAGCCAGGACATTGAAGCAACCTAACTACCCATTGAAAGATGAATGGATAAAGAAGATGTGGCACATATATACAATGAACTATTACTCAGCCATAAAAAGGAATGAAATTGAGTTATTTGTAGTGAGGTGGATGGACCTAGAGTCTGTCATATAGAGTGAAGTAAGGCAGAAAGAGAAAAACAAATACTGGATGCTAACACATATATATGGAATCTAAAAAAATAAAAAAAAGGTACTGATGAACCTAGTTGCAGGACAGGAATAAAGAGGTAGACATAGAGAATGGACTTGATGACATGTGGTGGGGCGGCAAAGCCTGGGCGAAGTGAGAGTAGCATCGACGTATATACACTACTAAATGTAAAATAGTTGGCTGGTGGGAAGCAGCAGCATAGCACAGGAAGATCAGCGCAGTGCTTTGTGATGACCTAGAGGGGTCGGATAGGGACGATGGGAGGGAGGCTCAAGATGGAAGGGATATGGGGACATGTGTATGCATATGGCTGATTCGCTTTGTGGTGCAACAGAAACTAACACAGTATTGTGAAGCAATTATACTCCAATAAAGATGTATTAAATAAATAAATAAATACTAGAAATAGAACTACCACATGACCCAGCAATGCTACTCATGGGTATATATCCAAAAAAGATAAAAACATTAATTTGAAAAGATACATGCACCCCAACGTTCATAGCAGCATTTTTTATAATTCCCAGGATATGGAAGCAACCTGTGTCCATCAACAGATGAATGGATAAAGAAAATGTGATATATATATATATATATATCCACACATACATAAACATACACACACACACACACACACAATGGAATGCTACTCAGCCATAAAAAAGCATGAAATTTTGCCATTTGCAGCAACCTGGAGGGCATTATGCTAAGTGAAATAAGTCAGACAGAGAAAGACAAATGCTGTATGATATCACTTATATTGAATTTAAAAATACAACAAACTAGTGACTATAACAAAAAAGAAGCAGCCTCACAGATATAGAGAACAAATTAGTGGTTACCAGTGGGAGGGGGGCAACACAAACAAACTCCATTATAGGGGTGGGAGAGTGGGAAGCACAAACTATTAGGTGTAAGGTAGGTTCAAGGATGTACTGTACAACACAGGGATTATAGCCAATATGTTTTAATAATTGTAAATGGAAAGTATCCTTTAAAAATTTTATAAATTGGACTTCCCTGGTGGCGCAGTGGTTGAGAGTCCACCTGCTGATGCAGGGGACACGGGTTCGTGCCCCAGTCCAGGAAGATCCCACATGCCACGGAGAGGCTGGGCCTGTGGGCCATGGCCCTGAGCCTGCACGTCTGGAGCCTGTGCTCCACAACAGGAGAGGCCACAACAGTGAGAGGCCCGCGTACCGCCAAAAAAAAAAAAAGTATAAATTTGTTTAAATTTTAAACATTACATTTTATAAAAAGAAAAAAATAAGAACTAAACATGGTTACTGCCCTCATATGAACATACTTTCTAATAGTGGAATGCACTTAAACAAATGAATTATAATATGCTATTCCAGGTATAGGAAGAATGGTATTCCTCCGAAAGGGTTATCTAAGGAGGCTTTACAAAGGAGGTGACATTTGAGTAGAAGCTTGAAGAATATGTAGGAGCTTTTCAGGTACGGCTACAGATAAATTCACCAGAGGCAATAAGGCTGATCTAATTCTACAAAATCATAATCATAAACAAGATTTGAGCTGAGACGGGAGAAAGTCAGTGAATCAACTTCTCTCCAAGAAATAGTGAAACAAGAAAGAGCCAAATCTGACTACATGTTGGATTTGTTCCTTTTACTTTAACCTGTGCTTCCCATTGCTTTTGTTCACTAAAAGGATACTGTCTATACATAATGGCCTGCCTTGGGGAACCCTGTCCCTCTGCCTGAATGTTAAACCAATGTCCTTCATTCAGGGAAGCATCCTGACCCTGTCCACCTGTGGATGGCTGCAAGAAAGAAGAAATTAAATCATCCTCAACCCAAGGCTGGCCATTCCAGCAGACATTTGCAAATCTTACGGCCTTTTTACTTTACTTCTTCACCTCCTCCCCATCTCTGTTCTATAAAAGAAACTGGCATCCAAACCCTGATAAGATGATTTTTTGGAGACTTTGGTCTGTCATCTTTTCGGTCTGCCGACTTTCCAAATAAAGTCGTATTCCTTGCCTCAACACCTCGTCTCCGATTTATTGGCCTGTTGTGCAGCAAGCAGAGAGAGCTTCACTCGGTAACAAAAGAAAAGAGAACTAACATTTAGTGGCTATCTACAGTCTATCAATCACTATACTTAGAAATTATATCATTTCACCCTCTAAACAACTCTATGGAATAGCACTTATTCCCATGTTTGAGATTTCTAAAACAGTTCAGCTCAAAGAGGTTAAATGGATGCCCAAGATCTCATAGATAGAAAATGACAGCTGATTTTGAGTCCCACAACCTATGCTTTTAGAAAACACCCAACTCATCCTTCTAGCTTTTAGCAAATTTTTACTTTAAAACATAGCCACAAAATTCTATGTCCTCCTTTTCTTTCCATTTTTGAGCACACTGCTGACAAACACCTAACATAATTATAACACTGAAAGATTAGCAGGACATTACTCATAAGGCAA
Source organism: Grampus griseus (assembly GCF_964374135.1). NCBI lineage: Eukaryota > Metazoa > Chordata > Mammalia > Artiodactyla > Delphinidae > Grampus > Grampus griseus. The sequence continues at coordinate 57,252,283 of NC_138999.1, forward strand.
ACTGCTAGTTTCAAGAGACAGCCAGGCCCCTGAAGGCATAATAACTGGAGTAGCAATCATGAAGACAGGATTCCAAATTTAGATAAGACATAATTTCCAACATATGCATTAGAAAGTCTCTTACACTCTCTGGGTCTCAGTTGCCCTGCCTACAAAATATGAAGACTGAACCAGATGATGATGGGCGATCACAATGATGCTGCTGCTGCTGATGATACCATATTTCATCAGTTCTAAGACATAGCTTTATATTTTAAAATCTCTAAAATCAAGGTACACCTTACTATCAATGTTATGTCATATGTTAATTGACATTTTTCCTTTCTTAGTGGTACATAAAATTACAGGAAATTGTGGGAGGAGTCAAGATGGAGGAATAGGAGGACACGGAGTTCGCCTCTCGTCACAGGTACATCAAGAATACATCTACAAATGTAACAGTACTCACAGAGCACCAACTGAACACTAGCAGAGGACCCTGGACACCTAACAGGACAAGAAAAATCCCCACACGACCGGGAAAGATGTGAAAGAGATAAAGAAAAGAGGAAACGGGATGGGACAAGCCAAGACCCCTGGAGTGTAGCTGAAGCAGACAGGAGGTTCCCACAAACAGAAAAGCCCCTAACAGCAGGGAGATCAGCTGGGACAGAGAAGGACCTTCAGAGGATCAGAGGGCAATGCAGCAACTGGTTTGTGAAAGGCAGGACAGAGTAAGACCTATGCTCATGGTCCATTCCACAGCCCTGTGCACCCCAGGCTGAGTTATCTATCTCCTGGTGCAGAGGGGAGCTGGGTGCTGGAAACTGGGGTTTGGAGAGTAGACCCAGGGAGGGGAAACCTGTTGGCTGTGAAGAGATAGCCTGAAGGGATGGGACTAAAGAGCTCCACAATGGATAAAGTCTGCAGAAGAAGCCCAGACCACTGTAGAAACAGAGCACCATTGTTCAGTGGCATGCAAGGGGCTGGGCCACCACTGCAATCCCCTTTCCCACCCGCCGGCCCCTGCCTCCACAGGCACTAGCAGCAGTGTCTGCCTAAGCAGGTCATCCACCCCTCAAGGCAAAGCCTCCTCTACCTGGAGGCCCGAGCACCACCCACACCAAAGCCGCCTCTGGCTGCGGGGGTCCCAGCAGGTCTGACTGCTACCCCTGCAAAAGCCTCCTCAGGCTACGCTGGTCCTGGCAGCCCAAGCTTTGCCACCGCAAAAGCCTCCACATGCCATGCAGATCCCAGCGGCCATGCCCGTTGACACCTCTGCCCCTGCCAGCCTGTGTGGACATTTGTGCTCTGGGGCAGCATCAGGAGCAGATGCTGGTGGGAAGAACACACACAGAGGTGGGGCTGAAACCACAGCTGAGCCCCAGGGGCTGAGCAAATAAGGAAGAAGAGCTGATAACATCATTAATCATTAGAGAAATGCAAATCAAAACTACAATGAGATATCATCTCACACCAGTCAGAATGGCCATCATCAAAAAATCTAGAAACAGGGCTTCCCTGGTGGCGCAGTGGTTGAGAGTCCACCTGCCAATGTAGGGGACACGGGTTCGTGCCCCGGTCCAGGAAGATCCCACATGCCGCAGAGCGGCTGGGCCCGTGAGCCATGGCCACTGAGCCTGCGCGTCCGGAGCCTGTGCTCTGCAACGGGAGAGGCCACAACAGTGAGAGGCCCGTGTACCGCAAAAAAAAAAAAAATCTAGAAACAATAAATGCTGGAGAGGGTGTGGAGAAAAGGAACACTCTTGCACTGCTGGTAGGAATGTGAATTGGTACAGCCACTATGGAGAACAGTATGGAGGTTCCTTAAAAAACTACAAACAGAACTACCATATGACCCAGCAGTCCCACTACTGGGTGTATACCCTGAGAAAACCATAATTCAAAAAGAGTCATGTACCAAAATGTTCATTGCAGCTCTATTTACAATAGCCAGGAGATGGAAACAACCTAAGTGTCCATCATCGGATGAATGGATAAAGAAGACGTGGCACATATATACAATGGAATATTACTCAGCCATAAAAAGAAACAAAATTGAGCTATTTGTAATGAGGTGGATGGACCTACAGTCTGTCAAACAGAGTGAAGTAAGTCAGAAAGAGAAAGACAAATACCGTATGCTAACACATATATATGGAATTTAAGAAAAAAATGTCATGAAGAACCTAGGTGTAAGACAGGAATAAAGACACAGACCTACTGGAGAATGGAGTTGAGGATATGGAGAGGGGGAAGGGTAAGCTGTGACAAAGCGAGAGAAAGGCATGGACATATATACACTACCAAACATAAGGTAGATAGCTAGTGGGAAGCAGCCGCATAGCACAGGGAGATCAGCTCGGTGCTTTGTGACCACCTACAGGGGTGGGATAGGGAGGGTGGGAGGGCGGGAGACGCAAGAGGGAAGACATATGGGAACATATGTATATGTATAACTGATTCACTTTGTTATAAAGCAGAAACTAACACACCATTGTAAAGCAATTATACTCCAATAAAGATGTAAAAAAAAAAAGGAAGAAAAGCTGAAATTTCTCCTCGCGGCTATGCAAACTGTGGAGTTACACCTCTAATGACGGCTTCCTAAATTCAGCGCCTGCAGAACATCTGAATGGAAAACAAGTGCTCTTGCAGCTGAGATGGGTCTGCTTTAGAAGGTGTGGATTTGTGGGCACATACAAGAGTCAGGGCAGGCCAGAGTCTGAGGCGCCTCCGTAGCTCCCACAGGGCGACCAGGTGCATGACTACTGCAACTGACCTCAGTGGAACTGCACTCATGGCCTGGTAAAAACAACACCTGAGAGCCACCAGGGCCATTTGCCGCCATATCCACAGTTATGGTGGGAGCAAGAGCAGTGCCAACAACAGTGTACTTTGTGAGCCTGCACAATGGGTGAAATGGGACACAACAGAGCAAACTCACATGTGAACAGCCCCAGAGGAGGAATACTCAGAGTCTTCTCTCCTAGTGGGAGTGCTCCAATCCAAACTACCTGGCACTGCAGATCAGAAATATCACTAAGAAATAAATTTCAGGGCCACTACTTCAACAACTAGGGAGCACACCATGCCCCTGAGAGGGAACTGACAACCACAGAGCAAAGAGGAGATCCCGCCCAATATCTACCTCACCCACCAGGGGGCAGACACCAGAAGGAAGAGGAGCTACAATCCTGCAGCCTGCAGAAAGCAGACCACAAACAAAATAAGTGAGACAAAATGGGATGACAGAGAAATCCGCTGCAGACGGAGGAGCAAGATAAAAAACTATAAGAATGAATAAATGAAGAGGAGATAGGCAATCTATGTGAAAAAGAATTCAGAATACTGATAGTAAAGATGATCCAAGATCTCGGAAAAAGAATGGAGGCACGGATTGAGAAGATGCAAGAGATGTTTAACAAAGACCTAGAAGAACTAAAGAACAAACAAACAAAGATGAAGAATACAATAACTGAAATGAAAAATACTCTAGAAGGAATCAGTAACAGAATAACCGAGGCAGACAAATGGATAAGAGAGCTGGAAGACAGAATGGTGGAAATCACTGCCGTGGAAAAGAATAAAGAAAAAACAATGAAAACAAATAAGGACAGTCTCAGAGACCTCTGGGACAACGTTAAAGGCACCAACATTCAAATTATACGGGTCCCAGAAAAAGAAGAGAAAGGGCAATAAAAAATATTTCAAGAGAATAATAGCTAAAAACTTCCCTAACATGGGAAAGGAAACAGTTACCCAAGTCCAGGAAGTACAGAGAGTCCCATACAGTATAAACCCAAGGAGGAACATGCCGAAACACATATTAATCAAACTAACAAAAATTAAACACACAGAAAAAAATTTAAAAGCAACATGGGAAGAGCAAAATATAACATACAAGGGAATCCCCATAAGGTTATCAGCTAATTTGTCAGCAGAAACTCTTTAGGCCAGAAGGGAGTGGCAGAATATATTTAAAGTAATCAAAGGGAAAAAAACTACAACCAAGAATACTCTATCCAGCAGGGCTTTCATTCAGATTTGACAGAGTAATCAAAAGTTTTACAGACAATAAAGCTAAGAGAATTTGGCACCACCAAACCATCTTTAAAACAAAGGCTAAAGGAACTTCTCTAGAGGGAAAACACAAGAAAAGAGAACAAAAGAGGAAGGGAAGAAAAAAGACCTACAAAAACAAACCCAAAACAATTAAGAAAATGCCAATAGGAACATACATATTGATGATTACATTAAATGTAAATGGATTAAACGCTCCAAATATTAATCCATGGAAAAAGATATTCCATGCAAATGGAAATCAAAAGAAAGCTGGAGTAGCAATACTCATATCAGATAAAATAGACTATAGACTGTTACAAGAAACAAGGAAGGTTACTACATAGTGATCAAGGGATCAATCCAAGAAGATGATATAACAGTTGTAAATATATATGCACCCAATACAGGAACATCTCAATACATAAGGCAAATGCTAACAGCCATAAAAGCAGAAATCAACAGTACTACAAAAATAGTGGTGGACTTTAACACACTCCATGTACACCAATGGATGGATCATCCAGACAGAAAATCAATAAGGAAACACAAGCCTTAAAGGACACATTAGACCAAATAAACTTAATTGATATTTATAGGGCATTCCATCTGAAAGGAGCAGAAAAAAATTTCTTCTCAAGTGCACAGAGAACATTCTCCAGGATACAAGACTCTTTGGTCACAAATTAGGCATCGATAAACTTAAGAAAATTGAAATCATATCAAGCATCTTTTCTGACCAACATGGTTTGAGATTAGAAATCAATTACAGGAAAAAAAACTGTAAAAAACAAAAACACATGCAGGGTAAACAATATGTTATTAAATGACCAATGGGTCACTGAAGAAAGCAAAGAGCAATTCAAAAAATACCTAGAAACAAAACTACGATGACAAAAACCTATGGGATGCAGCAAAAGCAGTTCTAAGAGGTAATTTTATAGCAATACAATGCTACCTCAAGAAACAAGAAAAATCTTAAATAAAAAAACTAACCTTACACCTAAAGCAACTAAAGAAAGAACAACAAATAAAACCCAATGTTAGTAGAAGGAAATAAATCATAAAGATCAGAGCAGAAATCAGTGAAATAGAAACGAAGAAAACAATAGCAAAGATCAATAAAACTAAAATCTGGTTCTTTAAGAAGATAAGCAAAATTGGTAAGCCTTTAGCCAGACGCATCAAGAAAAAAAAAAGGGAAAGGATGCAAATCAATAAAATTCGAAATGAAAAAGAAGTAACAACTGACAGAGCAGAAAAACAAAGGATCATGAGAGACTACTACAAGCAACTATATGCCAATAAAATGGACAACCTGGAAGAAATGGACAAATTCTTAGAAAGGTAAAATCTTCCAAGACTGAACCAGGAAGAAATAGAAAATATAAACAGGCCAGTCAAGTAATAAAATAGAAACAGTGATTAAAACTCTTCCAACAAACAAAAGCCCAGGAAAAGATGGCTTCACATGTGAATTCTATCAAACATTTACAGAAGAGCTAACAACTCCCCTTCTCAAACTCTTCCAAAAAATTGCAAAGGGAGGAGCACTCCCAAGCTCATTCTATGAGGCCAACATCACCCTAAATACAAAAACCAGACAAAGATATCACAAAAAAACAAAATTATAGACCAATATCACAGATGAATATAGATGCAAAAATCTTAGACAAAATACTAGGAAACAGAATCCAACAACACATTAAAAGGATCATACACCATGATCAAGTGGGATTTATTCCAGGGATGCAAGGATTCTTCAATATACACAAATCAATCAACGTGATACATCAAATAGAAGAATAAAAAACATATGATCACCTCAATAGGTGCAAAAAAAGCTTTGGACAAAATTCAACACTTATGTAGGATAAAAATATACAGAAAGTGGGCATAGAAGGGAACCTACCTCAAATTTATAAAGGCCATATATGATAAACCCACAGCAAACATCATTCTCAATGGTGAAAAACTGAAAGCATTTCCTCTAAGATTAGGAATAAGACAAGGATGTCCACTCTCACCACTTTTATTCAACATAGAATAAGAAGTCCTAGCCACGGCAATGAGAGAAGAAAAAGAAATAAAAGGAATGCAAATTAGAAAAGAAAAAATATAACTGTCACTGTTTGCAGGTGACATTATACTATACATATAAAATCCTAAAGATGCTACAGAAAAATACTAGAGCTAATCAATCAGTTTATAAAGTTGCAGGATACAAAATTAATGCACAGAAATCTCTTGCATTCCCATACACGAACAATGAAAGATCAGAAAGTGAAATTAAGGAAACAATCCCATTCACCATTGCAATGAAAAGAATAAAATACCTAGGAATAAACCTACCTAAGGAGACAAAAGACCTGTACTCAGAAAACTATAGGATACTGATGAAAGAAATCAAAGATGACACCAACAGTTGGAGAGACATAGCACATTCTTGTATTGGGAGAATCAATATTGCAAAAATGGCTATACTACCAAAGCAATCTACAGATTCAATGCAATCCCTATCAAATGAGAACAAAATTTTACAATTTTCATGGAAACGCAAAAGACCCCAAAGAGCCAAAGCAATCTTGAGAAAGAAAAATGAAGCTGTGAAAAACAGGCTCCCTGATTTCACACTACACTACAAAGCTACAGTAATCAAGACAGCATGGTACCAGCACAAAAACAGAAATGTAGATCAATGGAACAGGATACAAAGCCCAGAGATAAACCCACACACCTATGCTTACTTAATCTTTGAAAAGGAGGCAAGAATATACAATGGAGAAAAGACAGTCCTTCAATAAGTGGTGCTGGAAAAACTGAACAGCTACATGTAAGAAAAAGGAAACTATAACACCATACACAAAAATAAACTCAAAATGCAAAGACCTAAATGTAAGGCCAGACATTATAAAACTCTTAGAGGAAAATATAGGCAGAACACTCTGACATAAATCACGCAGCAAGATCTTTTCTGACCCACCTCCTAGAGTAATAAAAACAAAAATAAACAAATGGGACCTAATGAAACTTAAAAGCCTTTGCACAGCAAAGGAAACCATAAACAAGACGAAAAGACAACCCTCAGAGTGGCAAAAAATATTTGCAAACGAAGCAACTGACAAGGGGTTAATCTCCAAAATATACAAACAGCTCATGCAGCTCAATACTAGAAAAACAAACAATGGGCAGAAGACCTAAATAAACATTTCTCCAAAAAGACATTCAGATGGCCAACAAACACAAGGAAAGATGCTCAACATCACTAATTATAAGAGAAATGCAAATCAAAACTACAATGAGGTATCACCTCACACTGGTCACAATGACCACCATCAAAAAATATACAAACAATAAATGCTGGAGAGGATGTGTAGTAAAGGGAAACCTCTTACACTGTGAGTGGGAATGTAAACTGATACAGCCACTATGGAGAACAGTATCGAAGTTCCTTAAAAAACTAAAATAGACCTACCATATGACCCAGCAATGCCACTTGTGGGCATATACCCAGAGAAAACCATAATTCAAAAAGATACATGCACCCCAATGTTCATTGCAGCACTATTTACAATAGATAGGACATGGCAGCAACCTAATTGTCCATCAAAAGAATGGATAAAGAAGATGTGGTACATATATACAATTGAATATTACTTGGCCATAAAAAGGAACAAAATTGGGTCACTTGTAGAGTCATGGATGGACCTAGAGTCTGTTATACAGAGTGAAGTAAGAAAGAGAAAAACAAATATCGTATATTAACGCACATCTGTGAAATCTAGAAAAATGCTATAGATGAACTTATTTGTAAAGCAGAAATAGAGACACAGACATAGAGAACAAACATATGGCTACCAAGGGGGGAAGGCTACCAGGGGTGGGATGGATTGGTAGACTGGGATTGTTATATATACCCTATCGATACTATGTGTAAAATAGGTAACTAATGAGAACAGATTCTATAGCACAGGGAACTCTACTCAATCCTCTATGGTGACCTTAATGGGAAGGAAATCCAAGGAAGAGGGGATATCTGTATATGTGAGGCTGATTCACTTTGCTGTACAGCAGAAACTAACAAATCATTGTAAAGCAACTATACTCCAGTAAAACTAAAAGATCAACACCCATTTATGTAAAAACTCTCCAGAAAGTGGGCTTAGAGGAAAGCTACCTCAACATAATAAAGGCCATATATGGCTAAACGTACAGCTAACATACTCACTGGTGTCAATGGTGAAAAGCTGAAAGCATTTCCTCTAAGATAATAAACAAGACAAGGATGTACACTCTTACCACTTTTATTCAACATAGTTTTAGAAGTCCTAGCCATGGCTATCAGAAAAGAAAATGAAATAAAAGGAATCCAAATTGGAAGAGAAGAAGTAAAACTGTCATTGATTGCAGGTGACATGATACTATACATAGAAAATCCTAAAGATGCCACCAGAAAACTACTAGAGCTCATCAGTGAATTTGCTAGAGTTGCAGGATACAAAATTAATACACAGAACTCTCCTGCATTCCTATATGCTAACAATGAAAGATCAGAAAGAGAGATTAAGGGAAGAGAGCTTCCATATATGTGGAATCTAGAAAAATGGTACAGATGAACCGGTTTGCAAGGGAGAAATAGAGATACAGATGTAGAGGACAAACATGTGGACACCAAAGGGGGAAATTGGGGGGCGGGGGGGGGGGTTTGGATGAATTGGGAGATTGGGATTGACATATATACACTAATATGTATAAAATAGATAACTAATAAAAACCTGCTATATAGGGCTTCCCTGGTGGTGCAGTGGTTGAGAGTCCGCCTGCCGATGCAGGGTACATGGGTTCATGCCCCGGCCCGGGAAGATTCCACATGCCGCGGAGCGGCTGGGCCCGTGAGCCATGGCCGCTGAGCCTGCACTTCCGGAGCCTGTGCTCCGCAACGGGAGAGGTCACAGCAGTGAGAGGCCCGCATATCGCAAAAAAAAAACCAAACAAACAAAAAAAAACTGCTATATAAAAATAAGAAAATTAGGATATTTAAAAGCGACTGTGTATATGAGGAATTTAAGAAACCACATGCGTGCCCAGGGTAAGATGCATACTCAGAAAAAAACTGAGACGACCATAAGCTTTCACCTTGGACCACTCCCTAGTCTCAGTGGAAGCCTCCCTAACCATTGAAGGATGGTCCAGGCACAGAAACAATCTGGAAAAACTTGGAGAGATGTTTGTTTATTTGTTTTTACCTCCTGCAGACAAGAAAATCTGTATCAAAATTCTAGCTGAATATAAGCTAAGAAACAGAGACTTCGGTGACCCCTCGGGCGAAGGACAAAGGATATAGTCTTTGCCAAAGTAGTAATAAAAATGGAAAGAGAAAATTTTGTGGAAGGGAGAGAAACTTATTTCCAGAGATACTGCCTTATAATATTCAAACATTCAGTTTACAACAACAACAAAAACATCTTAGGGAACACAAAGAAACATAAAAGTATTGCCCATTTAAAGGAACAAAATTAACCAACAGAAACTGTCTCTAAGGATATTCACATATCAGATTTACCGGACAGAGACTTCAAAACAACAACTGTCTTAAATATGCTAAAGGAAAACATACAGAACTAAGGAAAATCAGGAGTATGATGTATGAACAAAATGAGAATACATTAAAGATATAGAAATTAAAGCATGAACAGAGTCTAAGAGATGTGTGGGACATGATCAAGCAGAGGAGAATATGCATTATGGGACTGCCAGAAGGTAAAGAGAGAAAAGCACAGAAAGAATATTTAAATAAATAATAGCCAAAAACACGGCAAATTTGATCAAAGACATAAATCTGTACATCCAAGAAGCTCAACAAACTCCAAGAAGGATAAACTCAAAGAGATTCACAGTGAGATACATTGTAATCAAACTTCCAAAAGCCAAAAATATAGAGAGAATCTTGATAGCAGCAAAAGAGAATTGACTGGTCATGTAGAAAGGATCCTCATTATGATTAACATCCAATTTCCCATCAGAAACCAGGGAGGTCAGAAGACAGTGGGATGACACAAAATATTAAAACAAAAAGAAAACTGTCGGGGCTTCCCTGGTGGCGCAGTGGTTGAGAGTCCGCCTGCCAATGCAGGGGATGCGGGTTCGTGCCCCGGTCCGGGAGGATCCCACATGCCGCGGAGCAGCTGGGCCCGTGAGCCATGGCCGCTGAGCCTGCGCTCCGCAACGGGAGAGGCCACAACAGTGAGAGGCCCGCGTACCGCAAAAAAAAAAAAAAAAAAGAAAACTGTCAACCAAGAATTCTACATTCATCAAAGCTACCTTTCCAAACTGATGGAGAAAATAAAACATTCCCAGATAAACAAAAGCTGAGGGAGTTCATCACCACTATACCTCCTCTGTAAGAAATGCCAAAGGGAGTCCTGTAGGACAGCAGTCCCCAACCTTTTTGGTACCAGGGACTGGTTTCCTGGAAGACAATTTTTCCACCGACGGGGGGGGGGGGGGAGGCAGGGGGATGGTTCAGGCAGTAATGCGAGCGATGGGGAGTGATGGAGAGCAGCTTGCTTGCCTGCTGCTCACCTTTTGCTGCACAGCCCAGTTCCTAAGAGGCCGCAGACCAGTACCGGTCCATGGCCCAAGGGTTAGGGACCCCTGCTTTAGGATGAAATAAAAGGACACTAGACAATAACTCAAAATCATTTGAAGATATAAAGATCTCCTGTAAAGGTAACTATATGAAAATAAAAAAGCTACAATTATGGTATTTTTGATTTGTAACTCCACCTTTTTATGACCTATGTAATTTAAAAGACAAATGCATAAAAATAATTATAAATTTATGTTATTGGATACACAGTGTATACAGATGTAATATGTAACAACAGCAATACACAGAGGAGGAACAGAACTTTAAAGCAGAAATTTGTATGCTACTAGAGTTAAGGTGGTATAAATTCAAGCTTGTTTGTTATAAATTAAGGACGTTCAATGTAATTCCCATGGTATCCACAAATAAAATATGTAACAAATATACATAAAAGGAAATGAGACAGTAATAAAAATGGTTCACTACAAAAAATCTAAACACAAAAGAAGACAACTAAACACAAAAGAAGGCAGTAATGGAGACAATGAGGGACAAAAACGTGTAAGACGTACAGAAAATAAATATCAAAATGGCAGAAGTTAAGTCCTTACCTATCAATAATTACTCAAGTGTAAACGGATTAAGCGGGAAGAATAAACTGGAAGATTGGGATTGACATATACACACTACTATATATAAAATAGATAAGTAATTAGGACCTACTGTATAGCCCAGGGAACTCTACTCAATACTCTGTAGTGGCCTATATGGGAAAAGAATCTAAAAAAGAGTGGATATATGTATACGTATAACTGATTCACTTTGCTGTACGTCTGAAACTAACATAACGTAAATCAACTATACGCCAATACAATTTTTTTTTAATTTTTAAAAATTAAAAAAAAATTTTTGAAGTATAAATGGATTAAACACCCCAATAAAAAGGCAGAGCTTCATAGAAAGGATTGAAAAACAGGATCCAGCTATATCCTATCCACAACAGACTTCCTTTAAATCCAAAGACAGAAATAGATCCACTGAAATAAAGAATGGAAAAAAGTTATTCATGTAAATGGTAATCAAAAGAGTATGATATTGGCATGAAAACAGACACATAGATCAATGGAGCAGAATAGAGAACCCAGAAATACACCCATACATCTATGGCCAATTAATTTATGACAAAGGAGCCCAGAATATACAATGGGGAAAGGACAGTCTCTTCAATAAATGGTGCTGGGAAAACTGAGCCACCACATGTGATGGAAGGAAACTGAACCACCACCTTACACCATTCACAAAAATTAACTCAAAATGAATTAAAGATTTGAATGTAAGATCTGAAACCATAAAATTCCTAGAAGTAATTTCCTTGACATTGATCTTGGAAATGATTTTTGGGATCTGAAACTAAAAGTAAAGACAACAAAAGGAAAAATAAACAAGTGGGACTATATCAAACTAAAAAACTTCTGCACAGCAAACGAAATCATCAACAAAATGAAAAGGCACCCTACTGATTGGGACAAAATATTTGCAAATCATATATCTGATAAAGGGTTAATATCCAAAATACATAAAGAATTCATATAACTCAACAGCAAAAAAACAAAACAAACAATCTGATTTAAAAATGGTCAGAAGATCTGAATAAACATTTTTCTAAAGACATACAGATGGTTAACAGGCAAATGGAAAGATGCTCAACAACACTAATGATCAGAAAAACGCAAATCAAAACCACAATGAGATATCACCTCACACTTACAATGGCTGTTATCAAAAAGACAAGAAATAACAAGTGTTGGTGAGAATGTGAAAAAAAGGGAACCCTTATGAGCTGTTGCTGGGAATGTACATTGGTGCGGCCACTAGGGAAAACAGTATGGAGGTTCCTTAAAAAATTAAGAATAGAACTACCATATGATCCAGCAAATTCCACTTCTGGGTATTCACCTGAAGAAAATGAAAAGACTAATTCAAAAGATATCTGCACCACATGTTCATTGCAAAATTGTTTGTTAGCCAATATGTGGAAAAAATCTAAGTGTCCTTTGATGGATGAATGCATAAAGAAGATGTGGTATATATCTACAATGGATCTATCTATTCATCCATAAAAACGAATAATATGGTAACAAAATTATGAGCAAAAAAGAAAAATATATATACTGTACTCCATCAAAATTTAAAACTTTCATGCATCAAAGTATAATAGGGAAGAACTCCATATTGGATCTGTTTCTTTTACTTTAACCTTTGCATCCTATGGCTTTTGCTTCCAGTTAAGAATGTTGCCTATAGCCTGAAATATACAGGATAGTCCATTCTCAAGGTTCTGACCTTTAGAGGTGTAACACTTTTCCATTCATCTAGAGATAAAAAGTTGCAGAACAGAGAATAACATTTGTCTTGTCCGAGGTTTGCAGGAACATCGTGAGCTGACCTACATGGACAGCTGCAAGAACAAAGGATTCTGACACCAAGGAGTTTGCAACAACCAACCACACCCCCTCCCCTTTTAGTATATAAAAGAAGCCTAAATTCTGACTTGGGTAAGATGATTCTCTAGGACATTAGTCCACCATCTTCTCAGTCAACTGGCTTTATAAATAAAGTTGTTATTCCTTGCCACAACACCTCATCTCCCGATTTATTGGCCTGTTGTGCAGTGAGCAGAATGTGTTTGGACTTGGTAACAAAAGAACATCATCAAGAAAGTGCCAAAAAAAGCCAATGAATCATTTCTTTTATATCAATAATGGAAATTAATAAACAAAATGTGATTTTCTTGTGAAGAAAAGTACAAAGGAAACCTACAGAATGGGAGAAAATATTTGGAAATCATGATTCTGGTAAGGGTCAATACCCAGAATACGTAAAGAACTCCTACAACCCAACAACAAATACGTAGGTAACTCAATTTTAAAATGGGCAAAGGATTTGAATAGACATTTCTCCAAAAAAGATATACAAATGGCCAATAAACATATGAAAAGCTGCTCATCCTTAATCATTAGGGAAATGAGAATTAAAACTATAATATACCCCCTTCATAACTACTACAGTAATTATCAAGTAAATGAATAATAAATGTTGGTGAGGATATTGAAAAGTCAGAAACCTTGTACATTGCTGGTGGGAATGTAAAATGTTGCAGCTGCTAAGGAACCATAAACATAGAATTACCATATGACCCAGCAAATATACTGCTAGGTATATACCCAAAAGGACTGAAAACATATTCAAACAAAAATTTGTACAGGAATGTTTATAGCAGCACTATTTACAAAAGCCAATATATAGAACAACCTAAATGCCTATCAATGGATGAATGGATAAACAATATGTGGTGCATGGGTATGTGTGTATAAAATATCCATTATTTGGCAATAAGAAGTGTGCTACAAAATGGATGAACCCTGAAGACATTATGCTAAGTGAAATAAGCCATATATTAAAAAAACAAATAGTATATGATTCCTCTTATATAAAATATATAGAAGAGGCAAATTCATACAGATAGTTAGTGGATCAGAAGTTACTATGAGCTGAGGGGACAGGGCAATGGGAAGTTGTTTAACGGTTACAGAGTTTCTGTCTGAGGTGATGAAAAAAAATTGGGAAAAGACAGTGGTGATAGTTATGCAACATGTCAAATGTAATTAATGTCACTGAATTGTACACTTATGTTCAAAATTGTAAATTTTATGTTATATATATATATATTACCAAAATTTTTTAAATGTTTTAAATAAGCAATCTGCCTGAGAGCTTATGCTCTTGACAACTATGGATGATATCCCAGGCCCCTCCAGTTGGAACACACTGACAGCACTGTATCTGTAAAATATAAATAATAATCCCTGTCCTCCCTCTCTCATACTTGTTGTAAGGATCAAATTAAATAAAGAACAGTGCAGGGCTTTCTAAACTGCAAAGGGCTAAAGTCAAGTGCTATTATTATCTTGGAGATTCATACATAAACCATTACATTAAGCTGGTCTTCAGCACTGTGCAATAAAACATATGTGTTTTGTCATATCCTGCAGCTCAGAGGTAATTTCAATAGCACTGTCAGTTTCCAATGACACCACTCCAAGCGGTAAAACTTTACACTTGACCAGACTGGTAAGGATCTCTGGTCAGACTGGTTGTGACTACAACTTTTCCATTTAAGAGCATACTTTCTTTCAAGGTATCCTGCACATGCTTGTCACAAAAGATTAATTCACCTAAGGATCTCATAACACTGATCAAAGAGGAAGTAAAATACACACACACACACATACACACACAAACAAACATTGAAGCTGCCAGCTCTTTCTCAGGGAGACTAAGGAGACTTCCTGGGGAGCCAACATGGCATGGAGTGACAGAGACCATAGTAAGGATCAACAAAGTGGCAGTGGTATGCAGCTTTTGAAATGGCTCCCAGACCAAGACCTACCACAGGCACAATCAACTTCCTGAGAGGGTTCTTCAGCCTTTTCAGCTCTCCTGAGCAGTATGTTTTAGAAATGCTACTCAAAGGGAACCTGGCACATGACCAGGCTATTGGCACCAAAACAACTGTGCTCACAGCAAAATGCAGTCTTGGACTAGATTCGTTTCGAGAACAGAGGGCAAAATGCTTCCTACATAGCTAGTGAAAACCATCCTAAAGTAAAAAACCAAGGCCAACACATTTAAACTAAGCTATGAGGCAAGCACTCCACAAGAGGGTACCTCAATATCCTGCTTTGTTCATACTCAGGGTCCAAAACTCCTTTGCCCTTACCTATTTAATCAGGAAGAACTTCTTGAATTCCTCCTGACTTCCACAACATCTGAATTCACTTTTCATTTCCTGTTTTTTGCTACACACTCTTGCCTTATACAGTATTGAACTGGCCTTGGGCTCAGCTCCCCTCCCAACTGGAAATTGCTATCACTTCCTGACTATGAGTGATTTCAGTCATCACCTCAATAGAACCCATCTGCCAGAACCCTACCTCAGCACTGACCCATGCACCCTAACATCCTTTGAAGGGATTAAAAGGAATAATGTATTATATGTTCTCAAATTTTATAAACCATAAAGTAAAATCTCACAATTTGAAACTCTATAAAATAAATAATAATAATGGCTACTACTATCTACTGTGTACTAGGCAGTTAAACATATAGTCTGAAATCCTCACTTCAACCTTAGGAGGTAGGACCTATTATTATCCCCATTTCTGAGAAAAGAAAATTGAGGCCATGAGAGGTTAAGTCATTTCCCAAGATGTCACAGTTAAGAAGTGGCAGAGGTTTTCAAAAAATGGTGTGGAGCAATTGGACACCCATAGGTCAAAAAAACCCAAATAAATAAAAATAAAAGCTCAACTTAAACCTTGCACCTTATATAAAAATAAACTCAAAATAGATCATAGAGCTAAATGTAAAACCTAAAATTATAAAACTTCTACAAGAAAACATAAGATAACATCTTAGTGACATAGGGTTATGTGACATCTTCTTACACATGACTCCATAAGCATGATCCATAAAGAAAAAGTAAATAAATTGGACTACATAAAATTAAAACTTTTGCTCTGTGAAAGACCCTAATAAGAGGATTTTTAAAAAGATAAGCTACAGACTGGAAGAAAATATTTGCAAATTACCTATCCAACAAAGGACTCATATCCAGAATACATAAAGGATTCACTAAGCCAAAAAGTAAGAAAATAAGCAACCCAATAGATAATGGGCAAAATACTTGATCAGATACTTGACCAAAGAAAATATACAGATGTCAAATAAACACATGAAAAGTTGTTCAACCTCATTAGCCATTAAGGAAAAGCAAATTAAGGCCCAGATGAGATACCACTACACACTTATTAGCATGGTTACAATAAAATATAGTTAACAGTACCCAGTTCTGGCAAGGATATAGAGAAACTGGAATTATCATACATTGCTAGTGGGAATATAAATTAGAACAGCCACACTGGAAAATGGCTAGGCATTTTCTTAGAAAATTATACACGTATATATATGAGCCCACAGTCCCTTCCTGGGCATTTATCCTCTAGAAAATAAAACTTCTGTTCATAAGAAAACTTGTATTATAACGATTAAAGCAGCTGTATTTGTAATCACCAAAAATTAGAAACAATCCAAACATCCCTCAATTGGAGAATGAATAAACGAACTGGTACATCCTTACAAGGTAACACTAATCAGCAATAAAAAGGAATGAACTATTGCTACACTTGGATTGATCGAAAGGGCATTTTAAAAAAAGTGGGAAAAAAAGCCAATCTCAAAAAGTCACATACTACATGATTCATCTATATAATATTCTCTAATTTAGAGATAAAGAATAGATCAGTGGTTGTCTGGGGTGAAAGGTTTTGAAATTGAGACCTGTCTAAGGAAAACCTAGAAATATGCTTGTAGCTATATGCACAAAGATAACAGGAATTCTTTTCTGAGTGAACTATTGAGACTTTTACAAGAAACTCTTAGTAGAGATGCTAATATGATGTGTGACTACAATCTTAAAATGTCAAGGACTTTCTCCAGGAAAATCTTTTAAAACATGAAGGAAAGGCCCCTGAAGGCATCACACAGCAAGTTTTATCCAACTCTGCGTTAGTACCTAGCACACGGCAGGCACTCAAGAATTGTTTGTTTTCAGTAATATTGAAATTAAAGAGATCATCAGCCTTATCCCAAACTGCCTTATCCATGATATGCCTGATTATTTGATTCAGGTAAAAAGAGCTAATGTTTACAGAGTGCTTATTATTTTCCAGGATCTGTCTTAAGCATGTTATATATATGATTCATGTAATTCTCAGAACAACTCTGTGAGGTAGGGACTATTATGATCTTCATTTTATAGATGAGAAAATTGAGACAGAGAGGGATTAAAGAACTTGCTTCCAGGTCCCACCTCTAGCAGGTGAAGGAGATACAGTGTAGTCTGGCTCTAGAATTATGTTCTGATCACTGTTATATAGCCTTAATACTATATTCTACAGCATCTCTCTGATATGCTTTTCAGTTATTAAGCCTTTGATTTATGTATAAATTCATTAAATACATATAAATATAGAGAAAGAGATCAAGATGGCAGAGTAGGAAGACGCTGAGCTCACCCCCTTCCATGGGAACCAAAATTACAACTACTTACAGAACAACTATCTGTGAGAATGACCTGAACATAAGTAGAAACTATTTTCCACAACTAAAGTTATAAAGAAGGAAACACAATATGAATAGGAGGGGTGGGGACGTGGTCTACTCTGGATCCACAATCCCGGTGGCAGCAACCCAAGAGAGAGAGGGATATCGCAAACTGTGGAGGTCCTCTCTGAGGAGGGAGGGATCTGAGCCCCATATTGGGCTCCCTAGCCCAGAGGTTCTGCACAGGGAAGATGAGTTCCCAGAACGTCTCACTTTGAAAACCAGTGGTGCTTATGTCTGGGAAAGCTGGAAAGCTGTAGGAAAACTGAGACTCCACTCTTAAAGGGCCACCCAAAATCTCACATGCTCCAACTCCCAACACAGAGGCAGCAGTATGAAAGGCACCTGGGTCAGAGCCACTTGCTGATTTGGGGAAGCCTCCCAAAGAGGCAAGAGGCAGCTGCTACTACCCTTGGGGACTAAGATGCTGGCAGCAGCCATTTTTTGATCTCATTCTACCATACTGGCACTGCTGGGAACTATTTAGGAATCCTCTCTCTAATCTATTAGAACTGGGGGCCTGCCTCACCCACCAGCATGCCTGCAACAATCACGCACTGCTGGGACTCACGACCAGGAGCACCAAGGGCCTACCCTGCCCACCAGTGCACAAAAAGTAGTTGCAAACAGTCAGGCCACACAATCAGCTGTACTGGGGGCTTGCTCCACCTACCGAGCACACCCACAACACGCACGCACCACCAGGCTGCATAGCTAGATGCGCCAGAAGTGTAGCCCACCAAACGGCATGCCTGTGTCACTCATGCACCACCAGGTCATGCAACAAGCTGCGCTAGGGGCCTTCCTCACTCACCAGCACACCCATGAGAGTTGTGTGCCACCACGCATCACATTCAGTCATGCCGGGGGCCTGCAACACCCACCAACATGCCTGCAGCAACTGTGCAAAGGAGGGCCTCACAACCCTCAGCCAGAGGCCAGCCCCACCTATCAGCACACCTGCAGCAGTCGGCCTCACCACAACAGAAGGGCACACACAGTCAACATAGGGGACATGGCTCTGGTGGCCAGAAGGAAGTATGCTGCTGGGCCCCACATGACGTCTCCTATATAAGGCCACATCTACAAGATCAAGAGATATAACAGACCTACCAGGTACATAAAAATAAACACAGAGAATTAGGAAAATGAGGAGACAGAGGAATATGTTTCAAATGAAAGAACTAGACAAAATCTCAGAAAAAGACCTAAACAAATTGAAGAAAATAAATCTACCTGATAAAAAGTTTAACATAATGATCATAAAGATGTTCACCAAATTTAGGAGAAGGCATGAACACAGTGAAAACTTCAAAAATGAGTTATAATACATAAAAAAGAATCAGAGTTGAAGAATACAATAACTGAAAAAGAAAAATAAACTAGGGGAACCAAAGGTAGATTAGATAATACAGAAAGCAAATAAGCTATCTAGAAGAGAGAGTAGTGCAAATCACCCAAGCTAAACCCTAAGTGGCATCTGAGCAGGGAGGAGGAGGGCAATACTGGCTATTGCACAGGTGGCACATCAGAGGCAGAACAGATTTCTGACGATGGCCAGAGTGCCACAGCATGTGCCCTGACCCATGGTGAATACCCACACCAGCCCCTCTTGCTCCACTGCTGCTCCCCTCTGGGGCAAGGGTGCCAGTGCTGGGAAGGGGAAGGGCATACACTTGAAGGGAACTGAGCCAGCTCAGACCAGACCATTTAGGGCTTCTGCTCCAGCAACTTAGGACCTTACTCTGCCCCTATAGGGTAGCAATGGCCCCTGAGAAGAGGGGAAGCCCTGGCTCACACCTGGCACTGGCACTGGCACTATCCCCTCCATCTCCATCAACCATATATAAAGCTAGTAGGGGGCTTCCCTGGTGGCGCAGTGGTTGAGAGTCCGCCTGCCGATGCAGGGGACACGGGTTCGTGCCCCGGTCTGGGAGGATCCCACATGCCGCGGAGCGGCTGGGCCCATGAGCCATGACCGCTGAACCTGTGCGTCCGGAGCCTGTGCTCCGCAACGGGAGAGGCCACAACAGTGAGAGGCTCGCGTACCGCAAAAAAAAAAAAAAAAAAAAAAAAAAAAGCTAGTAGGAAGGTTAAAAGACAAATGTAGTAAAATCATCTATATCTACAATAAGAGTTAAGGGATAAAAAAAATAAGATATAAAATATGATGTCAGTAATTGTTGAGGGGAGGAGAGTAAAAATGTAGGGTTGTTAAAACGCATTTGAACTTAAGAGATCAGCAACTTAAAATAATCACGTATGTACATATATGATTATATATACATATATACATGTATACACACTGCTATATATAAACCTCAAAAGACAACCTACTAAATGGGAGAAAATATTTACAAATAATGTAACCAGAAAGGGGTTAATATCTAAAATATATAAACAGCTCATACAACTTAATATCAACAAAACAAACAACTCAATCAAAAAATGGACAAAAGACCTGAATAGACATTTTTCCAAAGAAGACATATAGATGGCTAACAGGCACATGAAAAGGTGCTCAACATCACTAATTGATGCTCAACGTCACTAATTATTAGAGAAATGCAAATCAGAACAACAATGAGATACCACCTCACCCCTGTCAGAATGGCTATTATCAAAAAGTCTAAAAACAACAAATATTTGCAAGGATGTAGAGAAAAGGTAACCCTTGTACACTGTTGGTAGGAATGTAAACTGGTGCAGCCACTACAGAAAACAGTATGGAGGTTCTTCAAAAAACTAAAAATAGAACTACCATATGACCCAGAAATTCCACTTCTAGGTACATATCAAGAAAAATGTGGAAAAGATACATGCACCCCAATGTTCATAGTAGCATTATTTGTTGGGTTGGCCAAAAAGTTCGCTCGGGTTTTTTATAACATCTTATGGGAAACCCAAACGAACTTTTTCGCAAACCCAATACAATTGCCAAGATATGGAAGCAACCTAACTGTCCATCAACAGATGCATGGATAAAGAAGATATGGTATATGTATACAATGGAATATTACTCGGCCATGAAAAAAGAATGAAATATTGCCATTTGCAACAACATGGATCAACCTAGAGGGTATTATGCTAAGTGAATAAAATAAGTCAGGCAGAGATACACAAATACCATATGATTTCACTTACATTTGCAATCTAAAAAACAAGACAAAACAAAAACAGAAACAGACCCACTGATACAGAGAAAAAATTGGTGGTCATCAGAGGGGAAGGGGGCAAGAGGGTGTGTGAAGGGGATTAACAAGTACAAACTTCCAGTTATAAAATAAATAAGTCGCAGGAACATAATGTACAGGATAGGGAATACACTCAATAATATTATAATAACTTGTATGGTGTATGGCTAGTTGATTTTTGTAGTTATCAATTTGTAATGTATATAAATATCAAATCTCTATGTTGAACATCTGAAACTAATATAATATTGTATTCAATTAAAATAAAAAAGACTGACAATAACAAGTGTAAATTTGAAGATGTGGAGCAACTGTAATTCCCATATATTTTTGGTGGAAATATAAAATAATACAACCACTTTGGAAACATTTTTTAAAACATAGACCTCTTGAAGGATTTCCTAGGTCAGGTTTAAGTATCTGTATAGTTATGATTCAGTCAGTAAGCATTTCCTTAACGTTACTCCCAGTACTAAGCACCAGCGACCCAGAGAGAGACAAAGCATAATCCTGGCTTCAAAGAGCTCATTCTGGTGATGGACACTCACATGGAACAACTACAATTCAGCGCAGTAACAACAGTGAGAAAGACATCAGTGAAGTCTTTCTAGAGGAGGAGAGACATGAGTTGAGGATGTGGAATTAGAGTCTGTCAGGAAAATATGGCAGGGAAGGGCACTTCAGGCAGAAGGAAATATATGTGCAAATGAATGAATGAGAGAGACAGAGAGAGACAAATACTGAGAGACAGAGACTGAAAGAGATATTAGGGTTCAGTGATACACAGTTTAGTGTGTGATGGGAGGACTAGTTGCTATACAGGGCAAGGCTACAGGAGAAATGTGGCCATTTCTACATGTAGTACCTCCTCCACAAGCAAGTTTCCCTTCTTTCATGCTGGCAGTCTTGAACAAAGCAGAAAGAAAACTTTCTGAGGTAAACGCAGTTGTGGTTACCACTGCACTCCCAGTGTCTAGCCCAGTACCTCTTAGAGAATGCCTGGCACAAACTGTACTTTGTTATTTTAAATTCTAATTTATGATTTAGTTGACACAAAAAATTAAATTGCTATCAGAATACTGGAATGACTGAAAAGAACAGAAATGCAGTTTTCACAGGCACTTTCCATAATAGTAACTCTTCACATTTGTAAAGTATTATACAACTAACGAAGTTTACATTCATATTACCTCAAGTAATCCTAATAACACTCTTGTTAGTTAGGTATTTCTGTCCCTAAAATACCAAAGAGGAAAAAAGCTTAGAAAAGTGAAGTGACCTAAGGTTACCAGCAGAGTCTAAACCATATTGAACGTAAGGCCAGAAACTATAAAACTCTTAGAGGAAAACATAGGCAGAACACTCTATGACATAAATCAGAGCAAGATCCTTTTTGATCCACCTCCTAGAGAAATGGAAATAAAAACAAAAATAAACAAATGGGACCTAATGAAACTTCAAAGCTTCTGCACAGCAAAGGAAACCATAAACAAGACCAAAAGACAACCCTCAGAATGGCAGAAAATATTTGCAAATGAAGCAACTGACAAAGGATTAATCTCCAAGATTTATAAGCAGCTCATGCAGCTTCATAACAAAAAAACAAACAACCCAATCCAAAAATGGGCAGAACACCTAAACAGACATTTCTCCAAAGAAGATATACAGACTGCCAACAAACACATGAAAGAATGCTCAACATCACTAATCATTAGAGAAATGCAAATCAAAACTACAATGAGATATCATCTCACACTGGTCATAAAGGCCATCATCAAAAAATCTAGAAACAATAAATGCTGGAGAGGGTGTGGAGAAAAGGGAACACTCTTGCACTGTTGGTGGGAATGTAAATTGATACAGCCACTATGGAGAACACTATGGAGGTTCCTTAAAAAACTACAAATAGAACTACCATACGACCCAGCAATCCCACTACTGGGCATATACCCTGAGAAAACCATAATTCAAAAAGAGTCATGTACCAATATGTTCATTGCAGCTCTATTTACAATAGCCAGGACATGGAAGCAACCTAAGTGTCCATCAACAGATGAATGGATAAAGAAGATGTGGCACATATATACAATGGAATATTACTCAGCCATAAAAAGAAACGAAATTGAGTTATTTGTAGTGAGGTGGATGGACCTAGAGTCTCTCATACAGAGTGAAGTAAGTCAGAAAGAGAAAAACAAATACCGTATGCTAACACATATATATAGAATCTAAGAAGAAAAAAAAAAGTCATGAAGAACCTAGGGGTAAGACGGGAATAAATACACAGACCTACTAGAGAATGGACTTGAGTAATGGGGAGGGGGAAGGGTAAGCTGGGACAAAGTGAGAGAGTGGCATGGACATATATACACTACCAAACATAAAATAGATAGCTAGTGGGAAGCAGCCGCATAGCACAGGGAGATCAGCTCGGTGCTTTGTGACCACCTAGAGGGGTGGGATAGGGAGGGTGGGAGGGAGGGAGACACAAGAGGGAAGAGATATGGGAATATATGTATATTTATAACTGATTCACTTTGTTATAAACCATATGGATCCAAATCCAGTGCTTTTTCCACTATACCACAGCTGCTAGACTCAGAGAAGTCAGGCCTAGCTCCCACTTGCCTTTGACATTCTTACCTGCCTCCAGGCCTCTCACATCTCACTTCTAAAGCACTCTTCTCTTAGGCAATCCCAAGGATAAACACCATGCCAAAATATGAGGTGTGAATTTTGTCAATGATTGCTTGCTACCTATAGGAAAAAGTTCAAACTCTTTAAATCTGCAGCCACCATCCACTATACCTGACACCCCCTATCCCCCTTTCTTTGATTGATCACACCATCTGGTCATAAAACTGACTCGTTTTTCATCTACTTCCCCAAATAGAGTTCAATTTCTTTGAGGACAGGGATTTTTGTCTTTTGCTCACTGCTCTACCCTCAGTGTCTATATGAGTGCTTGGTAAATAATAAGTGCTCAGAAAACATCTGTTAAATAAATGAATGAACTCTTTGCCTGACACACAAGGCACTTCACAGTCTGACTTCTACAATGGTCTACCCCTCCTCCCCCATCTCCAACCTATCTCAAGGTCCTCCCAACATGCTTCATGGCATTCCCAACCCTATGCCTTTGATCTTATTCCCATCCAGATTCAGCTAGAACCTACTTCTTTCTGGAAGTCTTTTTTAATCATTCCAGTCCACATTAATATTTCCTTCCACTGAGCTTAACAATATCGACCATCTGTGGTGCATATATGGCATCTCTCAAGTGTGGCCCTATGTTATAAAAATAGTCAAGCTTCTAGAGGACACAATCTCTTAGTTCTCTCTGCATGCCTTGCTTCTGTCACAGTGCCTAATCAATAAATAATGAATCACTCACCTGTTTATGATAGAACATCTCAAATCATAGTTCATATTGATGAAAAGGAGGGAGAACTGTGCTTGGTCCTATCACATGACCAAAACGTGACAGTGTGATGAGCTGTTAAAAGCGGTGGAGTCAGGACTTCCCTGGTGGCACAGTGGTTAAAAATCCACCTGCCAACGCAAGGCACACGGGTTCGAGCCCTGGTCCAGGATGATCCCACATACCGTGGAGCAACTAAGCTCATGCACCACAACTACTGAAGCTTGTGCGCCTAGAGCCCCTCTGCAATGAGAAGCCTGTGCACCACAACGAGAAGTAGCCCCCGCTCGCCACAACTAGAGAAAGCCCGCACACAGCAGTGAAGACACAACACAGCCAAAAATTAATTAATTAATATTTTTAAAAAGCTATGGAGTCAGATAGCCTGGGTTTGAATCCTTATAAACTGTTTTAAATGTCTCTTGGCCTCAGTTTCTTCATCTGTAAAATGGGGGTAATATCAGTCCCTACCTTGCAGGGTTGTGTCAAGTATTAAATGAAATAACACATGCACATACTCAGCCCAGTGCACAGAATAAGCTCTCACCAAATATTAGCTATTACTATTGACACTGACCTAGGCTAAAAAGTAGGCCTTTGTAATGGGTACACAGTTTCTTTTTGGACAGATGAAAATATTTTAAGATCGGTGATGGTTGCACAACTCTATGAATATACTAAAAGCCACTGAATGGTACATGATAAGTAGGTGAATTATATGATATGTGAATTATATCTAAATAAAGCTATTTTAAAATTAACTGCCAAAAAAGAATAGGCCTTGGAGCTATTGATGAGTTGGAACAGAAGGTAGAACATAAAAATGTCTCTCCTCAAAATCAAGTTATTAACACTATTTGCTCAAAGCCTATAGAATCCATGAGGTTTACTTTCCTTTCTCGTGGCAGGCAAGATCTTTGTAGTGTTTGGCCCACCTAGGAAGAGGGAGAGTCATCATACTAAGTATGGAACTTACACTGAAAATGCTCCTGAATGGGATCAGAGATGAAGGGGGAGAAACACAGATCACCTCTCATCTCAGACCAAATACAGACTGCCTAAGTCCACTCAGGAAAAGTTTCAGCATGATCAGAAAGGAACTAAACAGGAACTGTTAGAGAAAAATCCTCCAAAGGGAAGCTCAACATGGAAAACAAGGAAAAAAGAAACAGAAAAACAGCAGGCTGTCCAGAAGAGGATAAGTCCCCAGGGATCCTCAGAAAGCTCCAACTTGTACTTTCAATTCTTTCTCTCCTCCATGAGAGATCTAAACACATTTAATAATCTCAGGCAGAAACCTCATGATACAGAAGACTGTTCTGTGTTTACTTCTGTGCCTCAGTTTTTTTGTTTGTTTCTTTGTTTTGTTTTTTGGCTGTGTTGGGTTTTCGTTGCTGCACATGGGCTTTCTCTAGTTGTGGTGAGCGGGGGCTACTTTTCGTTGTGGTGCATGGGCTCTCTCATTGTGGTGGCTTCTTTCTTGTTGCAGAGCATGGGCTCTAGGAGTGCAGGCTTCAGTACACGTGGGCTCAGTAGTTGCAGAGTGCAGGCTCTAGGGTATGCAGGCTTCAATAGTTGTGGTGCTGGGCTTAGTTGCTCCACAGCATGTGGGATCTTCCCAGGCCAGGTATCAAACCTGTGTCCCTTGCATTGGCAGGCAGATTCTTAACCACTGCGCCACCAGGGAAGTCCTTTTGCCTCAGTTTTACTGGTGAAAAAGCCAGGACCCAAAAGCCACAGTCTTTGCCAGGCACCTGATCAGTCCACACTCTGACCTGGACTAAATAACTAGTAAATAAGGAGAAATCTGTACATCATCTACAACTTATGGAGGAGGAATAACTGAAGAAAAAATGCTAGTGATTCCTAGTGAATACTGGGAAGGACCTACGGAGAGGAAAGGAGAAAATGGATTGTAAGCATTTCATTGCATATTAACTTAAAATAGATCACTGTCTAGATGCTTCAGGAATTTTCTTCATATCACCAGCCCTTCCCATTTATATTATTTCAAGAGTAGAGACTTATGAGAGGTACCATTTTTCCAAACTGTCACACAACAGACATGCACAAAATTTCTTTGATGAATAAAATTAGAGTATATTATTCTTTAATTAAATTCCAGATTCTACTGTCCTTTGACAATATGTATGCCTAGGAGTACCTTACCACCAGTCAAAACTCCCTAAAACCACTAAAGGCATCAGCATGAAAGTATTCAAATGAGCCCTTCAAAATATATTGCAAGAAAGGACACTAGGCGAGGATTCAGGGGAGCTGGGTTTCAGTCCAGTTTTGTCAATAGCTGTATACCTTAAGCAGGTCTCTCTGGTCTTCAGTCTCCTCCTCTGAAATATGAGGGGTTTAAAGTAGAGCAGTAGTTCTCAATCTCAAGGTAGCATTACTCCCAGGGGGCATCTGGAAAGGTGTGGAGGTGATTTGGTTTGGCATCATGACTCAGAGAACACTACTGGCATTTTTTGCAGGGGAGGGAGGGACAGCTAGGATACTTGACATCTAGCAATGTACAGAACATAGACAAACACAATGAAGAACTATGCTGTCCAAAATGTCAAGAGTATATTACTCGTCCCTCCCAGAAATAACTGGATAAAATAATTAATATCTCATCAACCCCTAAAATCCTTTTTCCCATTGGCCAATGTAACAAAGAATACCGCTACATTGTGATTGTCCTATTAAGTCTGAAGAATGGGGAAACATCAGTCATCTTTTGCTTGATAAAGAAGAAGAAAAGAAAAAGAAAATTTTACTCTGCATTTCATCATGCTCTAAAATGTGTAACTAACAAAACCTTTTCTAGAACCCAGTGCAATAAGAAGATCTGAGTCTGGCAATGAAATGAACCTTACAACTGGAGACATATTACACACACACACATACACAAGGAACTTTATTAACTGTAACCAGATGTTCCTTAACAACCATTTGTTTAAAAAAACACAAACAGTGAATTCCATTAAACTGTTGTTCACATTTGAAATCCAAGTGAGTCTGAGTTAGGGGCAAGTAAGAGAAGTTTGTTAAAGTATTCATAAAACAGCAAAATGTTCACCCTGCTGGATCCATGTGTTTCAGTGCAATTTCAAAAAAAAAAAAAAAGTGTGAGTGGTTGTTTATCAGCTGCATCCCAAGAGTCAAGAGGGTGGAGTTGAAGAGGCTTTGCTTATTAATATAATTTACTATTTTTAATGCCTGCTCTGAAATTCTTCCCACAAATCTGTATAGTGTACTCTGCCTTATGGATTAGAAACAATGAACTCTTTGTGTCTCATTCTTAACAATCTGAAAGTAAATCAGTTGGAATAAAAATTCTAATCCCAGGATCTTAACTACAAACTGTTGTAAAGTGGCAATTAACTCACTGATACAATACCAGCAGCCAGAGAGAGAACATCAAAGCCTCTCACACCCCAATAGAAGGGCCAACTGCTAAATAGAATCTTTTGAGAAGATGCTTTGAGAAAAAAATAGGTCTTCTGATTTTTCTGGACACAAATTGTAATAACTCCATCCAAACCCATTACTTATCTAAGCCAAATTTAACCCCTTCCTGAAACTAGCCAAGAGGTTATAGTGAAAAAATCCATCCTTTCCTTTTAAGGATGTATTTCAAAAAGCAGTTATTTTCTGTGGTAGAAAAAGCAGACCTCTGTGGCCAGCCCCACCTTGGCAGCAGTCTCCTAGAATATAGCCTCGAGTCCCAGAAATTTAAAACTCCTGTGTCTGTGCTAGTAGTTCTTGCCAGTGGCCTCACTGGGCTGGTATCCAAACTCTAGGGTCTAATGTTTCAAATAAGGCCAAACCCAATACTGGATAATCATCATTACTGTTTAGCAGTGTCTAACTTCTAAGAATATTTTGCTACCAGTAAATTCTCATCTATACTGGGGGAACTATATAATACCCATATTTGACTCTGACAATTCAGCTATTTTCCTTGCCACACACCAGTTAACCTATCCTAACTAATTCTATCCACATGTTATTAACCTTCACAGACCTATTGATACATAGCCCTTGTTAAAGGCTAGTTGTGTGGGTCAGGTTATTTTGTAAACCGAATAAGGAAGGGGAGGGGCAAACAACATCTTGTCTCCATTTAATATTCGCAAAGGGTACGATATAAGAAAAACCTAGGTAAACTCTAGCAACTTTCATGCCTCAGCAAACTGATTTTTAACTGTCAATATGCTTACTTCGCTCACCTCTGCTCTCACAAATCAGAGAACAATAAGCAAAGGGGAATGAAGTGTTCCTCATGCTACACAGCTGATAGAAATTTTAGACTGACAAAAGGTAACATTGTTTTATTCATTTCAAATAGGCATCTCAAATTTTAAAACAGAACTCTCAATATCTCTTCTCTCCCTCCCTCTCTCTCTCAAACACACACACACACACACACACACACACACACACACACACACACACACACACAGGATCCAGGTGCTCAAGCCAAATAAACTTATGACTCATCCCTGACTCCTCTCCCCCTCTCCCTCCCCTTCCCCCCACACACCCCCCCCCGATCTAATACATTGGCAAGTAATAAGCAATGATGGCTCCACTTTCTAAGTACATCCTGAATCCCGAGGCACTTCTCACCACCTCCACCAGTATTTTAGTCCAGGCCATCATCACCTCCTGTCCAGATTATTTCAATAGCCTTGGAACTGATTTCTCTGCTTCCATTCTTACTCCTATAATCCATTAAACTCTCAGAAGCCAGAATTATCTTTTAAAAATATAAAATATATCATATTCTCTATCCCATTATCCTGTTGTATTTTCTTCATAGAACTAATAACTATCAAAAAATATCTTAATTTTTTACTAGTGTATTTTATGTCTCTCCCCTTTAAAATTCAAGCTCCATAGAGAAAGGACTTGGTCTGTCTCTTTCACCACTGTATCTACAACACCTAGAACAGTGCCTGGCATACAGGAGATGTTCAATAAATATTTTCAGTATGAATGAATAAATGATTATTCTATAAACTGTCAGTGAACACTTATCTGACAAAACTGTGCTAGGTGCTATGTGTGATAGAGACAAAGAAGACACGGTCCATGACCTGGAGGAGCTCATAGGAGGGACATAGACATTAAATAATTACAATACAATGCTGTGAATGCAATAAAAAAAGGATAGATCACTGGAAGGCACTAGAAGAATATAGAGTAGTCTCCTAACTGTGTTTGGGTGAGATGCAGAAAGCTACACAGGTGAGAATAAACTTGAGCTGTAACCTGAAGAGTAAGTGCATACTCCAGAATGAGAAAATGTGTGATGTGGCATGGCAGGAAAAGAGAACAACACAGGCAAAGAATGGAGTCTTAAGCAAGGATATGGGGCACAAGAATTCTAGCTATGTTCAGGAAACAGTAAATAGTTTGGTGGGTGGAATAGAAAATATATAGAAAGAGATGAGAAAATGATAGGAAAAGAAGATTGAAGATGTGGGCTGCAGTCAGATTATAAAGGGTCTTACATGCCTTATTAAAAAGTTTGGTATTAATTCTTATAGACAATGGGGAGTCAACTACAAGCAAAGAGTAAAAGGGATTCATCCATTCAAGAAATATCTATTGAGGGTCTGATCAGATTTGTTTTTTAGGAAGATAACCCAGGCAACAGGAGCAAGAGTGCACTAAAGTGGGGAAGAAACTGGAGGTAGGCAGAACAATTGAAAACTGCTACCAATTCAGTTGCGAGATTTTTTTTTAAACACCATAGAGTTCTAGCTCCACCCCAGAACTACTGAATCTAAACCTCTCAGAATATAAGTAAAAAAACCTATCTTTTAGGGGTTTTTTTGGATTTTTTTACTTTGAAAGCAATACATGTTCATGGGGGGAAAAAATACTCAACCTGTATAGAAGGGTATGAGTTACAAGCATGTCACTCTTCCCATCCCCTGCATCAAGAACTACAGCCACTCCCCAATTACCTCCCACCACCCGTCCCTCAACTATGTCCCTTTGCTCCAGAATGCCCAAGGTTGAGAATCACTGCACTGCTAAGCTCCATCACCTAGGCAGTTTTTCCAAAATTTCACAGAAAATAAGAATTGCCTGCGGTGCTTTTTAAAATGCTTTAAAAGAGAGCTTTGCAGGCTCCTCCCCTCCAGAATCTGATTCAGTGAATCTTACCTTGGCCTGGGAAACAATTACCCCATGAGTCTTATCAGGTAATCTGGGACACCTGTCACAATCCTAATAAACACCAGCATCCCAAACTTTAATATGCATAGAAGTCACCTGGGAATTTTGTTTAAATTGCTGATTCTGACTCAGTAGGTGTGGGGTGGGACCCAACATTCTACATTTCTAATAAGCTCCCATGTTATGTCAATGCAACTGGCACAGGGACCACACTCTGCTGAGCACTGGTTATCAACCCTGGCTGCCTATTAGAATCACATGGGGAGCTTTTAAAATGCTCATTGACCAATCCGTTTTAAGCTCTTCAAAAAATAGAAAAGGAGATAACACTTCCTAACTGATTTTAGGAGGCCAACATTAACCTGATACCAAACTCACATAAAAACACTACAAGAAAACTACAGGCCAATATCCTTTATGAATATTGATGCAAAACTCCTAAACAAAACACAAGCAAACCAAATTCAACAGCATATTAAAAGGATTATACACCATGACCAAATAAGTTTTATTCCTGGAATGCAAGGATATCTAAACACACACAAAAATCGATCAGCGCAATGCACCACATTAACAGAATGAAGAAATAAACATATGATCATCTCAACTGATGCAAAAAGTGTGACAAAATTCAACACCCTTTCATGATAAAAATACTCAAACAAATAGAGGTAGAAAAAACCTTCCTCATCACGATAAAGGGCATATAAGAAAAGCCCACAGCTAACGTCACACTCAGTCATGAAAACACTGAAAACTCCTCTAAGATGAGGAACAAGACCAGGATGTCTCCTTTCACCACTTCCATTCAAAGTAATGCTGGGATTTAAGGGGAAGACGGCGAAAGAGTAAGACGCAGAGATCCCCTTCCTCCCCACAGATACACCAGAAATACATCTACACATGGAACAACTACAGAACACCTACTGAACGCTGGCAGAAGACCTCAGACCTCGCAAAAGGCAAGAAAGTCCCCCCATGTACCTGGGTAGGGCAAAAGAAAAAATAATAAACAGAGACAAAAGGATAGGGACGGGACCTGCACCAGTAGGAGGGAGCTGTGAAGGATGAAAGGTTTCCACACACTAGGAAGCCCCTTCGCGGGCGGAGACTGCGGGTATCAGAGGGGGAAAGCTTCGGAGCCACAGTGGAGAGCACAGCAACAGGGGTGTGGAGGGCAAAGCGGAGAGATTCCTGCACAATGGATCAGTGCCAACCGGCACTCACCAGCCCGAGAGGCTTGTCTGCTCACACGCTGGGGCGGGCGGGACTGGGAGCCGAGGCTCGGGCTTCAGTCGGAGCGCAGGGAGAGGATTGGTGTTGGCCGTGTGAACACAGCCTGCAGGGGGTTAGTGCACCACAGCTAGCCGGGAGGGAGTCTGGGGTAAAGTCTGGACCTGCCGAAGAGGCAAGACACTTTTTCTTCCCTCTTTGTTTCCTGGTGCGCGAGGAGAGGGGATTAAGAGCGCTGCTTAAAGGAGCTCCAGAGACGGGCGCAAGCCGTGGCTAAAAGCACGGACCCCAGAGACAGGCATGAGATGCTAAGGCTGCTGCTGCCGCCAACAAGAAGCCTGTGTGAGAGGACAGGTCACTATCCACACCCCGCTTCCGGGGAGCCTGTGCAGCCCGCCACTGCCAGGGTCCCGGGATCCAGGGACAACTTCCCTGGGAGAACGCACGGCGCGCCTCAGGCTGCTGCAACATCACGCTGGCCTCGGCCGACGCAGGCTCGCCCCACACTCTGTGCCCCTCCCTCCCTCCGGTCTCAGTGAGCCAGAGCCCCTGAAGCAGCTGCTCCGTTAACCCCGTCCTCTCTGAGAGAAGAACAGATGCCCTATGGGGACCTACACGGAGGGGAGGGACCAAATCCAAAGCTGAGCCCTGGGAGCTGTGAGAACAAAGAAGAGAAAGGGAAATCTCTCCCAGCCGACTCAGAAGCAGCAGATTAAAGCTCCACAATCAACTTGATGTACCCTGCATCTGTGGAATACATGAATAGACAACGAATCATCGCAAAATGAGGAGGTGGACTTTGAGAGCAAGATTTATTATTTTTCCCACTTTTGCTCTTTTTGTGAGTGTGTATGTGTATGCTTCTATGTGAGATTTTGTCTGTATAGCTTTGCATCCACCATTGGTCCTAGGGTTCTGTTTTTTTATTCTTCTTTTTAAAAATAAATTTTTTTCTTAATAATTATTTTTTATTTTATTAACTTTATTTTATCTTTTCTTTCTTTCTTTCTTTCTATCCTTCCGTCCCTCCTTGCTTCCTTCCTCCATCCCTCCCTCCCTTCTTTCTTCCTTCCTTCCTTCCTCACTCCCTCGCTCCCTCCCTCTCTCTTTCTCTGTCTCTTTCTTTCTTTCTTTCTTTCTTTCTTTCTTTCTTTCTTTCTTTCTTTCTTTCTTTCTTTCTACTTTTTCTCCCTTTTATTCTGAGCCATGTGGATGAAAGGCTCTTGGTGCTGCAGCCAGGAGTCAGTGCTGTGCCTCTGAGGTGGGACAGCAAACTTCAGGACACTGGTCGACAAGAGACCTCCCAGCCCCACATAATATCAAACGGAAAAAATCACCCAGAAATCTCCATCTCAATACCAGCACCCTGCTGCACTCAAAGACCAGCAAGCTACACTGCTGGACACCCTATGCCAAACAACTAGCAAGACAGGAACACAAACCCACCCATTAGCAGAGAGGCGGCCTAAAATCATAATAAGGCCACAGATACCCCAAAACACAGCACCAGACGTGGAACTGCCCAACAGAAAGACAAGATCCAGCCTCATCCACCAGAACACAGGCAGAAGTCCCCTCCATGAGGAAGCCTACACAACCCACTGAACCAACTTTACCCACTGCGGGCAGACACCAAAAACAACGGGAACTACGAACCTGCAGGCTACAAAAAGGAGACCACAAACACAGTAAGATAAGCATAATGAGAAGAGAGAAGAACACACAGCAAATGAAGGAGCAAGGTAAAAACCCACCAGACCTAACAAATGAAGAGGAAATAGCCAGTCTACCTGAAAAAGAATTCAGAATAATGATAGTAAAGATGATCCAAAATCTTGAAAATAGAATAGACAAAATGCAAGAAACATTTAACAAGGACCTAAAAGAATTAAAGATGAAACAAGCAACGATGAACAACACAATAAATGAAATTTAAAATACTCTAGATGGGATCAATAGCAGAATAACTGAGGCAGAAGAACGGATAAGTGACCTGGAAGGTAAAATAGTGGAAATAACTACTGCAGAGAAGAATAAAGAAAAAAGAATGAAAAGAACTGAGAACAGTCTCAGAGACCTCTGTGATAACATTAAACACACCAACATTTGAATTATAGGGGTTCCAGAAGAAGAAGAGAAAAAGGGACTGAGAAAATATTTCAAGAGATTATACTTGAAAACTTCCCTAATATGGGAAAGGAAATAGTTAATCAAGTCCAGATAGCATAGAGAATCCCTTGCAGGATAAATCCAAGTAGAAATACAGCAAGACACATATTAATCAAACTGTCAAAAATTAAATACAACAAAAACATTAAAAGCAGCAAGGGAAAAACAACAAATAACACACAAGGGAATCTCCATAAGGTTAACAGCTGATCTTTCAACAGAAACTCTGCAAGACAGAAGGGAGTGGCAAGACATATTGAAAGCGATGAAGGAGACAAACCTGAAACCAAGATTACTCTACCCAGCAAGGATCTCATTCAGCTTGGATGGAGAAATTAAAACATTTACAGACAAGCAAAAGCTGAGACAGTTCAGCACCAGCAAACCAGCTTAACAACAAACGCTAAAGGAACTTCTCTAGGCAACAAACATAAGAGAAGGAAAGACCTACAATAACAAACTCAAACAATTAAGAAAATGGGAATAGGAACATACATATCGATAATTACTGTAAATGTAAAAGGACTAAATGCTCCCACCAAAACACACAGATTGGCTGAATGGATACAAAAACAAGCCCCATATATATGCTGTCTACAAGAGACCCACTTCAGACCTAGAGACACATACAGACTGAAAGTAAGGGGATGGAAAAACATATTCCATGAAAATGGAAACCAAAAGAAAGCTGGAGTAGCAATCCTCATATCAGACAAAATACACTTTGAAATAAAGACTATTCGAAGAGACAAAGAAAGACACTACATAATAATCAAGGTATCGATCCAAGAAGAACATATAACAATTATAAATATATATGTACCCAACATAGATGCACCTCAATACATAAGGCAAATAGTAACAGTCATAAAAGGGGAAATCGACAGTAACACATTCATAGTAGTGGAACTTAACACCCCACTTTCACCAATGGACAGATCATCCAAAATGAAAATAAATAAGGAAGCACAAGCTTTACATGATACATTAAACAAGATGGACTTAATTGATATTTATAGGACATTCCATCCAAAAACAACAGAATACACGTTTTTCTCAAGTGCTCATGGAACATTCTCCAGGATAGATCATATCTTGGGTCATAAATCAAGCCTTGGTTAATTTAAGAAAATTGAAACTGTATGAAGTATCTTTTCGAACCACAACGCTATGAGACTAGATATCAATTACAGGAAAAGATTTGTAAAAAATAGAAACACATGGAGGCTAAACAATACACTACTTAATAACGAAGTGATCACTGAAGAAATCAAAGAGGAAATCAAAAGACACCTAGAAACAAATGACAAGGAAACACAAGGACCCAAAACCTATGGGATGCAGCAAAAGCAGTTCTGAGAGGGAAGTTTATAGCAATACAATCCTAACTTAAGAAACAGGAAACATCTCGAAGAAACAACCTATCCTTGCACCTAAAGCAATTAGGGAAAGAACAACAAAAAAAAACCAAAGTCAGCAGAAGGAAAGAAATCATAAAAGTCAGATGAGAAATAAATGAAAAAGAAATGAAGGAAATGATAGCAAAGATCAATAAAAACTAAAAGATGGTTCTTTGAGAAGATAAACAAAATTGATAAACCATTAGCCAGACTCATCAAGAAAAAAAGGGAGAAGACTCAAATCAATAGAATTAGACATGAAAAAGGAGAAGTAACAACT
The DNA here is from genome assembly GCF_964374135.1 of Grampus griseus. NCBI lineage: Eukaryota > Metazoa > Chordata > Mammalia > Artiodactyla > Delphinidae > Grampus > Grampus griseus. The sequence continues at coordinate 57,288,023 of NC_138999.1, forward strand.
GACACTGCAGAAATAAAAAAGATCATGAGAAATCACTACAAGCAACTCTATGCCAATAAAATGGAAAACCTGGAAGAAATGGACAAATTCTTAGAAATGCACAACCTGCTGAGACTGAATCAGGAAGAAAGAGAAAACATGAACTGACCAAACACTGAAATTGAAAATGTGAGTAAAATTCTTCCAAGAAACGGAAGCCCAGGCCCAGATGGCTTCACAGGCGAATTCTATCAAACGTTTACAGAAGAGCTAACATCTATCCTTCTAAAACTCTTCCAAAATATAGCAGAGGGAGGAACACGACTAACCTCATTCTACGAGGCCACCATCACCTTGATACCAAAAGCAGACAAGGATGTCAAAAAGAAAGAAAACTACAGTCCAATATCACTGATGAACATAGATGCAAAAATCCTCAGCAAAATACTAGCAAACAGAATCCAACAGCACATTAAAAGGATCATACACCATGATCAAGTGGGGTTTATTCAAGGAATGCAAGGATTCTTCAATATACACAAATCAATCAACGTGATACACCATATTAACAAACTGAAGGAGAAAAACCATATGATCATCTCAAGAGATGCAGAGAAAGCTTTCGACAAAATTCAACACCCATTTATGATAAAAACCCTCAGGAAACTAGGCATAGAGGGAACTTTCCTCAACATAATAAAGGCCATATATGACAAACCCAAGGCCAACATCATCCTCAATGGTGAAAAGCTGAAAGCATTTCCACTAAGATCAGGAACAAGACAAGGTTGCCCACTCTCAGCACTCTTATTCAACATAGTTTTGGAAGTATTAGCCACAGCAATCAGAGAAGAAAAGGAAATAAAAGGAATCCAAACAGGAAAAGAAGAAGTAAAGCTGTCACTGTTTGCACATGACATGATACTATATATAGAGAATCCTAAAGATGCTACCACAAAACTACTAGAGATAATCAATGAATTTGGTAAAGTAGCAGGATACAAAACTAATGCACAGAAATCTCTGGCATTCCTATACACTAATGATGAAAAATCTGAAAATGAAATCAAGAAAACACTCCCATTTACCACTGCAACAAAAAGAATTAAATATCTAGGAATAAACCTACCTAAGGAGACAAAAGACCTGTATGCAGAAAATTATAAGACACTAATGAAAGAAATTAAAGATGATACAAATACATGGAGAGATATACCATGTTCTTGGATTGGAAGAATCAGCATTGGGAAAATAACTCTACTACCCAAAGCAATCTACAGATTCAATGCAATCCCGATCAAACTAACACTGGCATTTTTCACAGAACTAGAACAAATAATTTCAGTTTGTATGGAAACACAAAAGACCCTGAATAGCCAAAGCAATCTTGAGAACGAAAAACAGAGCTGGAGGAATGAGGCTCACTGACTTCAGACTATACTAAAAAGCTACAGTAATCAAGAGAGTATGGTACTGGCACAAAAACAGAAAGATAGATCAATGGAACAGGATAGCAAGCACAGAGATACACCCACGCACATATGGTCACCTTATATTTAATAAAGGCAGCAGGAATGTACAGTGGAGAAAGGACAGCCTCTTCAATAAGTGGTGCTGGGAAAACTGGACAGGTACATGTAAAAGTATGAGATTAGAACACTACCTTACACCATACACAAAAATAAGCTCAAAATGGATTAAAGACCTAAATGTAAGGCCAGAAACTATCAAACTCTTAGAGGAAAACATAGGCAGAACACTCTATGACATAAATCACAGCAAGATCCTTTTTGACCCACCTGCTAGAGAAATGGAAATAAAAACAAAAATAAACAAATGGGACCTAAAGAAACTTCAAAGCTTTTGCACAGCAAAGGAAACCATAAATAAGACCAAAAGACAACCCTCAGAATGGGAGAAAATATCTGCAAATGAAGAAACTGACAAAGGATTAATTTCCAAAATTTACAAGCAGCTCATGCAGCTCAATAACAAAAAAACAAACAACCCAATCCAAAAATGGGCAGAAGACCTAAATAGACATTTCTCCAAAGAAGATATACAGACTGCCAACAAACACATGAAAGAATGCTCAACATCATTAATCATTAGGGAAATGCAAATCAAAATTACAATGAGGTGTAATCTCACACCAGTCAGAACGGCCATCATCAAAAACTCTAGAAACAGTAAATGCTGGAGAGAGTGTGGAGAAAAGGGAACACTCTTGCACTGCTGGTGGGAATGTGAATTGGTACAGCCACTATGTAGAACAGTATGGAGGTTCCTCAAAAAACTACAAATAGAACTACCATATGACCCAGCAATCCCACTACTAGGCATATACCCTGAGACAACCATAATTCAAAAAGAGTCATGTACCAAAATGTTCATTGCAGCTCTATTTACAATAGCCCGGAGATGGAAGCAATCTAAGGGTCCATCATCAGATGAATGTTTAAAGAAGATGTGGCACATATATACAATGGAATATTACTCAGCCATAAAAAGAAACGAAATTGAGCTATTTGTAAAGAGGTGGATAGACCTACAGTCTGTCATACAGAGTAAAGTAAGTCAGAAAGAGAAAGACAAATACCGTATACTAACACATATATATGGAATTTGAGGGAAGAAATGTCATGCAGAACCTAGGGGTAAGACAGGAATAAAGACTCAGACCTACTAGAGAATGGACTTGAGGATATGGGGAGGGGGAAGGGTAAGCTGTGACAAAGCGAGAGAGAGGCATGGACATATATACACTACCAAACATAAGGTAGATAGCTAGTGGGAAGCAGCCGCATAGCACAGGGAGATCAGCTTCGTGCTTTGTGACCACCTGGAGGGGTGGGATAAGGACGGTGGGAGGGAGGGAGACGCAATAGGGAAGAGGTTTGGGAACATATGTGTGTGTGTATATATATATATATATATATATGATTCACTTTGTTATAAAGCAGAAACTAACACACCTCTGTAAAGCAATTATACTCCAATAAAGATGTAAAAAACAAAAAAACAAAGTAATGCTGGAAGCTCTAGCCAGAGCATTTAGGGAATAAAAAGAAATTAAAAGCATTGAAATTGGAAAAGAAGTAAAATTATCTTTGTTCACAGATGGCATGATCTTATATCGAGAGAATCCTAAGATTCCACACACGAAAATGTTAGACCTAATAAACAGATTCATCAAAGTTGCAGGATACAAAATTTACATGCAAAAATCAGTTGCATTTCTAAATACTAGTGATGAACAACATGAAAAGGAAATTAAGCAAACAATTCCACTTACAATAACATCAAAAAAATCAAATACTTAGGAATAAACCTAACCAAGGAGGTAAAAGACTTCTATACTGTAAACTATAAAACCTTGCTGAAAGAGATTAAAGAAGAGCAATAAGTCTAATGGATTGAAAGATGTAGTATTGCTAAGATAGCAATGCTAGCCAAAGCAATCTACAGACTCAATGCAAGCCCTATCAAAATCCCAATAGTATTGTTTTTGCATAAACAGAAAAAAAACCATAACAGATCTGAATGGCCTCAATTTGGAACCCAAAATGGCCAAATAATTCTTGAAAGAGAAGAATAAATGTGGAGGGCTCATAATTACTGTTTTCAAAACGTACTGAAAAGGTAGAGTAATCAAAACCATCTGGTACATGCATAAGGACAAACATATGGACAGGCCAATGGAACAGAATACAGATCCCAGAAATAAACCTTTGCATATATGGTCAACTGATTTTCAATATAAATGCCAAGAGCATTAACTGGGGAAAGAACAGTCTTTTCAACATATGGTGCTGGGTAAACTGGATATCCACATACAAAAGAATGAAGATAGACCCTTACCTTACACTATATACAAAAATTATATCAAAATGGATCAAAGACCTAAAGGTAAGAACTTAAATCATAAAATTCTTAGAAGAAAACACAGGGGGAAATCTTTATGACACTAGATTTAGCAACAATTTCTTGCATATGACACAGAAAGTACAGGCAACAAAAGAAAAAATAGATAAAACAGAGTTCATCAAAATTTAAAACTTTTGTATGTTAAAAGACACTATGAAGACATTGAAAAGGCAACCCATAGAATGAAACTTTTTGCAAATCATTTATCTGATAAGTGATTAATATCCAGAATATATTAAAAGCTCCTACAATTTAACAACAAGAACAACAACAACAAAATCACAAGTGGAATTTATCCCTGGGATGCAAGGATTCTTCAACTATGCAAATCAATCAATGTGATAAACCATATTAACAAACTGAAGAATAAAAACCATATGATCATCTCAATAGATGGAGAAAAAGTTTTTGACAAAATTCAACACCCATTTATGATAAAAAACTCTCCAGAAAGTGGGCATATAGGGAACCTACCTCAACATAATAAAGGCCATATATGACAAACCCACAGCTAACATCATTCTCAATGGTGAAAATTGAAAGCATTTCTTCTAAGATCAGGAACAAGACAAGGATATCCATTCTCACCACTATTATTCAACATGGTTTTGGAAGTCCTAGCCATGGCAGTCAGAGAAGAAAAAGAAATTTTTAAAAAATCCAAATTGGAAAAGAAGAAGTAAAAATTGTCACTGTTTGCAGATGACATGATACTATACATACAAAATCATAAAGATGCTACCAGAAAACTACTAGAGCTCATCAATGAATTTGGTAAAGCAGGATACAAAATTAGTACACAGAAATCTCTTGCATACTATACACTAAAAACGAAAGATGAGAAATTAAGGAAACAATCCCATTTACCATCTCATCTAAAAGAATAAAATACCTAGGAATAAACCTACCTAAGGAGGCAAAAGAACTGTAATCAGAAAACTATATGTCACTGATGAAAGAAATCAAAGGTGACCAAACAGATGGAGAAATATACCATGTTCCTGGATTAGAAGAATCAATACTTGGAAAATGACTATACTACCCAAAGCAATCTACAGATTCAGTGAAATCCCTATCAAATTACCAATGACGTTTTTCACAGAATTAGAACAAAAAATGTTTACAATATTATGGAAACATGAAAGACGCAGAAGAGCAAAAGCAATCATGAGAAAGAAAAATGGAGCTGGAGGAATCAGGCTCCTGACTTAAAACTACACTACAAAGCTACAGTAATCAAGACAGTATGGTACTGTCACAAAAACAGAACTATAGGTCAATGGAACAGGATAGAAAGCCCAGAGATAAACCCACATATCTATGGCCACTTAATCTATGACAAAGGAGGCAAGAATATACAATGGAGAAAAGACAGCCTCTTCAATAAGTGGTGCTGTGAAAACTGGATATCTACATGTAAAAGAATGAAACTACAACACTCCCTAACACCATACACAAAAATAAACTCAAAATGCATTAAAGACCTAAATGTAAGGCCAGACACTGTAAAACTCTTAGAGGAAAACAGAGGCAGAACACTCTTTGACATAAATCGCAGCAAGATCTTTTATAACCCACCTCCTAGAGTAATGAAAATAAAAACAAAAATAAACAAATGGGACCTGTTGAAACTTAAAAGCTTCTGAACAGCAAAGGAAATCATAAACAAGATGAAAAGACAGCCCTCAGAATGGGGGAAAATATTTGCAAATGAAGCAACTGACAAAGGATTAATCTCCAAAATATACAATTGTGCAGCTTATGCAGCTCAATATCAAAAAAAACAAACAACCCAATCAAAAAATGGGCAGCAGACCTAAATAGACATTTCTCCAAAGACATACAGAAGGCCAACAAACACATGAAAAGATGCTCAACAACACTAATTATTAGAGAAATGCAAATCAAAACTACAGTGAGGTATCACCTCACACCGGTCAGAATGGCCATCATCAAAAAGTCAAAAAACAATAAATGCTGGAGAGGGTGTGGAGAAAAGGGATCCCTCTTACACTGTTGGTGGGAATGTAAATTGATACAGCCACTATGGAAAACAGTATGTAGGTTCCTTAAAAAACTAAAAATAGAACTACCATATGACCTAGCAATCCCACTCCTAGCCATATACCTGGAGAAAACCATAATTTTAAAAGACACATGCACCCCAGTGTTCATTGCAGCACTATTTACAATAACCAGGACATGGAAGCAACCTTAATCTCTATCAACAGAGGAATGGATAAAGATGTGGTACATGTATGCAATGGAATATTATTCAGGCATGAAAAAGAACAAAATTATGCCATTTGCCACAACATGGATGGACCTAGAGATTGTCATACTGAGTGAAGTAAGTCAGACACAGAACAACAAATATAATGTGTTATCACTTATTTGTGGAATCTAAAAAAAGGGTAGAAATGAACTTCTTTTATAAAACAGAAGTAGCCTCACAGATGTAGAAAACAAACTTATGTTTACGAGGAGATAAGAAGGGAAGGGACAAATCGGGAGACTGGGATTGACATATACACAGTGCTATATATAAAATAGATAACTAATAAGAACCTACTGTATAGTACAGGGAACTCTACTGAATACTATGTAATGGTGTATATGGGAAAATAATCTTAAAAAGAGTGGATATATGTATATGTATAGCTGATTCACTTTGCTGTACACCTGAAACTAACACAACATTGTAAACCAACTATATTCCAATAATTTTTTTTTAAAAACATAACAGTCCAATTCATAAATGGGCCCAGGACTTGAACAGATATTTCTTCAAAATGATATAGGAAATAGCTAATAACTACATGAAAAGACTCTGAAATCACTAGCCATTTATGGAAATACAAATCAAAACCAGATATACCACCTCATACCCATTAAGATGGCTACTATCAAAAAAAGAAAAGAAAAGAACAATCATTGCCAGGGATGTGGAGAAATTGGAACCCTGTGTATTACTGGTGGGAAAATTAAATGGTGCAGTCACTGTAGAAAACAGTATGACAGTTCCTGAGAAAACTAAACATTGAATTACCATATGATCCAGCAATTCCACTCTGGGCTCATACTCAAAAGAACTGAAAGCAGGAATTCAAGCAGATAACTGTACACCAATATTCAAAGAAGCATTATTCACAATAACCAAAAGGCAGAAAAAATTTAAATGTCCATCAACAGACGAACAGATATACAAAATGTGGTGATACATAAGTGAAATATTACTCAGCCTCAAAAAGGAATGAAATTCTGATGCATGCTACAATGTGAACGAACCTTGAAAATATCATGCTAAGTGAAACAAGTCTAACATGAATGGACAAATACTATATGATTCCAGTTTATATTAGCTACCTAAAATAGGCAAATTCATAGAGACAAAAAGAATAATGTTGAGGGGACAGGGAAACAAGAAGTTATTATTTGATGGGTACAGAGTTTCTGTTTGAGATAATGAAAAGTTCTGGAAATGTGGGTTGGTGATGGTTGCATGACATTGTGAATATACTCAATGCCACTGAATTGTACACTTAAATATGGTTAAAATTATACATTTTATGTTATGTATATTCTACCAAAATTACAAAAAATTCTCAGTGCCAGGCCCCCATCCTAGACCAATTCCATCAGAATCTCTGGGAGTGGCTCAGTCATCAGTACCTTGAAAGTATCTCAGGTATTTCCAATGTTCAGCCAAGTTTAAGAACCGTAGATCTTGACTTTCTCCCCTCTTGTAATACACAGAATTATCATTTGCAAATCACTGATGATGGACATCCAGCTGTGCTTTTCCCAACCCAAGTGAGATCATTAGCTCTACTCATTTTCCAGGTTGTCTCTGAATACTCATTTCTAGAGTAACTTAAATTAGTAAGCTACTAGGATACTATCACTATAATTGTATAGTATAAAAACTGTGTTTAGGGGCTTCCCTGGTGGGGCAGTGGTTGAGAGTCTGCCTGCCGATGCAGGGGACACGGGTTCGTGCCCTGGTCCAGGAGGATCCCACGTGCCGTGGAGCGGCTGGGCCCGTGGGCCATGGCCGCTGGGCCTGCATGTCCGGAGCCTGTGCTCCACAGCAGTGAGAGGCCCGCATACCACAAAAAAAAAAGTGTTTAAGGCTAAAGTATTTACAGATGAAATGACAGTCTGCAAATCTGATTCAAAGTAATCCAGGCCTGGGTGAGGATTATAGATAAAACAGATAGGCCATATGTTAGTAATCATTGAAGCTGATTGATGGGTGCATAGGTGTTCTTTATGTTATCCTCTCTACTTTTGTGTATATTAAAAATTTTCTGTGTTGAAACTGGAAACAAATTTAATTACATTTGCAATGGAAAAATCTAAAATATTTAGTAATAAGATCTTGGACCTATAAACTATAGTAGATACATACAATGAAATATTAACCAACATTTTTACATGATGGTAAAAATTTTGTAATGATATGGGGAGATACTTATGATGTATAATTTAGTAAAAAAGCAAGTTATCAAAATGAGCATATACAGTATGATCCAATTTTTTGTACAGGCTGTAGGATGGAGCAATCAATAGTGCTAGATCTGAAGTCTGACAGAACTAGGTTTCTGCCACTTACTGTGTGACCCAGGACAAGGGAGAGAATAATAGCGTCTTTACAGAACCCATGAGGGTTCTGTAAAGATTAAGCTGAAATAAAATAATTAAAGCACTTAAGAGATTAATAGTAATAGTAGTAGTAGTAGTATCATCTGTATTTGGCTAGAGCTACTTAAAAAAAGCAAAACATTGGAAAAAATATCTAATATCTTAATATCTAAAATAATGGTAAGATATGACAAATTCATTGACTTATTAAATGAACAGCTATTAAGGGCCCACTGTGGAAAAGACAGTGGAACTATAATGCTGATCAAGACATAAACAGAAGGCAGCTGTGTGCACCACTACATAAAAGTCAGTTACATCTCTATACACTAACAATGAACTACTGAAAAAGAAATAAAGAAAACAATCCCATTTACAATAGCATCGAAAGGAATGAAATAATTAGGAATAAATTTAACCAAGAAAATGAAAGACCTCTACACTGAAAATTATAGACACTGATGAAAAAACTGACAAACACAAATAAATGGAAATATATCTCCTGTTCATGGATTGGAAGAATTAGTATTATTAAAATGTCCATACTACCCAAAGTCATAAACAGAGTCATAGAAAAAAACAATCCTAAAATTGTTTTTTAGGATATGGAACAACAGAAGACCCCCATAACCAAAGCAACCTGAGATAAAAGAAAAAAGCTGGAGGCATCACAATACCTGATTTCAAACTTTATTGCAAAGCTATAGTAATCAGAACAGAATGGTACTGGCAAAAAAACAGACACATAGACCAATGGAACAGAACTGAGAGCCCAGAAATAAACCCATGAATATATGTGGTCAACTAATATTTGACAAAGGAGCCAAGAATACTCAATGGGGAAAGGATAGTGTCTTCAATAAATGGTGCTGGGAAAATAATATATACATGCAAAGGAATGAAATTAGGCCCCTATCTTATACCACTCACAAAAATTAACTCAAAATGGCTTAAAGACTTGAATGTAAACTTGAAACTGTAAAACTACTAGAAGTAAACAGAGGGGAAAATCTCCTTGACATTGGTCTTAAAAGCATTTTTTTGATATGACAATAAAACTGAAAGCAAAAAAAGCAAACTAGACAAATGTGACTGAATCAAACTAAAAAAGTTTTGCAAAGCAAAAGCAAGGGAAACAATCAAAAGAGTGAAGAGACAACCTATAGCATGGGAGAAAATATCTGCAAACTATACATCAGGTAAGTTAATATCCAAAATGTATAATGAATTCAAACAACTCAATAGGCAAAAAAAGTTACCTGATTAAAAAATTAGCGAAGGACCTGAGCAGATATTTTTCCAAAGAAGACATACAAATACCCAACATTTCATGAAAAACCTGCTTAATATCTCTAATCATGGAATGTAATCAAAACCACAATAAAATATCACCTCATGCTTATTAGAATGGCTATTATAAAAAAAGACAAAATACAACAAGTGTTGGAGAGGATGTAGAGAAAAGGGAACCCCTGTGCACTGTTTGTGGGAATGTAAATTGGTGCAGCAACTTAGGAAAACATTATTTAATTCCTCAAAATATTAAAAATAGAACTACCATACAATCCAGCAATTCGACTCCTGGGTATTTTTCCAAAGGAAATGAAATCACTATCTCAAAGAGATATCTGCACCCCCATGTTCATTTCATTCACAATAGCCAAGACATGGAAACAACCTAATGTTGCCTGTATAAATATAATGTAATACTAATTAGCCATTTAAAAAGAACAAAATCCTGCATTTTACAGCAATATTGATGGACCTTGAAGGCATTATGCTAAGTGAAATAAGTCAGAAAGAGTAAGACAAATACTATATACTCTCATTTATATGCTGAATCTAAAAAGGCAAACTCAGAAATAGAGAGTAAGGGAGAGAGATCAAGATGGCTGAGCAGGAGGAGGCTGAGCTCACCTCCCCTCACAAACACATCCAAAATACAACTACATGTGAAATTGACCTGGGTACTGGCAGAACAGCTCTCCTACAATCAAGACTGTAAAGGAAGATCCATACAGGTAGAAAGGGAAGAAAAGTGATCTGGTCAGGACATGCACCCATGGTGGAAGACCCAGAAGAGGAAGGGGATATCACAGGCTCTGTGATCCTCCCTGGGAAGTGAGGGGTTTGAGCCACATATTAGGCACCCCAGCCCCAGGATCCAACATTGGGAAGGTGAGTCCCCTTAGCTGGTTTGAAAACCAGTGAGGCTTACCAAAAGGCTAGAAGAAACTGAAGAACGTGCACACAGAAGCAGCAGATTGAAAACTGCCTGGGGCTCTGGCAGCTTGCTAGGACTGTCCCACTACACACACCCAGCCCACACCAGGATCCTGTCCCAGCCCTCTTTCTCCGATGTTGCTATCGACTAAGGCAGAGGCTGCCTTTGCCAATGAATGTGCACACACTTAAAGGGAATGCAGCCAGCTTAGACCCCAGCCTTGCCTCTAACCAGGGCAGAGGCAGCCACTGCCAGTGCATGTGTCCCTACCAAGATTACAGAGAAACAAACCTAGCTCCAGGGTAGAGACTGCCATCTTCAGCAGAAGGGAAACCAGCTCATTAGTGTGGCACCAACTCCTCTGGCCCCAACCCAGTCTCTAACCAAGGCACACACACCAGAGAAAAAGTGAAACCAGCACAAAAGTGCAGCCCCAAGCCCTCAAGCCCCAACCAGGACCTCAACCAAGGCAGAGACTACCATCACACCCAGGAGAAACCCAACTCCCTCAGGGCTCCTGTTCCAGCCTCTCAGGCCCTGCCACTTTCCCCAATATGGCAATAATGGCCACTGAGAATAGGAGAAGCTCTGACTCACACCTGGCTCTGCCTCTGGCTCTGGCTGCTCCAACTCCAGCCCTACCTGCTGCCAGCACACCCCAGGAAAAAATGCAGTCTGTGCCCACTTAAGATCCAGCTCTCCCACCAAAGCCACTGGGCACACGTAGACTACATAGGGATGCTCCCACAAAAGAACACCTTTCAAGACTAGGATAGGTAACTGTTTCACCTAACATCATGGAGACAGAGAAAGTTAAACAAAATGAAAAGACAGAGGAATAATTTCAGACAAAAGAACAAGAAAATACCTGAAAAAAACCCTAATGAAACAGATACATAAAAGAGTTCAAAGCAATAGTAATAAGAATGCTAACTGAACTGAGGAAAAGAATAGATGAACACAGTGAGAATTTTAACAAAGAATTAGAAAATATAAAAACAACCAGTCAGAGCTGAAGAATACCATAACTGAATTAAAAAATTCACAAGAAGGAATTAACAGCAGATTAGGTAATAGTGAAGAATGCATAAGTGAACTAGAAGATAGAATATTTGAAATGACCCAATCAAAACAGCAAAAGAAAACTAAATTTTTGAAGAATAGTTTAAGGGACCTCTGGGACAACATCAAGCACACAAACATTCATATTATAGAAGTCCCAAAAGAAGATAAGAGAAAGGGATAGAAAATGTATTTAATGAAATTAAGGCTGGATACTTCCCAAACATGAAGAAGGAAACAGATATCCAGGTATAGGAAGCACAGACAGTCCAAAACAAGATGAACCCAAAGAGACCCACTCCAAGACATATCATAATTTAAATGGCAAAAGATAAAGAGAGAATTTTAAAGGCAGCAAGAGAAAAACAGAAAGTCACATATAAGGGAACCCCCATAAGGCTATCAGCTGAATTTTCAGCAGAAACTTTGAAGACCAGAAGGGAGTGCATGATATATTTAAAGTGCTGAATGGGAAAAAAATGTACAACCTAGGATAATCTACCCAGCAAGATTATGATTTAGAATTGAAAAAGAGATAAAGAGCTTCTCAGACAAGCAAAAACTAAAAGAGTTCATCAACACTAAACCACCTCACAAGAAGTGTTAAAGGGTCTTCTTTAAGTGAAAAAGAAAAGGTTACAAGAAATAAATTATAAGAAAGGAAAAAACCCACAGGTAAAGGCAAATATATAGTAAAAACTGTGGATCGATCACTTAAATAACCTAGTACAAAGTTAAAAGACAAAAACTGTAAAATCAACTATAACTACAATAAACAGTTAAGGGATAGACATGAGGATGTAAAATATGGCATTAAAAACACAAAATGTGGGGCAGGACTAAAATATGTAGATCTTTTGGAAAGTGTTTGAACTTAAAGGATTTTCAGTTTAAAACCCCATGGTAACCACAAATCAAAAATGTACAATAGATACACAAAAACTAGAGAGGAAGGAACACAAACATAACACAAAAGAAAATCATCAAGCCACAAGGGACCGACACTAAAAGAAGAAGAACAAAAAAGAACTACAAAAACAACAAGAAAACAAGTAACAAAATAGCAATAAGTACATGCCTATCTCAAATAAACAACCTAACCTACCATCCAAAGGAATTAACAAAGAAGAACAAAGCTCAAAGTCAGCAGAAGAAAGGAAATAACACCAGAGTGGAAATAAATAAAAGAGACCAAAAGAAAAAAAAAGAAAAACAAAAAAAGATCTGTGAAACCAAGAGCTGTGTTTTTGGAAAAAAAAAAAAACTGATAAGCTTTTAACTAGGCTCATTGAGAAAAAAAGAGAGAGGAACCAAATAAACAAACTAATAAATGGAAGAGGAGAAATTACAACAGATATCACAGAGGTACAAACAATCATAAGAGAATACTATGAAGTTATATGCCAACAAATGGGACAACCTACAAGATATGGATAAATTCCTAGAAACATACAATCTTCCAAAACTGAATCAAAAAGAAAGACATAATCTGAACAGGCCAATTACTAGGATTGAAATTGAATCAGTAATCAAAAACCTCCCAAAAAACAAAAGTCCAGGACCAAAAGTCTTTATAGGGGAATTCTACCAAGCATATAAAGAAAACATAATACCTCTCCTTCTTAAACTATTGCAAAAAAATTGAAGAGGAAACATTCCTAAATTCATTTTATGAGGCCACGATTACTGTGACACCAAAAACAAACAAAGACATTACCAAAAAAGAAAATTAGAGGTCAATATCTCTGATGAATATAGCAGTAAAAACTTCACAAAATATTAGCAAACCAAATTCAACAATGTACAAAAAGGATCATACACCATGATCATGTGGGATTTATTCCAGGGACACAAGGATAGTTCAATATTCACAAATCAATCAATGTGATACACCACATTAACAAAAGGAAGGATAAAAATCACATGATAATCTCAATAAATGCAGAAAAAGCACAAGACAAAATTCAACATCCATTCATGATAAAAACTCTCAACGAAAGTGGTAAAAGAGGGAACATATCTCAACATACTGAAGACCATTTATGACAAACCCACAGCTAACATCATACTCAATGGTGACAAGGTGAAAGCTTTTCCTCTAAAATCACAAACAAGATAAGGATGCCCACTTTCACCACATCTATTCAATATAGTATTGGAAGTCCTAGCCACAGCAATCAGACAAGAAAAAGAAATAAAAGGCATCTACATTGGAAGGGAAGAAGTAAAACTGTCACTACTTGCAGAGGACATGATAATATATATATATATATACACATAAATATATATATAAAAAACCCTAAAATATGCACCATATTAGAACTAATAAACCAATTCAGTAGAGTTGTGGGATACAAGATTAATATACATAAATCTGTTGTTTTTCTATACACTAATAATGAACAATAAGAAAGAGAAAGCAAGAAACCAGTCCCATTTAAAATCACATCAGAAGAATAAAATACCTACAAAAGATCAATGGAACAGAAGAGGCAGCCCATAAATATACTCACATATATATGATCAATTAATCTATGACAAAGGAAGCAGAAATATACAATAGGGAAAAGACATTTTCTTCAATAAGTGGTGTTCAGAAAACTGGACAGCTACATGTAAAAGAATCAAATTAAAATATTTTCTCATACCGTATACAAAATAAATTGAAAATGGATTAAAGACCTAAATGTAAGACCAGAAACCATAAAACTCATAGAAGAAAACATAGGCAGCACACTCTTTGACATTAAGTCTTAGCAATATTTTTTTTGGATCTGTCTCCTCAGTCAATTCAAACGTAAGTAAATAGAACCTAATGAACTTAAAAGCTTTTGCATAGTGAAGGAACCATCAACAAATGAAAAGACAACCTACTGAATGGGAGAAAATATTTACAAACGATATGTCTAATAAGTGGTCAATATCCAAAATATATAAAGAACTCGTACAACTCAATATCAAAAAAAAAACAACACAATTAAAAAATGGGCAGAGGACCTGAATAGACATTTCTCCAAAGAATAAATACAGATGGCTAACAGGCACATGAAAAGATGCTCAACATCACTGATCATCAGGAAAATGCAAATCAATACCACAATGAGATATCACCTCACATCTGTCAGAATGGCTATTATCAAAAAGACAACGAACAATAAATGTTGGCAAGGATGTGGAGAAAAGGGAACCCTAGTACACTGTTGGTGGAAATGTAAATTGGTACAGCCACTGTGGAAAACAGTATGGAGGTTCCTCAAAAATGTAAAAGTACCATATGATCCAGAAATTCTACTCCTGGGTATATACCCAAAGAAAATGAAAACACAAATTTAAAAAGATATATGCACCCCAATGTTCATAGCAGCATTATTTACAATAGCCAAGATATGGAAGCAAACTAAGTGTCCATCAACAGTCGAATGAATAAGGAAGATGTGATACACACACACAGAGACACACACAGTGGAATAGTACTCAGCCATAAAAAAGAAAATTTTGCCATCTGCAACAATATTGATGGACCTGCACGGTATTTTGCTTAGCAAAGTAAGTCAGACAGAGAAAGACAAATACTTTGTTTTCACTTATATGTGGAACATAAAAAAAAACAAATGAATGAATACAACAAAACAGAAACAGACTCACAAATATAGAGAACAAACTAATGGTTACCAGTGGGTTTAGGTGTGAGGGGAGGGACAAAATAGGGGAAAGGGATTAAGAGGTACAAACTACTGGGTATAAAAAAAGTGTCAGAATATGAATTCACCTGTTACTGACTTAATACAGCTGGATGTGTCACTTAAAAAAAGGATGAGAGAGTAGATTGGTGGTCACTAGGGGTTAGGAGTTGGGGGAAGTGAGGACATGTTGGTCAAAGACTACAAACTTCCAGATATAAGATGAATAAATACTGGGGATCTAATGGACAGCCTGGTGACTGTAATTAACAGTACTGTATTATATACTTGAAAGCTGTGAGCAGAGTAGATCTTAAATGTTATCACCACACACCAAAAAAAATATGTGAGAAGATGGAGGTGCTACCTAACCTTATTGTGGTAATCATTTCACAATATACACATGTATCAAATCATCAGGTTGTACACCTTAAACATACATATATGTCAATAATATCTCAATAAAGCGGGGGGAAAAGACATAAATGGTCCTTGCCCTTGTATAACTTATAGTCTAGAAAAGAAGGCTAATAAAGAAATAAGTAATAACATTAAAGTAAGGAGTCATTATAGTGTGCACAAAAAACGTTAAAGCACGTGGGGAAATGCTTATCATTTAAAGAGGTCAGAAGTCCAAGAATTCAGTCCTTCCATTTTTCAACTACTAAAGTCTGTGCACATTCCTTGGCTCCTGGATGCATAACTGGACCACTGGTTCCCTTTACACATCACCTTCTCTCCCTCTCTTACCCTCCTGCCCCCACCTTTATAAGGATCCTTGTGATTACATTAAGCCCACCCAGATAATCCAGGAGTATCTTCCTACCTCACAATTTCTACTTACAAGCACAAAAGTCCTTTTTGCCATGTGTAGCAGCATATTCACAGATCCTGGAGATTAGGACTTGGACATCTTTGGGAAGCCATTTATTCTGTTTACCACAGACATAATTATGAATACAAAAAGATGATAGAAACAAATATACCAAAAATATTAACAGTTGTTCAGCCTGTATGGTTGGATTTTGATTAATATTTTATGCTTTTCTCTTTTTTGCAATTTCTACAATGAGCATATGTCACTTTTTGAAAAATAGAGAATACAAATACATAAACACAAAAAGTACAAGGGGTATGCAGTAAAGTGTCTTTGTCTCACTCTTGTCCCTCAGCCCCCAGGTTCCTCTTTCTAAAAGGCATTTATCATTAGCAATTTCTTCTTCTTCTAGAGACAGAGTATGCAAGAGCATGTCTATGGTAGGTTGAATAATGTTCCCTCAAAGATGTTCATGTCCTAATCCCCAGAACCTATTAATATCTTACCTTACATGCCAAAAGGGACTTCGCAGATGTGATTAATTCAATGATCTGGGGATGGGGCATTTATCACTGATTGTCACTGATTGATGAGCCCAGATATAATCAGAAGGATCTTTTTAAGAGGGAGGCAGGAGGGTTAATGGGAGAGAAGGCAGCGATGTGACAACAGAAGTAGAGAATGGAGTGATGCTCTTTAAAGATGGAGGTAGGGCCCACAAGCCAAGGAATACAGGTATCCATTAGAAGCTGAAAAAGGCAAGGAAGCAGACTCTCCCCTTAGAGTCTCCAAAAAGTTCCAGCCCTGCTCATGCCTTGACTTTAGCCCAGTGAAACTAATTTTGGACTTATGACCTCCAGAACTATGAGAGAATAAATCTGTGTTGTTTTAGGCCACTAAGTTTGTGGTAATTTGTTACAGTGGCAATGGAGATGATCTTTGCATATATATATTTTTGCACATGTATGGATATATTGGGTATAGCTATAGAATAAAATCAAATAAGTAGAATTCCTGGGTTAAGGTATGTGCATTTTAAATTTTGACTTAAACTGCCAAACTCCCTCCCCAGAGGTGCCAATTTCTACTGCAGCAATGTATGAATGACATTTCAATTTTGACTTTACTCATAATGCTCTTTTTCCATACAGAAGTTTGTGTTTCATGCTCTCAGAGATATCTTTTCCTTTTATTGCTTCCTAATTTTATAACATATTTTTAAAATCCTTCCCCACTCTAAAATTAATTTTAACCATTCCCATGTTTTGTAGTTTTATGGCCCTATATTTCACATTTAATTATTTCATTTATCTGTAACTTACCTGCGTGTTAAGTATGAGGTATGGAAATAACTCTTCTTCCCAAATGTCTACCAAGGTGTCCCAACAACCTTTGTTAAATAATTCATTTTTTCCCCACTAATCTGAAATGCCATCTTTATCAGATGTACCAGTACCACACTGTTTTAACTATTGCAGCTTAATGACACGTTATTCTTAATCTCTGATAAAACTAATTTCCCCTAACTACTCCCCTGTTCCTAATTTCTCTAGGTTTTCATGCTTGCTTGTTTTTACATATGAATTTTACAACCATATTAACAGAAATATGTATCTTTATTTGAACTGAGTTTAATTTATCCTATTTACTTAAGTGAATTGATATTTTTATATTATCTTTCCATTTAAGAATATAATGTGTCTTTCTATTAGTCTAAGTCTTCTTTGGTGTTCCTCACTAATATTTTTTTTCCTTCATGTAGAACTTGTATATTCCTTGTTAAGTTTATTCTTAGGTATTTTCTCCTGTCTGTTGATAATTAAATGGGGTCTTTCCTTCCATTATATGTTCTGATTGTTAGTATTTTATATGAAGGCAATTTCAGGATGATTTCAGGATACCTGAGGAGTCTAGGGTCCTTCTTTGAAGGCATTTCAAGGATTCAAACCAAAAGATTACTGAGGGTGGAGGTTGGCTGGTAGGACCCTCTGCCATTCCTCCCTGAGACAGAATAAGGCAGGACTTCCCTGTACAGCCAATAAGCATCAAGGCTGGGGAGGCTAGGTAAATCCACATGCCTTCTCCTCATATCTAGGGCTTGAGACTTTGTGTGAGGGACTGCTAGGGAGTTCCTGACTCTGAACACTAATGAACACCCTTGTCTTGCAGGTTGAGCACCCAGTCAATAGTAACTGGCTAGAAGGTTACCCATCACTCCCCACCTTCTCAGGGGAACTTGCCCCCAGAAGCATGTAACTGTCTCTAGACTGAAGGGCTCATGGAAAGTGCAAATAACTCGAACCTGTGGTTAATCTTCTCTGTGTGGCTAGTGAAAACTATCTTCCCATTGTGAGTAGCTCTCACCTTGGGCACAATACCAAGACTGCTTAGCAAAAGCTGTGTTGGAACAGCCTCCAGCACAGTTCACCCAGATTTCTTTAATCTTCTCTCTACCTGTAATGCAAGTTCTATTTAGACAAAATCATAGCAAGGTTAACAATGTTCATTTTTGGGTTTTTTTCTTCTAACTTCTAATTGGCTGTAAACTAGGGACCACAGGTTTCTGCTAAAGGATTCCCAACAAGTTTACAAAATAGGCTTCCCCCAGTGCCCCAGGACTCTTATCAGTGAAGCCAATTACATTTCACTGCAAATCTGCAGATTTTCAGGCAACCTGATGAATTTCCACACTGTGGCCTCAACACAGCCGGAGAGCCTGTTTCTTTTGGCTTTTTATTTTTCTGTTAGGTTAACTAGTTAACCCTTTCGTAATTCCCAAGGCTTTTTTTTTTTCTTTATCACCACCATCTTTCTTTTAGCACTGGTATATCTAACATTGCTCTTCCTTGCTACTTTTTTTTTCTTCTTCTCGGATCAGGCTCCTTCTATCCTGTAACATTAACAAAAATATAATTCAATGATTTTGCTTGGGGTTGCAGGGGGAGGGGGGCATCTGAAGAAAGACTGAGAAGCCAGCTGTTTCCAGACTATAGCATGTGCACGAAAATTACCAGATTGGGGTACAAGGTACTGCAAAGAAACTGGAGCTGACTATGACCTTATGTTGCCTCCTGCCTTTTCTCTCCATCTCCATTTACTAGTTTTTATTTGCTATTATTTTTAGGAGATACTTTTATAGCTGCTCATGACTGCATGTGTATATATTTTCCTCAACTTATGCTCTATCCAATGGGAGAAAGGTCCACCTAAAGATCACCCTCTTCAACAGGGCCCCAGGGCTTGAACAATCTTTAGATGTTTTGGATTTTCATCTGCTGCTCCATTAATTGATGTCAGCTGCAGCTATAATAACCTTATGGAATGGTTTGCAAATATGAAATATTTGGAAATATTTTTCACTTGAAATTTTCAAACCCACAAAAATGTTCTCCAACTCTTTCTATGTGTTCCATTCCTGTGGCAACGATGCATTTAATGGTAGAGAAGAAACCACATAGAAACATAGGGCTGCCAGGCTTGTAAAGACGTAACTTGCTCTGGTACCCCTGCCTTGAATGAGGGTAACATTTATGCAATATCAGAGAGCTACAGTGCTAAGCAAGAGACAGTGTGCTGCCTCAGACTGTGATTTGGGAAGACTCCTCAATATATATAAAATCAAATGTCCAATCTTCCCCACAAAACTGGTCCTCTCCAGGAATCCCTCATCTCATAGAATGGCCCCACCACCCATCTAGAAACCAGGTAGTCATCCATGATATCTCCCTCTCCCTCACCTTCCATATCCAATCCATCACCAAATCCCATTGATTTAAACTCACAAATATATCTCTAATACACTTTTCTCCATTTCCACCCTAATCTAAGACATCATCATCTCTCATATGTACTACTGCAACTACCACCTAATAATCAGTCTCCCCTCATCCATTCTTGCCCCTCCTGAAGTTACTCTCCACAGTGCAACCAGAGTAAGCTCAAAATATAAATCACGGGCTTCCCTGGTGGCTCAATGGTTGAGAGTCCGCCTGCCGATGCAGGGGACACGTGTCCATGCCCCAGTCTGGGAAGATCCCACATGCCGCGGAGTGGCTAGGCCCGTGAGCCATGGCCGCTGAGCCTGTGTGTCCGGAGTTTGTGCTCCGCAACGGGAGAGGCCACAACAGTGAGAGGCCCGTGTACCGCAAAAAAAAAAATATATATATATATATATATATATGTATATATAAATCACATCACTTAAATATTCCTGCTTTAAACCCTCTGATGGGATCATACTATATCTCCCTACCTGGCCTACCCTTCCAACTATACTGCTTTTCTTTTAGTATCTTGAAGAGGGAAAAAACCCAAGTCTTTGCAGCCTCAGAGTCTCTGCATACACTGTTCCCTCTGCTTGGAATGTTCTTCCTAATACCCTGTTCAGATCTTTGTGTGGTTGGTGCCTTCTTATCATTCATTTCTCAACTTAAGTATCACCTCTTCTGAATGGACTTGAGGATGCAGGGAGGGGGAAGGGTAAGCTGGGAAAAAGTGAGAGAGTGGCATGGACATATATACACTGCCAAATGTTAAACAGATAGCTAGTGGGAAGCAGCCACATAGCACAGGGAGATCAGCTCGGTGCTTTGTGACCACCTAGAGGGGTGGGATAGGGAGGGTTGGAGGGAGGGAGACGCAAGAGGGAAGAGATATGGGAATATATGTATATTTATAACTGATTCACTTTGTTATAAAGCAGAAACTAACACAACATTGTAAAGCAATTATACTCCAATAAAGATGTTAAAAAAGAAAGAAAAAGAAATGTTAAAATAGACAAAATTTTAAAATAAATAAATATGTTTTTAAAAAAATACATCACCTCTTCTAAGATGCCTTCCCCAACCACACTATGAAAAGAAAGCCTTCCTCTGTTATTTTCTCAGGCTTTGTTTATTCCCCTCACAATTTTACCACAACTTACCATTATTTTATTTGTTTGCTTACTTGTTGTTTACCTGCCTCTGGAATATACATTCCCTGAAGGCAGAGACCATGTTAGTCTTGTTCACCACACTATCCAGCACCTAGTATATAAAAGGTGCTCGATAAGTACTTCTTAAGGACTTAGTTCCGACTGAGCTAAACACTTCTTATCTGTCTCCCCTGCCTTTCCCAAGCATCCTGAATTAGGTTTTCGTGATATTCCTTTCATGAAGTTATTACCATATGTGGTAGATATTAGTGCTGTTTACCAAATATTGCTGATTCCTCCATCAAGTCATCTGCTAGGGTTGCACTTCCCCACCTCCTATGAAGGCAGATATGGCCATGTGACTTACTTTGGCCAATAAAATATGAGCAGAAGTGATATGTGTCATTTCTAGTAGAAGCTTTAAGAGCCACAAAGCAAACCCTCATGTTCTTTTTCCCCTGCCCCAGTAATCATGAAAGCATGTATCAAAATGGAGCTCCATCAGCCTCAGTCCCTGATAGGCAGAGTGCCCAGCCAAACCTCCAAGGACATGCATCATGATAAAAAATAAATAAACCTTAGGGGAAAGTGATCAAGATGGCAGAGTAGGAGGACATGGAACTCACCTCCTTCCACAAACACATCAAAAAATACATCTGCATTTGGAACAATTCTCACTGAAAACTAACTGGAAATTGGCAGAAGGACTCCTGTACAACCAAGGCTGAAAGAAAAATCCACACATAATCGGGTAGGAAGAGAAGAAAAGCAATCAAGTTGGCACCTGTGCTCAGTCTGGAGGGGACTCAGAGGAAAAGGGAGATTACACGGGCAGAGACACGCCCTGGGGTGTGACTGGTTCGAGCCACAAATTGGGTGCCCCAGTCCTGTGGTCCTACACAGGGGAGATGAGCTCCCTTGGCTGGTTGGAGGGCCACCGGGACTACCAGAAGGGCTGTGGAAGCCTGGACTCCACTTGTGAGGAGCATAAACATGCTAGCTTTCCCCCAGAAGCAGGGCAGACAGGGCAGATTGAAGACTGCTCTAGTGGCTGCCAGGGTACCTGTGACTGCCTCGGAGCACACCCCAGCAAACACCCCAGTCCTGCTTACTTAACAACACAGCACAGCACTGGATCTAGGACTGCAATGACCAAGGAAAAATCTCAGCTGTGGAACACAGAGGCGACTCAGTACTGGGGCAGCATCTGGGTGAGGAGGCAGCCGCCATTGTTGGCACATACTCAAGCAGAGCTAACAACAGCCCAGAACACTGATGGTGGCTGGTCACCACAGTTCATGACCCCTTATAGGCCGAGAGTCCACGTGGGGTCCACCTGCCTTGTGGTTCGGCTCCAAACAGGGCAGGGGTGGCAGAGGCTGGGGGGAGTGATTGGCTGTGAGGGACAAAGGGGACTTGGACACAAGGCTGGACCTGAACAGAGTGAGGGAAACAACTGCTGGCGCCTGTACAGGCAGCACATCAGAGACAGCTTGGAACTCTGTCTACAGCCAACATGAGTGGAGAGCCCACATGGGCCATCTTTGCTTCAGCACTACTCACTCTGGGGCAAGGGTCACAGTGCTGGGAGAGGGGAAAGCACACACTTAAAGGAAACTAAGCCAGCTCAGCCCTGGCCCTCAGGACTGCTGCTCTAGCAACTTGGGATCAGATTACACCCTGATAGGGTGGTGATGGCCACTGAGAAGAGGGGAAGTCCCACCTCACACCTAGATCCAGCTGCAGCCCCTCCATCTTCAGCCCCATCCCCTACAAAGGTGATAGCTGCAAGCACACCCTGAAGAAAGACATGACTTATGTCCACATCAAATCCAGCTCTCCCACCAAAGGCACTGGGCACATGCAGTCTGCACAGGGATGCTCCCACCTAAGGACAAACCATCAAGACTACAATAGGTAACTGTTTCACCTAAATTCATTGGTCACAAGAATACCTATGTTAAAAAGAAACGTGAGAACAAAATAGAAACTTTAAGATAATTGTATTGAGTTACTCAATTCAACTAAGTCACTGAATGTTTTCTGTGAGCCAGGTACTGTGCTAAGTGGCATGAGATATATAAAAATTAGTCAGAATAGTTCTGCTACCCCCCCCCAGGAAGGTAGGGAAGATATTCACAAATATGGCTAACAAGATATATGACTGTATAAACAACATATAAGTGACCATCAAGGGGGGAGTAGTAGTTCTAACTGGGAAGGTGGTATTGGGGACTGGTCTACAAAGACTCGAGAAAGACTATTGAAACAATAAAGAAAATTCTACTCAGTTGCACAAATAATTTCTGAAAGAAATATTTCTGGATATATGCAAATAATTTATATGCAAATAATTTCTGGATATATGCAATGTCTAGGCCTCATATTGTTCCGTAATACAAAGATTATTAAGAAACAACTCTTGTCTTCCAAGGACAGTAACCAATGTAGCAATGAAGATGAGTATATAAATACCTAACATCAAGGCTCACACAAGCATCATGTGACATAGATAGTCAACTCAAATGAGGAAAAAATCACATTCAGTTGGGAGTACCTGGGATGAATACAAAAAGGTGAGATTTGAGATGGGCCTTGCAAGATGGAAGGATTACAACAGAGATGGATGGAGGTAACAGCATTCCAGGAAAAATAAATGGCCTGAGCAAAAAGGACTGAAGTGGAACACAGCTGAGCACAGGTTTGTAGAACACGGAGGAGTCCAATTTAGCTTGAAAGCAAAGGATAGAAATGGAAGTAGCAGATGAGGCTGAAAAAGACAGTTGAGTGCATAATCTGGAAAACCCTGAAGGTCAGGCTGAACATTCCTTTTTTAAAAAAAAAAAAAAGAAGTTCACAGAATGAGAAGCCACTTAACCTATCTGCACAGGAAATGGCATGATGTGTGCTTTGGTTTGGAATTATTCATCTGGAACTGCTATAGGATGAACTAAACGAAAAAGAGATAAACAGTTGGGGACAGTTTTTGCTCAGGCAAAAAGAAAAAGTGGTTTGAAATGTGGTGTGAGGGGGAAGGCAAGAGAAAGGTGGAGATAAATGCAAAAGACACTGCTGAAAATAAACCTCCCAGGCTTTGTCATTTATTGGATGTGAGGTTCATGGGAGAAAGAAAGAGCAGCTGTCTAAAGTTTCAAATCTGGCCAACTAGCAGGATTGGGGATGCCATGAACCAAAATAAGGAAGTCAGCAGGATGTGGGGAAAATGCATAGCTGGGTTTTGACTCAAAGTAAATGATGAGTAAATGTCAGCATAAATCAGAACGTTAAACCCCAGGTATAAATAAATCCTGTTGCATACCTTACATCGACAGGCATCATGATCTGTTCTCTTCAAACAGCCCAATAAGAACTAGAGACCAAAGAAATACGCCCTGATAAGATATTCAGATGATTTCTTATAAGATCAAGTTTGCAAATAATTCCACACATTTTCATAATGAAAAGGGCCAAGATAGGTTCCACATAGCGCCAGTGGCAGGGTGTGGGGGGGTTAGTATTATGGTTCTTTCTTCCAGTTTTATTGAGATATAATTGATATTCAGCACTGGATAATTTTAAGGGGTACAGCATAATAATTTGATATATACATCACAAAATGATAACCATAATAAGTTTAATGAATATCAATCATCTCATACAGATAGAAAATTAAAGAAATGGAAAAAAGTATTTTTCCTTGCGATAACTATTAGGATTTACTCTCTTAACTTTCATATATAACAAACAGCCATGTTAACTATATTTCTCATTCAGTATATTACATCCCTAGTACTTACTAATCTTTTAACTGGATGTTTGTACCTTTTGACTACCTTCATCTAATTCCCCCTCCCCCTCATCCCACCTCTGGTAGCCAAAAATCTGATCTCTTTTCTATGAGTTTGTTTGTTTGTTTTTGAAGTATAATTGACCTACAACACTATGTTAGTTCCTGTTACACAACATAGTGATTTGATATTTCTATACATTTCAAAATAATCACCATGATAAGTCTAGTTACCATCTGTCACCATACAAAGATATTCCAATTATGATTGACTAAATTCCCTGTGTTGTACATTTCACGCCTGTGACTCATTTATTTTGTAACAGAAAGTTTGTACCTCTTAACCTCCCTGCCTACTTACCTCCTCTACCATCCTGCTCCCCTCTGGCTACTATCAGTTTGTTTTCTGCTTCTGTTTTGTTATGCTTGTTCAGCTCTTTTGTTTTTTTTTAATTTCACATGTAAGTGAAATTATATGGTATTTGCCTTTCTCTGTCTGACTTATTTCATTAAGCATAATTCCCTCTAGGTCCATCCGTGTTGTCACAAATAGCAAGATTTCATTGTTTTTTATGGCTAAGTAACACTCCATTGTATGCATTTATCACATCTTCTTTTTCTTAATCTTTTTTTTCTTTGCTTTTGGCCACACCATGCATCTTGCGGGATCTTAGTTCCCCAACCAGGGATTGAACCCAGGCCCTGAGCAGTGAAAGCATGGACTCCTAGCCACTGGACCACCAGGGAACTCCCTATCACATCTTTTTTATCCATCTGTCTATCACTGAGCACTTATGTTGCTTCCATATCTTGGCTACTGTAAATAATGCTGCAAGGAAAATAGGAGTGCATATATCTTTTCCAATTAGTGTTTTTTGTTTTCTTTGGGAAAAATACTCAGAAGTGTAATTGCTGGATAGTATGTTAGTTCATTTTCAACTTTCTGATGAATCTCCATTTTCTTTTCTATAATTGCTGTAACAATTTACATTCCCACCAAAAGATCATGAGGGTTCTCTTTTCATCACATCCTTGCCAACATTTGATTTTTGTCTTCTTTTTGATGAAAGCCATTCTAACAGGTGTGAGGTGATATCTCATTGTGCTTTTGATTTCCATTTCCCTGATAATTAGTGACGTTAAGCATATTTTCATGTATTTGTTAACGATATGTATGTCTTCTATGGGATAATGTCTATTCAATTCTTCTGCCCATTTTTAATTAGGTTGTTTGCTTTCTAATGTTGAGTTGCATGAGATTTTTGTATATTTTGGAAGTTAACCCATTATCAAATATATCATTTGAAAATATCTTCTCTCATTCAGTAGAGAGCCTTTTCATTTTCTTCATGTTTTCTTTTGCTGTGAAAAAGCCTTTGAGTTTGATGTAGTCCCATGTGTTTATTTTTGCTTTTGTTGCCCTTACCTGAGGACACAGATCATAAGAAGTATTGGTAAAACTGATTTTTAAAAATTGACTGCCTATGCTTCCTTCTAGGAGTTTTATGATTTCATTTATTACATTTAAGTTTTTAATCCATTTTGAGTTTATTTTTGTATATGGTGTAAGATAGTGTTCAAGATCCATTCCTTTTCATGTAGCTGTCCAGTTTTCCCAAAACCGCTTATTGAAGAGGCTGTATTTTCCCAACTGTAAATTATTGCTTACATTGTTATAGATTAATTGCCCACATAAGTGTGGGTTCATTTCTGGGTTCTCTATTCTGTTCCATTGATCTATGTCTCTGTGTTTGTGCCAGTACAATACTGTTCTGATTACGTAGGTTTGTAATGTAGTTTGAAATCTGGGAGCATGATATCTTCAGCTTTGTTCTTTTTTCTCAAGATTATTTTGGTTATTTGCAGTTTTTGTGTTTCCATACAAATTTTAGAATTATTTTTTCTAGTTCTGTTAAAGTTGTCGTTGGTATTTTGATAGGGATTGCACTGAATCTGTAACTGTGTTGGGTAGTATAGTCATTTTAACATTAATTCTTACAAGCCATGAGCACATCATTTCTTTCCATCTGTGTCTCCTTCAATTTTTTTCATCAGTGTCTTACAGTAATCCACGTATGGGTCTTTTACCTCCTTAGACTTATTCCTAGGTATTTTATTCTTTTCAATGCAATTGTAAATGATAATTTTTTCTTAATTTCTTTTTCTGATACTTCATTGTTAGTGCATAGAAACTAACAGATTTCTGTACATTAATTTTGTATCCTGCAACTTTACCAAATTCATTGATGACTTCTAGAAGTTTTTTGATGGCGCCTATAGGATTTGCTATATATAGTATAGTGTCATCTGCAGATAGTGACAGTTTTATTTCTTCCTTTTTCCAATTTGGATTCCTTTTCTCTCTTCTTCTTGTCTGACTGCTGTGTCTGATTGCTAGGACCTCCAATACTATGTTGAATAAAAGTGGCTAGAGAGGGTATCCTTGTCTTGTTCTTGATCTTAGAGGAAATGCTTTCATCTTTTCATAGTTGAGTATGTTAGCTGTGGGCTTGAAATATATGGCCTTTATTATGTTGAGATATGTTCCTTGTATACTGACTTTGTGAGAGTTTTTGTCCTAAGTGGATGTCAAATTGTCTCAAAAAATTTTTCTGCATCTATTGAGATGATCGTATGATTTTTCTTCTTCAACTTGTTGATGTGGTGTATCACTTTGACTGATTTGCAGCTACTGAACCATCCTTGCATCCCTGGGATAAATCCCACTTCATTATGGTGTATGATCCCTTTAATGTATTGTTGAATTTGGTTTGCTGGTATTTTGTTAAAGATTTTTGCCTCTATGTTCATTAGTGATATTGGTCTCTAAATTTCTTTTTTGTGATATCTTTCTCTGCTTTTGGTATTAGGGTAATGCTGGCATCACAGAATGAGTTCAAAAGCATTATTTCCTCTGCAGTTTTTTGAAATAATCTGAGAAAGATAGGTGTTAACTCTTCTCTGAATTTACCTGTGAAGTCATCAAGTCCTCGACATTTGTTCTGGGGAGTTGTTTTATTACTGATTCAATTTCACACTGGTAATTGGTGTGTTCATATTTTCTATTACTTCCTGGTTCAGTCTTAGGAGATCATACATTTCTAGGAATTTGTCCATTTCTTCTACATTGTCCATTTGATTGGCATATAATTATTCATAGTAATCCCCATGATCGTTTGTATTTCTGTTGTGTCACTTGTAACTTCACCTATTTCATTTCTGATTTTATGATTTGTGCCCACTCTCTTTTTTTCCTTGATGAGTCTGGCTAAATATTTTTAATTTTATCTTTCAAAGAGCAAGCTTTTAGCTTCATTCATCTTTACTACTGTTTGCTTTAGTCTCTATTTCATTTGTTTCTCCTATGATCTTATTATTGATTTCCTTTTACTAACTTTGGGTTTTGTTTGTTCTTCTTATAGTTCCTTTAGATGTAAGTTTAGGTTCTTTATTTGAAATTTTTGTTTTCTGAGTTAGGCTTCCATCAACATAAACTTGCCTCTCAGAGCTGTTTTTGCTGCATCCATTAGATGTTGGATCATTGTGTTTTCATTTTCATTTGTCTCCAGGTATTTTTTTTATTTCTTCTTTGATTTCTTCAGTGACCCATTGGATGTTTAATAGCATATTGTTTAGCCTCCACATGTTTGTGTTTTTGGAATTTTTTTCTTTAATTTGATTTCTGGTCTCATAACATGGTCAGAAAAGATGCTTAATATGATTTCAATCTCTTAAATGTATTGAGCCTTGTTCTGTGGCCTAGCATGTGATCTATTCTTGAGAAAGTTCAATGTGCACTGGAAAAGAATGTGCATTCTGCTGCTTTGGGATGGAATGTTTTATACATATATATAAAAAGTCCATCTCATCTAGTGTGTCATTTAAGGCCAGTATTTCCTTATTGATTTTCTGTCTCAATTATTTGTCCATTTATGTAAGTGGGGTGTTGAAGTCCCCTACTATTATTGTGTTACTGTCAGTTTCTCCCTTATGTCTGCTAATATTTGCTTTATGCATTTAGGTGCTCCTACATTGGGTGTATATATATTTATAACTGTTATATCTTCTCAGATTGATCCTTTTATTGTTATGTAATGACCCTCTTTGTCTCTTGCTACAGTCTTTGTTTTAAAGTCTATTTTGTTTTATATAAGTATTGCTGCCCCAACATTCTTTTGGTTTCCACTTGCACAGAATGTCTTTTTTCCATCTTTTAACTTCAGTCTGTGTGTGTCTTTGGCTCTGGAGTGAGTCTCTTGTAGGCAGCACATAGATGGGTCTTGCTTTTGTATCCATTCAGCCACTCTATGTCTTTTGATTACAGCATTTAGTCTATTTACATTTAAAATAATTATTGATAGGTATGTACTTATTGTCATTTTGTTACATGTTTTGGGGTTGTTTTGTACTTCTTTTTTTTTCCTCTCTTCTTCTTTTGCACTCTTCCCTTGTGATTTCATGTCTATCTTCAGTGTTATGTTTAAAATCCTTACTCTTTGTGTGTGTGTATCTATTATACATTTTTGGTTTGTGGTCACCATGAGGTTTACATATACCAGTATGTATGTATATGTGATTATTTTAAGTTGCTGATCTCTTAAGTTCAAATGCATTCTTACTGCCCCCCCAACCATGTTTAATGTTTTTGACATCATATTTCACATCTTTTTGTTTTATGAATCCCTTAACTACTTATTGTGGATATAGATGACTTTACCACTTTTGTCTTTTAACCTTCCTTCCAGCTTTACAAGTGGTTGATGTCCTACCTTTACTGTATATTTGTCTTTACCAAGAAGATTTTTCCTTTCATAATTTTCATATTTCTCGTTGTGACCTGTTCATTTCTGCTTAGAGAAATTTCTTTAACATTTCTTATAAAGCTGGTTTTGTGGTACTGACCTTTTAAAATTTTTGCTTGCCTGTAAAACTCTTGATCTCTCCTTCAAATGTGAATGTAAACCTTGCCGGGTACATATTCTTGGCTGTAGGTTTTTTTCCTCTCATCACTTTACATATATCATACCACTCCCTTCTGAATATGGCCAGCAGTTTTTAAACATTGGAAATTGATTGAACACTATAGACTTGCTCCCTGAGAAAAACATACATTAGCACATACTCACACATTACAATATAAAATTGGGAAATTTCCACAAAATTCTAAAGATTGAACATATTGATAGCCTGCCTAGAAAAATGACAGTTTCCTAGAAGATGGAACTTGAACAGGCCAGCATGAAGTGGGTGAGGTGGAAAGATGATGAAGAAAACAAAGTCTAGGACAGAGAATTAAGATACAATCCAAGCTGCCAACTGTTCCTGTGTGCTGAATAGGAAAAGGAGCACAGCACCAAATGTTTCAAGTTTGCAGACTCCAGCAGGACACTTTATTCAGGAATCTATGACTCAGAGGTGTTATCTTAGAAGGTTTCACACCACTGCCTCAGAGCCCAGATACAGAACCAGTGTCAAGTGCCTTTAACCTTAGCACAATACGTTACTGAGATGATCCTTACAGAAGGAGAAAAAGGCACCAAATAAAACGAAAACCAAATCTAAAAAACTCAAATCAGGGAGACACAACTCCTCATAGGAAGCATTCCCAGAGAGAAGGATAGTGTTTATTATTACAATTGAAATATAAAAATCATTTGCTTTTTTTTTCAAACTGTCACTCTTCCCTACAGATCAGCAATCATTTTGCATGAGTGCAGACATAAGATATTTTTGGAGGAATTGATGTTGAAATGATATCTGCTTTAAATCTGCAGAAATCTAAGGGGAGACTCAGTGCTCAGCATCTAAATCAAAGACCAAATGTGCATTTCAACTCTAAAAAAGGAAAACTCCCTATTGCTGAAAGAGCTATGCCAATTGGCTGCCTCCTTATATATGCCCTGTAAGCAATCCCAGGCTCAAGAGCACAAGGCAAAGGAGCAGTGATGAATCTCAACTGAGGCAGCATTCTGACCTCTACAAAGTCAGGAACTGTACCAGACACAATGCCTGATGGGTGGGGCATTTCTTGAGCAAAGGGTACAGCTGTGCCACGTAGGATCAAGGAAAATTCTGAAAGGCAAGTACCATAATCACATCTCAAGAGCACCGGAGGGATGGCACAAGCAGGGGACTAATAAGGAGGAAATGAGATACTGAATGCAGAGTCAGAAGACCTGGATTTAAGTCTCAGCTCCACCACTGGGTAACTGTGTATATTTAAGTCATTTCGATTCTTTATCTGTACAACAGTGTTAATGATAACAACCCTACCTATTTCAGAGAATTGGTATGAGATGCAAACATGATCATAAAAGTACTACATATTATTTACTTTGAAATAATAAAGTTGTACATAAATGAATACTATTTGCTTATTGACCATCTATCCCCCTATTGCACTCATTACAGTCTCTGAGATTCTTTTCTTTCTTCTCTATCTTGGCACAGCCACACTCCTATATTATAGCTGACATCAGAATTGTACATGCCTGGGATTTCCTAGATGTCAGCAGAAGAGCTGGGAGGGGCCCAAATCCCGACCTTGTTGAAAGCAGAGGCTGCTGTAGAATAACTGATCTCTATCTTCATCAGATCGAGATGGTAGGTGAGGTTTCACAGAGGATGCAAGCAACCTGAGGTGAGTGCATGAGTGCAAAGGAAAGAGTGTCCACATTCCCATCTTTGTCCTTTAATTCATTTTATGTACGTCCTTCACCCAAGAAATTTTTCCTAAACTTTTAGGACATAATGGGCTAAGGGAAGCAATAAGATATTATATAAAGAATAATAATCCAGGGATCAATAGCAGAATAACTGAGGCAGAAGAACGGATAAGTGACCTGGAAGATAAAATAGTGGAAATAACTACTGCAGAGCAGAATAAAGAAAAAAGAATGAAAAGACCTGAGGACAGTCTCAGAGACTTCTGGGACAACATTAAATGCACCAACATTCGAATTATAGAGGTTCCAGAAGAAGAGAAAAAGAAAGGGACTGAGAAAATATTTGAAGAGATTATAGCTGAAAACTTCCCCAACATGGGAAAGGAAATAGTTAATCAAGTCCAGGAAGCACAGAGAGTCCCGTACAGGATAAATCCAAGGAGAAATACGCCAAGACACATATTAATCAAACTGTCAAAAATTAAATACAAAGAAAACATATTAAAAGCAGCAAGGGAAAAACAACAAATAACACACAAGGCAATCCCCATAAGGTTAACAGCTGATCTTTCAGAAGAAACTCTGCAAGCCAGAAAGGACTGGCAGGACATATTTAAAGTGATGAAGGAGAAAAACCTGAAACCAAGATTACTCTACCCAGCAAGGATCTCATTCAGATTTGATGGAGAAATTAAAACCTTTACAGACAAGCAAAAGCTGACAGAGTTCAGCACCACCAAACCAGCTTTACAACAACTGCTAAAGGAACTTCTCTAGGCAAGAAACACAAGAGAAGTTAAAGACCTACAATAACAAATCCAAAACAATTAAGAAAATGGGAATAGGAACATACATACCGATACTTACCTTAAATGTAACTGGACTAAACGCTCCCACCAAAAGACACAGATTGGCTGAATGGATACAAAAACAAGACCCATATATTTGCTGTCTACAAGACACCCACTTCAGACCTAGAGACACATACAGACTGAAAGTAAGGGGATGGAAAAAGCTATTTCATGCAAATGGAAACCAAAAGAAAGCTGGAGAAGAAATTCTCACATCAGACAAAATAGACTTTCAAATAAAGACTATTAGAAGAGACAAAGAAGGACACTACATAATGATAAAGGGATCGATCCAAGAAGATATAACAATTGTAAATATTTATGCACCCAACATAGGAGCACCTCAATACATAAGGCAAATACTAACAGCCATAAAAGGGGAAATCGACAGTAACACATTCATAGTAGGGGACTTTAACACCCCACTTTCACTAATGGACAGATCATCCAAAATGAAAATAAATAAGGAAACACAAGCTTTAAATGATACATTAAACAAGATGGACTTAATTGATATGTATAGGACACTCCATCCAAAAACAACAGAATATACATTTTTCTCAAGTGCTCATGGAACATTCTCCAGGATAGATCATATCTTGGGTCACAAATCAAGCCTTGGTAAATTTAAGAAAATTGAAATTGTTTGAAGTATCTTTTCCAACCACAATGCTATGAGACTAGATATCAATTACAGGAAAAGATCTGTAAAAATTATAAACATATGGAGGCTAAACAATACACTACTTAATAACGAAGTGATCGCTGAAGAAATCAAAGAGGAAATTAAATAATACCTAGAAACAAAAGACAGTGGAGACACGATGACCAAAAATCTATCAGATGCAGCAAAAGCAGTTCTAAGAGAGAAGTTTATAGCAATACAATCCTACCTTAGGAAATAGGAAACATCCCGAATAAACAACCAACCCTTGCACCTAAAGTAATTAGAGAAAGAAGAATAAAAAAAACCCAAAGTTAGCAGAAGGAAAGAAATCATAAAAATCAGATCAGAAATAAATGAAAAAGAAATGAAGGATACGATAGCAAATATCAATAAAATTAAAAGCTGGCTTTTTGAGAAGATAAACAAAATTGATAACCATTAGCCAGACTTATCAAGAAAAGAAGGGAGAAGCCCCAAATCAATAGAATTAGAAATGAAAAAGGAGAAGTAACAACTGACACTGCAGAAATACAAAAGATCATGAGACATTACTACAAGTAACTCTATGCCACTAAAATGGACAACCTGGAAGAAATGGACAAATTCTTAGAAAGGCACAACCTGCCAAGACTGAATCAGGAAGAAATACAAAACATGAACAGACCAATCACAAGCACTGAAATTGAAACTGTGATTAAAAATCTTCCAACAAACAAAAGCCCAGGACCAGATGGCTTCACAGGCGAATTCTATCAAACATTTAGAGAAGAGCTAACACCTATCCTTCTCAAACTCTTCCAAAATATAGCAGAGGGAGGAACACTCCCAAACTCATTCTACGAAGCCACCGTCACCTTGATACCAAAACCAGACAAGGATGTCACAAAGAAAGAAAACTACAGGCCAATATCACTGATGAACATAGATGCACAAATCCTCAACAAAATACTAGCAAACAGAATCCAACAGCACATTAAAAGGATCATACAACATGATCAACTGGGGTTTATTCCAGGTATGCAAGGATTCTTCAATATATGCAAAACAATCAATGTGATAAACCATATTAACAAACTGTGGAGAAAAAAACATATGATCATCTCAAAAGATGCAGAGAAAGTTTTCGACAAAATTCAACACCCATTTATGATAAAAACCCTGCAGAAAGTAGGCATAGAGGGAACTTTCCTCAACATAATAAAGGCCATATATGACAAACCCACAGCAAACATCATCCTCAACGGTTACAAACTGAAAGTATTTCCACTAAGATCAGGAACAAGACAAGGTTGCCCACTCTCACCACTCTTTTGGAAGTTTTAGCCACAGCAATCAGAGAAGAAAAGGAAATAAAAGGAATCCAAATTGGAAAAGAAGAAGTAAAGCTGTCACTGTTTGCAGATGACATGTTTCTATACATAGAGAATCCTAAAGATGCTACCAGAAAACTACTAGAGCTAATCAATGAATTTGGTAAAGTAGCAGGATACAAAATTAATGCACAGAAATCTCTGGCATTCCTATACACTAATGATGAAAAATCTGAAAGTGAAATCTAGAAAACACTGCCATTTACCATTGCAACAAAAAGAATAAAATATCTAGGAATAAACCTACCTAAGGAGACAAAAGACCTGTATGCAGAAAATTATAAGACACTGATGAAAGAAATTAAAGATGATATAAATAGATGGAGAGATATACCATGTTCTTGGATTGGAAGAATCAACATTGTGAAAATGACTCTACCACCCAAAGCAATCTGCAGATTCAATTCAATCCCTATCAAACTACCACTGGTATTTTTCACAGAACTAGAACAAAAAATTTCACAATTTGTATGGAAACACAAAAGACCCCGAATAACCAAAGCAATATTGAGAACGAAAAACAGAGCTGGAGGAATCAGGCTCCCTGACTCCAGACTATACTACAAAGCTACAGTAATCAAGACAGTACAGTACTGGCACAAAAACAGAAAGACATACCAATGGAACAGGATAGAAAGCCCAGACATAAACCCACGCACATAAGGTCACCTTATCTTTGACAAAGGAGGCAGGAATGTATGGTGGAGAAAGGACAGCCTCTTCAGTAAGTGGTGCTAGGAAAACTGGACAGGTACATGTAAAAGTATGAGATTAGATCACTCCCTAACACCATACACAAAAATAAGCTCAAAATGGATTAAAGACCTAAATGTAAGGCCAGAAACTATCAAACTCTTAGAGGAAAACATAGGCAGAACACTCTATGACATAAATCACAGCAAGATCCGTTTTGACCCACCTCCTAGAGAAATGGAAATAAAAACAAAAATAAACAAATGGGACCTAATGAAACTTCAAAGCTTTTGCACAGCAAGGAAACCATAAACAAGACCAAAAGACAACCCTCAGAATGGGAGAAAATATTTGCAAATGAAGCAACTGACAAAGGATTAATTTCCAAAATTTATAAGCAGCTCATGCAGCTCAATAACAAAAAAACAAACAAACCAATCCAAAAATGGGCAGAAGATCTAAATAGACATTTCTCCAAAGAAGATATACAGACTGCCAACAAACACATGAAAGAATGCTCAACATCATTAATCATTAGAGAAATGCAAATCAAAACTACAATGAGATATCATCTCACACCAGTCAGAATGGCCATCATCAAAAAATCTAGAAACAATAAATGCTGGAGAGGGTGTGGAGAAAAGGGAACACTCTTGCAGTGCTGGTGGGAGTGTGAATTGGTACACCCACTATGGAGAACAGTATGGAGACTCCTTGAAAAACTACAAATAGAACTACCATATGACCCAGCAATCCCACTACTGGGCATATACCCTGAGAAAACCACAATTCAAAAAGAGTCATGTACCAAAATGTTCATTGCAGCTCTATTTACAATAGCCAGGACATGGAAGCAACCTAAGTGTCCATCATCAGATGAATGGATAAAGAAGATTTGGCACATATATACAAAGCAATATTAGCCATAAAAAGAAACGAAATTGAGTTATTTCTAATGAGGTGGATGGACCTAGAGTCTGTCATACAGAGTGAAGTAAGCCAGAAAGAGAAAGACAAATACAGTATGCTAACACACATACATGGAATTTGAGGGAAAAAAATGTCATGAAGAACCTAGGGGTAAGACAGGAATAGAGACACAGACCTACTAGAGAATGGACTTGAGGATATGGGGAGGGGGAAGGGTAATCTGGGACAAAGCGAGAGAGTGGGATGGACATATATACCCTACCAAACGTAAAATAGATAGCTAGTGGGAAGCAGCTGCATAGCACAGGGAGATCAGCTCGGTGCTTTGTGACCACCTAGAGGGGTGGGATAGGGAGGGTGGGAGGGAGCGAGATGCAAGAGGGGAGAGATATGGGAATATATGTATATGCTTAACCGATTCACTTTGTTATAAAGCAGAAACTAACACACCATTGTAAAGCAATTATAGTCCAATAAACATGTAAAAAAAAAAAAAAACCTCAAGATCTGAGACCATAAAACTAGAAGGAAGAATGGGCAGCTTTGTTACATCATTCTTAGCAATATTCTTTTAGATCTGTCTCCTCAAGCAAGGGCAACAAAAATAAAAATAAACACATGGGACTACATCTAACTAAAAGGCTTTTGCACCGAGGGAAACAACAAAATGAAAAGGCCATCTAGTGAATGAGAGAAGATATCTGAAAACAATATACCTGATAAGGGGTTAATATCCAAAATAAACAAAAAACTCATACAACTCAACATCAAAACTATAAACAACACAATTAAAAAATGGGCAGAGGACCTGAAAAGACATTTTTCCAAAGAAGACATACAGATTGCCAACAGACGCATGTAAAGATGCTCAACATCACTAATCATCAGAGAAATGCAATGCAACACCACAATGAGATATCACTTCACCCCTGTCAGAATGGCTACTGTCAAAAAGACAACAAGTAAGTGTTGGCGAGGATGTGGAGAAAAAGGAACCCTCATACACTTTTGGTGGGAATGTAAATTGGTGAAGCCACTGTGGAAAATAATATGAAGGGTCCTCGAAAAATTAAAAATGCACTACCATACTATACATAAATTCCACTTCTCAGTATTTTTCCAAAAAAATACAGAACACTGATTTCAAAAGCTATATGCACCCCATGTTTACCGCAGCATTATGTACAATAGCCAAGATGTGGAAGCAACCTAAGTGCCTATCAACAGACAAATGGATAAAGAAGATGTGTAATATACATACAGTGGAGTATTACTCACTCATAAAAATGAATGAAATCTTGCCATCTGCAACAACATGGATGGACCTAGAGGGTAGTATACTAAGTGGAATAAGTTAGACAGAGAAAGACAAATGCCATATGATTTCACCTATATGTGGAATCTAAAAAAAAAAACTAATGAACAAACATAATACAACAAAACAAAAGACTAATAGATACATGGAACAAACTGGTAGTTGACAGAGGAGAGTGGGGTGGGGATATGAATGAAATAGGTAAGGGAAATTAAGAAGCAGAAACTTCCACTTATAAAATAAATAAGTCACAGAGATGTAATTAATGTATGGCATAGGGAATATAGTCAATAACATTGTGATAACTTTCTATGGTCACAGATGGCAACTAGACTTACTGTGGTGATGATTTTGTAATGTGTAAAAATATCAAATCACCATGCTATATACCTGAAACAAATATAATATTGTAATTCAATTATACTTCAATTAAAAAAGAAAGAGAATTCTGATCCATGTTACAACATGGATAAGCCTTAAAGACATTGTGCTAAGTGATATAAGCCAGTCACAAAAAGACAAATACTGTGTAAGTTCATAATATGAAGTGCCTGGAATAGTCAAATTCATAGAGACAGAAAGTAGAATGGTGGTTGCCAGGGGCTGAGGCAATGAGGAATGGGAGTTACTATTTAATAGGTATAGACCTTCAGTTTTGGAAGATGCAAAGAGTTCTGGAGATGGATGGTGGTGATGGTTGCACAACAATGTGAATTTATTTAATACCACTGAACTGTATCCTTAAAATGGTTATAATGGTAAATTTTATGTTATATATATTTTACCACAATTAAAAATAATTT
Organism: Grampus griseus; assembly: GCF_964374135.1. NCBI lineage: Eukaryota > Metazoa > Chordata > Mammalia > Artiodactyla > Delphinidae > Grampus > Grampus griseus. Next base: position 57,326,355 of record NC_138999.1, read on the forward strand.
TCAAATTATTTTTCAGACTCTATTAAACATACCTCTTTCCTGACCTCATAAGGAGTATTGATAATCAGAAGGAAATTTTATAAACAGAGAAGAACTTGTCTAAAACAGTACATAGAAAGAAAGATAATAAGCCCATCTCAGCTGTGCACTTGGGACCTGAAAAGGGGAGAAAACAACTACGCAACTAAAGCGGGCTTTTCATGTGGAAGTGTTTATTTTTTGTCTAGTATTAATCTTCAAAGCATTTCTTCATTTATACAAGTTCCAGAAGCATTCTAAAGGTAGTCCAGATGTCAGATCAGGAATCAAAATACCTGGGCTCTATTTCCTCCTTGGCCAAGGCTCCCTACAATCATAAAGAGCTGTTGCAGTGACTCAATGCCAGACAGGAAGCAAAAGGAGAGGAAAGACAAACAAGCCAAACAGCCTGTCATTAAATGTGAAATTATTCCTCTCCAACTTGTTTAAGCCCAGTGTGTAACAGACCTTGTTTACGTATTTCTTCTGGGGTTTCTAAATTACTTCTGCAACAACTGGGGCATAGTGAGAAGTTCAAACAGAGGCCAGCTTTCTAGAGACAGAGGATGTCTGTATATTCAGGGAGAGATTTCTACACACAGCTCCACTAATGTACATTAGCCTTGCGCCATGACTTTCTCTATCAGAATAATGAACTTTGTTAATCAATGTGAAGTCCCTGGGGAATGTAATCAGATTCAAAGATTCAGGCTGTAGAAGGAGATATACTCTCTATACCCACATCCACACATCACTGTTAGCTTGATTTTCTTCCAAGCCAACACCATCTGCCTATAAAATTTATGCCATGGCCACCCATCCTTCCCCACACCCCAACCCAAGCCCCTTTGTTCAGCTTCAGCTCTGATGAAACAGACAAAAAAAGAGAGTCCTCCCTATTTGTTGTAATTTCAACAACTATTGAAATCCTAGATAAAACATTTGAATTGCCATATGGCACTCTCACTGCATTTTTAACCCACTCTCCTAATTTAGGTAGAAGCATATCACCAGCTGGTAAGAGGGAAGGAAGTCTTTACATTACACTGCACAATATGCTTGGAGCAAGAGAAAGGTGGGAAAGGGAAGGGTTTGTGTTAAGAAACCAAGGCAGGAGACCAGGTCCCATATGGACAAGGCCACAAGGTTAATCCCTGGATAAGCCACTTAACTGTTCTGTGTCTCAATTTATCTGCTATAAAATAAGATCTCATTATTCAATTTAAATAAAATACTTAGAGAATACTGAGGGCCAGGCACTGTGTTAGGCACTTTGACCAGACCTAACTAGTATTCCCTTTCTCAGTGCCAGTAGAATCAAAGCAAAGATACAACATCACATTCAAGGACATGACAAATAACAATGCCAATCTTTCTCAAATGGTTATTATAGAAAAAGAGACCAAGACCAGGCACACTGATATTTTCTTTGTGAGTGAAACTGCTTTCATAAGCCAGCCTAGAAGGCTTTCTGATCAGTCCCTACTTTATTCTCATTAGAGTATCTGCAGAGCTGTATGACAGAAAGCAATGTGATGCATTCTTTGCTCTTCTCTTTGTAAAACGTATTCTTGAATTCTCAAGAAATCACCCACATTGAAACTCCAAACAAGTTGCTGACTACTACTGATAAAATTTATTTATGGCACAAGTATTGCCATAAATATGTTTTTTAACTGTATAGCACAGAGAACGATACTCAGTATTTTGCAGTAACCTATAAGGGAAAAGAATCTGAAAAGGAATATATATATATGTATATATGTGTGTGTGTGTGTGTATGTGTGTATACGTGTGTATGTATATATATATATAAAACCAAATTGCTGTGCTTTACCCCTGAAACTAACATGATATTGTAAATCAACTATACTTTAATAAAAAATATGTTTTTTAAGAAAACTCTTAGATAACAGAGACTTATTAAAGGCATGTTACTTTTAAATATGTTATTTTATTAATACACTCAATGGCCAATGTTGGTATTACTGTCTCCAATTATAGTTGAGGAAACTGAGACTTTAAGAGGCTGGTAGCTTGCCAAATGTCACCCAACTAGTCAATGGCAGATATGGAATTTGAAACCAGGTCTGTATTCCTCCAATGACAACACTTATTCCCACAGCAGCAACCACTGTGCTAAGCCTCACCATACTGCCTTGCTGATGAGCTCTCCTTCCTAGATAGAGAATATGCTGAAAGCTAAACTCAGTAACATAGATAGCTTCAACCAAGACTATCTTTAACCCCTTAGTCCCAAGTGTCATGCAGGTTAGATTGAAAACAAACAAAAAAAAAAATAGGAGACTTAATTAAAGCTCTGGGGTCCAAATGTTATATTTTCCCTAACTAGTTTCTAGTGCTCCCAAACGACAGAAGTTAATGATGAAAAACATCCCCAAGGCAACAATCTAATTCCATTCTTTCTCTAGTTCTTACCTATCTTGGCTGGTTTAGATGGCTGGAAAACAAAGCAGTTGACTCCATGAACACCCAGACCCCCTCTAACACTATAGTTCTTATTCTCTTTGCCCTACTTATATAGGAGAACCTTTATAGTTTTTAAAACTATAAAACTAGGTTTTAGATGCCAAGTTAATCCATTTTAGTAAAAGTACCACCAATAACATGAAATTGCATCTAACAACTGCCACATTTTAAAAATTCCTTTTAAATCATACCAAAATAATCATAGTAAAATACCAGAATCATACCAATCAATCACAAGGAATAAATAAGAACCAGGAAAGCTGAGAGGTACTCCTGTTCATAACATTTCATTTCTTTAGACCTCAGTGAAATATCTGACCAGTTGGAGAAAGTCTGACTGGACAACATGGCCTGTTGTGACTTTTGTGGTTCCTGTCCTGTGGCCTTCACCACTTGGTATATTATATCATTATTAACTATAAAGGGAAATGCTGGTCTGGCCCCTTTAATGAACCAGAAGTTCCCAAATCTGACAGAGAGAAAGAGATTCCTGTTATCTTATTTATCTCTTATGATAAATAATATGTCAAAAATCATGGGTTTCCCTTCCAGCAGAGCCATACATTACTTATGTATTACTTAGTTGTACCATATACCTTAGGGCATAATATACTAATTCAAAATCAACAAATGCTTATAAACTATTCAGGGGCTTTGTAAAAAATCCCAATGACTGTCTATAATGGGAAAGAAACAGGGGTTCATGACCAAATATCAAAAGACAATCAAAAAGGGCAAACTGTGTGTTTCTGACTGGCCACTGGGGAAAGCACAACCCCTGGATGATAACTTCTTGATACGAGAGCTGAGATTGTGTCAGGCCCTGGGGTAGGTACTAGGGATGCAACACTGGTAATGGAGACTTTGCCCATTCAAACAGGAAAACACCTAGTAGCACCATATGGATTCTAAAATCTTCATTATGTATGAGGAAGTAGGCTATTTCCAAAACCATTTCCTTGCATACCTCTCTACACACACTCAGCTGAAGCTGGACAACAAGAAGGTCCAAGGAACACTCACGGAACTCAATGCCCTGCTGTACTCAACAACAGCCAATTAATGAACAGCCTAGTTTAGTCTTTAAGGGCTATACTCGCCCTCAACTCCTCCATTTTAGGGCAAAAGCAGCTGTAGACAGTATATAAACAAGTAGGTGTGGCTAGGTGCCAATAAAATGTTATTTACAAAAACAGACATTACTTACAGAAACAGGTGGTGGGCAGGACTTGGCCCATGAGCCCTAGTATGCTGACCCCTGCTTTAGTTCATATAAAGCAAGGAGACCGCTTTGAGAAATCAAGTTACTATTCCTTTTTCCCTCACCCTTCTTCTCAGGACTCCTGAGAAGGAACAAAGAGCAAAGGTGCAAGGCTAGAAAGTTTCCTTCAATCAGTTATTCTCAAAATTAGAGGCTACAAAACACTTCAAAGTAAACAAGACCTGTGAATATCCATTCTACTTACTTGTACTTGTCACCATTAGAAAATAAAACTCTTCACTCGTCTAGTGGAGAGACCAGAGATACCTTCTCTGGTGTGCCAGGGGGATGACACATGGTTTTTATTAAACATCATGCTATTAATTCCTGCCTGGTGCAGAAACTCAGACAGTATCCCATAAAAAACATCAAAGCCACAATTGGCCAGCAGCCTTCAGAACACCTAGAAGCTCCTGGAGGGCCAAACTTTGGGAAAGTCAGTCCTGAAAGGGGCTACTAACTCCTTGAGGGTGAGACCACTACAAAAAGAAAAGAATTCTCTCTAGAGAGACTTGCCAAGCAAGTGCCTCCTTACCCAGTGGTTGGTTTAAGGCTTCAATCAGCCAGATCCTGCTGGACTTGTTAGACCTGACGAAACAACAGCAATAGCTTTGGTAATAATGCCAGATATGGACTAGGGCAAAATTGCCTGCTGTAAAGGAAATCTATATAATGGGCTCTGCCTAAGAAACATGACATCTCCATACTGGCAGGGGAGCAGAAGCTGATTAAAGGCACAGGGGTAAGAGAAAGGCAAATGGATTGGTCCTAAATATCGCCATGGCACACCAATATTTATGAGCTCCTTTGAATGGGGGCTGCCTAACACATGGCATGAGGGGGTCCAAAAGAATTTAAATCACAATTTGGAGAATGGCAGGTGAGTCATCAGAGCAAGGACAGGTGACCAGGCAAAAAAACAAGGCACATTAAGGCAAAAGGTCTCTGAGAGGGAGGGTGAAGGAGATGGCAACTGGCAACAGGCAACACTGAGGGTTTTACAGTGAGCTGCATATGAGATGGTGTTAGGAGGAAAGGCTCAAGGAGCAGAAGAGGGCTGAGTGCAAAGCCAGGTCAGAGCTGAGACAGACATCGGGAAGAATCAGGTAACTACCACAGGAAGGGACCATACAGGAAAGCCCAGAGGCACAGACTTCCCATACTCACCCTGCAAGGCATAAGCACTGACCCCCTTCAACAGAGCATACATCAGAATACAGTAGAAAATTTCCTGCCCTTAGGAGCCAGAAGATCTGGGTTTTGACCCCTATTTGCCACACACTGCTGAGTAACTCTGAGCAACTTCTGATTTTCAATTTCCTCATCTGTAAAACTGTGAAATCATTACTTCCCTTTGTTACTTCACCTACATAAGAGGAACACTAATAGTACCCTGCCTGACTGGCTCATAGGGTTGTTGTTAAAGATCAAATTGAGATCATAGGTCAAACTGTTTGGTGAACTGAAAAATACTATGAAAGATGTTATATTTTCATTATTTTTATGAAGCAGTATTATGTATGGCATCAGTTCAAATACATAACTCCATCTAAGAATGAAACTGGTTTTAAACAAGATGTGTATTAGCCCCAAAATTCACCATTCACGGATAACTTGGGCTAAATAATGTCTGTACCACCTATGAAACTTTCAGAATCAAAAACTGAGCAGCCTATTAAAATATGTCCCTATTTTTCTTCCTTGTTAACTAATTTACAATTTTTAGGTTTATTTTCCATCCTAAAGATGTAATTAAAAAGGCCCAGGGTCACACTCTCCCTCATCACAATATGAAGCTTCCCTAATTCCTTTTAACCACCTCCGTTGGCTTCAGAGAATTCTGCTTTTAAGCTTCTACCTTGGTCTAGAGAGTCTTCCCCACAGGAGCTCACAGAATAGCCCAAGATTGATGACGCCAGAAACTCTACCACAAGCTCTGGTGTATCGGTCCTGTTAGCTACCCACTCCTCTACTGCTATTCTCCAGCTTTCACACCTTTCCTAATGGCCACTTCCTGTGGAGATGCGTACTAATGGCTGTTCCCATTTCTCTACGGAAGGCCCCATATCTCTTCTTCATTAACTCTACTTTCTGAACTACCTGCTGCTCTGAACAGCACTTACATTCTCTTTCATCATTAAAGGAAATAAAATCAAAGTGGAACAGTGGAAATATTCAGAAAATCTAAGTCTTAGCTCTACTATTGACTAGTAGCATGAAAGCTCTTAAACTCTGTAAGTCTTAGTTTCCTCATCTATAAAATAGAGATAACACTTTTCTTCCCAGATTAAGTTATATAATGTATGTGAAAGTGCCTTGTATATTATAAAGTGCTCTGTAAATATTAGCTTATGCCCATATCTATATCTATGCCCACATCCAGGTAATTGGTCAACCTGAGTGAGATCACGTTCACAAATCCCAGCCTTGCTGTTGCCCAGCACAAACATTACCAAACCTAAATCCCAACTCAATTTGTATTACAGTTGTTTCTTCCTCATTCATAATTTCATTCTCTAAATTCCACATATCTAGGGGTAAGTGTTCTATTATAGAAGGTCTGTCTCTTGATCTTCTATTTCATCAAGTTCCTACTAGGCAAGGGCCAACCAGAAAAAGTACAGCAGTGACTTCAGATTTCCTGACCTTCCCCTACTCCATTCCTGCAGGTCTGTGAAATGCTTGGCTGCCTTCAGACCAACACTGGAGGTGCATTCTTGGCCAGAGGCAGTGAAGAGAAAACAATTCTTTTCTTTCACAAGCTGAAAGTGATTCTGAAAAAAATCACTGGCTCAGCAAAAAGAGATTGGTGAAGGGTAGAGACTGTTTTCGTAAGGCACAGTGACATTGCACAGAGCCCAAGAGTGGGACTGATTACTGGGTTCCCGTACTGACTCTGTGATTAACTGTCTCAGTGACCTTGGACAAGGAATACCCCCTCTTAGGTTTGCTTCCTCATCTGAAATATGGAAGAGTTAAACAAAATGTTCTCTTAAGTCCCTTAGAACTCTATGAGTCCATTCCCAGCAAGATACTGCCCATTAATCAAAAAGAAAAGGGAACAGTTAAACAGCATCTGCTTTTCACAAAGGAAACGCAAACAAAATGCCAAGAAAGCCCAGCTTTCCCTCCCCTTTAATTCTGCTGGTGCAGCCATACACTCCCTGGCTGAGCTGTTACCCAATTAGCACACTGGTACCCCTTCCAAAAACCCTGAAACACTGGGCTTGGATTCTAGAAGACAAATCACTCCAGATAAACCAAATATGGAAAGATATCAATATTTCCCATGTTAAGAAAAAAGAGAAATTCAGCATGGTGATAATGGTAACAGAGACATTCTCTTCAGAACTCTCTTTCCAGTTTTTTTTTTTCCTGCTTTAAGCAAAAGTTGTAAGGGGCAGCTATAAAACACCTCGCTGGCTTGTTACCCACCCTCCTCCCCCCACCTAATGAATTCAGGATGGATGAATTCAGGATTAGTCTCCATCTGTCAACTGCCACATGCATAATACATACTTTTCCAATCACAGGGAAAGGCTTTTCCACGAGAGCCTGGCGCTGGAGAGTTGGAAGCTGAAATGTGGCCCTCCTGCTTCTGGGGAAGTCCTTAATGAAAACCTCTTGCAAATAACTGCCTTGAAGTTCCTAATATGGTACTATAGTGCTGGGCCTACTGCTTGCCACTAGTGAGAAATTCCATGGTGCCTAGGGATAAAAATAATATGGAGGGAGGACTTTGTCACCCTTTAGTGACGCCACATATTTCCCAATATACACTATCCGCTACATGAAAAGCAGCTGCATCTGCCGTAAGAAGTCAACAGGTGAGCAGAGAAGAGCGTAGGCCTCTGGAACTGCCCAACCAGCTGGTGTAGGTTCTTGGAGCAGGAAACAAAGAGGACAGGTGGCACACCACCAAGATGTAATATACTGTCATTCTTCTGTGACAAAAATAAAACATAACCAGGCCCTAATTAAAATGGGGCTAGATTGCTCAACACGGAAACCACCTGATCCCAGCCATGATAATGGAGGAAAGAGAATGAAAGGAAACTTTCCACTAGCACAGTTCTTCACTGCCAACTGGGTCACTTCAAACAAAAGAACCCCCAGCCCCAATAAAGAACATCCACACGGTTTTAATGCAAGGTACCTGCTTTAGAGTACAGTGCAGAAAGAGCCTTGGAATGGGAAACCAGAAAATCTGATTCTGGTCCCAATTCAGGCTCTAGCTCTAGATCTCTGGAAGAGTCAGTTCTCTCTCTTGGCTTCCTTTCCCTGGATATAAACTCAACAGAGTGGATGTGAAGCTTTCTAAACAAATTCCCAGTTCTGTTGTTCTATAAGGAAGAGCCAAAGGAAGGTATCAGTACATAAACCAAGCACCTCTGTTTCTCCAAGCACAATCATACCATAAAATTCACTTATTAAAGTGTACAATTAAGTG